>NC_139517.1:91783793-92983793 GCF_947247035.1 Vipera ursinii
ATTGACACAAAGGCCTTCAACTTGCACATGATAGCTGCACAGTACATTTTTAAAAGTAATGAGCTTAATTGTATCATACTGCATTTCTTTCTAAATTATATCCCAAATTAAAAATCTGTTTGCCATAACAAAAGATAAAATATTTTCCTGGTTCACTTTTACTCATCCTATTTTTCCTCTACTTTTGCAACAAAAAAATTCAGCACTCTGAATTCTTTTACACACAGCTTTTTTTACACATAGAATCTTAGTGTGCTTAATTTAAATATATTTCTGTAAATTTATATAAATGGAACAAGCTTCCCTTAAAATATAATGATGTCACTTTGTTACAGATCATCCTTTCTCAACCTGGTATCTTTTGTAAAGTTGGTCTTACAGTATTTGGAAAGTTGGAAACATAATACATAATAATGACATATATTGTTATTATATTATCTTTTAGTAGACATGGTTTAAACCTAAACCATGTTTCCAGAAACAATTCTTTTTCCATGATGTTTCACACTTCAAATATTAGTTATATGGGAAGAGAGGCAAAAATTAGACAGGCGCTATAGCAAGGTAGCTCTTGAGTCATTCATTTCGTGACTGTTCAAAGTTACAACGGCACTGAAAAAATGTGACTTATGACTATTGCAGCATCCCCATGGTCATGTGTACAAACTTTCGATGCTTAGCAACTGCCATGTGTTTATGATGGTCGCAGTGTTCTGGGGGCATGTGATCAACTTTTGTGACCTTCTGACAAGAAAAGTCATTGGGGAAACCAAATTTACTTAACAACCATGTTCCCAATTAAAGAACCTCAGTGATTCACTTAACAACTGTGTCAAGACAGATATAAAATGGGGCAAAGCTCACTTAAAAATGTGTTGTTTAGCAACAAAAATTTGGGACTCAATTCTGATCATTAGTCAACTTGCATATAATAATTTATGCAATAAGAAACACTACCAACATTCTTATGTAGAATAAAAGATGGAAAACAGAGTGCTCCAACTATATGCTTATATTGAACAAAGGTGGACATGAATCTTTTTCCATTTCCAATAATTTCCAATATGTTAAGAGAATTTTGAATTTCCTCCAATTGACTTAATTTGAACATTTGAGACACCACTCAACGTCACGATTAGTTTGGTTAAAACTATAATGTTGCACTGAAATCTGAAGAGAGAAAATGATATACTACAAATCAACATAAGCAATAAACATCAAAGCACATTAAGAAGTAATTTGTTTACACATGGAAAATAGTAAAATGACTGGCTATGAGAATAGTAAATGATTGGCTATGGGGTAATAGATTATAATTTCAGAGTGCTACTAAATATCATATTTAAAACTAATTTTAAAAACTTCAAGTAAGCCTTCTCTTCTGCACTGCTTTTTTTAAGTAGATGAGTAGTGAAAAATGTACTTGTGTCAATTTAATTTTAATTTTTAGACAATTGTGTTACTGCATTTACTGGAATTGTCTTGAGAAATCTGGTTCTCTTGATTCATGTGGAGTAAAATATTAGAAGTTTATACCTAAATAGATAGAATGCTTAGGCATTATTGTCAAAACTATTTATACTTCTTGTTTAGTCAGTTAATGGAACTCTAGGAAAATGAGCACATGATCTTTGTATAAAGTATTTAAAACAAGTAAATTTATAGTAATCAGACTAACCAGCATATATTTAAAGACCTAGATTCATAAAATATACTGCATGATCTTAATATTGATAATGTTATTCTTGGTAAGTAATCATTTCTCTATTATAAATTTTTAGATTTCTCAGATTGTGAAATCTGTCTATATTAAAAGATATACAAACATAACCTTTTTAAAGAACTTTGCTGCAAGTCAGTACCTGAAATTATAAACCCATGGTTGTAGCTGTTTATCTGTTAAATTATATTTTCCAGCTATATTTATGAAATCCTGCATTATAAAAGATTCATACCCTCTCAATAATTACTCCTCTTTGCTGTTTGATATGAAGAACTTCTAATACAGCATTCAAATTTTTTAAAGTAACGAAGCACACCATCATTAAAAATCAAAAGGACAACAAAAATATACCACCATTGAAGGCCTACAATGCATAAGCCAAACTATGTACCTTTTTATTATCTTATCATTTATGAGCAAAATGTCAAAGTTCTACTATATTCACTTCACATACATGGTTTCAAATCTATTACGTTTGAGAGCACATTTTATGCTAGGAGAGAATACACAGTTTATTTTCCAAATTATTATACTGTAGACAGTGTTATATTTTATTGAAGTTCATTAACATAGTTTTTAAAAAGTACATATTTTTTTTCAAGTTGTTCTTACTTCATACACTAAGAGAACACTGCTGCTTTGGCTTATTATTGTTATGTACAATTCTGACAGATGAAGGCACCAAAAAGGATTAACTCCAACTGTGTTTGATATACATACATACATACATACATACATACATATACTGACTGATGAGAACAAATAAGTTTGAAATGATCATATTGGTCTCCCTTTATTCTTTGTTAGCAAGCCAAAAATTTTTTACACAAATATGAGCTGCCACTGCTGTGGCTACTGCCTGTAGATGGTCTTGGGCTAGGCTGAAACAGGAAATAAGATTTGTCCCGTGTCTGGGACTAAGCAAGTGTATTCTGAATGCTTAACAAACATTTAACATACATACAGTCATGGCCGAAATTGTTGGCACCCCAGAAATTTTTCCAGAAAATCAAGTATTTTCTCACAGAAAAGTATTGCAGGAACACATGTTTTGCTATACACAGGTTTATTCCCTTTGTGTGTATTGGAACACAACAAAAAAAGGGAGGGAGAAAAAGCAAATTGGACAATGTCAAACAAAACTCCAAAAATGGGCTGGACAAAATTATTGGCACCCTTAACTTAATATTTGGTTGCACACCCTTTGGAAAAAATAACTGAAATCAGTCGCTTCCTATAACCATCAATAAGCTTCTTACACCTCTCACCCAGAATTTTGGACCACTCTTCCTTTGCAAACTGCTCCAGGCCAATAATTTTGTCCAGCCCATTTTTGGAGTTTTGTTTTGACATTATGTCCAATTTGCTTTTTTCCCTCCCTTTTTTGTTGTGTTCCAATACACACAAAGGGAATAAACCTGTGTATAGCAAAACATGTGTTCCTGCAATATTTTTCTGTGAGAAATACTTGATTTTCTGGAAAAATTTCTGGGGTGCCAACAATTTCGGCCATGACTGTACATACATACATATATATATATATACACACACACACATATATGTATACACACACACACACAGAGAGAGAGAGAGAGAGAGAGAGAGAGAGAGAGAGAAGCTATGACCTATGCTGTGCAGGACCACCCAAGACGGAAAAGGTCATAGCAGAGAGTTCTGACAAAACGTGATCCACTGGAAAAGGAAATGGCAACCCACTCCAGTATCTTTGCCATGAAAACTCTATGGACAGTACCAAAAGGCAAAACGAAATGACGCTGGAAGATGAGCCCCTCAGGTCAGAAGGTGTCCAATATGCTACTGGGGAAGAGCAGAGGGCTAGTACTAGTAGCGCCAGAAAGAATGAAGCGACTGGGCCAAAGCCGAAAGGACACTCAGCTCTGGATGTGTCTGGTGGTGAAAGGAAAGTCCGATGCTGTAAAGATTTTTTCTCCATAGGAACCTGGAATGTAAGATCCATGAATCAAGGAAAGCTGGACCTGGTCAAACAAGAGATGACAAGGCTGAACATCGATATCTTAAGTATCAGCGAACTAAAATGGACAGGAATGGGTGAATTTAATTCAGATGACCATCAGGTATACTACTGCGGGCAAGAATCCCTCAGAAGAAATGGAGTAGCCTTCATAGTCAATAAAATAGTAGGAAAAGCAATACTGGGATACTATCCTCAAAATGACTGAATGATCTCAGTTCGAATCCAAGGCAAACCATTCAATATCACAGTAGTCCAAGTCTGTGCCCCAACCACCAGTGCTGAAGAGGATGTAGTTGACCAGTTCTATGAAGCCCTACAGCACCTTATAGAACTAACACCCAAAAATGATGTCCTTATCATCATGGGGGATTGGAATGCTAAAGTAGGAAGCCAAAAGATAACCGGAATAACAGGCAAGTCTGGCCTTCGAGCACAAAATGAAGCAGGGCACAGGCTGATAGAATTTTGTCAGGAGAATATGATGGTCATAGCAAACACTCTTTTCCAACAACCCAAGAGACGGCTCTACACATGGACATCACCAGACGGTCAACACAGAAATCAGATTGACTATATGCTCTTCAGCCAAAGATGGAGCAGCTCTATACAGTCAGTAAAAACAAGACCAGGAGCTGACTGTGGCTCAGACCATGAGCTTCTCATTGCAAAGTTTAGGCTTAAACTGAAGAAAGTAGGGAAAAGCACTAGGCCACTCAGGGATGAATTAAATCAGATCCCTGTTGAATATACAGTAGAGGTGACAAATAGATTTAAGGAATTAGATCTGATAGACAGAGTGCCTGAAGAACTATGGACAGAGGTTCACAACATTGTACAAGAGGTAGCAACTAAAGCCATCCCAAAGGAAAAGAAATGCAAGAAAGCAAAATGGTTGTCTGAGGAAGCTTTGCAAATAGCTGAGGAAAAGAGGGAAGTAAAGGCAAGGGAGAAAAAGAAAGATATGCCCAATTGAATGCAGAATTCCAGAGGATAGCTAGAAGAGATAAGAATGCCTTCTTAAATGAACAGTGCAAAGAAATAGAAGAAAACAATAGAATAGGGAGGACCAGAGATCTTTTCAAGAAAATTGGAGAGATGAAGGGAACGTTTCATGCAAAAATGGGCACGATAAAGGACCAAAATGGCAGGGACCTAACAGAGGCAGAAGAGATTAAGAGGTGGCAAAATTACACAGAAGAACTATACAAGAATGAGCTTAACGTCCCTGATAATCACAATGAGGTGGTCACTGACCTCGAGCCAGACATCCTAGAATGTGAAGTGGGCCTTAGAAAAGCTGAGCAACAACAAAGCTAGTAGAGGAGTATTCCAGCTGAGCTATTCAAAATCTTAAAAGATGATGCAGTAAAAGTGCTACACTCAATTTGCCAGCAAATTTGGAAAACTCAACAGTGGCCACAGGATTAGAAAAAGATCAGTTTACATTCCAATTCCAAAGAAAGGCAGTGCCAAAGAATGTTCAAACTATCGCACCATTGCACTCATTTCTCATGCTAGTAAAGTTATGCTTAAAATCCTACAAGCTAGACTCCAGCAGTATGTGGATCGAGAACTACCAGAAGTACAGGCAGGATTTCGAAGAGGCAGAGGAACTAGAGATCAAATTGCCAAAATACGCTGGATCATGGAGATAGCTAGGGAGTTCCAGAAAAACATCTACTTCTGCTTCATTGACTATGCTAAAGCCTTTGATTGTGTGGATCATAACAAACTGTGGCAAGTTCTTAAAGAGTTCTTAAACCAACTTATTTGTCTCTTGAGAAACCTATATGTGGGCTAAGAAGCAACAGTGAGAACTGGACATGGAACCAATAATTGGTTGAAAATTGGGAAAGAAGTCCGGCAAGGCTGTATACTGTCGCCCTGCCTATTTAATTTATATGCAGAGCACATCATGAGAAAGGCAGGGCTAGATGAATCAAAAGTTGGAATTAAGATTGCCGGAAGAAATATCAGCAAGCTAAGATATGCAGATGATACCACTCTAATGGCAGAAAGTGAAGAAGAACTAAAGAGCCTCTTGTTGCGGGTGAAGAAGGAGAGTGCAAAACCTGGGTTGAAACTTAACATTAAGAAAACCAAGATCATGACATCCGGCCCTCTCAATTCCTGGCAAATAGATGGGGAAGAAATGGAGGTAGTAATAGATTTTATTTTCCTGGGCTCCAAGATCACTGCACATGGGGACTGTAGCCAACAAATTAAAAGACCCTTTTCTTCGGGAGAAAAGCCATGGCAAATCTAGACAGCACACTAAAAAGCAGAGACATCACCCTGTCAACAAAAGTGCATATAGTCAAGGCTATGGTCTTCCCAGATGTAATGTATGGCAGTGAAAGTTGGACAATAAAAAAGGCTGAGCGCCAAAGAATTGAGGCCTTTGAACTATGGTGCTGGAGAAGACTCCTGCGAGTCCCTTGGACTGCAAGGCGATCAAAGAGGTCAGTCCTAGAGGAGATCAACCCTGATTGCTCTTTAGAAGGCCAGATCCTGAAGTTGAAACTCAAATACTTTGGCCACCTAATGAGAAGGAAGGACTCACTGGAGAAGAGCCTAATGTTGGGAAAGGTTGAGGGCAAGAGAAGAAGGGGATGACAGAGAATGAGGTGGCTGGATGGAGTCACTGAAGCAGTAGGCGTGAGCTTAAATGGACTCCAGAAGATGGTAGAGGACAGGAAGGCCTGGAGGAACGTTGTCCATAGGGTCGCGATGGGTCAGAAACGACTTCGCAGCTAATAACAACAATGATGCAAATGAGCATAAGAGCAAAATACTCAAATCAAATCAAAACAAAACAGGGGAAATGTAGAAGCCCTCCCAAAGAGCCTTAGTGGAGCAGTGGGCTAATGCCTGCTTAAATAACACCAGCTGCCTGAAATTAGTGCAGGTTTGAGTCCCACCAGGCTCAAGGTTGACTCAGCCTTCTATCCTTCCGAGGTAGGTAAAATGAGGACCCAGATTGTTGGGGGCAATAAGCTGACTTTGTAAAAATGCCGCTTGGGGGGGGAGCGAAAGCCCTAATAAGCAGTCATATACATAGAATGAAGGCTATTGCTAAGCACATTGATTTGTGCTTCTTAGATTGTAAGCCGCCCTGAGTCTTCGGAGAAGGGCGGGATATAAATGGGATTTAAAAAAAATCACTGTCATCCAAGGCCTGGGAGAACAACCAGGTCATTAATAGTTTCCTGAACAATTTAAGGATGGGAGCCATATGAATTTCTGGATCTTGTTTGCAAAAATGAAAATGTTGTACTGATAAGACATTTCACCAATATACTGATGGAAAAGACAGTTCTGAAATATGTATAGTAATAATCGTGGAGTCAGGCAAGGCAGAAGCAAAATCATGGTTAGTCACATTCTTATAGAAGAATGGGTACATATAATATATTCTTTGTTTTGCATTCAATCCAAAGTTATCTTCCTATGAAAGAGTAAAAAGGAATAGATGAGGATTTTAGTAATCATTCTTCACATTATATAATAAATTCACAGTATCAGCAATTTTTTGAAATGTAATATTCAAAACTACTTACTAGATCAAAATGTACTGTACTGTAGTCTAAAACTACATAAACTTTTTTACATAATTTCATTATGTAAAAAGTGAAAGAATGTATGCAGTTGAAATTAATAGTTAAATATGACCTGTGCTTGAAATTATGTATGTTTTTCTTCCACTATTTTTTCCTCCAAGTAATTATAAATAACCATATTTTGACAGTGGATTTTTAAAAAAGAAAAACTATCACTTAAAGCAATAAAGTTTTTAATCACTGCATCTATAGGAGAAATGACAAAATAATTCTTATAAATTCTTTTGGAAAGAATTCATCTGATTCTCTTAAAAAATTGTCAACTTTTGAGTCAAATATTTTTCTTACCAAGAGACGACCATGTTTATATAAATGCATATCTATTATCTACAATGCAGGTAAAGAAAATGCATCTCTTCCATACTTTGTAGATCACTTTCTTAATTAAGAAATGGTGACTGACTCTTATACTATTTATAGTATTACTAACTCAATTCAAAATGGAACTCATTAATTCATTTTTCATTCATAAGCAGGTTTTTCCAGGATTATTTATTCATAATGAATAGTTCTTCCTGGAAAAGCAATTGGTTGTAAGTTTGAACAGTCACTAAACGAACTGTTAAGTCAAAGACTACCTGCACTGTAATGCTTGCAAAAAGATAGAACTTACCTGCAACACTTGTAATAGTGACTGGCACTCCTTGCACTTGAACACCTGCAGCACCCAAGTTGGCCACACTTACTGTTTGAAGATTAGGCACTGAAGCAATCTGAGCAGCATTAAGTGTTATTGGTGTGCCAGCAACAGCTACTGGTGCTATTTGAGCAATTGTACCACCACTTGAAGATACAGGGGTAATAGTTAACTGCTGGGGTAACCCAGCATTTTGAACTTGGAGATTTGAAAGACTTTGAAGATTTTGGACTTGTACTGTCTGCCAGCTGATTTGTCCTGATGGGGTTAAAGTTGGTGCTCTAATGAGTACTTGTGTTGGACTCACTGCTTGCAGCTGAACATTTTGCAGTGACTGTTGCTGAATAGCCTGGATAGTTTGTCCTGACTGAAGCTGGAAAGATTGTGGAGAAATTGCTTGAATGATCTGCTGCTGAGGCTGTTGGATCTGGATCTGCTGGAGAATAGGCTGACCTACTATTTGAACCTGTTGTAGTGAATTTGACTGATCCTGTACATTTTGCAATCCATTGGATTGAAGCTGACTAGAATTTTGTGCCTCTGTTTCAGATGTGGTAGTTTGAGCTTCTTCAGTACTAGTTTCAGAACTATTTGCTGTGCTTGCATACTGACCTGTTTCTCCAGTATTAACTAATGTTTCACTGCCTGTTAATGCTGTGGAGGCTGTGGTTGTGCAAGTGGAAGTAGGAGATTCAGGCATAGCACTAACAGAAGTTGTTGTGACAGGTGTGGACAACAGCTGGTTTCCATTGGATAGCCCACTATCAGTGGATTGGACAACTTGTCCAGAACTACCACCTGTTGCAACATTTATTACAGGTAACGCTAGAGTCACTCCCCCAATATTTATAGGCAATGAAGTTACAACTTGAGCCTGAGTACCAGCAATAGGTAGCTGCAATGGAATAGAAACACCAGGCCTAATCTGGACAGGCACTGTTTGATTTGCCAAATTCTGAGCAATAAAATTTCCAGAAGCTGTCCTATTTGCAGTTGCAATAATAGCTTGATTATTCCCTGCAGGAATAAGCTGAATCTGACCCTGTAAATCTTGCAGAGCTGTGGCATTAGCAGGATTTATCTGAATTTGTTGACTTTCTGTTGTCTGAATTTGTGGAATCACTTGGTACTGAATGCTACCACCTGAATTCTGAACTTGGATGACTTGAAATTGTCCTGGAGTTACTCCAGAAGAATTACTTGACTTAGTTTTTGAGGGAGATACATTTCCATTGTTGCTATTGGAAGGACTTGCTATAGTTGAAATAACAGAAGATGTTTGCTGGTTGTTGTTTTCTTTTGAAGCAGGAGGAGCTGCAACAAGTTGCCAACCATTTCCAGCAAGTTGAGTTGTCACTAATTCCAATTGCTGTGGTTGGCTCTGAAGCTGAACCAAACCTTGACTTGGATCTATAATAATCTGTTGCCCAGTTGATTGATTCTCACCAGGAGTTCCTATTTTACTGCAGGTTGCTGCCAACAGAGCCAGAGGGGAGGGCTGAGAATCCTAACAAAAATATTATGTGTATTAGGACCTAAACTATAAAAGAATAGCAGTAACAGCATTCTACATATTAAAAAAATTACCTAACCATAAAATTATAGAAAGGTGTTAAATAGGAAATTACCCACTCAGCTAATAATTTCTTCCTTCTGCTGAAGACTTTCAAGAACCTCTAAATTTTGATAAAAATCCATCCCATCTGGAAATACATATAATGTTTGCCATCTCCCTCCCTCCCTCCCTCTTGTTTTCCTCCACTTTTTAGACATTTTACCTGAGAAGCTCCAGTTTTTTTGTTCTTATTGTTGTTCTCAGCCTCAGGAGATTTCTCTCCCTCGGAAGGCATAGTTTCCTCCTTCTTTTGATCTTCAAAAAATAAAAAAAGAAACATTGATTAAGCATCATCCTACACGCCTATTTTTGCACAGAAAATAATCAGAACGTTCTCACCGACCCCTGGTCCTCCATGCTTTTGCTAGTGGAAAGCTACTGTCCACTTCTCCAGTGGAAAACAGGGAGACACAAGAAACGTGGTTTTAAACCCGGCCTACAGGGGCTGGCGATGAACGCCCAGAAAGGGGAGTTTTGATTGGTTTCTGCTATCGGAGACTGTAAGGCAGAGGGGGAAAAAACCACCCACAACCCTCCCCCTCCTCCTGCCCCTAAAGCATCCACGGCTACTGAGTGGCCCAGGATGCTTTAGGGGCAGGAGAAGGGAGGTGCAGGGGAGGAGAAAATGGGAGGAAACAGAAGCGAAGGAGGGATGGATGGATGTACACAGGAGGAGGGTTAGGAAAGAAAAAAGGAATGGAAGAGAGAAAAAGGAGGGAGGGCAGATAAAGGGACTTGGGGAGGAACGAGGCGGCTGGGTGGGATGGCGCGGGAAGGCAGCGCAGGCGGGAGGGAAGGAGGGGGGCTACGTACCGCTCATCCCGCATTAACGCCCGCTGAGGCGCGGCTCGAGGAGGAGGGAGGGGAGGGACGGAGGGCGGGGTGCTGGGGGTAGCGGCGAGAGAAGGCCGGTCGCTGCCGGAGCTGGGAGGAGCAGGTCGGCCTATTTTTCCACGAATGGCCGCCGCTGGGCTGTGGCGTAGCTGCCCGTCTCCGCCCGCTGCCGTCGCCTATCTCAACCCTGGCGCCTGATTGACAACTTAGAGCCGGACGAAGGAGGGGAGGGAGGAGGGCGGGGCCCGGGGACGCCTAGGCTGACCCCCCCACACACCGAGGATCCAAGCGAAGCAAGCGGCAGCTGGCCTGAAGGAGAAGAAGGGGCGGGGGAGGGAGGGAAGGCGAGGGGGAGGAGCGAGGGCGGTGCTAGGATGGAGCCGGGCGCGAGCCGGAGCCGGGCTTGAAAGCAGGTCAGCTTGTAGGGAGGGCCTGCGGCCGCAAAGACCGCAAACGGCTAGTCTGAGGGAAAGGGTTCCCCCACCACCACCACAGCAGGTGCTAGGGGAAAGAAACCAGGCGAAGGGGCTCGCTTTTGCCCCTCTCTCTCGGCCGCGTTCTCCCCATAGCAAAAAGGAGAGGGGAGGCGGGATTAAGGGTGGGGCGACACCGAAGGGCTTGGCTTCTCAGCCCGCCCCTATCTCTCAAGCGAATTTGTTGCTGATTGACATGCTTCGGCGAAGTCGAGAACAAATGGAATAGGAACCCGAAAGAACTTCTGTTCTTTAAAGCGCGGGGAAAAAAGTGCCGCCGGACTCTGTTCTCCCTTTTTACCAAAGGTCTTGAACCTTCTAATTATTGGTCGAGACGGATCCGTATCTTCCTTGTGCCAATTTAGGTTACTTATGTGCTGCAGCCCTAGTGAAAAAAAAAATTTTTTTTAAAAAAAGGGAAAAGTGCTATACCCTGCCGTCCGAATTCAAGGCTGCGTTTTAGGTTTTTTATTTTTAAAAAAGGTTTGTGATTGGCTGTAAAGGTGCACAATCCATACCGGGATTTGTAGTTCTCAGCATAGCGCGTGCGCAAAGCAGACCAGATGCCATCAGTTAGGCTTTACTGTACCTTGTGTATTAACAGTTCTCTAGAACGTCTGCGCGATGCCCTCGTTTATGCTGATCTGTGTCATCCGCTGGTTGATTCTTTCGCAGGGCGGGTTACCACGGGACATAGCCTCCCTGGTTTTAGAAATGTCAAGCATAGAGAAGGCTATAGATGTTAGTGTCTAGCGTCACCTGATATTTTGGAGACATATTTTAACCACAAAAATAACAAATACTCAGAATGTGAGTCAAACTACAAAGGATAGGACTACATCCCCCAACACCTCAGTATTGAAATCCCAAATTCTCAAATTTATGTTCCCTGCAGAGGGAAGTCAATTGGTGCAATATTCTTGTGATTGTGCCATAGCAAATTCCCAACAGTAGCTTTCAATCATCAAGTAATAATCCTGAACTGTTTAGTGGGGAAAAAATACAATACAGCTGATGTAATCAATTGGTGGGCAAAAACTTTTTCACAAGCCAGAAAAAGTGACAGTGATAGTAAGACATTCAAAACGTATGATAGTGTTACCTAGTTTTCTTATTGTTAAAAAAACCCAAAATAAGCTGTGTAGGTTAAGATGGGTGGCACGCAAATTTAATAAATAAGATTGCAGTTTGGCAGCAATAGGTTTGAACTGGTTAAAATAATTTCTATAACGATAGCAAAGAACTTTAGAGAGCTTTTAAAAGGCATTCTTGATCAGTCTGCATCTTTTTAATCTCTAGAGCTGTTCTTTAGTTTGGAAATACGATGACTTAAAATGCTAACAACTATCATTTAAGCAAATTATATGCTATTGCAACCTAGACTTGATAACTTAGTTTGTTGACTAGCTTAACTTGTAATTTTGTTTCATCTGAATTTGAAGAATAAAGCTCATTTGTAGTGCATTAGCCATCTCAATCAAGTGTCAATCCCTCTTCATTGTACACTAGTAAAAGATCAATGATTGTTTTCCCAAATGTCAGGACAGTGATCAGGTGCCCAGGTGCTTCATTCAATTGAATCCAGAGATGTTAAACACTCCACTAAATAAAGGGATCTTAAGCTTTATTATTAACTAAGTATACAGATTTAAAAGCATAACATGGAAAGCATACATACCAAACAAGTTAGGATTTCACTCTCTTACAAGCTGCCAGGAGCTCCTTAATAACAACACCAGAGGTACTCTAAGAGAAGCCTGTTTTCACAGTTTCCAACTGTAGGTTACATGCAAAAGCATCCAACAATTAACTACCCTGCAGTTTCTATCAAAACCAAGGTCAGGACACCATGGCCTTGTATTGGTCAGGACTGCAAGACCTCACCTTGACCGGCTAGCATATGATACTGAGGATTGGAATCAAAATTGTGAGACTTTCTTAAGGGGAAAAGCTTTGAAACTGAAGATTCCCTCTTGGTATAGCAAGCAAGAGTGAAAAACAAGCTAGTTAGCTGAGAATGGCCTCTAAACTTCTAGACTTCTCTTAATATGAAGGAGAAATCAAAATATGTCACTAAACTTAAAATAACAATGTTCTTCTGCATTGCCACTACATTCAACTCCTCACATATTTTAATATTCCTTCATATTTTTACTTTGTACGAATTCCAAATCTCCCAGTAATAAATTACACATTTAACTTTAACATACAAAATACATCTATATAATAGCCACCAGGAAACTATTGGATGTTATGTCTTAAACTATTGGTCATAACTAGCTGCATTCTGACCACACTTTATAAAACTCTTTTCAGCAACTTCTGCGTGTATGATGGTCTTGCTTTGTTTTCTTAAACTGGATGCATGGTAAAACAGCATTTTTACTTCATAGCACACATTACTCCTTAAGCAGGCGTAAGCAGATGGAGAGCCCTGATTTACTATCATGAGGACATCAGCAATTGTGTTCAAGGACTAATATCCATGTACTGGTAAAATAGACTTAACCATTATAATGATTATTTAATGAGGCATACTCATAGATGTCTTTGTGACCCCAATTATCTGCAAACCAAAAATACATGGCAGGTTCAAAAAAGGAGATAGTAGTTTTTAAAAAATAATAGTTTACTGATAGCACTTCTTTGTTAGTTTTACCATCTGATTTTTTGGACCAGACTTTCTTTTCTGTAGGTGTAAATCTTCCCTGACATTTTAAATATTATTTTCTGGCCCATTATCTTTTATTGGGCAAATCATATTTTTTTCTAAAATTAGCTGGGAAATCTGATTCCCTCTCTCAATAGACACATTATTATTTCTCTGTCATACAAGACAGCCTGAAGTTTTCTTCTGTAATCTGGGCCTAGTATATTGTTTAATATCTCAATTCTCTTTACAACCAAACTGGACCTGAGAACAATCCAGCCATGATGCAGCTTTGCCACAGAGCTAGAGGTTCAGAGATTTAGCCAGATTGCTTTTTTGAATACCTTTAATGCCATTTGTATATTAAAGCCAAAGTAGAGGGGACAAATTTATTTGCAAAGGGGAGGCAAACATAGTTTACCATCACTGAACCCTTAGTTGATTCCCTTAACCTCTTGGGGTATAGGTGGTCCTCGACTTACCACAATTGAATCCAAAATTTCTGTTACTACGTAGACAGTTATTAAATGAGGTTTGCCCCATTTGATGATTTTTCTTGCAATAGTTAAGTGAACCACTGCAATTGATAAGTTAGTAGCACCCTTGTGAAATGAATTTGACTTTGCTTGTCTGAAGGTTGCAAGAAGTGATCACATTACCCCAGGACACTGCAACTTCATAGATATGAGCCAGTTGCCAAGTATCCAAATTTTGATCACTTGACCATGGGGTGCTGCAACAGTCGTAAGAGTGAAAAATGGTAATAAGTCCCCTTTTTCAGTGCTGTTGTTTATTTATTTATTTATTTATTTATTTATTTATTTATTTATTTATTTATTTATTAATTAATTAATTAAATTTTTATACCGCCCTTCTCCCGAAGGACTCAGGGCGGTGTACAGGGCAATAAATATCGAAATACAAAATACAAAAGTTAAAAAAATTAAATAATTATGCCCAATATAATACAATAATTAAAAACTATGTTAAAACCAAACCCAAACCTCAAACCCATCAGACCAGGCCGGATTGTTCAAATAGATAGGTTTTTAGATCGCGTTGGAAAGAGCGAAGGTCGGGGGCCATCAGGAGCTCAACCGGCAAGCGGTTCCATAGGTCTGGCGCGCCCACAGAGAACGCCCTCCCCCTGGGGGCCACCAATCGACATTCTCTGATCGGAGGCACCCTGAGGAGGCCCTCTGTGGGAGCGCACTGGACGGAGGGAAGTTGACGCCGGCAGCAGGTGCTGCCGTAGGTAATCCGGACCCATGCCATGTAGGGCTTTATAGGTCATTACCAGCACCTTAAATCTCACCGAGAGGGCAACTGGCAGCCAATGCAGCTCGTGGAGCAGAGGTGTAACATGGGAGTATCGGGAGACCCCCAACACCACTCACGCGGCTGCATTCTGCACCAGTTGAAGCCTCCGAGTGGTCCTCAAGGGCAGCCCCATGTAGAGAGCGTTGCAGTAGTCCAAACGAGAGGTCACGAGCGCATGAGTGACTACGCAAGGCATCCCGGTCCAGATAGGGCCGCAACTGGCGCACCAGGCGAACCTGGGCGAAGGCCGCCCTAGTCACAGATCTTCTAAGGAGAGCTGTGAATCTAGGAGGACCCCCAAGTTACGAGCCCATTCTACGGGGGGTAATAACTCACCCCCCATAGTAAGAGATGGAATAATCTGCATTTCCCGAGATGCCGGCACGCACAGCCACTCAGTCTTGTCAGAGTTGAGCTGAAGCCTGTTCCTCCCCATCCAGACCCGGACCGCCTCCAGGCAACGGGACATCACGTCGAGGGCATCACTGGGGTGGTTTGGGGTTGAAATAAAAAGCTGGGTATCATCAGCATACTGATGATAACCAACTCCAAAACCACAAATGATCTCACCCAGAGGCTTCATATAGATGTTGAAAAGGAGGGGCGAGAGGACCGATCCCTGAGGAACTCCACAAACGAGAGGCCTCAAGGTCGACCTCTGCCCCCCTGCCAACACCGACTGCGAACGTCCCAGAAAGTAGGAGGAGAACCACTGAAGAACTGTGCCTCCCACTCCCAACCCCCTGAGACGCCGCAGCAAGATACCATGGTCGATGGTATCAAAAGCCGCTGAGAGGTCTAACAAGACTAGGACAGAGGAACAACCCCTGTCCCAAGCCCGCCAGAGATCATTCACCAGCGAGACCAATGCCATCTCCATGCTGTACCCGGGCCTAATGGATGGTTGTAAGTCAAGGTCTACCTGTTTATAGTAAACTACCAACAATTGTTTTTCCAGTAGAGAACACTACACTTCTGCACCTTCATAAAAAAGTGATCTATAGGAAGTCAATTTATCGTAGATCCTATGTACATCCATCAAGTATGACTCAGACTGCTAGTTCTAAAAGATTTCCTTGACTTGGAACTTGAAAAGAACTAGATTATTGAACTAAAACTTTTACCTTACTGAAATAATTTTCTTTTCAGCTATACCATTGCCTGGTGTGATGGGGTCCTGACCATAGGACTCTAAAATGATTCTTTTTTTTTAACCTGTATCCAATCCTTGGATTCATGTGTTTACAGGTCAATTAAATATTTTTCAGTAAAGATAAATCATCAAAGATTAACATAATCACAACAATACCTGACAAGGGTATTATTGAATGTAACCTTGAGATGAAACTTGAACAGTTCATTGCATTTCCTGTTTAGCTAAAGGCATTATACACTTCAACTGCAAAGAACTTTAATGTTATTTAATTCCCCAATAACTTCTCAAAATAAAAGCTGGGGGGGAAACCTATGCATGTTCAATATGTGAACTGATTCTACAGCCAAAAACTATCACAGCGGCTTGAAATTTCTTCTAGTCTCAGCCTCTCTCCTTTTGTCAATGAGTCTGATATTAGAGCCAATGCTAGATTCTTGTTGCTGGTAAAAAGTGCTGGTAAAACTCGAATGCAATGCATTCTTAGAGATGCACAACAAATAAGCAATAGTAATAAGTAAACTATTGCTTCTCAGAAACTACCTAGGTCTCCTCAAGAGGAACAATCACCTTTCTTAATAACAGCTGTAGCAAAAGATATTTATAAAATACAAACATTATTCTGATAAAGGGGTTAAAGTAGAGCCCATTTACTGCAATCACCTGTACAGGAACCAAGCCTCTCCCCACCCCTTCAAATTTAATAAATTAATGTATTTTAGGTTTGTTGTTATTTCCAGGGAACTAAAACCTCGAGGGCCAGCAATATATATTGTGGATTCTTGGAATCTTGCAGGATTTCCATGCATGCAGGCGCACTCAGCTCCTAGGACAACTAAAGCCGTTAATTTTTCCATATTTTTGTTTGTTTAATAAATGGATAATTCAATACACAAGCTCTGGTCCCTTAGGGTAATACTTTTTAATTATCTCCTCATGTTTAGCCACCCATTTTTCAGTTTTTGAAAAACGGTTGCTTTGTTTATGCTTTGGGTGTGGCTATAACTAACATGTCTGCCACAGTTTACATTTTCTGCTTCTTGGTAAACTAATGTAACTCATTGTCTGTTCTCACCTTCTTTTGATAATATTAGGCTTGGGATTTTCCTATAATTTCTCTTTTGTTTTTGTTGGTCTTGATTCTTAGGCACTGTTGGCAACTTTTTCAGTTTAGGTTTTCCAGTCTCTCCTTCTTAAAGCTAAGAGACTGCGACTGGCCCAAAATCATACAATTGGATGACATGAAAATAAAACCAGAGCTGTCAGTTTCTAGCCTAGTGCCTTTAATTACTGCACCAAACAGACTGTCTATAAAAAAATGTTAGCCCTTCTTGGCTTCAAAAGAAAGAAAGAAAAATGTCCATACATTTGACAATAAACTCCCTTTGCAAGGAGTTTCAAACTTCATCTCTTTTATTCCTTTGTCTAAAATGCCTTCAGGTGCTTTACTAAAGACAAAAGAAAAATACAATAATCAACCAGTTCTTTACACACTGCTTAAAATTTCCAAGCACTGCCTATTCTCCATCAGACATTTAACCACAGTGCAACGCAATTTATAAAACTAAGGTTATGCTTAAATATTTTAGTCTGTCTACATCTGGATGTAGGAACCAGTATGCATTTCTAGACCCAGTTTTCCCAACATTTATTAAAGAATACAGATTAAACTACAAGGTTATTACTAAGGTAACCACTGTATGTCATGAATGCAGTAACTACATACTATAAAAGAACCTAGTAGTTTCTAACAAAAATCAAGCACTTTTTTTGTCTTGAACATATTTAAAATGGAAGTCTAACTGAATTGTAGACAGCAATTATGTAGGCGAAGGAGTGGCAGAACCTGGAGATAAAGTTAAAAGAGGGATCAGCCTAGAATCCTTATTCTAGAAAGCAAACTAAGTCCAGCTTCCCTTGAATTCTGTTGACCCTTATTTAACTTCAAGCAGGTGCTGTTAATTGAGAAGAATCCTGTGCATAGACATGAGTAGCAATAAATCAATTTAATTGGACCTTCACATGTGAACCTGCTGTTTCATACTTGACAACCTCCATCCCAAATAAATACAGAGGTGAATTGATGCTTTTCTGCCCATTTGTTTTTCGTGGAAATTGAAAATCAAGTCGCTGATGAACATGTTTCTTTTATTTAAGAATGATTAAACTTATTTATTTTTATTTATTTTAATTCCATTTATATCCCGCCCTTCTCCGAAGACTCAGGGCGGCTTACAAGCTTAGCAGTAGCCTTCATTCTATGTATATGCCTGCTTATTAGGGCTTTCACACACACCCCAAGCGGCATTTTTACAAAGTCAGCTTATTGCCCCCAACAATCTGGGTCCTCATTTTACCTACCTCGGAAGGATGGAAGGCTGAGTCAACCTTGAGCCTGGTGAACCTATTTTTCTTTTGATTAAATTATAATAATTATTATGATTATGTGAATAGTTATTGTTACAAATAAGCAAAAATGGCATTGGATTGCCTATGAGCCTTTACTTTTCGACTCCTAAAAATCACATAGATTTTCTCCAGCGCAATCTATCCCCACCTGTTCTTTTATATGTACCAGTGGTGTACTCATCAGCTCTGAAACTGAATATTTACCTATCTGTTGGTCGTCCTCTTCTTTTAACTCCTACTTTCACTTTTCCCAGCATTAGAGTTTTTTCTAGAGGGTTGGGTTTTCGCATAATGTGTCTAAAGTAGGATAATTTGAGCCTGATCATTTGTGCCTTAAGTAAGAACTTTAGGTTGATTTGTTCAGTGATCTATAGGCTTATTTTCTTGACTGTCCATGATTTTCTCAGGAGTCTTGTCTAACACCAAAGTTCAAAAGTCTCAATACTCTTTCTATCCAGCTTCTTTAAAATCCAACTTTTGCTTCCCTAGAGTGTCATCGAGAATACTGTGTATGATTTTAATCTTTGTAAGTATAGACATGTTGCAGCATTTGAATACCTGAATTTCCTCAAATATCTCAAATTTAAATTTATGGCTGCTCTACCAAACGCTAACCTGTGGCACAATTTCTAAATGCTTATTCCTTTACTGTTGATGGTTGATTCCAAAAGGCAGAAGTTACCTTTGATATCTCCATTGTTAATTCTAATCTGATTGTTCTACCTGTTTTCATTACTTTGTTCTTCTTTATATTTAATTTAATTACACTTTTTTTTACTGTGCTCTTTGATTTTAGTATTATGATTGAAATCCTTTGCATTTTGTCTGTCATGGTAGAGTTATCAGTGTGCAAGTACACATACCGGTAATTGATATTTCTTTGTCCAATTTTAAAATCATGTTCATCTAATCCAGCATCCCTTAATATATATTCCATATAGAGGTTGAATAAATAAGGGGAGCACATGTGGCTTTGTTGCATTCCTTTGCCAACCTGGAGCCAGTTTGTTTTATCATGTCCTGCCCAGATTGTCTTTTTGACTTGTATATGTGTTTCTCAGGACAATGAGATGTTCAACGATTCTCACTTTTCAAAGCATATTCCACAGCTTGTGGAACATGTAGATGTGATTGTTACAATGAAAAGGTTTTATTCATTCCTGGCAGATTAATTCCTTACATTCATCCTTAACTTCTCTAAACTCATTTCATAACTTCTCTAGCTTTCTATCAATAAGATTAACAATGTTCTTCTTCAAAATGGTGGGTATATATTCAAGATCATACCTCAGAAACTGACTTTCTTATTATTTAGCTTAATATGAATGTTGCAGATGAGCAATTCATGCCGTGTTCCACCCAACTGTGTTTTTGAGGTTCCTCCGCCTCTTTTTATCAATAATATAGTCAATTTGAATTCTATGTGCTCTAACTGGTGATGTCCATATATTGAAGTATTGCTTTGGTTGTTTGAATTCAGTATTAGTTATGAAGAAATCACTGCAGTGAATCACTGCAGGTAGAGACTAATAAATCAATCTTCTGCTTCTCTTTGGTTTCTTAAGCAAATTACATTTTGCTCTTTCATGTTACCAACTTTGGCCTTCTATTATTGGCATTCTCAACTTCGAATTGAAATTATTGAATTTCAATTATAATTTCAATAATTATAATCAATTATTTGAATTGATTATAGAAGTTATTGCCCTTCTGTGGTCAGAGCATAAACTTGAGTGATTGTCTGCTGGGTGGATGTAGCAGTTTTTGGTCACTTCTGTCATGCTGGGAGGTTACCCATGAAGCATGTTTGTTTTGGAGGAGGGATCCCCACTCCAGTTGCTAAGCTTGTTTAAACCCTCTTCCTCCAGTTCCTCCTCCACACTGGGGGCCCCCTTTGTCTGCAACAGTGGAACAGGAAGACCTCTGCTGGGCCGGGGATGTTGGGGATCTGCCCTCTGCAGAGTAGGGGCAGGATTACTATGCTCCCTGTCAATCAGGTTTGATTTCCTTTCTTTGCGCCCCTCTCCCTCCCTGTCTCCCTTGCTTGTACTGCCTCTGAGCCCATCATTCTTGGGAGTTAGTATTTCCGGCATCTCTTTCTCCTGAGCTCCTCGTGCTGGGTAACTGTTGCCACCCAAGAGCTGTTTTAAGGTTAGGGAATCTTTGGGAGATAACCAATTAGCACCCTGACACGCCCCGCCCAAAAGCTCCTGCAATCACCTATCGGCAATTGCATGTTGCTCTGAGGAGGAATGCTGGAGGCAAATGGGTGGAGGCGGGAGGCTCAAGGAGAAGGAGACATGGCCAAGGGTAGGAGGCAAAAGATCCTAGACCTGCCACCGATCAGCTATAGCTGCACGTGCCGATCCTGGGCTCTCAGCAGAAGCCAGGCAAACCTCACGCAGCTCCACCTGAATCTCCACCCTAAGACTGTGTGTGGCTACTTGCCACCCCCAAGGCTGCTGCTGATCAGCTGGAGCAGTTGAAGTGGGGGCATGCTTTTTAACACTTGGTAGAAATATATGATGCTTGAAAATGTTCTAAAGAATAAAAGAATTCAGCCTCTTCTTCTGGAGGTAGGAAAGGCATATGACCATGAGTAAAGCTCTTTCAGTGTAAGAAATGTACTTTGATTTATATTTATGTGTATATATTTTGTATCTGGAGCAGCATCATAGTTTTCTGACCTCAAAATATCTTTTTTAATCTTCAATTTATTGTACTTTGCTGTCACCAGTGGCTGTACATCCAACTAATTTGATGCTATGTAACCCAGACACTTTAGTTTCCCAGCAAAGAACTACAGAAGTGTTTTTATGTCAAAGTTGTATCTTCTGTAATGGTAGATAACAACTGTAAACTATATAGACACTTCAATAATTCTGATTGTTCTTAAAGCTCAACAGGAAATTCTACTTCAGTTGATTTTTCTGTTGAAATGCA
Source organism: Vipera ursinii (assembly GCF_947247035.1). NCBI lineage: Eukaryota > Metazoa > Chordata > Lepidosauria > Squamata > Viperidae > Vipera > Vipera ursinii. The sequence goes on from NC_139517.1 coordinate 91,805,167, forward strand.
TGTTTTAGATGCTAAATAAAAGTGAATTGTGTTAACATCATGAAAAGCTTTACTTGTGCAAATATTAACAACTTCCAACCTAATTTTAGGTATAAACATTTTATACTTTATTCAAATGTTTAAATAGATACAAATAAAATTAATAGTGCAGATTTTTAATCTAAATTGAGCATTGTGGTGAATGCTCACTAAGGCATTACTAAGTTTATTAAGTTTGTTCTTAATATACTTGGCAGTAAGCCTTTTTCATTCAGCATTGCTAGGATTGGATTGCACTTGTATAAGTGAGCAATTGTATTTATCATTCTTGTTAGTGACCATGTCTCCTTAGAGCTGAAATTAGTAGCCTTGCTTTCTAGACTGCAAATGATTTTAGGGGGAATAGAAGAAATATAACATGACATTAATGCAAAACATATACCATATGGCTGCATTCATGCATCTACAGGAGCCTAGATCTACTTTTCTAGATTTTTGAGACAATATTTGTTAAACGTATAAAGTTTGTAGCTTTTAAATGTTTTCTGCCCCTGTCAGGTGTTATGTATGCAGGCACCTGCATAGCAACAGCCACCAGGGGGCGTTGGCCTGAACAGTTTTGGCGGGAAACCCAGTTTCGGTGGGAAATCTAGGGCCAACCCCATTGGCTGTCCGCTTACCTGGCTAGGTATTTAAGGAGGCCAGGTAACCCTCACTCCTCAGTACACTACCCCCTCCAATAAAGAGCTGAACACGTACTCTGGCTGGCGTCTCTTCCTTGCGTCGGACCCACTACATAATATCAGGTATTCTGCTAATTTTCAATAATGCTGAAATTTGGAAGGGGCAGTCAGAGGGACACTTGAAGGTTAAAACATGGGTTTGGGGAGGCATCTTAATCATTATCATTATTACTATTTAGAAACTAGATCTTGCCTTTCATATACATACTAGATTTGATATACATTTCACTTCCTTTTCCTATTCTACAAAAATAGTCTTTTATGTATCTGAGAGATAGTAATTGGCCAAAATTCATCCAGTCAACTTCTATAATTTAATTGGATTTGAACTTCTCAGACCTAGTCTAGCACCTTAATCTCATTTACTTTCTGTAAAAAATATTTACATTATTATTTGATAATTCCTTTGGTTATCAGAGTATTGTTTTGATACTATTCATTATCTATAAAAGGAAACCAGGCTGCTAAAGAACATGATGGGTGGACACCATCAAAACTGACACTAGCCAGAGCATAGAAAAATCTGAAGAGGTGGAGACCTGACCCATAGAATTGGCAAAAGTTGGACACATCTGAAATGATATCGTCATCATCATTATCTGTAATGGAATCGGGTTAGGCTTAAAATCTACCAAAATGCTTGGTTCTGTGAAGCCTGTAAATTGGCTTTTAAAATGATACGTTTATGAAAGCAGAACACAAATACTAAAAGAGAGGGATTAACCCTAACAGTATGATAAGTCTTTATGTGATGGATCAGTATAATTTCCAATTTGATGATATGCTACTATGACTGATAATGGCTTTTCTTATTTATCTCTCAATGTTTAAGCCAAGCAGTTAAGGAATGAAACTGAGTAGCATTTTTGTAATAATTTGATTGGTGTTTAGGAAGAGATTGGACAACGATTTATCTGAAATGGTATAGGATTTTCTGCCTGAGCAGGGTTTGGACTAGAAGACTTCCAAGCTCACTTTCAATTCTGTTAATCTGTTATAAGCAAAAATGTACTAGGAGCTATAATTTCTAATGAACAAAAGTCTATTAAGAACCATCAAAAATAATATATATATATATATGTGTGTGTGTGTGTGTGTGTGTGTTAATCTTAATGAAGTAAATTATTTTGTAATACAATTTACCACTTTTTCTAAAAAATAAAGCAAAAGAATTCCCTCCTGAATTATAAACCAATCTTTAAACCCTCATCATTCAATTCTAATCAAAATGAAATTGCATTGAAATCTATCAAAAACTACTCATACATATTTGAATCCTAGCCAGATAAATTCAATTTGTAAAGTTTCTGTTTATTATTAACAAGCTTGATCTTCAATCCCAACAAATAATGTTCCACAACTTAAACCAATGTTAGTATTAATATTGTTTTAATGTTTCATATTAGTGTTTTATTATTGCAAGCCACTTAGATTAACCTTTAGGTGAGATGGGTGGTAGAGAAGTTAAATAAATAGGATGGAGGGGCAGACAAACAGATAGATAGGGGAATCACTACTTTGTAACTCATACGATGAATAAACACATATTTTTAGAGCATCATATGAATTATTCCTTTTATAATTGTTAAGTATTTTAGTACTTGAGGGTTTATCTCATGGCAGCAAGCCTTTTGGGTCCTGCATGTTGTGTCAGAATTTCCCTTTGTACATGTTTCCTGTTGTATGTTTAGGTATCATGATGAATCAGAGATAGATAGATAGATAGATAGATAGATAGATAGATAGATAGATAGACAGACAGACAGACAGACAGACAGACAGACAGACAGATTTTTTTTTCATCTTAAGGCAGGAGATCCCATACAAGTGCTATGACCTTCTAAATTAATAAATGAATTTGTGTTACCTCCCCTAAACCAAAGTTCTGTAATTATCTCAATGAGGTTAGGGTTGGGCAAGAAATAAATATACACTTAATAATTTAATGTAATCTATAAATTTATATGTATAATTTGAGCCATACATCAAATGAAATGATAGATTCCTGCAAAATGAAATCTTTCAGGCACTAAGTAAAACCGTATTTTTAATAGGAAGGACGTGCTTCCTTAATGTTGCATAATTTCTGGAATTTAGATTTTTGTTGTAACTGCTCAAATTTCTCATTCAACTTTTGTTTTGGGTTCAAATTCAGTATTCAAAGAAGCAGCTACAGAAAATCCTGATTTTGGAGCCTTCTTTTTTCAAACATAGCGGAAAAGAGTTGTAATAGCAATCCACCTTTGTTGATGCACACTAAGGGGCTTATTCATTCAAGCTTTGTTTGAACAAGCTGGCTACTGGCTTATTTAGGCAGAGTAGGAGTAGATCAACTTTATTCGTACTATAAACCATTGGACAGCTATTAGGCTTTTCCTCTCCACTTTTCTTAGATAAGGTGACAGTCACCTTGTGCATGCAAACAAGATTGAATTCTTTGCATGCATAAGCCCCACCTAATATGTGCTATCCTAATGACCTGTGGGAGGTGCAACCCACAGTTTGAGAGCCCCTGCATTGATTATTATAACTTCTTCCCCTATAGATTATTTGCCAGTAGTATGGAATTATTGAACAGTGTTATGGGCATATATGTAAATACTATGGAGAAGGAATGTTTCTATTTGCAAATGTATTCTTTCACATAATAACATATATTATGTGTCAAAGTGAGTGCCCTTGTATGGTTTCGTCTCTTTTCCAAGAATGGAATGCCTGCCTTTAATTCCCATAAAACAGGTCAACTGAGAATGTCCAATACTCGATATGGCTTACATATATGATATTAAATGTAAGGGCATTTTGAAATACCCTAACATAAAATTCTTCTGAAGCTGTATGCAACATGAAGGCCAGAATACTAGTGAATTAATTTTCATTTTTTTTTAAAAAAAAAAGTCTTAATGGGCTATCTCCCTAAGAAACAAAAGATGTTCTCAGAATATTATTTGAGAATCCTCAGCAAAATACATATGCAGTACATATAAACTAAAAGGCAAGCGCCTGGATAAAAATCTTGTTACTATGACAAGTTTTTTTAAAAAATAAATATTTTCCCAAGGTCCAGATAAAGGCCTTATCCTCAAGACCAGCCCTTAATCCTGACATAACATGTTTAGATGACCTGTTATTTATCTTATATATAGCCTTCAACTGAAGCACATTAAATACATTTTAGCTGTTCTAAAGTATTGTTTTCCCTCTTCTTTGTGATACAATTTCAGCTCTAGGATACTTCATTATTTACATGGTAGATTATTAGGTCAGGGGTTTGGATCTGCTCAATGCCACCTCCTTTCTTATACCAGAGCACTGTTTTCTGGCACCACTCTGCTTTTGGTAGGGTCCATTTCCCCCCAATCATGTTTTCTGTGTGTATTTATCTTCAAATGATGTCAGTCTCAGAGACTTGGATCAGTCCGAACAGCAGCTAATTAGAGATGACAGCAGATAAGAGAGAAAGGAAGAGAACGTTTCTCTTTGCTGTTTCACAGCAAATGCTCACTACTGTAACCCCCTTTGGTTAACATTTAATGCTAGACCTCCAGTTGCCAGAAAATTTGAAGACAGGATCTTTCCCCATCAGATCTTCCTTCTGGTACATGGATTGGAAATCTGGTGGCTAAAAAGCTGCTCCCTTTCATTCTTTCCCATTTCACTACCCTCTTCTTACTGCACCTGTCACATTTTCAGGCTGCCTTACAGGCGTTGCTCCTACCATCCTTCTCAGCCTTGACAGTGAAGTAGGGAGAGACCATTCTTTTTCTTCCAGGTCTTCAGTCTGTGGAATTAGGAGCCTGGCAGATGAGGATCCATTTCCTCTTGATGGAGCCTCTCCCTTCCATGATTGTGCATGTGTGAGGAGGGAGGAATAGAGAGACTTTCCCCTTGGCCAGGCAGCCTTGGCTTCCCCATGGATCAGCTGTAATGCCTTATCTGGGGCTTGGGAGTGGTCTGTACCTCAGATCCCATTCCAGTTATTGTTTTTCTCACTGTCCAATGATGCCAGGCAGTGGCGTAGCGTGGGTTGTCAGCACCCGGGGCAAGGCAAGTAATTTGCGCCCCCTAACCCATGGATTTTAGCACTCAAGTCTCTTCCCTCGCTCTCTCTCCGCACCGCACCGCACGCCTGGCACCCCCCCTCCACAGTGGGCGGCGACCCGGCGGCTCGGATCGGATTCGCACAGCCAGCACTGCAGTGAGAGAGAGTGAGTGAGCCAGGCAGGGGCAGAGAGCTGCGAGTGCGAGCGCCCCCCCCGATGTTGCGCCCGGTGCGGCCGGCCCCCCCTGCACCCCCCACGCTACGCCACTGATGCCAGGTGGAAGGGGAACAACATCAGGACAATCTACCAGTTGCTTTCTGTACCTTGTTCTAGATTAAAATGACAATGACAGTACCTTTTCTTATAGAAACAAAATGAAGCTTAGTGGTTGAGCAATGAATACTATGACAGCATATTTTATTATTTACTTATTAAATTTTTACCCCACCCATCTCCCCTAAAAGTTGACTCTGGGTGGCTTACAGATTATAAAAAGTCAAGTAGAAAAATAATGCAAATTAAAAATGTAAAATTACAGAAGAAACCAAGACTGAGAGATGATTGCATGGGTATAAAATATTCTTACCTCATCCACCATCTCCAGCAGTAAGCACTCCCCTCGGGGTCCCAAGCCAACTGGCAAAGCCAAGTTTTAATATCCTTCCAGAAGGCTAAAAGATTGGGAACAGTTTTCACCTTTGGTGATAGTGTTCCATAGGGACAAGCTGTAGCAAAAAAAGCTCTTCTCTTTGTCCCCACTTGCCTGAATTCTTCAGCAGAAAGGATTCGTAGCAGGCGTCTTCCAGTGGCAGGCTAGTCCCATTGGGGTGAGACACCTTCTGCTCTTCTGCCAACTCAAACTGGTGGGTTGCATTTTAATGTGATTGTCTGATTATACCATAAGCCTTATCCTAGATTGTTTGGTCCTAATTACTAGACAGACACAAATCCACTTAACCACCCTGACCAGGTGGCCATTGAAAAACTCAGAAAGAGGGAATCTGTTCCTGCTTGGGACAGAGTATACCCATTGATTAACTATTTTTACTATCTAAACATTTTTCCCAATGCTCAGTTTCAATAGTGCATCTGTGTTTCCTCAACAATTCCTTAGATGTTTGTTCTGTTTTATTTATTTCTTATATATACATTTGTACTTCTGCCGCATTGTTGTTGTTGTTAGTTGCAAAGTTGTGTCCGACCCATTGCGATCCCATGGACAACATTCCTCCAGGCCTTCCTGTCCTCTACTATCTTCTGAAGTCCATTTAGGCTCACGCCTACTGCTTCAGTGACTCCATCCAGCCACCTCATTATTTGTCGTCCCCTTCTTCTATTGCCCTCAATCTTTCCCAGCATTAGGCTCTTCTCCAGTGAGTCCTTCCTTCTCATTAGGTGGCCAAAGTATTTGAGTTTCACCTTCAGCATATGGTGTTCTAAAGAGCAGTCATGGTTGATCTCCTCTAGGACTGACCGGTCTGATCACCTTGCAGTCCAAGGGACTCGCAGGAGTCTTCTCCAGCACCATAGCTCAAAGGCTTCAATTCTTTGGTTCTCAGCCTTTCTTATGATCTAACTTTCACAGCCATACATTGCAACTGGGAAGACCATAGTCTTGACTATACACACTTGTTGGCAGGGTGATGTCTCTGCTTTTTAGTGTGCTGTCTAGATTTGCCATGGCTTTCCTCCCCAGGAGTAAGCATCTTTTAATTTCTTGGCTGCAGTCCCTGTCTGCAGTGATTTTGGAGCCCAGGAAAATAAAATCTGTCACTACCTCAATTTCTTCCACATCTATTTGCCAGGAATTGAGAGGGCCAGATGCCATGATCTTAGTTTTCTTAATGTTTAGTTTCAACCCAACTTTTGCACTGTCTTTCTTCACTCGCAACAAGAGGCTCTTTAGTTCCTCTTCACTTTCTGCCATTAGAGTGGTATCATCTGCATATCTTAGGTTGTTGATATTTCTCCCGGCAATCTTAATTCCAACTTTTGATTCATCTAGCCCTGTCTTTCTCATGATGTGATCTGTATATAAGTTAAACAGGCAGGGTGACAGTATACAGCCTTGCTGGACTCCTTTCCCCAATTTTGAACCAATCAGTGGTTCCGTGTCCAGTTCTCACTGTTGCTTCTTGACCCACATATAGGTTTCTCAAGAGACAAATAAGTTGGTCTGGTACTCCCATCTCTTTAAGAACTTGCCACAGTTTGTTGTGATCCACACAATCAAATGCTTTAGCATAGTCAATGAAGCAGAAGTAGATGTTTTTCTGGAACTCCCTAGCTTTCTCCATGATCCAGCGTATGTTGGAAATTTGATCTCTAGTTCCTCTGCCTCTTCGAAATCCTGCTTGTACTTCTGGTAGTTCTTGATCCACATACTGCTAGATCTAGCTTGTAGGATTTTAAGCATAACTTTACTAGCATGTGAAATGGGTGCAATGGTATGATAGTTTGAACATTCTTTGGCACTGCCTTTGTTTGGAATTGGAATGTAAACTGATCTTTTGCAATCCTGTGGCCACTGTTGAGTTTTCCAAATTTGCTGGCAAATTGAGTGTAGCACTTTTACTGCATCGTCTTTTAAGATTTTGAATAGCTGAGCTGGAATACTGTCTCCTCCACTAGCTTTGTTGTTGCTCAGCTTTCCTAAGGCCCATTTCACTTCACATTCTAGGATGTCTGGCTCGAGGTCAGTGACTATCTCATCATGGTTATCAGGGACGTTAAGCTCGTACTTGTATAGTTCTTCTGTGTAATTTTGCTACCTCTTCTTAATCTCTTCTGCCTCTGTTAGGTCCCTGCCACTTTGGTCCTTTATCATGCCCATTTTTGCATGAAACGTTCCCTTCATCTCTCCAATTTTCTTGAAGAGATCTCTGGTCCTCCCTATTCTATTGTTTTCTTCTATTTCTTTGCACTGTTCATTTAAGAAGGCATTCTTATTTCTTCTAGCTATTCTCTGGAATTTTCTGCATTCAATAGGGTGTATCTTTCTTTTTCTCCCTTGCCTTTCGCTTCCCTCCTTCCCTCAGCTATTTGCAAAGCTTCCTCAGACAGCCATTTTGCTTTCTTGCATCTCTTTTTCTTTGGGATGGTTTTAGTTGCTACTTCTTGTACAATGTTGCGAACCTCCGTCCATAGTTCTTCAGGCACTCTTGTCTATCAGATCTAATTCCTTAAATCTATTTTTCACCTCTACTGAATATTCATCAGGGATATGATTTAGTTCATACCTGAGTGATCTAGTGCTTTTCCCTGCTTTCTTCAGTTTAAGCCTAAATTTTGAAATGAGAAGCTCATGGTCTGAGCCACAGTCAGCTCCTGGTCTTGTTTTTACTGAGTGTATAGAGCTTCTCCATCTTTTGCTGCAGAGCACATAGTCAATCTGATTTCTGTGTTGATCGTCTGGTGCTGTCCATGTGTAGAGCCGTCTCTTGGGTTGTTGGAAAAGAGTGTTTGCTGTGACCATCGTATTTTCTTGACAAAATTTTATCAGCCTGTGCCATGCTTCATTTTGTATTCCCAGGCCAAACTTGCCTGTTATTCCAGTTATCTTTTGGCTTCCTACTTTAGCATTCCAATCCCCCATGATATTAAGGACATCATTTTTAGATGTTAGTTCTATAAGGTGCTGTAGGGCTTTATAGAACCGGTCAATTTCATCCTATTCAAGGATTGGGGCATAGACTTGGACTACTGTGATATTGAATGGTTTGCCTTGGATTCGAACTGAGATCATTCTGTCATTTTGGGGATTGTATCCCAGTATTGTTTTTCCTGCTCTTTTATTGATTATGAAGGCTACTCCATTTCTTCTGAGGGATTCTTGCCCGTAGTAGTATACCTGATGGTCATCTGAATTAAATTCACCCATTCCTGTCCATTTTAGTTCGCTGATTCCTAAGATGTCAATGTTCAGTCTTGTCATCTCATATGCACATTAAAAAGCTCAGGGTTTTTTTTTACATTCTTTAGATGTTTGTATGAACTATCAGTACTATCATATCTTCTGTTAGTTTTTTCCTTTCAAATTTTGAACGTATACCGTATATTCCTTGGCTGCCCACTGGCAGGTTCTCTAACTTAGCTTTATTAGTAAGGGTAGAGTTGCATACTTGTGCTTCAACTGACAGGAAATAGTTCTGCCGAATAGTATTTTATAAAATGTGGTTTCCTTTATTAAGTTTTGTTTTCACTCACTGTGTTATTTCCTGCAGCAACAGCTAAAAGCAGTGGAGTAAAAAAGCAGAGTTGATTCATGTATCATCTATATGGATTACTATAATTCTCTTTACATATTGCATTGGTTGCATTCTTGCTGTGGTACATTTCATAAGGGTGATGGAAGTCACTTGTAAATTCATAAATGAATAAGAAAACAAATTTACAGATTCAGAAACATTAGGGTCCATCTTTCTAAAATAATTTCAGAAACATTCTAGTAATAGCAACAGAGGGTGTATTTACATATAAGCTCATATGAACTATGTAGTGCCATAATAAATTAATAGATCAAAAAATATGTCTTGATTCTAAAAAAAACATATTGGGTAAAAGAAATATTACGTTATAGAAACTAAAGTTTAAAAGTGCTTATCTTTTTATGACAACTGTATGCAACTTAAACCATTTGGAGTTATGGTGTCATGGTTATGGCACTAGAAATTAGAAGATTGTGAGTACAAATCCTGCCTAAACCAGGTAGGTGACTTTGGGCCAGTCATTCTCTCTTAGCCCAATCCACCGCCCAGTGAGAAAACAGGTGGATAGAGTATTGTGCTTGTTCACTACTTTGAGTTAGTTGTAAAAAATAATAAAGGTGGATATAAATAAATAAAATTAAACTGTTGAAGAAAAATCAGTATTTTATTCTATCTGCATCAGTTGCTGAATGAACTAAATAGTAAATTATCATGATGTAATGATCAATTTCACCATGTCTTTTGGTGACTTCAGATGACTTTTGTCCAACTGAAATAAGATTGAAACATTTTTTTGGGTCAGAGTAAAATGAACCACTAAAAAGCATTTTTTAGCCATTGTGTTTATGTGTGAGACAAAAAATGGAATAATATTTTGGTGCATTTTTGCTATGTATCCTTCTTGGCACATGCCGTAGCTAACATTCCAAGGATGTAAAGGAATTGTTGCTGAATTTCTTCTGTGCATTAACAAGCATTATTCAAGATTTCTTCATCTGAAAATGCTAACAAAAAAATGGAGAAAATTTCAAAATCTATACCATTTTTAACATAGTTTTATAAGCAATGTGAAGTAAATCACAAAATCTATTTTAAAAAATAAATTTAAATATAACTTGATTAAACTTTAAAAGCATTAGATTTAATGTTTTATTTGCTTGTAATGCTGTATACAAATTAAAATGCAATATAACTATAATGATATAGCTATTATATAGCAATAAAGGATTTTATAATTTAATACCTAAATAATTTTCTTAAAAGGTATATATTAAGAAAGAAAAGAATGAAAAAAACAGCTGTATTAAACTACCAAGGGAGAAAAAGAAAAAAAGACAACCATTCAGAAAGTATTCAAAATTTTTTAAAAAAAACAGAGCTAAATACTGTAATAGTAAAAAATAAACTGAATTTAATTACATAGGTATAAATTATATCTAATTCTGAATGTATATAGAGGTCCACTTCAAAATAAAATAAAAAAGATTATGCTATTGAAATGGTTTATTAAAAAAAATTAAACCATAATGAAATTGAATAGTATATTAAACAGACCATGCAGAATCATATTGCCTGGTCTTTTTTCCCTTTTTCATATATTGTGCCACATGGAACCAGCATTTTTTGAGCAAATATTTCCTGTCTCTTTGAACTTAATGATAATAAGAGCAACAACAATAAAGCTCTTCTGGGTGAGTTGTCAAAGAACTACTAGAATTCTTTATAGTTTTCTTAGCCAGGGATGTATAAGGCTCTCCAAATAAGTGACATGTTGAAGCAAACTGTAACACCCACATCAATAATATTAAATAGCATTTTCTATTAAAAGGAAATCCTGTTAAGGATCAGCTTCTGTTCCAAGTCGGATTCCATCTAGTCTTTTAGTTAGAACATGTCCTCTGAGACAGTCTTTGAATAAAAGGTTTCACTCAGGCAGGATCACATTACTTTGCTGCCAAATGTTCTTGAAAAGGGGTTGAAGATGAGAAAGAGAATTCCTGTATCTTAGATTTCTTTTTGTGAATGCTTTTAAATTTCCAGGGATACTTTGTGCGATTTCCTTTCTCTATAGTTTGTTTCTCTTATGGAGATTTAGGAATTTACTATTGGAAGGTAACAGCACATGTAATCCTTTTGGTTTAATTCATTTTTAATATTATTGATTTGAATATGATTTTGTGGTTTAGTCTTTTTAATACAGATCTAATATTTCTCCATCACTTACCAGTACCAGATAAATGCTGCAATTTATTTTCCAAGTATATCTTCCTTTTCCATACTCAAACAACTATCTAACTGTTAGAATTTGCATTTTCATACAGGCATTGGATATTTGCAACTTTTTGTTGCTGGGAATAGTACATTGATAATGCTTTTTTAAATTGGGGTACCAGTATGAAATTTTACAAAATCACAAATTGCAAAATGGCTTCCAAAACCAGGCTTATCTCCTCATAAAATGACTTCTGTGGTGAACATGATCAATCACAGAATTTCCATTTATTAGAAGGCAAACTAGAGAGCTTCTTCCCATCATCCTGTTTAACTCACCACTAGATGCTTTTTCTCATCCTAATTATTTCATAGTTAGATGCACATGTTTCTGCATAAAGGAAATGATACATCTACTGTATTTTTTTCTGTTTTGTTTTTAGATTGGGGACTGTCTGGTTCCCAGAAACATTACTGAACATAAAGATGGTGCTGGAAGATAATGTTTTTTTAATGTGCTAATTTCTTGTGTGTATTCTTATGTCTATTTTTCAATTAAAGAGCATTCTTTTTAAAAATAAAAGCCAAAGACATGAAGCTTAGTGGCCATAAAAATGAACACAAATAAATTGGTTCTCATACTTACTGCTTTGTTTATTCCTCACTTCATATTTACAAATCATGACTTATTTTAATGAGCATTTAGGCAGAGTATTGCTGACATTTTTCACAAGCAAAATGATTAAAGTATTTTCTAAAATTATTGATTGAGCTGGGTCTTCTGGCATTTTTGAAGTGTTCAGATACCTTATGACTATGGATCTTCCTGCTCATCTTTCTGTAATGTCACAATATAATTACTACTGATCATTCCTGCAGTTTGACTAAACCCAGATTATTTCAAGCTATTTCTGAGATTTTCCATGTTTCTTAAAAATACTGTTTTACTTTGTTGATTGTTGCTGACCTGGGTTAGAGTAGACTTCCTTAAGATCATAATTAGGAGGGGTGAAGTTCTGAGAGCCCCAACCTGATTGGAATGTAGCATGCTGGAAAAATCTTTTACTGGAGAGGTGAAACTTCCAGACATTAATTTTGGTAGCAATACAAGTTGAGATATTATAATTTTTACAGTCTGCTTTTCTTTTTTGGATCATAAGATTATTCACTGATCAGGAGATATGCCTTTATTTATCAGTACTATCTAAGCTTTCTGCTTTTATATGGCCTGGGTGTTCCCCCCCCAAAACAAACCTGTCATCACTACTATCTTTTTTCTTCTTTTTTCCAATAATTTATTCAATCTATATGTTAAAATATTTTAATATACAAAAGCTTCATTATAATAAAATGGTGTTGTTGTTAAAGTGCCACACATCATTATCTCTATTTTTTTCCCCAGTCTAAACATAAATCTGTTTTGCTACAAAAAGCTGTCCTTCACCGCAAGATTGTATATTTAGAGATGCACCTTTCAGGGCCTAAATCAGTATCCATGCCATACAGAAATAGATGACTGGACTCTTGCTTTAATACTGCAATGTGATAACCTTACCTACTATGACTGAGATCAATAGGAAATTTTAGAATGTGCCAGGCAAATTATATACCACATGTAGGTTTGTTCTCTCAACATACAGAATCTGATACGGAGAAAGTTGCTTTCACTTGTCAGCTTCATTATCTCAAAGATGGCGACCTATTTTGCTACTCACTTAAATAACATAAACATTCCATGGAATTTCTAGAAACATTTATAACTTTCCTATTTTCAAACCATTTATATTCCAAAATATCTGGAAACCTTTTGAGAAATCATTGCTTTATGCTTTAAATCTTCATATATGATAAGAACCTTTTTCTGTTTTCCACAACCAGAGGGTGGAATGGTTTGTTTCGGCTGAAATCAAATTTTTGTTTGCTTATGTTTTATTTGTTAAACAACCATCAAAAAGTATGTTCTAATTTTTATTTATGGTAGATGCTTTGTTCTTGCATTAAGATCTTCTATTTAAGAAATTTTCCTTCCTTCTTTCTTTCCTTCCTTCCATCCATCCATCCATCCATCCATCCATCCATCCATCTTCTGTAGGCAGTGTATCAAACAGACTAAACATGCTTTTGGAACAATATTTTACTATAATAAAACAAAACACAAAACACTGCCCAAAGCCACCTTCTTCTTGTCTTCAAGTCTTACAATAAAAGGAGTTAGCATCTGGGATTATGTATATTATGAAAGTTCTACCGAAGAATACAGGCAGAAGGAATGTGCAATATATTCCTCAAAAATAGAATCTTTACAAATAATTCTATAATCTGTTATAGCATATCAAATATGCAATGTATGAATACGAATAATTGGATCCCAAACTAAAACTATTTTCCTATTTTCCCTTTCCTGGCAGTAAATTCCATTGTACTTAGAATCTAGTTCCGATTGGATATATATATATGACTGTGCTAACATTTATTTATTTATTTAGCCTGAAATCAATGAAGTAAATTGATAATTATTGAATTCCTATTCATTTAAACAGAAGTAGATGCATTCTTTCTGTCTCAGGGAATTTAACATTGGTTTTATAAATTTTCATAATATTATTACCCAGCATAACAGGTAAACACATATATACAGTGTGTATACAGACATATAGAAATACAGACATACTGTAAAGAAATCCAGACTACAACAAAAACCCTTTTGTGCCCTCTTGTGGCTAGCCTGAAAATATAAGGCTGTCAACAATATATGAAATTCAGGATTAACATTCAGGCACAAGTTGTTACCCAATTTGAAATCAAACTAGTTCTTAACTAAGTCAATAAATTAAATGATATTAATGTATTTGAGATTTCTTTGAATATAAATATTATCTCATACTCTTTGTTGTCATGAAATTCCTGTGAGATAAGGTACTGTCTTCACAACTTCATCAAGGTTTGAACTTTTGATGTCTACAGTCTTAGATGAACTTATGGCCAGTGGTGGGATTCAGCAAGTTCGCACCAGTTCGGCAGAACCAGTAGCTAATTTTTTGTTGCCCAGGCCCAGAATGGACTTCCTGAAGTGGCATCCGTACAGAGAACCGGTTATTCACCTATTTGAATCCCACCACTGCTTATGACCATTGTAATATAGAACACTGTTTTCTAATTAGCTGTGACAATAAGATTAGATTCATCTATCATATTGAGCTTGATTTATTTAACCATAGGTTATTGAATAAACCAACTGTTAAGATCCCAAAGCACAGTGAACTCGGTAAATACTGACTACCACTACTATGTTCTCCAAAGTGACGCTTCAAATTAGATTGTACCATAAAACTCATAATCTCTAATAAACAGATTTTATAGTAGTGCTAGTTGAGAGTGATGGGATTTGTTGTATAACACTGCCGAAGAGCCCTGGATCAGGGAGTCCCGATCACCATTACTATCAAACTTTTTTAAAAAATAACATTTTGATCTCTTAATAAGAGTGAACAAAAACTTCACAATCTTTTAAATTGTGAAAAGATTTTTAAAATTGAGTCCTGTTTTTTCTTCAGGAATTCAGCAAATTCACTCGAAGTTCCCCCATATTACACCTTCACGAATAACTAACTGGTCTTCTGTTATGTTATCATCATAATAACTAAGCAGAGAGATCAATTGATTAGAGGTAATGACTGAATGCAGTTACTCTGTGACCTGTATTACTGCATTTCACCAAATTGACACTGCTTACCTTCTTCCTAGACACTTGGTGTGGGCTAAAGATTTTTTAAAATAACATTCTATATATTGCCATTCCAAAATCATACAGGTCTTGTATTTAAAATAAAGACAGAAATGATATTACATACAATATTTGAAATTTGTGAAAATAATTTGTTAACTTGAAATACAATAACATTTATCCCTCTCATTCTTTGGAAGGAGGAAATAGAAACAACGATGCATTAATTTTTAAAGTTCATACTCAAGCTTTAATGTGCAGACTTGACAAAGATGTGATAATATGCAAAATGGCATGATGAATGCATATCAGAAGATTTAACATTATCACATTCACAATATATTAAATCATCAGTTTCATGAATACATGTTTTAATCGCAAGATTAAGAAAAAAATTGTTTTGCAGGTAAATGATAGTAGGAACACCGAGTCTTCAATGGCTGTATTATTTTTCCCATCTTTAAAATTCATTTTGTTGTTTCTACAGCATATATTTGGACTGACTGAAGTTTTAAAATAGATCATGTAGTATCTGTTCAATTGTTTCTCTTTCCTACTTCTAAAATTTTACTTTGAAATATTTATTTTCCAAATAGGTTTTTATTTTTACATGTTATTTCTGAATTATAAATATTCGTTAATATAGTTGGATGGAAAGTAATCAAGGAGACAAGCAACCTGGATTAAGGAGAAACTTCCTGACATGAGGACAATTAACCAGTGGAACAGCTTGCCTTCAGAAATCATAGGCGCTTCATCACTGGAGGTTTTTAAGATGAGTCCAGCTGTCCAGTCTCTTCTTAAGTCTGAGATGATGCAGGGGCTACACTAGAAGGCCTCCAAGGTCCCTTCCAGCTCTATTTTAATTGATTTATGGTTTTTGAGAGAGTTATTCCGCCCGCCCCCCTCTGTTTAATGCACAATCCAATGAGAGGAGTGAATGCACAAAAACTGCCTTCTGCCAGTATAGTCTACATATGTTTCGACCCTCCCAAAGTTTGATAAAAACTAGTATAGGAATCCATTAGTGCCTAATTATCCTCAAGATAATGTGTTTATTGTATAAAGTAAATTGATGTAAGTTTTGCTTGTGTCTATGATGCTTTTTTAAGCTGAAAGAAGACTATGTTTGTAGAAAAGATTCCTGGAAAATTTACCAGTGTATTTATATTACCTTAGTGCAGGCATGTCAAACTGCTGGCCCACGGGACAGATGCGTCATCCCGAAACTGTGCCCACCCCATTGCCGGCAATGGGGAAAAAGTTGTGATACGTCGCACGACGTCACATGATGACGCGAGTTTGACATGCCTGCCTTAGTGCATGCATATCAGGCACTTGCCATTGCAATTAAAAAAAGAAGCATCAAATCAAATTGTCTTACCAGATGATGCAGATTTAAATTTAAGATTTTATTTTTCTGATTATATTAATTAGAAATAAATTGAAAAAGTGTGGTCAATTAATATTTTTGACAAACCTTGCTATAAATAGTAAGCAATAGCAGATATTCAATTTTTCCTCAACATCAACTTTCCATTTAATATAAATACAAGATATAAATATTTAGGATTGTTCGGTCTATTATTAGCCTAGAAATAAGGGTTCCCCCCTTTAGATGTTTTAAAACAGTATAAAGTTGCTGTTTTTTTAAACCAACTTTACTACATTGAAATAGTTCTCTTTTGTGAATCTTTGTCGAAGTTGATTGTCCCCCAAAATAATCATTCATATTCAAAAATAGTTGAGAACCATGTAGAGAGCTAACTATTTATGAAAGTTATTTCTCATTCTACAATTGATATGTAGGCCATTTGAGGAATTGTGTTGATATTCCCCTCAATTTGCTAGTGTGGCACAGAGAGATTAAGAAAAACAGGTCTCTTGGGCTTATAAAACAAGACTGTTTTTGTTTTTGGATTCTTGGCCAACGTATCTTTGGAACTGAATCAGGGAGAGGAACAGAAAGAGGGAGGGGAAAAATCAATTAGCTAATTCAAAAGTATTTCGGTATATTCTTGTAAATGCTGTTCAGCTTTATCTGCTGCTTTTGCAATACTTTTACAGTGTCAGGAATAACATATGGTTAATTTTTAGAATTAGTTTTTTTCAGCTTTTGCAGTATTGGGATTTCACAGCCACTGAATTATGAAACTGTCGCTTTTCTTGTTGAGCTTGAAATAAAATGGCAAAGGCACAACCTTTTCTTAGCAATAGAGGGCAGTCTGTGGTTTTAAATAAGATTAACATTGTAAGAGGGCTGAGCATGTCTCCATTAGACTGAAGTATCAGAAGAACATGATTCAGCCATAAATAGAAGCATGAAACATGCTCAATCTATAATTTATGGGAAATATTAGTGATCTTTGCAGTATCATCTAATACATGAATGAAAGACAACCCCATCATTTGAAAAAAGCCAGACACCAGAAATTGAACACATAATTATTTTGCAGCCATGTCTTTGCTTTCATTGAAAATCATCAATGTAAAGCTGATAGCACTTCAGAAAATTGCGTTCTAAAAAGCAGAATTGTTTCTTTTTTGTTGCATTAATACTCACACAGAACATTTTACAATGATGCAAAATATTGTCATATATATATTTTTTGGAAACAAAATCCATCTAGAATCATTACTAGTATGTTAATGTTATGAAATTATTTTTGACAGATAAAATTCATAGTTATTTCTTTTTTATCTTAATTTCATTTTATTTACAATAAAAGTTTTTGGAAATTTTTAAATGCATCTAAAAGAATAGTTATTTTGGTACATTGAATTAATAACCTAAAAACATTGTTACTTCAAAAGGAATTTTGTATCAGTTAGCATGATAAGACAATAGTATTGTTGCTGGTGTGTCTGTGATCATTTTAATAACATAATCTCATAGAAGAACTGATAACATTAGAATTATTTCTTACACAATAGTGTTTTGCCAATACAATATCAACTAGCTCAGGGGAAAAATGAAATTGATGTCTGATTTGACATTAGAACTTTTTATTAAGGTTGCATGAAAGATGTATTTTTTAAAAAATCTGAGAAATGAAAGTAATCCTCCAATTATTTATCAAGCAAGTCATCTGATGTTTTAGATCTTGGATACAGGTTAAGAAAAGTGTCTGTGTATATTGTATATTGTGAATTTTTATACTAATAAAATTAAAAGTTATATTAAAAGAGAAAGAATGTAATAAAGAGAAAAGAAATATATAAAAATGACTTACAGCATTTCTAAACAAAATTAGAACTCTTCACCCTCTTTAAACCTGTATTTCTTCATTCCATATCCTATCTCTTATCTGAGACAAATCCACAAAAACAATCTTTTCAGGCCTAGTGTCAGCAGGAAGTCCATAAATAGTAGTCAGATATAACAAAATATCTTGTTTTAATCTTTATCAAATAGACCAACTTCATATTCCTCCCTCTTACTTCTAATCATCTTAATCTTTAGTTCATTCAAATATTGTCATAGGATTTGATTTCATCTTAATTCTTCAAGGCTTTAATAAGTGTCTTTTGGAAATCCAATAGGAAAATCCATGTCATATCTTGTATTTCCTTTTTAAATTTTAAAAACCCAAATAGGTTTGTTTGAAGATTTAGTGAAATATCTTTCCTAAATCATTTATGTGATTTGTCAGTTGTAAATTTACTTTTGATACCATCTCTATCTTGTCAAATAAAATTTGTTCTACATCTGATATTTTTTCAATAACATCTTTTAGACATAATCTATTCATAGAAGCAGACATCATTACTGACATTGTTAGTATCATGGTTTGTTAGTATCAAATTTGTATATGTTCACCAACAATTTTTAGTCCCCTCTAGTGTCTAAAATCATGAAAGTGATCACCTATGTCATATTTGTAAAAACCAAAACAGCATATATTTCCCATGAGAAGCTTTTTTAAATTTTACAATTAATTCTGAAATGTTATTGTAAAATTTCCAATATTTCAAATTTATTTTTTTATTTTTCTTTATTTATTAGATTTATGGGTTGCCCATGTCGTTTGGAGGCAACTCTGAATTTAATTTGGACCCTCTAGTCCATCTGTAACTTTCTAAGATCAAAATCTTACTTGATTTTTTTTTTGCTGTTTATTTCAGATTCTTAGGAACTCTTAAGCTCACCTTGAGAGATTTCAAGGAACTTCCTAGTCCCTTAGTCTTTGCTCTAGCTATCTATACCTCCTCTAGAGCAGGGCTCTTCGACCAGTGGTACAGGTACCACTGGTGGTACTTCAGCATGACTAGTTGAAAAGCACTGTAAAAAAAAGTGTAAAAGTGGATGAGCTGAAGCGATGGCAGAGGCCTGGCGGAGAGTCAGCTGGAGCTGCGTTGTTGCTGGGGCTCTGCTGAGAGCCCAGGTTTGGTGTGCACAGCTCCAGCACACCCGGAAGAGTGTGCTGGAGGGGGAGAGAGAGGAGAGGATATAAAAGAAGGAGGGGAGAGAGGAGAGGATATAAAAGGAGGAATAAAACCAGTGCTTATTTCCTTTTTTTTTTTACAGTTTGTAACATTTTATTAGATTATAGAATAAAATACAAAAATACAAAAGCCAATAGTAGGACACAGTGGTAAGGAAAAAGGAGGAAAGAAAAGTGAGGGAGAGAAGGGAAAAAGAAAAGGCTTCCGACTTCCTCTGTTGCAGTAGAATGAAGCATTAACATCAAACCTCAACTTTTTACTTTTACATAATAGTATAAACTAGCCATTTCTATAACAACAAATGAATTTAATCAGTAAAACTTAAAATCCCCCCTTTTTTTAGTCATCAAGATTTTGACACCTTGCTGAGCATTGATGGTACTCAAATATTGTCATGTCCTAAAAGTCATACAATCTGAAAAGGTCGAAAAGCCCTGCTATAGAGGCCCTCAGATTATCTAAGAAAAAGAATTTGGGCTTCAAATCCATCTACTTGCTCACCATAATGGAAGCAGCCTCCAGTTAGGGCTATATCAGTCTATGCATATTTATTGTTACATTGAGTATGTTCTTGTTGTAAAGTGCAAAATAAAACTGAAGATGAAGAACATGAAAGAAAAGAAAATAAATATGATTCATATTTTATATATGCCTTTACTAGATTTTAGTATGTATAAATTTTTACACCCTGTGCAAAGGGTGAAGGTTTATATTCACATTTTCTGTTGCAAAACATAGATCTCAGAATAGTTTAAGCAAGAATTAAGAATGTTATTATATTTCTATTTCAAATCCAAAAAACACACATCCTGAATTATCAATAGTAGGAATGAATAACACCATCTTTCATAGGAAATATGTGAAATGGCCTTAGGTGACAGCTGTTTCATGGGCATAAGAGCATCACTTCATCGGGAAATCAGTGACTGCATATCTAACACCACGAATAATAACTGTCAGACTAACCACAATTTATGGTTTGGATGTAATGCTAAGGCATGACTAATTGAAAATTGAAGCAAAAGCTTTAAAATATCCCAGATGCATCAGAGAATGAAAGGGGATGGGAAGTTTCATGATTAGAGAAGTATTTCTCAAATTAAATCCAAATCTTTGTACATTGAAATAAAGCTGTGTTGTCATTTTAAGATTCCTCCTTAGCAATAGGCTGCCATTCAAAAATACCTTTCTGCCATCTGAATACTTTTCTACCTTTTAGGAAAAGTAGAAAATTAATGGAATTAATAGGTGCCACATTCCCAGGCCTACACAACAATAAGAAATAAAATAATCAAGCCATCACAGCTTCTGCTCATATAAAAATATATTAAAAATTTTCTCTCTTAATACTTGTAGCTGTATTGTTGCATTATGTGAAAATATCTAAGGCTACTTTATAGATATAAATACATGCTATTATAAGTACATGTGAAAAATCCTTAAGCCTCCATTCTAAAAAGAAAAAAAAACCATTGTAGAATTTGGTAGAATTGATATTCAGTGAAAGGAGGAGCGATTAATCTTTCCCTTCCTGCCATTTTTAATTACAGGCAATCCTTGACATACAACAGTTCATTTAGTGACCATTCAAAGTTACAGTGGACTGAAAAAGTGAGTTATGACCATTTTTCATACTTCCAAGTGTTGCAGCATCCAGGGTCACATTATCAAAATTCAGATGCTTGGCAACTGGCTTATATTTATGATGGTTGCAACATCCCAGGGTCATGTGATACCTTTTTCTGACAAGCAAAGTCAATGGGGAAGCCAGATTCAGTTAACAATTGTTAAGTGTTGCTAATTTAACAATTGCAGTGATTCACTTAATAACTGCGGCAAAAAAAAGTTCTAAAATGGGGCGAAACTCCCTTAACAATTGTCTCACTTGGCGATAGAATTTTGGGCTCAATTGTGGTCGTAAGTCGAGGACTACCTCTACTAAGAACAACTTTAAGAGTTTAAAATTCCCCCAAAGTGTCTTCCAACAATTAATGTATAGTGGGAATATAATGTAACTTCAGATTGTTTGAAGAAGAAAGTAGCATTATAATCAGACTTTCAGCCCCAAATGTGTATGTTCTCCTATATAACATCAAAAAAAAGTGCAGCTATAACATTACATTAAACAAACCTATTTAAATATGAGGCAGGTCGCCATTTACCTGATTGCGTGCAGGAATATATGATGTCATCCTTCACCTATTTATACCTATTGCAAGAACTCTCCTTGCCTGTATTTTAATGTTCTGCATAAAAGTGTTGTTTTCTACCTTATGCCATCTGAAACCCTTCTTCGGATTCAGTGACAGGCCCAGTTCTGACTACTCACAGCACCTGGCTCATGACTTACCCTTCAGCAGCTATTTCCTAACACACTTCCAGGCTCTGTTATGTTCTCTATGGATGGGCAGTAGACTTCTTTTGGTTATCTTGCAGTTGATTCAGTAGTAAATCCATGACTTTTTTTTCTGTTTTCTACCCCAAAAGCTCATCACTCCATTCAACCCAGTAGGAACTATTTCAGTTTCTGATCCAGGTTGGTTGAAGCATGCTCCCTTTGCCCTCCCACTCCTTACCCATGGTGCCAGAAAGCATAAATTTATTTTTCTTCCCTTTAAATTTTTAAGATGCAGTGTAGGCATATTGGACTAAAGGTACAAAGAAGAATGTCAATGAATGCTGCTTGATTTTATAAAGCCATTCATCTTCCTTTGCTACAGATTTTCTATGGATCTGCAGTGGAACCTTGGAACAAAAGAGTAGCCTATTCCTGTGTTTTGTTCACTGTACCATCTGAAAAATGCTGGTACTATAAAGGGAAAAGGGGACGCGGTGGCTCAGTGGGTTGGGACGCTGAGCTTGTCGATCAGAAGGTTGGCAGTTTGGCGGGTCGAATCCCGAGTGCCGTGTAGCAGAGTGAGCGCCTGTTACTCGTCCCAGCTTCTGCCAACCTAGCAGTTCGAAAGCACGTAAAAATGCAAGTAGAAAAATAGGGACCACTACGGTGGGAAGGTAACAGCGTTCCGTGCGCCTTTGGTGTCTAGTCATGCCGGCCACATGACCACGGAGATGTCCTCGGACAAGCGCTGGCTCTTCGGCTTTGAAACGGAGATGAGCACCGGCCCCTAGAGTTGGAAACGACTAGCACGCATGTGCGGGGGAACCTTTACCTTTACCTTATAAAGGGAAAAAAACCTATGTGCCAGAGATGAAGGAAAGAAGGTGGTAAAGGGATGTGAAAATATCTTGGAAAACAAACAAAAGGCATAAGGATTAGTGAGAAGGAAAAGGCAGGAGCTGATAGATCCAGCCATGCCAAAGCCAGAAAGTGGGCTTTATCGTACCTGCATGTAGGGAAGGTGAACGATCAATCAGAACTTGCAGTGGCCATAATCCAGAGTGATTCCCAACTGGGCCCTGTTGCCATCCCACTGCAATCTGGATCAATATGTCTAAAGCCAGCCTGAGGAACATCAGGGAGCAACACAGGAGACAAATAGCTTTGGCTGCAGTTCAGCACTGCCCTTCTCCAGAGGAAAGTTGTAATGATGGGCAATTTTGCACTGTAGCCTAAGCTCCTTCCTTCCTGTGTTGCTTCCAGCTGTTTCTTAAACCAATATGAGGGATTCCAATCTGGATTGCAGTGGGTTAAGAACAGCCCAGATCATGGCCACCACTGTCCAGATCATGGCCACCACAGGATTTTGGTCATTCCACTCTTCTTCCCTTTCCCTGCAAAAGGGATTGCTGGCTGGCTCCTATTATTGTCTTCTTAGGAATTTTCCCTTCTTAGTCCCAAAACCTACTTTCGCTTTCCCTGGTTATTGCACATATGGAGGCCTTTACTTCCACCCTTCCTACATGATTTCCTGTGGTACTAATTCTTTCTCTTTTTTTCTCCTATCATTTCATATTGCTCTGATACAATCTAAACCAGGGCTTTTCAACCAGTGGTACGGGTACCACCTGTGGTACATTGGCACCTAGCAGGTGGTACGTGACCATCCTAGAAAAGTGATAGTGGGGGAGGGGAATGAGCTGAACCGGTTGCAGCACCACAGAAGCCTGAGCAAGAAATGGCTGGAGCTGCAGGGCTGTGGGCTCTGCAGAAGAGCCAGGATCAGCACCAGGCTCCAGCTGGACCTCGACACTGATCCTGGTGCTTCTGCTGAGCCCAGAAGAACCGCTGATCAGCTGGAATGTTGCAGCATCTCCAGGGTCTTGTGATTTACATTCAGATGCTTGGCAACTGATTCATATTTATGACGGTCACAGTGTTCCAGGGTCATGTGAAGTGACCAAAACCTGCTGCAACCACCCAGCAAAGGGGGGGAGGAATAAAAACCAAACAACCCCCCACCCTACCCCTGCTGCCAATCCTCAACAGAAATGCTCACAACAATGAAAACCTCAGACAGGAAGAAGAGCGTCACCGGGCAGGGAGGCACTTTTTTCAGTGCCATTGTAACTTTGAACAGTCACTAAGCAAACTGTTGTAAGTTGAGGACTACCTATACTTCATCACTTTTTTCCTTTTTTTTTTGGTCATCAAGTTTTTGACACCTTGCTAGGTGACTGGTGGTACTGGTAAAGATTCAAGGTACTGGTAATGGTGTTTAAGGCCCTACATGGCATGGGGCCGGAGTACCTTAGGGAGCACCTGCTGCCGGCATCAACTTCCCTCCGCCCTGTGCGCTCCCACAGAGAGGGCCTCCTCAGGGTGCCACCGATCAGAGAATGTCGGTTGGTGGCCCCCAGGGGGAGGGACTTCTCTGTGGGCGCCCCGGAACTATGGAATCGGTTGCTGGTTGAGCTCCGGATGGCGCCCAACCTTCGCTCCTTCCGTCGCGAGCTGAAGACACATTTATTTGAACAAGCCGGCTTGGCCTGATGGGGGATGAGTTGGGTTTTTTATTGTCATTTTTAATATATGTATTTACTGTTTTTAGTTGGGCATATGTTTAATATTTTTTAACTTTTGTATTTTTGTATTTTTTATATCTCTGCCCTGTTCACCGCCCTGAGTCCTTCGGGAGAAGGGCGGTATATAAATAAAATTATTATTATGATGATGATGATGATGATGATGATGATGATGATGATGATGATGATGTTGCCATATCCTAAAAGTGGTACAATGGGTGAAAAAGTTGAAAAGCCTTGATCTAAACAATAGGAAATAGGTTGTTCTTTCACCTTAGTTCTTATGTAGGTCCCTGGAAATTTTGTGTCAAGGAGAACTGGTAATTTCATAGAAAGAAAATTCTACCATCCATCTTAAATGTTTTTAAAAGATAAAGGAAAGAGAAATGGAATGTGCTCTACCTGGGCAAAAACTAAAAAGGGTCCCACTGGTAGGTATAAAGGTTGAATGGAACATGAGGCTCTAGCATGAGAATTAATTCATTGACCAGACAGGTCACGAACTAATCAGCTGCAAAAATATTTTTTAAAAACTGCAACTGCTGACCAGTGGAGAACATAGGATCCAGGAAGCCAGACAAAATGGCTGTCCAAGGCAGTGAGCAGCTGCTGGAGGGGAGGATGCATGCCAGGCACTGTAGTCAATCAGAGCTGAAGGTGCAGTTAGAAGGGGACCAAGCACTGCAGACCAACTACTCTGAAGGACTTGCGACCTCCATCTCCACGCTCAGTGGCCCATATTGGCAGCAAGCCAAATGGAAACTTCCCTATGTCACTCTGCCATTAAAATTCACCACAGTGCATAAACAAAGATTTAGTAACAATCCTATAATAATCAGCATAATTTAAGAATAATTTTGCATTCTAAAGTAGAGATATGCATAGTAAAGATAATATTGCTGATTTCAATCAGACTTCCATGCATTTTTCCAAACAGCTGTAAGATAGTATTAAAATCGATTCTGTCTCTTTTATAGCTCACCTAACTAGTAAATACTAAAAACTGTTTTCCTTGATTTTCAACACAGATTTGCTAGCAGCTGCTTCAACATTTATAAACATGATTCCCCCTGATTGCCAAATAACCATAAATTCACATGCATATTTTTTTATTGCAGGCATAAAAGTAATTACATGTCTGATTAAATCCACTTATGCTTTCAGGTCTTACTAAATCTCTAATAGATATAAATTGTTCCAATGTACAACATGAAACACATAAATATTAGAGCTGCAGCCTGTTGTCTGAAGGACAAACAAGAGTGCTATACTATTGAAATCAAACTGGATTATTTGCCAATTGGCCAACTGTGATTGTCAGATAACTAAAAAATATTTAAAACTTAAATGTAAGTAATGATTTTTCATTAGGCAATATATACATTAATAAAATAAAGGGATTGAATTTGTAAAGAAAACCTATATAGTTTATTGTGTTATTTTAACTTGTTCCTGCAAATGTTTATTGTCAATCAGTCTTTGCCAGCTTGGCATTTGCTAAATATATCATACTGCACCTAATAGAATTTACTAATACCATGCTGGCTATGGCATTCTAGAAACTATAGTGGCTAAATCCTGATTCAGTTGCAGTTATCCTTCTTTTAGCAAAGATGACATTTTAAGTACAATATTTTAGTAATGTATTCAGAACTGAATCAAGCAGATATCACTATAACGCTTGTTGATGCTTCTTTTAAATCATGAATCTTAATTCATTTGCCAGTCACAATAATCCATTATCCTAACGAAACCATTTGGGTGTATTCATATGAATTTTCTGAATGTTTATAGTTATATATTGTAGTTTAGTTTTACTGTATGAACTACTTAATTTCCACAGTAAGAAGTTCTACAAAGGAAAAATATAAGCTGTTTCTAAAAAGTATATTAATATGTAATAATAATGGTAAAATATCTAATTCATGTGTTGGATTTGATGCATTACAATCACATTAAAATAACAGTAGGCTAAAAAGCAGTATGTAGAATTAATATGTTCCCTGCATATTAAATAATATACAAAAGTTTAGGCTAGCAGTGCTTAATTTGGCAAGGTTCATATAAGGTTTATAAGGAAAGTGAAATACATGGCAACATGTATAGCTAAAAGATTTATTTACTTGTTGAGTAAAAAGCTTCCTGAATGGAATATGGGAGATAATGAAATAAAAGTGAAATTATATGTTATGTAGAATTAAACTTGTAATCTTCCAAATATTTGGAAGGGGTTTGAAAAAGAAAGGTGGAAAATCTATTTTAATTGAAACCCTCAGTAAATTTGATATTCTGACATTTAATAAATGTATTAATTTATATTTACATTTAAATTAATATTTTAAATGGTTCTTACAAAAATGCTTAGTTTATTTAAAATAATACCTTAGTTGATCTTGAAATATTTGAATTAGCCATGTGTTAATTTTTAAATCAAATCATTGTTTAATATCAGCTGCAAAGATTTCCCTGCAACTTAAGCTAAGCCACATTTAATTTTTTATGGCATCAAGTTTCCTTCTAGTCAGGTCTGTGTTCCTCCACCTCTCCTTCCTTGGCAAAGCCTTGAGATGATGAACAGATTCCATCTCATTGTTGTTCAGTGATATCTTATTATAACTTCTAAATGATGGGTTATAACTTTTGAAAGTGACTTGTTTTTTAAGCAATTAATATTTAAAGCAATTCATTTATCTGCTTGTTTGTTTATATCCTGCCTTTTCATTCAGAAGCTCAAGAAGGATTCACTCCTAATCTTGCCAACAATATTATTTAATTTTAATTTAATTTATTAATATTTCTATACCGCCCTTCTCCCGAAGGACTCAGGGCGGTGTACAGGGCAAGAATAAAACACAGAGATTTACAAAAGATAAAAGATAATTAAATACATGCCCAATTAAAAATACAGTTAATACATAGTAAAAAACCCCAATAAAAATAGTAAAAACCCCACCAATCCCCCCTCAGGCCAGGCCGGCTTGCTCGAACAAGTATGTTTTCAGATCGCGGCGAAAGGAGCGAAGATCGGGTGCCGTCCGGAGCTCAACCGGTAACTGGTTCCATAGCTCCGGGGCGCCCACAGAGAAGGATCTCCCCCTGGGGGCCACCAGTCGACATTCTCTGACCGGTGGCACCCTGAGGAGGCCCTCTCTGTGGGAACGCACAGGGCGGAGGGAAGTAGACGCCAGCAGCAGGTGTTCCCTAAGGTACTCCGGACCCCTGCCATGTAGGGCTTTAAACACCATTACTAGCACCTTATGAACTGAGTTGGGTTGTCTTAAGTCAAACTGATTGGCTCAAAATCATACTTCACTAGCTGAGGAGGAACTAAAATCTGGATCTCCATGTACTTGCTTCAAAACCAGTGATGGATTGAAGTCAGAAACCAAAATCTATTGTTCATTGACTATAGAGAGGTCATAGAAGGAACTGTGGATTTTCTATGATCATATTAAATGAATTTATATTTGATCAATGTAATGAAGAATCAATTTGAATGTTTCCCACAGATAAATATGAAGTCCTTATTTCCAAAACATAGGCATTTTATTTTGACTGAAAAAAATAGTAAATAAAATGCTGTGTTGTCTGAATAGCATTCAGAATTATTAGTCCTAAATATTTCTATTCTACTTTGTACGCCTTTAGCAAGCATCCAAGTCAATAGCAAAAATTAAAGCAGAATATAAACTAATTTAGAAATACAAGTCAGTTTGCTTTGATCTCTGTATCATGGATATTTTCTTTTTTGTTTGTCATAAGTTCATTAAAGGAACAAGTTAATCATTTGTTCATCTCTCTATGGAGAAAAAAGAAAGCAGATATTTTCAAGCACTTTAATTTCACAGGCTTGCTGTATGAATGAGAGATATGCATTGAACCTTTTAACAAAATTTTTACAAGTTTTACACACACACACACAACACAAACTGCCCAGTTCTAAAAGTTTATATATATATAATTTTTCCCACCCATGTTTTTTGATATGCCCCAATTTAACATCTAAATATAGACTAATGTTCTGTGTAATACATATTCATTTCAAAGATTGACACAACTCAGTTTAATCTGTTACTACCCACAAGAAAAGTTTGCCTGAAAATTCCTGCTCTTTTATTACTCCTTTAAGCAGGTGAATTTTGTAAATAGGCCACAGTGAGTAATCTTTCATGTCCTTAAGTTGGAGGAATGGGCAACATGATTTGAACTTGCATGATAAAATAAAGGAAAGCTTTGTAGTTGGAGTAAATACCTTCATTCAAAAGATTTACTGCTGTAATTGTGACAAAGTCAGGGCTGTTTATTTAGCAGCAAGAAAATTTTCAGAAGACAGGAGGCATTGTTGTTGTTTGCCTTGCAAATTATAAAATACCTCAAAAATTACATGGTGTCAAACTGTGACACAGATTGTGAAAATAATATATAGTTCTGAATTTTATTAAGAAAATTGCATCAAATTAACTGTTGAGATTCCTAAGATTCTATGGTTTAAACTTTATCATTATAGAAGAATGATATTTGGTTACACTTTATACATTTTGGCAAGCCAAGTATAAAGAACAACCCTTACTAAGTTTAAACATTAATAGTTGATACATAGAGTTAAACAGTAGTGATGGATACATTTTAGTTGTGAATATTTCATACATTTAGAGTAACTAAAGGAGGCACACTGGGACAGCCATTTTGCCCATGTAGCCAAATACTATCTATTCTGAAAAAAAGCATTTCTCTTGGGTCTCACATACAGAACTTTCACCTTATCTGCCTAGTATTAAGTATAGAACATCAGATGAGAAACCAAACTTGTACTCAGTCCATGAATCAGACTATGAGAGAGACATAAACAAATAGAAAGATCATGTCTAAAAACAAAATTCAATGCTAAGAGTCAGTTGTAGACAAAAAAAACACCAACCCAGCTAAAGCCCCTACATTTAAGCAGGATATTATTCCAGAAGAGACCCCTTCCCACAAGATCAATTGATCCTTTACTCCAGACATGTCAAACACAAGGCCCGGGGGCCGGATCCGGCCCATGAAGTGGTTTCATGTGGCCCGCGAAGCCATCCTGGAAACAAGGAGGGAACGGCCCCCACTGCCTTGGCCCTGGCCCAGAGACCCTCCTTCTGCCAGAGACCCTCAGATCTGTCCCACTCCTGCCCAGGCCCCCATAGGCACCCCTGATGCGAACAATGTAGAGCTGGCCACGCTCACCCAGTAGGCCATATGCACTCTAGCCATGCCCACCCAGTAGGCCACGCCCACCCAGGCCACACCCACCGGGGCCCCTGAGGGCAACCACAATGCTGATGCGGCCCTCAATGAAATTGAGTTTGATACCCCTGCTTTACTCTAATCCTAGGACTAAGGATATTTAAAAAGTAAAAAAAAAACCTGCCATTTCTAGCTGTGATTATGCAAGCTTATTGCACTTCTTTATCTCAGGTTTACCTCCCATCCATGTCAATAAATAAATAAATAAATAAAATACTTTAATTAAATCTATTAATTTGGGCTTTGAATTTAATTTTCTGCCTAGCTCTCAGATCTTTAGACACTGAACCCTTTATTCAGGAATTGGCTGATTTGGCAGAAGGCTCCTAGACATGAGTCAGCAGATTAGTCTGTTTATTGAAGACAAAAAGGAAGCCATATTCACAGAAGATTTGCCACTTAGCCACAGAAGTTAAAATCTGAATATGAACTATGTTTCAGACTTTTAATTCTAGTACTTTTTTCTTCTTCCCTTCTCAGCCATGGATCTTTGGATGTATTCTTGATAAGTTTGGAAAGTACCTGATCTCTACTGAGTTAACAGTTTCTAGCCCAGTTCTTGCTTTAGCCGCTTCATTAGTTACAGATCTTAAGTTCACATACTGGACCTGGCCAATTGCCTTTACTTCATTTTCAGAAATGGGAAAGTTTGAACTGGTAATAATTAGTGAACTTGCTGAAGGGAAATCTGTGAGGCAGGTTTATAAAAACCAAAACGGTACAGGTAATCCATGAGTTACAACCGCAATAGAACCCAAAATTTATGTTGCTAAGTGAAACATTTGTAAAGTGAATTTTGCCCCATTTTATGACTTCTTGCCATAGTTGTTAAGTGAATCATTGCATTTGTTAAGTTAATAACATGGTTCTTAAGTGAATCTGGCTTCTCCATTGACTTTGTCAGAAAGTTGCAAAACCTGATCACATGACCCTGGGACACTGCAACCGTCATAAATATGAATCAGTTGCCAAGCATCTGATTTTGATCACGTGACCATGGGGATGCTGCAATGGTCGTATGTGTGAAAAACAGTCATAAGCCATTTTTCCCCAGTATTGTTGTAACTTTGAATGGTCACTAAATGATTACCTGTATTTGTAGCCATGTGATTGAAGTCCCAGCCGCCTTATGCATGGCTGTTTTGACCCCCCCCCGTTCCTCCTAGCGGCACCTCTGACCTTTAGAGTCAATTATAGGACCTTCTTTCCATACCATCTTCTAGGAAAAATCTTAACTATTACTGTTTTTTTAAAGTAGGATTTTTAATTTTCAAAGATAATAGACCAAAATATCAAATTATAACAAAAAGGGGAAATAAGACAGGGAACAATGGGGAAAGTTTAAAAAGTAACATACAAAAAAAGAACAAAAACCATATAAAAAGGTTACTTTCAATTCTCTTCAATATGGATACAATTGTATAATAAATAATTACTAATTTTACAAAAAGCATATAATAAGCTAAAACATAAAATAAATACATATCCTAAAAAAATATGGTAATATTGATGTGTAATATGGTAATCTCTTACTGCAAAAAATCTTAGCTATTATAAAAGCACTATTAAATTATTTTATACAACATTCATATCAACATGTTTAGAATGGTTTCAAATCATATGCTAAATTAAAATAGTTATTTTAGTCATTTATATATTATTTATTTATTTTAATAGAATTAAAGGGCTACTTAGCTCACAGTGTTAGCATGTAAGTCAGCGTATTTTAGGTGGTTATTTTATAATACAGTTTGTACTTTGTTAAAAGTATCATTGCTTATTATCTTGTGAATTTTCTTGAACGGCACTAACTAAATGGTATATATTAAATAACATGACATTTAAAAAAACAAACATGAACAGTATTAATATTACCAATCTGTCTGAAAATTACCAAATGTGTACATTCCCACTTACAAAATTGAAGTGGAATCAAGCTTTTTAAAAAATAACACATTCTTTGCCTCTGCTGCAAATAATAATACAGCTAACTTCTTTTTCCCCTTTAAAGAGTTATTTTTTAAAAAATTAAAGAATGTTAAAATTTAAAACTTTGCATTGATGGATGTTTTTCATATGGATTACAGTAGCATTATGAATCTGTTTTTTAAAACAGTCATCTAGTGAGTATTTTGTCAAATTTCTATTCATAAAGTTGGAAAGTTTTCAATAGCCTTTCCACATGAATAACATCATGTAGCAAGCATATATATGTGTGTGTGTCTTTGTAGCAGTACTGTAGGTTTAGGTGGCATTAAGTAAGAGGTAGTATAGTGGAGGCTATATGAAGCAATAAATTCCGTTTCTGGATGACTAGAGGTCACAGAGCTGCAAATCTAAAATGTTTATAATCAGCAAAACTGTTTATTGCTAGTTAGAAACAATATCATGACTCAAAGACTTAGTTGTTGGAGAATACTAAGGAGAGAAAGAGGTCAGACGGAACAATACAATCAATACAATATTTTAAATTGAAACATCTCACTTGTAATAGCAGAAAAGCTAATAATAATAAAAATTTGGACAAAATGCAATGCAAAATCCAGTATGAACATCTGGGTGTGCAATGAATGATAATAATAATAAAATATTTATAACAAAAAACCCTACTTCTTTAAGCCTTAAAAATAATTCAAGGAAACCAGTGTATCTGACTCTAATTTTATTTGGCTATTCATAGGCAAAATGAAATTTGTTATAGTTGTGCCTGCATAGTTACTGTGAGGGAAAATATAATTTTAAATACGAATATCCTTCATCCAACCAGACTAAAGGAATATTTAGCTTCATAACAGTTCTGTGTAATTGGTTAAAGGTGACACTGACTTGCTATAAATGCTTAGATATCTATAAGGCTGAGCAATTCAGAAAATTTAAGCCTGTCTCAGAGATCAGTATATCCATAACAATGGCTAATGATC
The DNA here is from genome assembly GCF_947247035.1 of Vipera ursinii. Taxonomy (NCBI): domain Eukaryota; kingdom Metazoa; phylum Chordata; class Lepidosauria; order Squamata; family Viperidae; genus Vipera; species Vipera ursinii. Next base: position 91,837,642 of record NC_139517.1, read on the forward strand.
ATTAGAGAAATGTGGGCATTACAAAACTGTTAACTATTTAAATTTTCAAATGTGCATTATTTTTAAAGCCTGTTTAACTAATTAGTAGGTAACACTTATTCCACCCCAAAACCTGTTTCACAAAAGGAATATGAAGGAGAAGATATCAAAAGTCTCAATTTGACACTTGTCTTTTACAAGTAACAGTAAGGCTTGTTTATATGTTTATAGTTCAAGGTATAATAATGGACAAGTATAATTTCTGTTTTCCCATTTCATATGTATGAAGCCTAAGGCACACTGTTGCAATCATATGTCAGTTGTTGCAACAGAATTATTAAAGACAACCCTGCAATTCCCTGATCTTGAGAATCCTATAGGAAATTGAGAGTACAAGTACACAGTTACGCATAAAAGCACGAACAACCGATTGTAATATATTGCTAACATCAAGGACAACCTTACACATCAGGAAAAAATAGACACATCACATCTCAGAAGGTAAAAATGTATATCGCTGTGTTTGCAATTGTGTGTGTATTTGTGTGTGTGTGTGTGTGTGTGGTCATTGTAATTTAATACTGAAAACAGGATGATTTTTTTTTAAAAAATGTAAAATATAATCCGATATGCATTTTGCTGAAAAACAAAAGGGCAATATTAGTATACTGTATACAAAATATTACCAAAGAGAACAAAGAAAAAAAATCCAAGCTTTTAACTTTTGCCTGTAGGTGATTCAATATATCTTGTAAAAACCAAATTTTAAAAGATGGTGATTCTAAACAAACAATATACTATCAAAGTAATTCTGTTTGTTCATAAAGGTGTTACAGTGTACTTCCATATATTGGAAACAAGTGTAGTCATAAGGAATAATGTCTTCGCTTCATCTTAAAAAATTGTAATTCATTAACATAGATAATCATAGACTGATTTAAGTAATATATTTCAATACACACTTAACGTATTCTAAATAATTCTATGCATTATTATTTATTTTGATTGAGAGATAGTGCCAGCAATATAATACTGGCTTTTTAAAATAGGGATTACTTCAATGGAATTATTTCTATTGATGGTAGAAAAATATTAAGGGTTGTTTGTTTATTCATGTCAGAAGCACCACAATTAAAATAAGGCATACTATATGACATAAAATTTAAAATATAAAATGCAAGATTAAAATATGTACAAATTAAACAGATCTTGCCCAGAAACTAACAACTTTAATTGTGTTCTGTTGCACTGCCATGAGGTCCTCAGGTGTATACTGATCAGGGCACATAGGGCAGGTATACATATGTGTTGTTTTCTGCATGTTACCACAACTGCAAAGAGAATATTAAGGGTATAACATAGTTACTTGGTAATAAGCTTCCTTACAAGTGCTGCATCTTAAGCATGACTTATTTAAATATGATACTGAGCTGTAATTCTGCAACTTGCAAAGAAGCAAAGTAAAAAATATCTATTCACAGGTCAACTAACTTTATAAGCATAACTGGAACAAAAACAATTGTTTTTTCATGCTTTCTTGTTCAATTTTGTAAGGGAACGTTTTTAAAGAATTGCAATTCTATACTTGTTGACTTACTTCTTGAAGACCTGGAAGTAAGCCAGATGGGACTCAGTGGGACCTACTTCTGAGACATATCTGGATAACGTTGAAAAGACATCATAGTCAATCAATTTAACCCCTATTTGAGGAGTTGTTTTTTGTGAGAAGGGAGAAACAAATATATTTGTCCTGGAAATAATTGCTCTGTTTCATCTTCATCATTAGCAGTCTAATTTTAACACGTCCTGAGTAATGAACTGAAATGTAAAAGTATTGTTATGCTTAGAAGAATTAAATGTTTCTTAGCTTTTACTAATTCGTAAGATGTTATATATGCAAAGTAGCAGGTTTCCCTACAAACCAGGAACTAATTATTTCTTGGTTTATAATAAATCCATTTACCGTAGTTCAAAATATGCGTAAGAAGGAAGATGAGAGTTGTATTAGAGCCACACAAAGTCCTATCTAGTTAAATATTCTTTTCCCATAATTGAGTATTTGAAAGAAAAAAAACCATACATTTACTAGTAGACTGTCTCATTTGCATTCTTCAAAGACTTCCTGTCTCCAAAACTGATAAAATATGGACTTTAACAAGTAGCCATTGATAGTATTATTTCACATTAATTTATCTCATTCTTCATTTAATCAGGTGATGATCAGATGCTCAAATATTAGGGCTATGAGACTTAGGTTTCAAAAATATGGAAGATTTAGAGTTTTCTGTATCTTTTTGTTGCCATCTAGGCATTCCTCAGATTTTTACAGCTCTGTTACATCTTAGTGTAGTGTTAACTGTATGAGGATTAGCCTCTCAAAATAACATTTCACAGTCCCAAAGGGCACAATTGTTACTAACAAGGCTAAGGGAGATATTTCATTACAAGAAAAATGGCTGAAGAAGATACAATAATTTACAAAACAGCTACAGTACTGAATGAGAAAAATAATTTCTGTGATTGTGGGTCAGTTCAGTTTTAAACAAGTTCCTTTTTGGACATTTTCCATGATAAATTATAGAGTACATGATAGAGAAATGACAGTTTGGGAATTTCCATGGGTTCAGAATGTATTGGCTGCCTTCTATACCAATAAACAGATATCTAATATTTTACAATATTTTAACTGCTAAAACTGCATCCTATTTTAATGTATTTCTAAGATTATGCAGTTTCAAATTTTCAGCCATCTGCTTCTCTGTGAAACTAAGTGTATTCCATAGTAATATTAATTTGGAGATAATTTTCTAGAACACATTGCTTACTTCCATATGCATTTTACTTCCCAAGAAACTATCAAATTCAGGTTTGAGACTAGTGTTATCCCCTTAGAGAGTCCCAAGTGAATTTTAATTTTCAGAGGACTTCATGCACCATTTGTTGTTTATTCCTTTGTAATAGTATTATTTCCATTATGATAATAGGATTATGTTCATCATAACATGTGTTGTCTTTCATGGTGTAACCTCAACTTTTCCCACAGGAAGAGAGAGGCTTATCTGATATAATGGGTTTAAATTAATTTGAATCTTGCCATCATAAAAAAAGTTTAATGCATGTTTAATACTAGTTGGTTTTTAATATTTAAATATCATAATGGCAATTATAAAATAGAATAAATTGAATTCTAATATGGGGAAGAAAAGAGGCATAAAATTGCATCATTTTGTTCAAAGTTACTTAGACAAAACATGATCATTTTTTATCTAAAATCAGATAAAGCTAGTTTGAGGTAGTGGTCAAGGTGCTGGCCTAGAAACCAGAAGATTATGAATTCCTTTAGGCATTGTTGTAGGAAAAGTAGAAGGAGATAGGAGTATTGATGTGTTTGCCACCTTGAATTGTATATGAAAAAACAAAATCAGGATAAAAAAATCTTGAAAAAGTGGTAGATTCTTCCATGGAAGGGACATTTTAAGACTGGAAGATTTTTTTTTAAAAGGCTGAAAATTTTATTTGGATAATAATAATAATAATAATAATTATTATTATTATTATTATTATTATTATTATTATTATTATTATTATTATTATTATTATTATTATTATTATTATTATTTATATACCGCCCTTCTCCCGAAGGACTCAGGGCAGTGAACAGGGTGGACATATAAAAAATACAAAAATACAAAAGTTAAAAAAAATTAAACAATGATCAGTATGTGTCATATAATAAAGCAAAATAATAATAAAACAGGCAAATATAAATAAAACATAAATAAAGTCTATAAAATAAGCTGAATGACTGAGTCTATTATTCTTTAAATACCAGTTAACTTAGAAAAATGAACAAAAGCTAAAATCTATTGAACTAAACTATGATACTAAACCTATAAAGCGTATCAATGTGTAACACAAAATAATTTGTAGTATGTGAATATTACCAAATAATATAACATAAATACAAACCACATAATTTATATTCTTGCAATTATTTTTTCTTTTGGAATGTACAATCAATTTAGCAGTATTTAGAAACATTCAAAGTAGTTATATGATTTCTATCACACAAAAGATACTAAAGATAAAATGAATCTAGATTGCCTGGGTAAATTACAAATATTCTGATTCAATAGGCAGGAAAAAAAAGCCCCCAAACAAATAGTTCTTAGTTTTAGCATTAAATTTCCATCCATTGCTTCTTGTTCTTCATTTGGGTACTTTGGATAATAGGTTGACCTCCTCTTCTTTGTGGTACCCCCTTAGATATTAGAACTCTGAAATATCAGAGTATGTCTGTATGGGACCATCCTTCATTAAAACCAACCTGCTTCTGTGTTTTTCCTAAACTCGAGCCAGTAATTTCTTTTTTAAAGTGCATTCAGTTTGGTAATTATTTTAATAAGTTAATAGGTAATTAGAAAATTCTTTTTGCCTTTCTTCTAAATATGGATTAATATCCCCAGTATCCATTCTGATGGAAATCATATATTACTATCAATATATACATAAAAAGAAAAGCTGCTATTGGAGTCCAGCAATATAAATTACTATGAATAATTTTTATAGTAATGAAGTCATCAGCTGAGGCTATTCCCTTTTAATCTGTTTGACCAGTGACATTTCTGTATAAGTTATTGGTGCCTAGTGGGGAAAGGATAGGTAGTGATTGGACAGGCAATAGGCCAGGTGCGGACAAATTTGAAACTATTTGAAGCAATCCTTGCCCTGAAGTAGAATATTTAGTTAACTACAATTTTAACTAAAGTTACAGCTTATTTGAGGAGCAGGGGAACAGATTATTCTCTGTCTTTACTTCTTAAATAATCTACCATGGTAGGGTATATGCTGGGTTAGCTAACATTTTAAAGATTAGAGTCCACAAACCAGGGTTATAAACAGCTGTAAGAAGAAACACTATGATTTGAGAAGCCTTTAAAAAGGGGCATGGACATTTTTTTACTCTTTGATTTTTGCCTTTTGATGTGAATGGGAATTCTTTATCAAATCAAATCAAATCAAATCAACCTTTATTGTCAGAGTACAACATGTGTACAATGAGATTAGCTGCTAATCTGCTAAAAAACATTACAAATTAAGAGAGCAATTTAATAGATCATTTTGATTCTTATTTTGGGTGGAGGGAAATCAAAATCTAAATCAAAATTTTGAATCAAATCAAAATCAAATCAAAATCAAATCTTTATTATGGCTGTAGACCAGCATAAGCTTTTCAAATGTACATAAATATACATTTAAAAAACTGCCCCAAACCCTGAAAATTCAGCTGCATTTATGCTGCTGAATTCTATTTTGCCACTGTATTTCTGTGGTATCACCCCATGGGAGGCTCCCATTTCAGTCTTGAAAACTCTGATGTTAATTTTTGGTTAAAGGTAAAGGTAAAGGTTCCCCCGCACATGAGTGCTAGTCGTTTCCGACTCTAGGGGCCGGTGCTCATCTCCGTTTCAAAGCCGAAGAGCCAGCGCTTGTCCGAAGACGTCTCCGTGGTCATGTGGCCAGCATGACTAGATGCCAAAGGCGCACAGAACGCTGTTACCTTCCCACCGTAGTGGTCCCTATTTTTCTACTTGCATTTTTACGTGCTTTCGAACTGCTAGGTTAGTTCTGCCCAAATCCTGTTTTTGATATACTCCATCATGGGGCATAAAAAATCCATTGACCCAACAGAAATACCCAAAATTAATTCCTCTTTTCTCAGAAAAATTGATACTAGTAGACTGGCATAACTCATGCTTTAGAACAGGGGTCCCCAACTCCCGGTCTGTGGACTGGTACTGGGCCAGGGCATGCCAGCAGTCGGGCCACACAAACAAGTGAAACCTCATCTGCAGGATGCAGGCAGCACACAAAACCACACACTCTCTGGTCCGTGGAAAAGCTTTTCTCCATGCAACTAGTCTTCTACTTTAGAACCAATAACATTTGCATAGCCTATAGGCATATAATTTATAAGGTTGAAAAGAAATGAAAATCAACCTATTGTCCATAATGATATAAAATGGAAGTCTTAGAATATAGCTAAAAAGGAAATCTAAAATAATCTGCACTATCAAATAGTTGTATAGGATGCATCAGTCTTTCTTGCTGTGAGTTGTCATAAACAATTCTCTATGAAAGCATAGCAATGTTGTTTTTAGATGGGGCATTCTGTGTCCTTAATTTTTTAAAAAGCAAATCTACAATCTGGCAATAACCATCCACTAAGTATAAATTGTTTTCTTCTAATTGCCTGTGAGGCTGATAAATGCTTAACAAAATGGACATTAATGCAACAAAGTGCATATCTAGGCTAATGTAGTATGAACATGTTTCATAATTTATGGTGTTGTTTGAAGTCAAAATTGTTCCTTAAGTTGGATTGACTATATACCTTAAACCATTAATGAAGCTGTTTTCATGGAGAAAACCACAACTATTATACATACTTGCTACACTGGTACAGGTGTATAATAAGCCTGTGTAATTATATGAAAGATACATAATGGTTTGTTGTTGGTTATGCATTTACAACAGCTGAAGATGTGCTTAACGTGCAGTTCAAAAATTAAGAAAATTACTTAGGGCTCCACAGGAGGATTCCTTGAGGATTTCAATTCAAAAACACTCTGCTTTTTTCAAAGTAGATTCCCAGGGCTGTCTGTAATTTAACTTGTAAGCTATTATTTTTATTCAAGATGGCTAAAAAATGTAAATCGCTATCTAACTGAAAGTAACAAAATCTCCAGAAGCTATGCATTTATACTTTTTGTAATAATATATTTCTAAAAAAATATAATTTATGTATATTTACATTTGTCTGTTTATTATCTATCTATCTATCTATCTATCTATCTATCTATCTATCTATCTATCTATCTATCATCTGTCATTTATCTATCCGCAGATGCAGAGAAAGAGAGACTTTCTTCCTTTACTTTATAGCTTGCCTTATAACATAGAATAATTTTAAAATATTGAGCATGATATATGATGAATCCCTAAATGTATTAGCTTTAGATCTAGAACTGTATGTATAATGCTGCTCACTATTTGTGATTGATGGAACTTGTGCAGGGAATATTTCAAGGGGTTGAGCTATCTATAGAATTTATTTTATTTGTTTTATAAATAAAATAAAATTATTTTATTATGTGGGTTTTATTGTCACCTCTTCAATATACTATCAGTGCTTATTTAATTGCAAATTAAAAAAAAGATACAAACAATAGTAAAATGAAAAGTGAACTAAAATATTACAGATCACTTAAAAGGCCCAAATATGCCAGTGTATAAACTTTCTAGAAGAAATAGATGAATCTCCCTGGGAAGAGCTTTCTGTAAGTAGGGAGTACCTTTCTGCGTCCAATGGAAGGGGCAAGTAAGATTAATTTTACAATGACCACAGAGTCAATGCTGGAGAAGGTAATTCTTCAGGCATCCAAGTTATGAGCAACATATAACTTTAAAAGCAAGTCTCAGCATCTTGACTTGTGTTTGGAGATAAACTGTGAACTAATGCACTTGGTGGGCAACTGACAACTATATTCCCATTGAAAAGCCAACCAATGTGCTGTGACTATTGGCAGATGTATTTGACATTGCCTTAAGATCAAAGGGACCATCAAAATTAGCCTCATTTTTAATGTAAATCAACAAGTTCAAAGACAGGATCCAGAATTTAGACTGATGATTGTTGGAATGGCTCTGCCTCCTGTCTTTGAAGTAGCCGAAGGACCACTCGGGACGACAGGCTGCTTAACTAAAGGTTTATTTAGAGCAAGGCAAAAACAGAATAACTCGTCCGGCTTTTATAGCCGGCAGCTGTCAGTGAGGACCAATCAGGAACATTTCTTTTGGCGCCGCGTCTAACCGAACCAATCCGCGCCGTCTTCTCTTGACAGTTCTTGTTTCCGCATGGCTCGGTGTTTTGACAGCCGCGAGTTGTCAGTGGCTGCGCCTGCGCCGAGCGGGGAACTTTGACAGCTGTCAAAGTTCCCGCGTGTTCTCCTGTCAGATTTGTTTTCCCCTCACAGTACAAACGGAATAACTTGTTTAACTTGTTATTAATGTTGTTTACATATATAATACAGTCTTGGGCACTTGGAAATAGGAGTAAAAATCTGCTATATGTTGCACTGTGTTCTGTAGTATAATCCTGATCTTACCTTGACCCTAATACTGTGCCTTATTTTTATGTTATTTGGAAAATGTATAATAGTTGCTGCTAGTATATATTAAAACTGCTTAACTGCTTGTAACCATGTCTACCATTTCTATAAAGACTTTCCTGGTGGCAACAGCATTTCTAAAAGGAAATATAGCAATTTCTTTATATTGATCATATTAGTCACAGCTGAATTATCCCAAATAAAATATTTGACATTGGCAAGGGAGTGAACTGTGTTTAGGAAAGATGTGAAGCAGCAGTTTATAAATCTCTGTCCAGTTTATTTCTGAACCCAGACCATTAGTTAAGACTTTCAATGTTTCATCTGGACTAAATAAAAGGGGATGGGACTGAATATAACATATATGTTGATAATATTTTATTCCAATTCCTTGAATAACTCTATTGGCAACACCTTCTAAATGATAACAAATTTGGGAAGATGAATCCTTGCAGATCCACACAATAAAAAGTATTCTAGCTTCAAATTCCCAGTATCAATGGCTTTGCCATCTGGCCAGTAAAATTGGTACGAAGGCTACTAAGTGGCTTCATTGCTAGGAAAATTGAGTGCAGTTTTTAATGATTTTATTTTTTTATTGTTTTGCCTTTTTAACTTTGTTTAAAACACTCAGTCACATTTGTCAGATGGCTGATTATAAATTTACCAAATAAATTAAAATTAGTTTATTTAGTAAATTTGGGATCAGAGTGAATATTTGCTGTATGACTGCTTTCAAGCTTGATCCTCTTTGGATCGAGGCAGCTACAGGTTCTATAATTCTCATTTGACACCTGTGAAGAATATCTGGTTATGGAAAACCACACTATGTTATTTCCGTAATGTGCCCTGCGGGCCCGACATTCACCGGGCCTCCGACGACCAGCGCCGCACCCACGGACCCTTGTCATGGCGAGGCACTCACACCCCTCCCGTCTCTCTGACGCACCTGCTCCACGGCGCCGACTCCTGCGCTTCCTCCATCACCGAAGCCTCTGCAATGGCGTCTCGAACATTCCCGGACGAGGGATTGCGGCCATTGGATCGGTTGGTGCGGCCGAGAACCCGATGGTGCGGGGGTCTGTGGGGGGTGGGGTGGTGTCCAAGGGTCAGGGTTGGGTGGAGCCTGCCCTGGGGTGGGGCATAAGGGCGCAACATGATGGTGGTGGGTCATGGTCATGGGTGGGGGCTTACCGGGACGGTGGAGGGTGCTGGGTGAGGGCTGAAAGGTTCTTCTGGGGAGGGGCGGGCCTTAAGTAGGGGATGGGCGGATGTGGGTGCGGTTGGGTGGAGTGTGGGCATTTGCTTTCGGCGGGTATTTATTTATTTTTTATTTTTATTTTTATTCCATTTATATCCCGCCCTTCTCCGAAGACTCAGGGCGGCTTACAAGCTTAGCAGTAGCCAACACTGACTTTGTTTTCCCTGAAATTGCTGTCTGTTGACAATAAACTTTTCCCTGTGGACTTGGCGCTCGTTCCGGTTGAATTTTTTCCCCTGCTCTCCGGACAGGGCTAAGAGAAAGTCAGCGTTGCCCTTTTTGTTTTTCCCCTTTTGTGTGAACGTTTGGGTGAGTTGGCATGGCGGAAGGTACGCAAGGGGCCACTCCAGCGGTTGCTACAGAGGACACGGCTGGGGCTGCTGCAACACCCTCCAAGGTGGTAGACGTGGGGGAGGATGCGCTTCCGTCTGTACGGCCGAAACGGCGGCCTCCGCTGCCTGTGGACTCTGCGGTGGAGCCAAGGGAGGCCGGAAGCCGTGAGCATGCAGGGGAGTGGTGACTGGGCTCCGCCCTGGGACACAGAGAACCCGATCGGGGCCCAGAGACCCGGCTAAGGGGCCCCTCGTCAGTTTGGAGGGAGCGATGCCTGATGGAGGACAATGGCGAAGAGTGGAGCTACTCCACCACCCCAGGCAGTCGGATGATGGATATCCTGCAAGACAGATTCGGGGAGGTTGGCTGCCAGGAGCTAACCCCATGGGTGGCCGCTGACTCCAGGGTGGAACCAGGCTGGTGGTCTCTCGCTGGGGCCCCAGCAGGACGGTCTGGCCCATCCCGTTTCCGCTTGGCAGGTCCACGGTTCCAGAGTCCACCCAGTCTTGACATGCCCCGTGAGGGCCTGCCCCCTGCAGCCCCTGGCTGGAGTGCTTCAGGGCTCTGGTCGGGAGCGGAGGGTAGACCCGGCCAACCGTCTACACGGCCAGTTGGGAGCCCCAGGGCTTTGGGGTCACAGGTGGGCCCTTGGGGTCCTGGTGTCGTGTGGGGGCCACCACCACTACCAATAATGTATGATGGCCACCGCGCCCGCTTGGCGATGTTCTTAGGCCAGGTCAGGGGTGTCAAACTCAATTTCATTGAGGGCCGCATCAGCATTGCGGTTGCCCTCAAGGGGCCGGGTGGGTGTGGCCTACTGGGTGGGCGTGGCTAGAGTGCGTATGGCCTACTGGGTGGGCATGGCCAGCCCTACATCATTCACATCAAGGGTGGCTATGGGGGCCTGGGCAGGAGTGGGACAGATCTGAGGGTCTCTGGCAGGAGGAGGGTCTCTGGGCCAGGGCCAAGGCAGTGGGGGCCGTTCCCTCACTGTTTCCAGGATGGCTTTGCGGGCCACATGAAACCACTTCGCGGGCCGGATCCGGCCCCCGGGCCTTGTGTTTGACATGTCTGGGCCAGGTGATAAACCACATGGACCAGTACGCCCAGGCCTATGTATCCCAGTGGGCAATGGTGGTGGCAGTGATGGCTTGCCTGCAAGGAGAGGCCATGGCCTGGGCAGCCAACTTATACAGTGGCCACTCCCGCGAGCTAGGGGACGTTGGCCTCTTTTTGGAAGCGTTACGGGGGTGCTTTGAAGATATCTCCCAAGTGCATCGGGCTGAAGCTGACGTGTTGTCCCTGCGGCAGCGGGGCAGACCGGCAGTGGTCTATGTACGAGAGTTCCGTAAGGTGGCCGGGAAACTGCGCTCGTGGCTGGAGTGCCTTCTTGTTCATCATTTCAGGGCCAGCCTAGATGGTGCCCTTCGCCGGGCTTGTGTGGTGCGCGGTGTCCCGGCTCAGCTGCAGGAGTGGTTCTGCGTGGCCGTGGAACTGGACGTCGGGTTGCAGGATGTTCGGGGACGTCCCGAGGCCATACCTGGTGGCCGGCGGCTCGCCGAGAAGGCAAAGTCAGAGGAGCGACCCGTGGACTCGCCAGCACGACTCTCTGCTCAGGCGGCACGAGCCATCATTCGGTGCTTCAGGTGTGACCAACCGGGCCATGGGGCAGCTGAGTGCCCACTGCCACCTGCCCGGGCAGCCCCTTCTGTTTCCTCAGCACGGGTGTCCATTTCAAGGAAGACCGCAGAGCGAACACGGGCTGCTCATCAAATAGCCGGAGATACGCCCAGGACAACAATCCCCTTACGAGCGGAAGTGCCAGCGGCTGCCCAGCCTGTGCAGTACGAGAACTCTGAGGAGCAGGAACAGGAGGAGGACCCAATGGTGAGTGCTCCGGTGTGCCCTTTTGTATTCCCCGTGTTACTGGTCAGTCCGTGTACGGGGCAAAAGAGGGCATACAAAGCCCTGGTTGATTCGGGTAGTACCCGATGTCTCATGAGCCAGGCAATGGTGGTTGAATTGGGGGTCACGGCGTCTGGTGACGCCCCTACAGTTCCAACAGGTGGATGGGTCTCTCCTGGGGGGGCTCCCATCATCCATGTCACAGAGCCAGTCAGGTTGGAAATTGGTGACCATTGGGAGACCCTGCGGTTCATTGTAGTGCCCTCCATGACGGAGGTGATCATCCTGGGGCTCACGTGGCTGGACCGGTGGGGCCCCATGATTTGGTGGGAGGGGGGTTGTTGACACCTCTGTCTGGGGTTGGGACCCCAGTCCCCTCCGGAGCACACCTTTATGGGTCTGACCAACACAGGGAAACGGGAGAGGGCCTGTGGGGGTGGGTTGGTTCAGGAAGCCCAGGTGCCCCGGGACTACTCCGACCTGATGGATGTGTTTGACGAGCACGAGTGCAACACGCTGCCACCCCACCGTTCTACAGATTGCGCTATCGAGTTGGAACCTGGTGCCAGACTTCCTAAACCTCGAATGTACGCCATGTCACCGAAAGAAATGCAAGAACTCCGGCGATATATCGATAAGAACTTGGAGAGGGGGTTCATACAGCCAGCACAGTCTAGAATGGTGGCGCCCGTCCTCTTCCGCGAGAAAAAGGACGGAGGACTTTGGCTATGTGTGGATTATCAGGGGGTGAACGCAGTATGTGTCGAGCATCTCTACCCTCTCCCGCTGATGAAGGATTTGCTAGCACACCTGGCTAAGGGTCGAGTATTCACCAAACTGGACCTAAGAGAGGCGTACTATTGAATCAGGATTAAGGCCGGGGACGAGTGGAAAACAGCATTCAACTGTCCCTTGGGGAGTTTCCAATTCCGGGTGATGCCATTCGGGCTGCAGGGAGCCCCTGCTGTTTTCATGCAGCTAATCAACCAGGTCCTGCATGAGTTTCTATACTGCGGAGTCTTGGTCTACTTGGACGACATTTTAATCTACACGGCGACAATAGAGGAACATGTCACCTTGGTGCGGCAGGTGCTGGCGAAATTACGGGAGGCACGGCTCTACGTGAAGCTGTCCAAATGTGAATTTCAGAAGACACAACTAGACTACCTGGGGTATAGGATTTCCGCAGGGGGGTGGAAATGGACCCTAAGAAAGTGGAGGCCATCCAACAATGGCAAGCCCCACGGATGTGATGCCAGTTGCAAAGCTTCTTAGGCTTTGCTAACTTCTACTGGCAGTTTATACCGTGCTTCGCAGCCATCGCCCTGCCGCTCACAGACCTCCTTCGTATGTGGCAGCTGTCGGTACAGCCACGTACTGAAACTGGCATGGTCTTTGACATGTCAACGAGCCTTTGAGAAGCTCAAAACCCTCAAAACCCTCTTCGCCAAAGAACCAGTTTTGCTGCATCCAAACCCCGACCTGCCCTATGTGGTCCAGGCGGATGCGAGCGATGTTGCTCTCGGGGCCGTCCTCCTCCAAAGGAATAGTGAAGGGGTGCTCCAACCATGTGCCTACGCGTCCAATAAGTTTACTCCCACAGAACGTGCCTGGGCAATTTGGGAGAAGGAGGCTTTCGCGGTCCTTACTCACACCTTAGCCATGAAAGCCAGTTGGATGATCTTGTGCCAGTCGCACTCATCTTACCTCGTTGTTGTAGGGAAAAGAAGAGGAGGAAGCTGTGTTAGATATGTTGGCTGCCTTGAGTTGTTTATAAAATAATAATGGCAGGATGGCTCAGCTGTAGCAATACGTTGTATGATTATGTTTCAATATATTCAATTTCTTTTTTAAAAATATTTTTGTTGTATGTTTATTATAGTATAAAATAAAATAAAATAAAACAAAAATTGAGAAAGTTAAAGAAATGCAGAAAGTACAAAAGGAAGAAAAAATGTGGCATCTTCTGACTTTCAGTGCAGTGGAATACCAAAAAATGTTGTACCCTCAATCTTTTGCCTTAAATATTTCAAGTCGTTTCTATAACAAAAAAAAATCATTTTCAAGAAATTATCATAAAAGCAGAGGTTCATTTTTTTCAGTTTCGAGTACAGAATTCAGAAGTAGGATCCAACGGAAACAAAAATGTATATTCAGTGTTCTTTTTAATTCGAACATTCAATTTTGCCATCTTTGCCAGTTCTATCACCTTTACTGCCCAATCTTCCGTTTCAGGAATTAGTATCTCTCTATCTTTGTACATGTAAGATTCTCATCACTGTCCACATAAATAGCAAAATTCCAAATTTTCTCCCAAGCTCTTTGTCCATCAAATCTAAAAGGAAAACCTATGGTTTCAATTTTATATTTATTTTAAGAATCTGAACTGATAAAAATCTGGTCCCAATTTACTTTGTCACAAGTCCATAATAGATGATAGAAAGAACCCTATTTATAGTTGCATTTCCAGCATACATTTGAAACTCCTTTAAATATCTTTGACAGTTTTTTAGGCATCAATACAGTCTATTCAGTTTCATCCTGAAACTATCCATTCGGGATGAGAGACAGTTTCTCTCTCTCTCTCTCTCTCTCTCTCTCTCTCTCTCTCTCTCTCTCTCTCTCTCTCTCTCTCTCTCTCTCTCTCTCTCTCTCTCTCTCTCTCTCTCTCTCTCTCTCTCTCTCTCTCTCTCTCTCTCTTTTTATTTCAGGGATAGAAAAAATGGCTAACCTGTTTCTTGTTTAAGTGGTCTCTGGGAGGAACAGATGCAGAACAGGTGGGATTCTTTATTGCCCCTGTTCCTACGGAGCTCTTGACCCATTAATATAATGTTGTGTGCACATATTGTTGTTAGCAGTGTGTCAATGCCTTCCAGTCCTGGAGAGACAAAAAAAAATGCCAGAGCAGCTGAAAGTGACAGAGCTGCAAATAGTTCAGTTCTGTAGGTGCACTTGTCCCTCATGAATCATTGCTTGCTGACTGTAGAGCTGGGAGCATCCAGCACTAACAATATGAACCATGGTGTATAGGTGACACTTTAATATGTGATGGCTAATAGAAGACAAACACAGGCATGCAAAGGGCAGATAAAATTATAAAGTTGTTTCAGATTTATTCTTTGTAAAATTTTCCCCAAAGGACTGTGATTGATACAGAAAGAAGAAAATAATTCTCTAGTTCAAAGCAATGGTATATCTTCTTTTTTTTGCCATTCTCTTCCTGCCTCTCTTATCTGCTCACTGCTTTCCATTCAAAAGTTCAAAATGTTAAACTGAGCTAAAATCATGGAAACCTAAGCTTTAAAGTAGATCAGGAATTCTGGAGTGTGGCTATCCAAATACTTCTCAAACGGGATTATTTGCCTTGAACAAATGCCTTCTCCAGAGTGATTTTATATCTCTATATAGTATAAAGATTCCTTTGAAATATTGATAATGATGATGAATAGCAATTGCAAGACACTGTTATGCATTTTATGCCTTTATAATATAGATTCAAATGGTGAATGGCAGTCATCTTAAAACTGTTTTAAAGTTTTTGTGTTCAAGCTCAAAGCCAGCTTTACAGGAAAAAATAGTGAGGGTTGTTTTTTAAACTAAAATCTCACCTTTGCAATAAAATTATTTCTATCTGTGTTTCCTTGGTAAAATATAGTAGTTATTTGCCATTGGCTCCTCCCATGCGGTATGAAATTATTCATTTTTCATCACTAAAGTGATTATCCATTTCTAACATCTTCCTACATCACTGTTGACTGATATAGGTGTCTGTTTTAGCTCGGGCAACCAGGATGACATTCGTTCTTATATCTGCTGCTGGAAGTATATACTCTTGGTGAGTATTCCCAGTGTTCTTCAATCATCCCATCCAAGAATAAGTCCTTCCACTATGAGACAACATAGCAAGATTTTAGGAGGAATCAGTGCTGAACTGATAACTAAGTGTATAAACATTTTAAAAATATGACATGTTGCCATTGTATTGTTATGCAAGATTAAATCTAATTCTAAATGTTAAGGAATGCAGAGAACCCCCATGCCTGGAGCAAACCTCAGCTCTGCCTTCACAAACATTTGTAGTCCTCTCACACCAATTGTGCACACAATTCAGTATTGGTTCATTGGAATGAAGAAAAAAATCCAGCTACTCAGCAAATTTGTGTTTAGGTTGTATCTCTGCTTCAGGAGGAATGTTTATTTGCATTTATGTTTTCCATTTTCTATATTCTAACTGGAGGTCGTAATTCTCCACTACAATCTCTCCTCCCAGTCTATAGTCTCCAAAGAGAAAGTCAATAAGCCAAGTTTGCTGTCATTGCAAATGGCTTGTAACTTCCATCAATTGATGTGCAATCAGGTTTGTTGTCAGTCACTCATATCTTCAAATGCTTTATGCAAATAATGAATATCCCTTTTAATATAAAATTTAGGTTCAACCTTAGGCAGCAACTGTTTATGTACTCTGTAAAAGACTAAAACTCATAGAGGTTCCAGAAGGATTAAAATAAAAGTATGTATCATGGTCATTAAAAGAATCAAGATAATTTTTCCCTTTTTTCTTTGGGCTTCCACTATTTCTAAGTCTGATGTATTCTCACAGCATTTAAAGGGATCTATTCTTGATGTATTAAAAAAACATATTAAAGAAAAGTTTACAGTAACACAGTTTTTTGTAGTGCGTCCCAGATATTTTCCTAAGTTTTGTAGAGATTATTCTTTGTCAGATATGGAGGAAACTAATTTAATATTTAACAAATTTTATTTATTTAAATTTATTATCACCTATCTTGTCATGGGGCTACTCTAGGCAGCTGTAGCAATAAAAAGGAAGAAATGAAAAGGGTGTAAAACAGAAGTAAAAATAATAGAAAAACTAAGCAATGAAAATACATCAATATAATACAAAAAGATGAATGAGTTGTACTTTGTCCTTACAAATCATTCTCTACTTAATAAAATTAAACTAGGGATTGCTGCCTATTGAGGTGAATTGCAGATACAGCAAAGTATAATGTTTTCTTTTTAAAAGTGTCCTTATCCTATTTCTCAGCTTAAAACTGCATTGGATAGAGTAAATTTTCCATAGTTTTATGTTTAGAGTGCAAACTGTTTTAAATTAACAGTGCAGGCCTTTGCTGATTTATCTAGGGAGAAAGCTTTATTGAACACAGTGAAATTTACTTTACTCAAACACGTGTTTCACTGTGTTTCATAGCAGATACTGAGTAGATCAGAGCATTGCAAAGTACATGGGTGAGGGAATGTGGTACTTGGTACTTGTCAATATGATTGTCATGTTGGTGCATTCCATTTCCCCATCATTGCTTCCTTGTCTAAATATTAGCAGGTGATTTTACTTGCTTATTCACAGGTAAGCAAAACACATTTTTCCCCCAAAGCAGCTATTTATCATGCAAACTTGTTTAATTGAAATCACAAATGTGACTACGTTCCTGCTATAATGTGAACTGACATAAATGATCATAAGAAAAAAAAATATCTCTTGCTAATCTCCACTATCTAACATCTCAACTTGCTGCAAGATTGAAGCAAACTGCACCAATTTACTGCTCCCAACTGCATGATAATGGACACTTTGCTGTGCACTCTCCCTTCATTACTGTACAGGTCAGGGCTGTTAACAAGGGGCTGTTGCCACTTTTGACAGATAGTCACTACCAAGATGAATGGCACTAGCCACATGACCACTTAAGACTCCACTTTCATTTTCCAGCACCTTTCCAGCACTTAGTCTACAAAAACCTAGCCTCAGCTTTTTTTAACTCTTTAATAACTAAGATGATCAAAAATTTCCATCAAAATTGACATTCAATTAAAAAAAGAAATCAAGCTGAAGTCTCCAAATATAACTTCTAATTTGTGGGAAACAATAATAGCAGTGTAACTGTAAATTACAATATACCTTTCTATCAAAAATAAAATACATAACAGTAGTCCCAAACTACTGGAGCCTTTGGAGAAGATAAAATATTTTCACTCAGTTAATAGAAAAAGATATCTTCTAATTTGTGAAAACAATAATGAAACTGTGAGTTTAATGCAACTGCTTAGCACCTGGAATGAAGTACAGCTTTTTACTTTATAGTGTCCAATATTAAGAATTGCTTGATACTTTTATTGAATGGAGTGATGGCATAATGTCCTGGAATAAATAGTTCTGTTTTTTTTAAAGGAAGAGGCCATAGAAAATGTCATTTAAAGGGAAAATTGTTAAGGAAATAGAGATTATTAAACCTTTCCCCATGGGCTATTTTCCTGGCAAAACTTTAACCAAACCTCTTTAATCGATGAATTAAATGTATGTATACTCATAATTTTTTTCTACTAAACATGTTTTTAGTTGAGGAGGGATATTTGAAAAACTGTTCTTACCTTTATGGATTCTCCTCCATTGCAGTCTCAACTGCTTAATTCTGTATTTTAGAAAACCCTAAGAATCATCATTTCAGTGCTGACTCCAATCCTCTTTGTGTTTACCAATATTTTTAATACAACCATACAAAGATGCAAGGATAAAGTTGAAATTCACAATCTGTCAACTATATAATAGCAAACTAAAGCCTATTAATAGGATCTGGCTATGGCAGGCAACTGAGTTACCTCTCAGAGCTCTGTTAAAAAAAGGTTCTAACATGGGGCAGATTTCCTGCCTTCCTTGTGCCTGCTTCAAGGGAGAGGACAGTGGTGCTGGTGAGACTGGAAAAAGAGGGGAGAGAGAAATTGAGGAAGGCCATGTGTGTAGTTGCCAGGCAACCATGCAAGTATCTCTTCTTGTTTCCTGATTAACAGGACACTAAATGTGGTTGCCAAGTGATTTCATCTGTTTCTCCATTTCATCTGTTTCTTTTAATCTTTATTATTTTGCCAAATATGGCAGAAAAGTGATGTGCTTGCAGTCAGGCCTATGGACAAAGTCATGGCAGATGTTTTTATACTATACTAAACTGATTCCATTAAAACACTCAAAAGTTAACAAAGATTCTTATGATAAATGGCTTGTTCCAACTCCCTCTTTTAACAGAGGATATAAAACAGAGCCGTATGGGTAGGTATATTGAAAGGTGTGCTCAAGATAGATTATTTGTTTTAAATAATTTGCATTCAGAATCATTTCAAAATGAGATGGGCTGCAAATAAATTTAATAAATAAATAAATACATTTCAATCTGAGTATTTTAATTTGGAAGGAGAAAGGGTAAAATTACATGCTTCTTTTGTAAGAATAAAGTAGGGTGTTCATTGAAAATAGCACTAGATACATGTTTGCTATGCTGGCTATTTATACTCCAAATGAAAGAAAAAGAAACTGTGTTTGAAAGAGATAGAAATGGTCTACCAAGATAGAACACAAATGTAATTTCAGTGCTCATATTTAGGATCAATTTTATGTGATGATATAAGAAGTTTTGCCCTGAAGTCAAGTATAGTATTATCAGCATAGAATAGGTTATTGATATTTTTTCCTTCAATTTTAGAACCACACTCATGTTCTTTCTATTTAATTTCCCTTAATATATATCCAACCTAGGTTGAATCAGTAAGGGGAGATGATAAGACTTATCTCACTCCTTTTTCAAACTGAAGCCAATCTATTTCACCTTGTTCTGTATTGTAGATTCCTGACCTGTATGGAAGTTTCTCATGAGAACAATGAGATGTTCTAGGATTCCCATTTTTCTGAGCATATTCTTCAGCTTGCTGTGTTTGACACAATGGAAGCGTTTTCTATAATCAATGAAGCACATAGTGACTTCTTTTTGTTATGTTTTTGGCTATCTCCATTATCCATCATCCATCAGCAATAATGTTTCAGTTTCCTCAGCCTTTTCTAAAGCCAACTTAAGCATTTTGCATTTCTTTTTCCATATATGTGTGTGTGTGTGTGTGTGTGTGTGTGTGTGTGTGTGTGTGTGTAATTTTTTTTTGGCTTACACAAATATGAGCTGCCACTGCTGTGGCTACTGCCTGTAGATGGCCTTGGGTTAGGCTGAAACAGGAAATAAGATTTGTCCCGTGTTTGGGACTTAAGCAAGTGCATTCTAAATACTTAGTTCAGGCTCTATAAAATACATGACAGTAATCCAAAGCCAACAGTCTTTGAATAAGATAAAACATTTTGACTTAGTTTATACAGTTAACTTTTTTATGGCTGTGTGCTTCACTCTTCATTAGTTGCTAAGGTTTCTTGATGATAAACTGTCGGTTTATTTGGTAAGAACAGGTATTAAGTTTACATTCCTTTGTCTAAATTGTTTTGCCTGTGAAATTAGGTGAATTATTAAGCACATAATATGTTATTTCCTATTAAAATTAATTGATTTCATGTCATCTTATAACTAATGCTCTAGGATATTTTCATAAGCTGAATCATATACAGGAAGACTATTTTATTTCCCATCCTTTCTGCTAATGCTTCTCTATAGAATTATGTTTCACAACCTTTCACTGCACAGCCAAAAACATAATTACTCTTACACAGGTATCTTTCCACCCCATTCATAATTGATTGTTGCAATACCTACTAAACCTAATGGGAATATTTAAAATGGTAAAGGAATAAAAAAATATTTGCTTAATTAAAGGTAAAAGTTCCCCCGCACATGCGTGCTAGTCGTTTCTGACTCTAGGGGCCGGTGCTCATCTCCGTTTCAAAGCCAAAGAGCCAGCGCTTGTCCGAGAACGTCTCCGTGGTCATGTGGCTGGCATGACTAGATGCCAAAGGCACACGGAACGCTGTTACCTTCCCACCGTAGTGGTCCCTATTTTTCTACTTGCATTTCTACGTGCTTTCAAACTGCTAGGTTGGCAGAAGCTGGGACGAGTAACAGGCGCTCACTCTGTTACACGGCACTCGGGATTTGACCCGCCAAACTGCCGACCTTCTGATCGACAAGCTTAGTGTCCTAACCCACTGAGCCACTGCATCCCTAATTTGCTTAATTACACATAGCATAAAAACCAGATTAATTATTTAGATTCTTAACTAGAATATAAAATTTGATATTTTGCTTTTTTACGCTCTATCATGATCTTGAACTCAAAACATTAAGGATACATTTGCAGATTCTATTTTAGAATCCAATACACTACTACAGTGTCTACAGAAAGAATATAGTGATATCCTTAGCTATATTGAAACAACTACATAAGATAGGTTCATGTACACACATTAGAATTCACATGCCTTTCTGAAATCATAAAATGGAGCTACAATCCTACAAATACTACAAATTCTGTGCACATTTATTTGGAATAAACTCCAATGAACACAGAAGTGTTTTCTGCGTTTTAGCTAAAAATTCCTTACCTTTTTTTAAAGAGATGAAAAAGCAGCAAGTTTCTGTGTTCTGCTTCATAGCAGTCAAGATAATAATAAGAGCAATGATAAAGGTAAGAAAGTGGATGGAAATGTTTATTGCAAAAAGCAGGAAATACAAAAGGAATTCTGAATCACAGGGAATTCAGTGGATCCTGATAGAGAAGAGCAAACACTATCTATGCTGGGTGGAAATTGTGGCTTTCAATCCTTGACACAATTTAATTTGGAATCATGATCGTCAGCCATTTAGTTGTGTCCGATCCTCAGCCACTTAATGGACCAGTACACTCTGTGCCCTTTGGTTTTGCACCATCCCCTTCATATCTGCTATAGTCATCTTGCTATCATCCTTTATAGTGTCCAGCCAGCGGGTACTAGGGTGGTCTCTTCTACTTTTTCTGCTCATTAATCTCAGCATGATTGACTTTTTGAGTGAGTCAGCTCTCATGACATGACCAAAGAATGACAGCCTCTGTTTAGCGATTTTGGCTTCCAGTGATATTTTTGGAACATGGGATACGTAATAATCGCCTCCAGCACCACATTTCAGAGGCATCCACCTTTCTCAGAGTCCATGCCTTTTTCAGAGTCCATGTTTCACAGCCATAAGTAGCAATTGGAATAATTATTGCATTAACTAATTGCAAACTCATATGCCTTCTGATCTCAGGGCTGTGGTCTCCACTTTGGTCAATTTCAGAGCCCAGGAAGATGAATTCCTTTACTGTTTTGATGGTCTCATTGTTGATCTGCATCCATGACCTGTGTGTTTTATGCAGTTGTCATTATCTTTGTTTTCTTGATGTCAAGATGCAGTCCGATTTTTCATTTTCATCTTTCACTCAGGATTAGCCTCAGATCCTCCTTGCTTTCCATGAGCAATATTGTATCATCTGCATATCAGAGGTCGTTGATTTCAGAGATTATATCTGCATATTAGAAGTTATTGTTTTTGATCTGGGATAGTTGCTTTTAAATAAAGCATATATTACAGAAAGTAATGAAATTATGAAAGTAACGAATTAAAAAGACTTATATGCCTGATGTCATGGATTAACCAGGAAATTTGAAAACTTATTTTTTGGCTGATTGTACCTTCCTGTTAATACTTGACTGAATGATAAATGCACTAAATATTGTCCATCCGTTAATGCCACTTTATATTTTAAAATGCTACAAAAAATTAAGAGGTTTTAGGGAAATCCAAACACAAATCCCTGAGTCAATTTGCAGATGCTTTGTGGCACTTGTGTTTTGTAATCACAACAGATTACTCATATGAAGACCTACTTCTCTCCCCATCCCAAAATGCTTGTTTCAGCATGAATAAATTACAGGTAGACCTCGACTTACAACAATTCATTTAGTGATCGTTTGAAGTTACCACGGGACTGAAAAAATGACTTGTAACTGCTTTTCACACTTATAAACATTGCAGCGTCCCTGTGGTCACATGAGTCATATTTATGAGGGTTGCAGTGTCCTGGAGTAATGTGATCCCTTTTGCAACTTTCTGATAAGCAAAGTCAATGGGGAAGCCAGATTTGCTAAGAACTGCGTTACTAATTTAACAGCTGCATTGATTCACTTAACCACTGTGGCAAGAAAGGCATAAGGTGGGGCAAAACACACTTAACAACTGTCTCATATAGCAACAGAAATTTTGGGGTCAGTTGTGGTCATAAGTTGAGGACTACCTGTACAAGGTTGTCTAGGGAGGAGATTGATTTGAAACCTATCCAAGATTAAAGTTTGGTGTCAATTTACAAAATGCTTCTTAGATGAAGATGCTACATTGAGGTACAGTGATACTTCAATAAAACAATCATTCTTTGGCTCTTTGGGAAGTTTCTTCTGATATTTATAGGTGTTATTATAGAGTAGTAGGGTGTGATTTTAAGTTAGAGAAACCAATATGCTAACTAAAGACTGAAAGTGACGGGAAGTTAATTGGAAAATATGAAATATGTAATCTGCAATGTTTTTAAAGCTGACAATAAGAAAGTTAAATAGTGACTATAATCCAAATCTATAAATGTTAATTTCTAATGCACCAGAGAAGTCTTTGTTGTTATTACAACAACAAACCTGGCTAGACTCCTGAAATAATGATAGCACAGCATTATGTTTGTCTATAAGGAAATGAATATAAGTTAAAAGGAAATGTAAAACCAAGACAGGAAGTCTACATCTTCACTCTGAGACCACTGCTATTAAATATAGTTAACTATAAGCATGACAAGAAATTGCACGTGTATTAAAAAATACTTTTTTAGGTTCCAATCTATGTAAATGGGCCCATTTAGTGTATAAAGTAGTTTTTTGAATAGATAAAAAAGGTGTTTGCACATAGGAAATTCAGTCCATTTATTTGGAGCTAAGGGATTTCACTTTGTCCCTTAAAGCTTTATGTTCTACTTGAGCATATACTACAACCAATTTATCAGGAAGCAGCACTGCAGCCCCTCAGGTGTTATGCTAAACTGTGTGGGATGAAACTGGCTAACAACATATATATTTGCATTAAACAGTTAAAAAGAGATAGAAATTATTTCAGATGAGTAAAAATCATGAGCAAAAATATTTTGCAGAATGTAAGGAGAAAGCTTTAAAAACTCTCTGTGAGTATGTGCTTTACATATATGAAATCTTATCAGGCATACTCAATTGTATTCCCCCTTGCTACACACCCAATTGCATAAGTTTGCAAAGAGAACAAAGACTGCTATAAATACTCCAAAAAGCCAATAAAAAATACTTAGGAGTGGTTAGTTCTCAGTGTAATGGGCCACAATAAAAGCTTTTATTGTTAAGAGAGTTACTTTACTAAGAGCTGTATGAAGAAAGCTGAATGAATGTGAAAAATTGCATGCAATAACCTGAGCTGAAAGATGATTATCAACTGTTGAGTTCTGAGCTTTTGAGTGAGCTGGTATGCTGTTAGTTGACTGCTGTTGTGGTTAAAGAAAAGCTTGTTTTGTATTACCAGTACATTCCCACCTCCAGGACTCCTGAAAGTCAATGTATGCTTTTGTCTGCCTTTGTACATTTATATAGAATATCACTTGTAAAGTTTAACAGCCTGATACTGTAGTTCTGCCTTCTCTAAACTCTTAATGCATTTATCTGCTGGATGATTTTGGTAAAAATTCAAAAATGCTTTTTAAAAAGAACAGGAAGCCACAGCTACTATTTTGTAATACTGTATTGTACGTCAAATACTTTATGACATTGTGTATGCAAACTTACAGATAAAGGAAGCTGAGAAAAATCATCAAATTTTTCACCAAATTACAACATGCTGGGGGCAGCAAGTGGGGTGCTAATGTCTTGTAAATTGTCCATCATGACAGGATTGCAGCATTATTTTTTATGAACAAAGGAATTGGAACATTTTCCTTGTTTTTCCCCCAAATGAAAGTTTACATAAAGTGTTTTTATTGTGGGATGTGTTTAGAACCATAATCCTGCAATTTTATGGAAAAGTATTTTCAATGTTGTTTTAATTAACATGTAAATTAAAAAAAATACTAAACCAAACAAAAGCGAATAGAAACCATGAATCAGAAGAGAAAGAAGGAAAAAAAGACCATAGCAAAACAACAAAATGCATGCTAAAATAAATGTATGTAAAGCAAATGAAACAAAAATCACTCTTCATTATGATCATTTTGGACTTTGCCCAATGTCAGTAGTAAGCTAGGTCATATGTAGAAAGTGAACATATATCTTGAACCTAGTGCTTTCAGTCAGTTGTAGCAGAGGCTTTCCATCAGAAGTAAAACAACTGTTACACCCTATACAATTCAGGGGTCTTCAAACTTGGCCCTTTTATGACTTGTGGACTTCAACTCCCAGAATTCCTCAGCCAGTGTGCCTGGCTCAGGAATTCTGGGACTTGAAGTCCACAAGTCATAAAAGGGCCAAGTTTGAAGACCTCTGCTATACATAATGAATCCTATCATTTTTTTGGTATATAATTTAATAACACATTAATGTCCTTTGTCCTTATTTCTGTCCCCAGTTCCTAACTGGCATAATTATAAAAATGAACCACAAACTGCAGCTATAGAATAAATCTAAAAGTTTGCTCAGAAATATTATATTCCAACATTCAGTGATTAAAATCCATCTGTTGCTACGTATCTTCTGGGATATAGAAAATGTGAAAAAGATTATTTTGTTGAATTATTTTTTAAAAATATTAACTCCATTTTTTTTTTCAAACAGGATATGCTAGGGGTCTTTTTTACTCCAGGTTTCTTACAGATATTCTTTTTCTTAGCTTACTAAAACTTTATAATACTTTTCAAATGTATGTAAACATTACGTGTTTAATTTAGGATCTTTTCCAATAATATATTTTACAATCATTTAGGGGGTTTGGTGTTGACTGTGCACTGGGCCCAGATTGTAAAGACAAGGAAGAAGTTTTAATTGAGTATATTACTATTCAGCAGTGCTTGGCAATCCAAATTCCTTTTGCAACATACAATATAAAAGGACTAATTAAAAATAATTTATTCTTCCCCCCCCAAAAAAAAGAACACTTCAGAAGAAGATATATATTAGCAAATTTTCTATTTGGGATTATCCTACAGTATCAATTTTTCATGAGAATTGGGATTGAATTAAATTTCGTCAGCAGCCTTTAAGTAGGAAAAATAACTACCGGTATACTGCAACTAAAATTTAAGGAAGGAAATCTCTGTATGGTATTATATATCGTATGATATATAGACAAAAAAAATCTAGGAGTGACAACCATTCTATGGAAACATTCTCAATATCCTGTCAATCTGTTTAAAATACTTTGCGGATACCAACATATATATCTTTCTGGGAATACACATTAGTCAAAGGAGTAATGGAATTTATCTATCTGACATAAACTGAGAGATTTTCAGTCATCAATCATTTATATAAATATTAACCTGAAAAAACAATTTGTAGTATTTAATATTACCTACAAAGTTTTTAAAAAAAACATCTGACCTCATTTTTTACAGATTTCTGTAGATACTTAGATACTGTAGATACTGAATATTAGATTTATGCCAATGAAACCTGATACAGTAATTTACTAAATGACCCCATATCCATACTGTAAATGTTCCAAATAGAATCCGACCGATTGCGACTAAGAACCTATTTTAGGTCTTATCTCGCAGCGATAAGGGCGGCGAGGTCTAATCACTTCGCTACCCTTATCGCGTCCACAGATAACCGCCCGGCCGCCCTGTTTAGGGTGACCCACTCCCTCCTTAACCAGGAGGTGAGGGAGGAACCCTTGCAGGGTCGTGCCGAGGAGTTTAGTCAGCATCTGTCGGACAAAATCGCTCGGATTCGGACCGGTCTGGAGACTGACTGGGCAGAGTCTGACGATCAGGACGTGGGTGGTCTTGTCGATATCACCTGGGAGGAGTTTGATTCTGTGACTCTGGAGGAAGTGGACAGGATTATGGGGAGGCTGAGTTCCACCACATGTTTATTGGACCCGTGCCCTTCCTGGCTGGTTTATGCGGCTCGGGAGGGGACATGAGGCTGGTTCCAGGCGGTTATATCTGCCTCTTTGAGTGAGGGTAGTTTCCCCGCCGTCTTGAAGGAGGCGGTGGTGAGACCTCTCCTCAAGAAGCCTGCCTTGGACCCAGCTGTGTTAAATAACTTTCGTCCGGTCTCCAACCTTCGCTTTCTTGCGAAGGTTGTTGAGAGTGTGGTGGCGCATCAGCTTCCTCTGGTCCTGGATGAAGCGGATTATCTAGACCCCTACCAATCGGGTTTCAGGCCCGGGTACAGCACGGAGACGGCATTGGTTGCTCTGGTGAATGATCTCTGGAGGGCTCGGGACAGGGGACATTTCTCTGTCCTAGTCCTATTAGACCTCTCAGCGGTGTTTGATACCATCGACCATGGTATCCTGCTGTGGCGTCTCAGGGGATTGGAAGTGGTTCTCCTTCTATCTCCTGGGACGTTCGCAGTTGGTGTTGGCAGGGGGGCAGAGGTCGACCTCGAAGTCTCTCGTTTGTGGAGTTCCTCAGGGGTCGGTCCTCTCGCCTCTCCTGTTCAACATCTACATGAAACTGCTGGGTGAGATCATTCGTGGTTTCGGAGTTGGGTATCATCAGTATGCTGATGATACCCAGCTTTTTATTTCAACCCCAAACCACCCCAGTGATGCCCTCGACGTGATGTCCCGTTGCCTGGAAGTGGTTCGGGCAACCCCGACAAGACTGAGTGGCTGTGCATACCGGCATCCCGGGATATTCAGAATATTCCATTTCTTTCTATGGGGGGTGAGCTATTACCCCCCGTAGATAGGGCTCGCAACTTGGGAGTCCTCCTAGATTCACGGCTTACTTTGGAAGATCACATGGTGGCCGTGACTAGGGGGGCCTTCACCCAGGTTCGCCTGGTGCGCCAGTTGCGGCCCTATCTGGACCGGGATGCCTTGCGTACAGTCACTCATGCACTCGTGACCTCTCGTTTGGACTACTGCAATGCTCTCTACATGGGGCTGCTCTTGAGGACCACTCGGAGGCTCCAACTGGTACAGAATGCAGCCGCGAGAGTTGTCTTGGGAGTCTCCCGATACTCCCATGTTACACCTCTGCTCTGTGAGCTGCATTGGCTGCCAGTTGTCTTCCGGGTGAGATTCAAGGTACTGGTAATGGTGTTCAAGGCCCTACATGGCATGGGTCCGGAGTACCTTAGGGAGCACCTGCTGCCGGCATCAAGCTCCCTCCGCCCTGTGCGTTCCCACAGAGATGGCCTCCTCAGGGTGCCACCGATCAGAGAATGTCATTTGGTGGCCCCCAGGGGGAGGTCCTTCTCTGTGGGCGCCCCGGATTTATGGAATCGGTTGCCGGTGGAGCTCCGGATGGTGCCCAACCTTCGCTCCTTCCGGCGCGATCTGAAGACACATTTATTTGAACAAGCCGTCTTGGCCTGATGGGGGATGGGTTGGGTTTTTATTGTCATTTTAATATATGTATTTACTGTTTTTTAGCTTGGGCATATGTTTAATTCTTTTTTAACTTTGGTATTTTTTGTATTTTTATATGGTTGCCCTGTTCACCGCCCTGAGTCCTCCGGGAGAAGGGCGGTATATAAATAAAATTATTATTATTATTATTATTATTATTATTATTATTATTATTATTATTATTATTATTATTATTATTATTATTATTATTATTGTTATTATTGTTATTATTATTACAAACAGTATATATTAATAATTTAGCCATATTAATATCCAAAGCATACTGATAAAATAGACTAGTGATTCCAAAGTCAGTTGAGGAGGAAATGATAAAGAAATGATTCCATTTGTAATGAGCACATTAACATTTTGGAGTACTAAATTTAATCTACTAATTTTGAGTAGGTATTTGGAGAGAAAACCATTTTTCTCCAACTCATGCTCTAAAATTTAAATTGTACCATATCCAAGACCTTCATAGCCAACTAAACAATATCGCCACTTTATCCAATTTGTCTGATTACATATCAGGTATATCATTAATAATCTAATATCTAAAGACTGATGTCTTCATAAAGCTATATCATGCAGGTGTAGCATGAAGTCTTGGAATCAGCTAATAACTTACATATTAACATCTTCAAAACATACAGCTGGGCACACTCACATCCCCACTTGCATGAGCAGCAGGCAAGCACTTGCACGCGCACTCCATTTGCGTGAGTGGCAGGTATGTGTGCACACTGTTTGTGCAAATTAGCTGCATGCATGCACTTGCCTGCTGCTCATGCCTCCCCCCATCTGCAAACCTGGAAAGGTTGGGGAACCCTATCGTAATTCATTGGGAATGGTATATTGGAGCCTGGGGGAAAACAGAATAAAGAGTGGGTGCCTATAAATGGATAGTATTTCCTTAATACCATAACAACAGAAATATTTAACCTATTTTTTATCCATGTTGTTTTCTTGATAATATAAATAATTTACTACAGGTAGTCCTCACCTTATGAGCACAACTGAGACCATAATTTCCATTGTTAAGTAAGATGGCTCTTAATTGAGCCATACCTAATTTTATAATCTTTTTTCCCACAGTTCTTAAGTAAATCATGTACTTCTTAAGTGAATTCAGCATCCTTCAATGATTTTGGTTGTGGGGAGCGAGCTGGGAAAATCACATGACTCCAGGACGCTGCAAACATCACAAATTCATGCCAATGGTTAAGCGTCTAAATTTTGATTGTGCAACTGTGCAAATGCTTGCCTAGTTGTGAGAGGACCAGTTATAAGTCACCTTTTTCAATAATATTGTAATTTCAAACAGTCACTAAATGAATGGTTGTAAGTCGAGGACTATTTGTATTGGCTTCTCTGTAGTATGATGCCTTTGCAACTGTAATTGAAGTGATTTGCTTCTGGCATTTTCCAGCATCACTTTCCCAATATAATGTCTTTTTGCTTTAGCTGGGCAACTGGGATGATCTTCATGCCTTAAGTCAGTGGTTCTCAACTTTTTCTTCATCACAAACCCTCTTTAGATACCTTATGTGGCCTCCAAGATTTAAGGCTTAAATCATAACATTTTTTCAAGCCTTTACAGACATCGCCCCCCCCCCAAGGGTCCATGGACCACAGATTGACAACCATTGACTTAAGTGATCTTGCTTGTGATATATTCCTTTCGCATACAATCCTGATGTTCTGTTCATCCTTCCTAGGACATCATTCCCATCCCTGTCATGATCAAGCAGCACAGCAGGACTTGATGGATGGGTTGGAGATTGAATATGTATTTCTTCACATTTCCATATTGCTAGATGAAGTAAACTAATGGGACCAATTAGAACTTCCTTATTGCTTCACAATTTGTTCATACTCCTCTGTTATAGTTCTCTCAGTCTGCTGTCTTCCAGAAAAGTAGGATTGGAAGGGCATTTCACCATTTTATCTGATGAGTATTTCTGGTGCAAGGTAGTGACTATAATAAAGCTAACTTCACACTGTTCAAGTAACCTGGTTAAAATAATTATTTAAACCAACTGATTTAATCATAAACCACTTTAAAATTTTCTGTAATAGGATAGTGATGATTGGTAACTATATGCCATCAGATTGTTTTCTACTCCTAGAGACAGAACTGAAATGGGAAGCAGTAAAAACATATTTTAAATAAAGAGGCAAAACTGTAAGGCTAAAGCACTTTATAATGCCATTTTAGTTCAGTTTATCTATGACATGATGACAGCCTATAAATTTGAGAGCTCCTGACCTGCTGAAGGGTCTTTTGTTGAATTCTCTCATTTTGGTTCAAAGCCCGTTATTTATAAGGGCAGCCTCTCTTTTTTATTTCTCTCCTCCTGACCATCTTGTCTTAATTCATACATTCATGTTTATATCTTTAGCTATTCGCCTTTTACTTCTTTATTGCACTTCATTTGAATAATCTCAGCATGTGCAGTAGTATGCAGACAACTGCCTTAATGTTAGCTAGGCAACAGATGCCTTTTCTGCTGACTCATGTTTTTCTTACAATCCCTTTGCTGAAATGTGCTATTTCCAAATGGCCACTCTCTGATTTTTTGTGGGGTGGGGTGGGGAGATCTGATTTGACCGTTTTTAAAAAAAACATTTCTACTCTCTGTGGAAGATACTTAACAAATTATTCTGGGATGATGTCATTATTCAAGAAGATATAATCTTAGATTTATATTTTGGATCAGAGGATTTGTTCCTTATGCCCTTTCTTTGTGTATGGATGTGTTTGTGTATTTGTTCTCTGTGAAAAGGGAAATGCCTAAGTGAATAATAGTTGGTTCTGGAACAGGTTTTTGGCAGAATTCTGACTGATTTAGTAATTAATTATAATAAATATTATTTGTATTGCTTTGTGTGTGTGTATATACACAGTGCTTACACCTGCAGATTTTGGGCTCTCTGGCACACTACCAGAGTGTAAAAGCAACCAACAGAAAGAATTATATACATATAACCAGCATTAAATCTAAGCATAGTTTGCTTCTCAATGTATCATGCACAAAGCCTTGTTTAAAGAGGTGTCATGGATTGCCTACTTTGCTGTTATGGATTCCCACCTACACAGAACAGATGTTTATTTATGATGTCAGCAGACCCGCGATGTCAGCAATGTCAGGATTATTCTGCCAGTAAATAAGTAATAAAGCAAAGGTCATTTAAAATAAAACTGGCAAGTGACAGCAGTAAGTTTGGCTGTAGTCATGGCGGCTGCCAAGAATGTCATATGTTGATGATACTGGACCTGAGTGGAGAGAAGCAAAGGGAGATAATAATTATGTTGCGTAAAATGGATATGATTACATATTCCGAAGATAATCTTATTCTAACAGATTGCATTGATTTATAGGGGAGTTGGCAGAGAAAGAAAAACAAAGTAGACCTATTGCTGGTAAAGAAAAGCTTTATCATGTTGGACTACGTAGGTCACTTGTTGAGCAACACTAAAATATTTTGTTCATTATGGGGATTTATTGAGTTTGGTTTTCCATAAGATTTTTAGCATGTAATTATAGTGTTTATAAGACAATGAAGAAGGTTTAAAATAATAAAAAAGCTGTGGAGGCTGCTGTGGTCTGACAAAGACAAATAGTGGCTTTCTGTGTATACTATACATTTAACCTGTCAGCAAGCACAGAATTTTTTTTCAGGTAACATGGAAAAGGATGCATTTAGTAGCTATCAAATGAACCATTTCCATTCTCTGTTTTTGAAGGTAACCACTTAAGTTAAAATGCTACTTTATTAAATTATAAATTAAACTACACTGCCTGCTGAAAATGGTTGCAGTTGGCTTCTGTTGTAATCTGAGTCATTATAATGCTAAGTTAAAGGTTTCTAGAACATAATGAAATTCACACTTAACATTCTTCATGCAGTTGCCATGGCCAATTCACTTGAAAATGAGAATTATAGAGAGAGCATTTCCTGGTCTTTGACCTCTTCTGAAGAAGTTTAAAAAGCAGGTTTTATCCAAAGCACTAAACTCCTTCTCAAGCAAGCCTATGACTCATATTAGCTGTCTGAAAACACTTCAATTGAAAAGTATTCAAACACATCTTAACACTAAGTTCTAAAAAGTGATCATTTACCATGGAGGGCTTTAGCACTCTGGAATTCTAGCATGTTAGACAAAAAGGATGCCCACATAATTGTAGTCTCTTTAATTAAATAGCTTTAATTAAATTGCATACAGTAAATAAAAATAAATTTAAAAGATGGTTTCTTAAATTAATGTCTAAGCCTTCGAGTAATGGTATAGAATAAATTTTACATTTCATTTACTTAACCTGGATTTTTGTATTGTATAAAATGGTCTTTGGTGGCTATCAGGTTTTCTCTGAAGAAAAAAATGAGGTTGTTTCTTAAATAATTCCTAGATCTCTTTTCGAGGTGCGAACACATTGTAATAATAACAAAAGGAACAATTCTGGTGAATTATAGAATTTCACTCTGTTTTCTACTAAGATAGAAGTAGCTTTGTGACTATTATCCAAATATCTATGCATGTAGGAATCAAGTCAGTTTATTTCAACTATCAGACCCAAACACCTGCTAAGTCATAATGTGGTTTGTTTATTTTTAGCTTAGGGTGATCTATGAGCCTAGTCATTATAGTTAATAAATCATAGTGTGTCCCATACTAACTGCAGCATATTAAAGACATGGTGGTAATGGATTTACAAAAAAACCTGACCCTTCAAATAAAAAGACAGATGATCAAGCCATATATTTATTTTACTAAAATCATTGTTATTAGTATTTATTTATATTTCTAATGTATTCAGAGGATTTTAACACCTATATAGTTGGAGAAAGTTTGCTTATGTTAATTGCTGTATCAGTGTTTAGCTCTTGTTTCTTTAGGATAAGAATATAACTAAAGTATATCGTCGTCGTCTCCTTATTTTCTTGAAAGGAAAATAATGACATCGTATTATAAATAAACTGGATTACTGTAAAACTGCAAAACATAGAATTCATTTCAGGTCATTTATATACATTGATGTTGTTTCCAAAGCATAATGGCAAAATGGAAATGCAACCTTAGAAGCATAACACAGATGTAGCATTATGTGGATAAAAGTGTTCTGATATGTGTCTTCTCTGCTTAATCATGCTGAAGGCAAAATTATATGGACAGAAGTGATGGAACAATAGCCCTCTTCAGAATATAGATGATGTGGAATTTCCAAACTGAAATGAAATAAAGGGCATCTCACTTTGACATCCCGTATAAACATCACAATTCAAAAGTAGGTTGGGGGCCATGTGATTTATAATTTTGGAAAATTACAAGATGAGGCCCATTTGTATATGTGCTATGGAAATATATGCAGATGTTAAGATGAAAGTACTTCGTGGATTTCCTGTCCACATATGGCTATAGTGCAACGTAATATCAGGCACACTTAAGGCAGCAGATTCCAGTATTCTGGCCATAATATAAATTTAATGCTCTCTCTGTGTCTGTCTATCTTATGCATATGTTAGAGCATGTATGCATATGTCTTGAGTTTATACATGCACAGAAACATATTTTTTCAAAAATCAAACACTTTTATAGATTTGTTTTCAGACATATATTAAAAGAATATACAATAACAATAAACAACCATAGACAGAAAAAGAATTTTACAAAAGAACGTTCATGAAAAGAACATAAAAACAAGAAACTAATTCTATTTATTTATTTATCTAATTTATATAAATAATTTATATGTGCAACCTGTTCTCATTAGGGGCATCCTACCAATGACAGACTGGGCTGCATCTCACAAACAATGACTCTAGGTAAGGTACAACAAGACTAAAACAATAAATTAAAAATGATTGCGAGATGATGATATTGATTCAGTTGTGTCTGACTCTTGACAATTGTTGGGGCTTAGACCCGGATAACTATGATGTTTAGAGGCTTGGAACGAATTCTGATGGTCATAATTTTGTTGTTGACAGTTGAGAAGCTCTCTGCTGCTCTAGCAAGTTTCTTGGTTACAATAAACACCACTCCATTTGTTTTCTTGGTATCATATTGAGGGAAGTCAGCTCCAAAGAAAAGGAAATATTAAAAGGGCAGAAAAATATATTTTCTAAAAAGATATTGAAGAACCAGAAAAGTATGGCCAGTTTGCTTAATAGCCCTAGCTCTCCCTCTCCCAAGCTCTGTACAAATGCAAATGTAGGAGGCTGGAAGCTTAGGAAGACAAAGGCCTAAAATCTACATACTCCAGCTCCAGGGAAGCAGGATAGGATTGATCCACAACCATCAAGAATACCAGAAAGACACACCCAGACTCAGGTCAGAATACTTGACACAGGAAATACAAAGCCTGAAACAGGAAATAACTCCAAACAAAAGACTTGAGGGGGTATAAAACCCACTCCCTACATGTGCTCAGTCCTTTTTCTGCTGGATCCATCTTTCTCCCTCGCTTTCCTCTGCAATAGACTGTAACCTTCTTCCTAAAGCAGTCGCCATTTTGTTTATCCCCAGGTTGGATGGAACCAAGATGAAGACTTTTCCTCCTACAATATCCTGAACAATAAACAGCGAAATCCTCAGACTGGAAAAAAGTTATTGTCCACCCAGTATAGCTCACTTATACCAAGGAGATCAATTTTCAACCTCTCATTTGACAATATTTAATTTACCCTGACTCATTCCTCTGACATTCCATGTAGTCATCCAATATATTTCTGTACAACACAGGCATTTGCTTAACATCACTGGCTACCTCAGTTGTTGTCCTATTGTTGTGCACCCTATCTGACACATTTAAGACCCTTTCCATAGAATTTTCTTGGGAAGTTTTTTTACAGAGTAGTCACCAGGTTTTCTCCAACCCTATAACTCACTTTTCAACAACTGTCCAGGTACAGCAATTGTTGCAGTCTTTGTTGACCCGGGTGATGATTCACCAGGTATGGGATTCTTTTTCTGTTGTCTCATCATGGTTAATGATTTTGTGAATACTTTTAGTTTGGTTCCTCAGTTGAGACCTATCTAACTTGGCTGACCCTTCTGGTATGCTTTTTGCTGGTATATCTCCAGCCTGGCTGTCAACCATAACAGAACACACAAGCCCCTCTCCAGCAACAAGGGGGTATTCAAATGGAGGGAATAAACTAGTAATTCCAACTATATCTCAAGTTCATTTTTTGTAAATCTTTTTTTAAAAAGAAAAATGTTTTTAATGCTGACCTAGCCTGCTCAAAAATATTCCCATGGAGATAGATAATGTGATTTTCTGATTAAATATGTAATGACTAAATCATGCATCTCATGCAATCCAACTTTTAATGTCTGGAATTACGGTATTTTTCCCTTCCTAGGAATTTCCCCTCCGAATATGTTAAATGATAGTTGGTATATAATTCAATACAATCTGCATGCACAAACATTCAGAGTTAGGCAGTCTGTGGTGATTAGTGGAGTAAGCACTATAGTGTTGTAATGAGGAATAAAGACACCATCGTAATAGAATTTCTCCAAACAAGTTATAATTCCAGCCTAGATTCCAGTTCTCTCCGCTCCCAAATTATCACGTTGTTCTCAGAAGATTCTTGAACAATACTGGGTGTGAATTCCTTTCATTCTTTCTTCTTCCAATCCTGGTACATAAAGGAAAAAAACTGGTGTACTTATAACCCCACATTCTTTCTTGTATCATCATTATGTCTGGTCCAGCTTACATAATGTGAGAGAGAAAAAATCCAATTAGTATTCCCAGTTCTGCATAACATTTTTCAGTAATCATAATCATACTTACCGACTAAATTTCAAAAGAAAGTCATTCCATCTTCTTGTAATTTAGAAAGATAGGAAGGCGGAATATCTTGTAAATGTAAGTTTCATTTTCTGTGCCACCACATACTCAAAAACTGTTGCTCTTATTTATTGTAGTGATTCTATAAGTTGAGGTTCATAGTGAGGCTGTTAAGTCGTTCATATTTAAACACATGGGTACTGTATGTATATTCTTGACATAATTTTACTCCTGCTGAGAGAAAAACATCAGGATGACTGAGGGAAAGGGATTGCAAATAAATGTTAGGTGTACCCCTATAAGCTTTACATAGGATTCTTGAGACAGAATACAAAGCAATTGCCCTGAATATTCTGAACAGGTAATATTAGGATACAGCTTCATTTGATGTCCTTTAGAATTAACTTATTTGGGTGCTTTCTAATTGAAGTGCATACGTGATGTGAGGAAGGAAAGGAAGGAAGGCAGGCACTGAATTCTTGAGAAATGCAAGGGACCATCAACATTAATTTTATATATTTTTCTCCACGCCTGTTGTTTCACATTTGATTTTTGGAGCTAGATGTTTAATTGTTATAACCTTATAAGTGCACAAAAAGTAATGAATTTAGATTTCCATATTTGGTTAGATCTAGTGTCTAGGTTTGGCATTGTTTAGACACCCAATCTATCTAAAAGACATGGTTGATCAGTTTTGTTCTATTAAGGCTTTTTATTGAACATGAATGCAGAACCAAGATATATCATTGAAGGGGGAAAATGCAGCTCCAAAATTGATTGTGCAGTGTGAAATTTGAGTAATGTACAAGTTGTATTATTTAGCTGTAATAAATATCAGTGGAAAATGTGAAAGTAAAGTAAGTAATCTAGCCTCTATAGAATTCCAGAGCCTGGCTAAGTATACTAATTTCTTTCCTCTTGCCAAAGTCATTTCTTCTGAATACCTTTTCTATAAGAGTGTTTATCAGTTTTTCCAATCTGAACAAAATCATTCTAGTACCTGCAAACTTTTCTTCTTTTTCGACAAGGCTGATGAAGACATCAATTCATAACAAAAGTGGTAAGATCAGAAAATCTATATATTTTAGAACTGTGCACATTCATGAATCTAAATGTTGTATTTTTTTTTCTTAAATCTTAAAAAAGCCTCACTACAGAAGTGCCACAGTCAAAATAAGGTTTTCGTCTTATGTGCTAAACTGGGACAATGGATGATGAATCCATTTTGTACTGAGAGTGTATGTTGTCATTGCATGAATATGTGTTTATATATTGTTTTGCCTACTTATTTGGGTTTTGTATATTACAGATAATCATTGGATTACACCCCAAATTTGGACTGGAATTTCTGTTGCTAAGTAAAAAAGTCATTAAGCAAAACTTGATGTGACTGCAACACTTAGCAACGGGAGCTCTGGCAGTCCCATTGGTGGTTGTTAGGCAAGAATTTCATTCTGCTTCTGCTCTGTATAAGCAGCCTCTGCTTCAGTTCTCCCCACCTGCCTATCTCCTCCCATCTCTACTGTTTTGGTCAACCTGCACTCTACCATTTACTGCTGCCATCTTGCCATTAACTGACCTTTGCCATCTTCTTCCTCCTGCTGGCCAGGATCCAATCACTGGGTGAAGTCTGGAATAGGTGCAGTCAGCATGGCAGAGTGGTAGAGCTGATCTGACAAAGGAAGTTTCTGAGACCTAGCTAGCAAGGAAAGGAGGCAGCAGGATGGACCTGTTCTGTACTAGCCTGCTACCGGCCCTGCAGCAAAAGCAGGGACAACCCCTTTACAAACGGCAAGAGGCTGGAATAAAGCCTGCCAAATTTATAACATAAAACAGAGCAAGACAAGACACCAACCATGAAACAGGAGCTATGAAACAGGAACTATCCAAGTGGTTGCCTTCATCAAACCAGCCCTCCCACACATTCCCCTTAAATACAGTTCAGGGCGTGGCCTCTCTCTGCCTCCTTCCAAGGTGCCCCATTGCCTTCCTCTGTTTACTCCTGATTGACTGCCTCCTGCGTCGGGCATCCTTGAACAGGGCCAGCTGTGGGTCATCTTCATCCACGCTGTCAGGCTCACACAGCTGGGTCTCCGTCGTGACCAAGTGGGAGGGGCCCAGCTGAGGGCTCTGCGGAGCCTCAAGGCCATCATCAGCAAGCTCTTCAACACCCCCCTCCTCCTCCTCTGAGTCGTCCGACCCAACTGCCAAACCCACAGGCTGACCCTGAATCACAACAGGAACTGGCAGAAAAGGCAGAGCAGCAGCATGGGCAGAGGATCCCTGTCTTCCATCACCAGTGCAAGACGTGATAATCCACAGACTGTGTAGATAGCAATAGGACTAGCTGGCAAGCTACAGTGTGCTCCCTCACCTGGCGAGGCAGGGAAGGAGGTGGCAGAAGCTTCCTGGATGAAGGTAGTAATTATGCAGCAGGCACTGTTTGTGGTGGCAGCAGAACTGGAAGAAGCAAAGACATGAGGGCTTCCTGGAGGCACAGCACACACACTGCAGCACAACACTGACAGAGCCTTCCTGCAAGCCTGTTGCTCATTTGGCCTACCTTACTCCTGCATAGCCTTGTGAAGGGCCAGCAGCTTCCAATGCAGGTTGTAAGTGAAATGTTTGAATTGAATTGTCACATTAATTTGATGTGCCATCTCAGATCAGTATACTTGGAATTGATTCACAAACTCAGTAGATTGTGGGCATGCAGACACACTTTTTATGAGTTTAGCTGACTTCAATTCATAATTTGTATCAAATCAAGAATTGAAGCACATCCTGTCAGCTCACTGCGTCGTATCGAGAACATGAACTGTATTGGGTGATTTGTACCTCTGTTCTTCATAGCTGTACTTCTGTTGGAAATATTTCAGAGATAATGTTGTACATGGCTCTGAAGACTGCCATACTAAACTATTTAAATAAATTGAAATCTGATTTTCTAGTCATTGCTAGGCAGCAAATGGGTACAAATTTTTAATCAATTAAATTGTAGTTTTCCTCCGTTTTCTAGGCATTTTGACTCTCATCAGGTGACACTTTGCTAAAGTACTATCAAATCTGGAGCTAGAAGCTCAGAAGAGTACACCTCATAGCCAAGATTTTGTTTCATCCAAGGGGTGGGAAATGGAAGATGGGGTATCAGCATAGGAAAGATCTTGAAAGACCTGAAGCAGTGGGCTTGTACCTGCACATGGACTCCCAGGATCTCCCCCATCCGTGAATTCCATTTAACAACCCATGCATTCATTTAATAATTGCACTGTGGAGAGCAGGGATGGCTGGTTATTACTTGAGGCAGTTGTCAGTTTCAATCTTAATGGGAAGGCTCCATTAAAATTGTAACTTGAGCACTACTTGTACATAATGTTTGAATTTACAGTCAATAATAACACAATCATTATCTATTATAAGTAATTAAGAATATATTTTATAATTTAGTTAATTTAGTTAAATTCTGATTCAGCTTAACAGAAAAATAGTCCAAGCTATTTTTCTTAGGCTATGTTAGCTGAGTATTCTTTTTTATCAGTTACTATGGTTATTTTTGCCTTAGGATCTTGCCCTTCTTTCTACTAAATCTTCTTTACAGGTAGTCCTTGATTTGCAACTATTCATTTAGTGACCACCCAAAGTATCAATGCACTGAAAAAAAGTGATTTATAGTTTTTCACACTTACAACCACTGCAGCATCCCCATGGTCACATGAACAAAATTCAGATGCCAGACAACTGACTCATATTTATGATGGCTGCAAGTGTCCTGGCATCAACTGATCCCCTTTGGTGAGCTTCTGACAAGCAAAGTCAACAGGGAAGCCAGATTCATTTTACAACCGTGTTACTAATTTAACAACTGCAGTGATTCACTTAACAATTGTGGAAGAAGGGTCATAAAATATCTCACTTAGCAATAGAAATTTTGTGCTCAATTGTGGTCGTAAGTCGAGGAATATCTGTACTCAAGCATTTGCAGCTTCTTTACCAAGTAGCTTGCCTTCAAAAACCTGTCTCCAAGGCTGTCTTGAACCAAACAAACCTCTTTAGGCCTATTCCCCCCCCCCATTCAGCTGATCATTTCACTCCCTTTATAGAAGCTGGCTGAGCTTTAAATACTTAGTGACTATCCCCCCCAAAATTATATGATCTATTTTTATTTATTAATTTTAATGGCTGACCAGACAAATTCTGAACAGTTTCTACTTAAACAGTGTTAACAGAAAGCATTGGAGTTCCAATAGGTGGTATTATTTTATTGAGGCCATCCAAAGTACATCAACTGGCCAGTCTGACCTGTTGGGTAGAAACCATGGCAGTCCCACAAGTAACCCAGTCCTGTGCTTTAGAGCTGTAGAGATGGAAACCCATATCTTGAATTGCTCCTGGTAGTCCTTTGGCAAGCAGTGCAGCTTGTGAAGCACTAGTATCATAAGGGCATATTTAGAATATGCTTATTAGCAACAATACTGCTGCATTCTGGGTCAGTTGTAGCTTCCAGTTAGTTTTAAGGGCAATCTTGTGTGTGTGTAGTACATTGTAATAAGGCAACTATGAAGGGCCTCTTAATCCCAAAATGGGCAAAAGTGGTACATCAGATGAAGCTGTAGAAAAGCTTAGAGTCCAAGACACTTCCAATATTGTGCATTACAAAAACAAAAACCCAATACCATCTAAAACTAAGGATGGAAAGTCTTCAGAATTGGGAAAGGGACAAGATACTTGTCTTGGCAGGATTGAGCCTGAGTCTGTTCCTTCCTTTCCAGATTTACACAGTCTCCAGATATAGGACAAGACAGGACATTGACAGCACCATTTAGTTGACCAGGACTAATGATTGTACAACTGGATATCAACTGCATATTAATAATACTGAACCCCAAGCCTTCCCCTGCAGTTTCAGGTATTCATGTGTTAAACACAAAGGGAATATCAATCCCTAAGTCTCAGTCCCTGAGACAATGGTGTGCAACTTCTCTCCATCAAAGTTTATTAGAACTGGTTCTAAAAAAGAGGAGAAGCATCAGAACATGGTTCCTCCCAAGCTGCTGTGATTGATAGAATAAAAAGCCACTGAAAGATTAAGGAACAGAAGGATGGACACCATCCGCTTCACCCCAGCTCCACCATAAACAAGTGGGTGTCACATGTATATGGATCAAATGATTTCCCAAAGAAACATAGCAATGGA
The DNA here is from genome assembly GCF_947247035.1 of Vipera ursinii. Classification (NCBI taxonomy): domain Eukaryota; kingdom Metazoa; phylum Chordata; class Lepidosauria; order Squamata; family Viperidae; genus Vipera; species Vipera ursinii. The sequence continues at coordinate 91,878,609 of NC_139517.1, forward strand.
TTTGCCATGGATTGCACAGAGAACCCTGTCCCAACCAAGTTGGTAGACAGGTGCTCCCAGAGCAACTCTTTAAGACATTTTAGGGTCCTCTCATATGAAGGATTTAGATTGATATAAATCCATAGTTTCTGACCGGAATTGTCTGGAGCAAATTGTCATATGGAGTCCAAGCAGGGAAAAATTGACTGTTGCAGGAAAATTTCAGTACTCATGAGCATCTTTCCCCTACAAAGATAGGTAGATGGTATGTGAAGCTGCCAGAGATTATTAGAAGCAGCAGGAAGAAATAGATAATATAAGCTTCCTCAACCTTTGTTTTCAAAATTCTAGAGAAATTGCCAAAATTCTCAAATAAACATGATTAATAAATGAAAATTTTAAGATAGCTTTATGCTATATTAATCTTCTTAACAATGGCAATTATTGGTTTATGGTCATAACTATATAATTATATTGCATATAATATAATACCCATAATTATAACTTGGTATTTTGTGTTGCTACTGTTGTGTTATTGTTGTCTTTGGGATGGTGACATTGTTCAGTGGATGGTAAGGACCTACCAAGAGCGGGGCATCAGAATTTCATTTTAATATGTGTAATGTATGCAGATAAATGACAGAAAAGATTAGCTTAGCTTAGTTTAGCTTACTTTATTGCACCCCAGCACATCCTATCTTATGCTATCATCATTTTAATCTATGTATTTCATTTGAAGCATGCATGTTTTAATTCTTTATAAGTACATGCCACTAAAACCCAAAATAACCACTCCAGATATCTTCCCTTTATCGCCTCCCTTATGATTTCTTTCAAAAGAAATAAACAGAAATAACCATAGCCTTGTAGCTTAATTCTCCCAATTGCAATATTGTAGAACACCATTGTCCAATCTTTTGGTTTGCCTGGATTGCATTGAGTGAAGGGGAATTGTCTTGTGTTTATATTGTCTATGAAATGTATAGTATAGTTAAAGAGTATAAATAGCAAACTTCCCTTGTTAATGTTTTTTTATTATTTTGTGGAACCACATTATTAGTTATCCAGGGCACATGTGGCCTGTGGGCAGAGAGTTAGATATGTCTGCTATAGAGACTAATTAGTTAAGTGATTTGCAGAAATTGTCAACTCAGATTCATATTATGCTGTTTAATCCAATAAATATTATAAATGTATTAAGCTCAAGTATTTGAAAAACAAGTGTGATTGTCATGATATATAGACTGTGCAGCTGCAGCATCTGAAAAATATATCCCTGAATGTTATATACATGGATTGTTTTTGATCAGAAGAATAATGCAAACTAGTTTAGCACGCTAAAGTGGTTTAGTTTTATATTTCTTAAATGTACCTTCATGTGACACCTTTGGAAATAGAGAAACTTGAAAAAGCGTCTTCCGCTGTGATGGATATTGGGAGGACACCTGTTCTTTGTAAAAAGCCAAACATTTCACTGAGCATTTCCATGCCTTAGGCTTAGAGTAGTTATTTGGATCCCAGCCACACTCATCTCATGTTTCCATCACAATCACCCTAAAGCTAATTTTCCTTATTAAATACCTTGCTTGCCCCAAAATAAGTTTTTTTTTGAAGACAGACCTTAGTACCCCAGGAAATGAATATATGCAGGGAATGTCCTTATGCAAAGCAGGTCACTAATTGTCAGAATTAATTTAAGATCAAATTATATGCACTGAGGTATACACTACAAATTCTGAATATTTTCCTGTTCTGTGACCATATGCAAAGTAACAGCAACTGTTCCTCATCATATAAAGAATCCAAAGAGACAAATCTTTGTACCTACCTTGCTTCGAAGAACAATCTAAAATTTTCCCATGTCTATTAGGCCCTTATAGCCTAATCCTGTGCTGGCAATTGCTTCCATGGTGAGATCATTAAGTAAATTATTTTAAGATCAAACAGCCTGTGCTGACAATAGGGTTCCATGTAAGGTAAATGCTTCAAAGCCCCCCCCCCACTTGCTTCTCCCGCCTTTTCCTCCTCTCTCAAATTATAGCTCTATGGGCTATTCATCACTTCTCCATGGGGGCTTGCCCCCCCATTACTTGGCTTTTTGCTGCAGGCTAAGGTAGCCCTCCTAATTGGCCTTTGTAACAAAACTGACCTGTGGACAGGATAAAGCTTGTTTTGGAGCTTTAGAGTCTTTTTTTCCCAAGGTTAAAAACTGCACCAAAGCAATGATTACGTCACTATAAAAAGGAGTGAATGATTTTTTTTCCTCTGCTGTTGTGCACATGTGAAAGAATGTGTGGATGTTGTGTTCAGGCCAGACAAAAGCTCCTTCAGGTAGTTGAACAAGACCATGCCCCGTTCTCTCCCCACCCTTTTTTTTTTTTTTGCTTTTCGCTTAAGGATAAGAAGGCATATATCATTTTCTTTATTTTTCTGAAGCCCCTCACGGTTAGGGTCCTTTGATCTTGGAGAAGAATAGTAGATGGGACAATTTAACTGCCCCATACAGGTGCAGGCAGTTCATCTGACAGGTTGTGGCTTTTCTTTCAACTGCATTAGATGTGTGCATACAAATAGGCTTCTTGACAGATTTGAGCACCCAGGAACAAAACAACCCAAAAGCAACAACAACACAAACTATAGACAAAAAGCCCAGTACATCTGCAAGGAGGACACAAATTGAGATGGAATAAAGTCAGGTAAAGTCATTAAGTTTCCCCACTGTGAGAGATTTCTTTTTCTTTTTAACAGCTTAGAAAGACAGTTGGTGGCAAGGAAAATAAAAAGGAGTTGAAGCAAGTAAATAACACATGATGCAGACAATCGCCTCACAATTTAAAGCATCTCTTCTCTGTCTGAGTTATTTTAAAATAAATAACTCTTCAATGTGAGCATGGTACAGTAGCACCTAAATTATATTGTCTATAACAGAAGAGTGAATGGAAAGGAAGAAGGAATGGGAAAGAACATTTTCAAATCATATTTACTCAAACCAGCACTTTTTTTCCCCAAAGGATGATTATCTGTGAGGATTATCTTACATTTACAGTTATTCATGATTATGACTGGTGAAGTGAAAATATGGCCCTTTAGCTTTGTAAGTCTTTCCCCACCCCCTTGTTTCCCCCCCCCTCTCTTTCCTCTAGTATTTCACTTACCTTAAGTGCTGTTAAAATGGCTTGAAGAAAAAAGATGCTACTTTTAGACTGGACTGATGATTGCCCATGAAATTGATGAAGTTCATCTTGCCCAAATTTCTCACTTCTTTATTTTTAGCTTTACAGTTCACCATTACAGGGAACATTTTAGGTTTTGACCCAAACTTAGCAATAAAAACATATGTACCATAAAGTAGAACAACAGCAAAATACTTAGTTTTAAATCCTACCGTGTTCTACCGGTTCCTCCAGTAGTGTCTTGCCTTTAAAGATATCATCTTTATTGGTGAAACGAAAGGTCTCTCACCTACTATTTTATGAAAGACAACGCAGCTTATAGTACAGAAGTACTTTCGATGCTTAAGAGTTGGAGATTCAAAAAGAGTGACATGTCTAAATTTCTAATACAAATACTTTCTGAGGAAGTAAATGTATTATATAGGAACAGTGGAGGTTAATAGTTACAGTGGCGTAGCGTGGGTTGTCAGCACCCGGGGCAAGGCAAGTAATTTGCACACCCCCCCTCCACAGTGGACGGTGACCAGGCGGCTCGGATCGGATTCGCACAGCCAGCACTGCAGTGAGAGAGAGTGAGTGAGCCAGGCAGGGACAGAGCTGCAAGTGCGAGCGCCCCCCCAGATGTTGTGCCCGGTGCGGCCGGCCCCCCCTGCACCCCCCACGCTACGCCACTGAATAGTTATCATCATAACCGTGTTCTAATAGAAATTGCAGGCATATGCATAAGAAGTCAGAGGTCATATTAAAACTAATGCTAAAAATAAGGCCAAATTATGAGCTTTATAAAAAAAATATGGCCCAAAATTTGCTAGGTTTATGTCTAGATCTGTGTTTCTTAATCTTGGCCATTTTAAGATGGGTGAAGTTCAACTATCATAATTCCCCAGCCAGCCATGCTGGATAGGGAATTCTAGGAGTTGAAGTCTACTCATCTTAAAATGGCTAAGGTTAAGAAACACGCCTAGATAATCACAATCATTCTTGCTTCATTTTAATGTTTGGTGATTAATACATGAATATTTTATATTTGTAAGTTATATGCCATCTATCTTAACATCATGCATCTCTGCATGAATATGCAATAATTTTCAGACCAATATCTCCTCTTGGCCCTTAAATATATGAAGGTGGCAAGTATTCCAGACACAGGGATAGAAACAGTATATGTAAAGAAGCAGACAGGGCCAAATCAAAACTAAATTAATTAAATGTAGTATATTACTATTCTACATGTATTTCATAATTCTGCAGCAATTTTTGGAATATTGCTTTGTGGTGTGAAATTATGCATTTATGGATTAGTATATTGCATAGAATTCCAAAGTTATGAGAAGGTGGAACTATTGACAAGTGCTTCAGTGAAAAAATGATAATAATTTAGGTAGTTTAATATAATGACTAGATATTTTCCAGATACAACCAACACGGAAGAACTTATTTTGAACACTTTCACATTTGAAAATATCATAAGATGATATATGGAATTGGTAATTACTGCCAATACATGTGAGAAATTAAATCTGTTTATGACTAAGTTAATACATTTTTCAGGGTTTCAAATGGTTTTTAAATGTCAAAACATTTGATTGTTGTACTTCAAGTTTTGCAATGCATAAAATATTCATAGTGAAGAATAAAATAAACTTTAGTGATTATAATATACAATGCTAGTTAAAATATCCATAGTTTTTAAAACCAGTGTAAGATTTAAACAAAGAAAAGCATTTTCAACAAATGACTTTAATATTTCACAGTTCTCTTTAAAAGACTGTCAAATAAAAGTTTACTGTTTGAAATCCAGTTCTGATTTTAAGACAGATATAATAAGAAAGGAAAGTTACAGCCTTGAATTTGCCCATCAACAGTTGGCATCTGGAAATAGGTGCATTGGTGTATTTTTGATATCAATTAAATGCCACTCTAAAGAAATGTTAAAAATCATAAATGTGCTTTCATTCCCATGTCTCTTCAACAACTCTTAATATGGCCATACTGAAGAAATTTTTTTATTGATAGATAGATGAAATTGATTGAGTGAAACAACATTTTTGAGACCAGTCATAGAATCATAGCACTGGAAGGGACCCAAATGGTTGTCCAATTTTTCCCCATAGCTTTGTATTAGTTCAAAAAATATAAAATACAGAAATAGAAAGAAAAATGAAGATAATCGGAAATAGGGGAGGAAAAGAGGAAAGAAAAAAGTGTAGAGTAAAGTGGAAAAGAAAAAGAAAGGCATTGACTTCTGACTCCTTTTGGCTCAGTAGAATAAGGTAATAACCTAAAAATCAGAGTTTTTTCTTTTATATAATAATATATATCAGTCCTTTCTATAACAACAAGCCTGTCTAATCAGCAAAACCCAAAATCAAAGTTTCATTTTATTCCACCTCAAGCACAATGTCCAAAAGTGGTTTCCAAGGAGAAACAAAATTGTGTTATTTTCTCTAATAGAGCAGTCAATTTAGCTATCTCTGCTAACTCCATTAAATTTTGCAGCCATTTGTCCATTTTGGAAATCAAAAGTATCCTTCCATTTTTGTACATAGAGCATTCAGTATATATAATATCAAAGTTCCAAATTTTCCTTCAAGCTTTTTATCCACTAAACCTAAAAGAAAAGTCTTTAGTTTTAGCTTTATATTCACTAAGAATCTTTTGTATTAAGAAGTCAATTTTCCTGCAATTTTTCTTTGCTTTATCTCATGCCCACCATAAGTGATAAAAAGTTCCTTCTTTACATTTTACATTCTGAACATTCATTTGATACGTCTTTATACATTCTTTTTTAAAAACAAGTTTTATTGGTTTTTCAGTTAAAATCTACATATTTAGAAAGCATCATGATGCCTGGGTAATCAGAGATTCAGTGAAAGAGTTTTCAGTACATAATTCAGGTTACATTATCAAAACATCCTTTTCAATTTCCCTTAACATTTCATGCAACCAGTTTAAACTAGTAAATTTCTAGAAATAGCATGGTCAGTTGAAAAATTTGTCAATTCAATTTCATTGAGATATATCTATGTCCTGTTATTAAAGTTTACCTAATTTTAATTTTAATTATATTATTCAAATTTAGCATTTAATATCCCAAATAATATTCACAACCCAAATTTCCCTTATTTCATTACAGCAAAAACTATAGCATCTAACATGTACGCAGTGGCTGAGTAGCTATGTTCTACCTAATAAACATCGTCTGTTTCACATCCTAATACATCACACGTTACTGACAGGACCACAGCCTATGTTTATCAATCTAGAACTATTTATACACAACCAGATTCTGTTTTAAATTTTAGCTAATTCTTAATTCTTGAATAGAATAATCAAATGTATTTTAATATCAAATGTGGGAGTCTTTATACATTCTTGACAATTTGTCCGGTGTTAAATACCAATGGTACAATCATCTTATAAGTTATAATTTAATATAAATTTTAAACTTTTTGTCCATGTTTTTTCATTGTTCAAGCATTATATTGTATACAAACTTATTTGCCCACTGAATCATACAAAGCTTTACATGGTCATTCTCCAATAGCAATTTACAAACCTTAGCAATGATATATTAATCACTACCACACAATAATATTTCCAATTTATTTTTACAATATCAAATCCATAGCTCTTTTTGTCTAGTGTAAATCTTTCTTTCAATGGTAAATATGTAAACCAATGTCAAACATGCCTTTCTAATTCCTATTCCTCTTTAGTTTTGAGGATGGGGTCACCATAATTGAAAAATATTATTTAACTATAAGTCCAGCAGTTTGCCATTTCTTTCTTTAAAAAAAAGCTTTCTGGGTTGACACCGAAAGGGGCATTTTCACAAAGAACCTTACTTTAAATTTATTTCAAACTCTGTGGGTGGCACATCTAGCAAAGTGATTGTTGAAATCAATATTTACTTTAACCTTATCATATCATAAATAGCGGTCTCATAAGTTGTCCAGTCTTTTCTTGAAAATCTCCAAATGGAGCACCCACAACTCTGAGAGGCAAGCTTTCCAGTGATTAATTGTTCTCTGTCAGGAAATTCCTTCTTATTTCCAAGTTGGGTCTCCTCTGTCAACTTTCCACCCTTTGCTTCTGGTCCTCCCCTCAGGTGCTATGGAGAATAAATAGACTTTCTCTTACCTGGGACAGCCCTCAAGTATTGGAAGCTGGCTATTATGTCACCCCTAAGCCTTCTGTCTGTTAAACAAACCTAGTTCCTTTAGCCATTTTCGTACGACTGTTTAAAATATTATTTTTCTGTTTGTTTATTTTCATTTTCATTATTGGAGAATAATATATACTATGAGATAACATATTTTTGTGAAAGTAAGAATGGGTTTATGTGGGATCTAAAGTGACATAAGAAGTGTGTCACAATTCCTTATGGATTAACTATATGATCGTTATTTGGCACTTCTAAATATGCACTTTTTTAAAATGGTTCCTACCTGCTCAATTTTATTTCCAGTTTTAGAAGTCTTTAGAAGTCTTTCCTGGAATTCTCCGACTGCTCCTCCATTTCAGATGGACCCTGGTTGGGCTCTTTGCTTCAGACACAAAGAATGGAGAACATTTCATGAGGATTTTCACTCCTTTACTTGTCAGGAAGGGAATTTGTGTTGTATCACAACGAATCTCAAAGCATATTGGAAGATCAAATTTACATTTTATAACAAACGTTAACAGCAAAGGCATGAAACTGCACATGGAACAGAGCACAGGCTATTAGTCTTCACTCAATTGTACAAACCACAGGCATGTTTTTCAATAAAATGCCAACAAGGTCTGCAGGTATTAATATTAAGTGGAATATTCCTAAGATGCTTAGGAACTAACTTATTCATTGGCAGAAATGATGTTTTATATTGGCAGTGAATTGTCTAACAATTGTCTTGGTCATTCAGTAGGTGGCACTCTTCCCTACAAGCAAACACTATTCTAATTCTGTATCACTGTCTGACTTACATACAGTTCACTCACTTTTTCTGACCTTTGGGATAGTTCTAAGCAGGAAGAGAAAAATAGTTGTAAATACTCTTTAAATAGGAACATACAAGCTGAGATCTTGATATCATGTATAGCATTGATTATGGGCTAGACCTAGTATGGCCTATAAAGTTCCTACCTAGTAGATTGCAATTTCAATGTGCTGAAGAGGCTCATTCTTAAGAAACTGATATACAAACATATTAACCGTTAAATTAATTAATGGCATATATTAAATTAAATGAAATTTCATTAAAATATTTCTGTTTTTTCATCCATATACTATTAAGATTTACACAAGCTTTAGTGACCGAAAGGGCAAACTATAACTCATGGGTCACATGTTGTCTCTATTGCGTCCTTCTCCTGAAACATCCAGAGATTGGAAAAAAAATTGGATAATGGCATTTTTCCCTGGCTTTGCAGTGGGTTTCTATTGGAAGTGCCCCACTCCCATTCATGCCCGTCCAGGCCATAAAATAGGGCAAAAATATTGGAATAGATCCCTTTCCAATGAAAACAGGGGTGAATGATAGGTCAGCCTGCTGATCTTCTAAAAATCAAAAGGAGACTATCCATGATGAAGTGGCTCTCCTACTGCCCTTTAAAAGACATTGTCTCCTAAAATCCCTTTATGGTTTTCAACCAAAAAAGCTTTTTGAGAAAAGAAATGACAGCTAAATAAAAATGATTACTTATGCTAATTTTTCCAAGGAGATAGTGAGGGGATAACTTGGAGTCAGAAGGTTTTACATATCATTGGTTCCCTTATGCTCAGCTAATGAAAGATTTAAGTTGGATAACAAGAATTATGAATCTGAAAAGGATAAAACTAAATTTGATAGGGCTCTGTTCAAATAATGACCATATTGTTGCTAAGATGTATAAGCTTTTATTGAAAATTTAAACAGTGGACAAATTGAAGATTGTATGATTTAAAAAAGGTGAACATTTTCAGACATAATGTACAGGTGGACCAATGATAGAATATGTGAAAGAAAGAGTTGAAATTTACTGTCAGATCCCCTCTATTTCACCTTTTCTGGAATCTGCCATTCTAGTGGGAGTGGGGAGGTTTCACTCACTTGGGAAGGGGCTAGCACTAGTGGATATATTTCCTTTATTTTGTTCTCTCCATCTTTAATGTATCCCTTTTGGTGTGAAGAGGGGGATGAATGTGCCAGAAGCCACCTGCCTTATCTCTGCTCTGTTGTAAAGGGGCTACGCCTGGGAACCATCCCTTATTGCTCTGTGGATTGGCTGGAAATGAACTGGACAATTGGGCTCTAAGGAGGGGTTTTAAAAGGGATGTTTTAATGCAGCAATTTTCATGGGAATTTTTTCGACTTTCCTTGCTTTTCTGCTTTCACTGACTCTCAATAAAAGTTCCTGTTTGATACAATGCCTGTTTCAAGAGTTCTGCTTTCTTGGGAGCATAGCTGAGGCAGGACCTTACACTTACATTGAAATATAATTTTAAAGATATTTTTTTATAAAAAGACTATTGTTGGTACATGTCACTAGACAAATTGTAAAAAATGTATAAGGAAATTTCAAATATTTCTTGAAAATATAAACAGAGAAAATATGTTTTCCATTTTTGGTGGACATGTAACAAAGCTAGAAAATATTGGGATCAAATATAGTATGTTTTTTGATTCAGGTTTAAAAAGTGAATATAGAATAGAAACCATAGGCCATTGTTTTGGGCTTAATGGATAAACAAATAGAGACATGAAACTTTGTTTTTACATATGATAACAGCAGTGAGACTTTTACATGCTCAAAAGTGGAAAGACAAATACCTACAATGAAAAAATGGAGGGGAAAATTGCTGGAATTGGTAGAGATGCTGAAATTGACAACCTTGATGAAAGAAAAGACGTTTACAAATTTTATTTCTACTTGGAAACTACTTTTAGACTTTTTTTTGCCAAAAACTGAAATAAATGAAAAGTTGATTTGGGGATTTGATGATTAGAATTATGTGGGATTATGGAACTAATGTAGACAAATTTTAATCTTAAGAGTAAGAGTTTGATTTACTTTTTACTTATATCTTTATCAAAGAAAGCCAAAAGTAATTCTTTTTCTATTTTTCTTTTCCTTTCTTTTTTGCACTTGGAAACTTTGGCTATTCTAGACCAAGCCAAAAGAATTCCTAGAAGCTTGGCACTCTTACAAATTAGCCATCAATAGATTTATAGACATAAACAATTTGTTTATCCATACACTGCAAAAGAGACAATCAACAAAGTAAAAAGGGAACAAAAAGTCCAAAATACCTCCCCACCAACATAGATTAACTCCAAAAGTCAAGAAGTAAACAATACTCCAATCAAGGAACTGCCAAACAAGCCAACAGCCCAACCGAAGAATCACCAAGGTCATCCCCACCAAGGCTGACAAGGTGTAAGCAACATGATAACTTTATTGTCACTTTGAATGTACACCAATCGGCATACATCAAAATGAAATTTCGTTGCATACAGCTCTCAAAGGGTCACCACCTCTGATATATACTCCTTGTTCGGGGCCCGCTCAAATTTCACATTGTCCATTTTAGTCTCTAGGGAGTGAACGATGGCAAACAGGACAGATGGAAATGGGGCTCCATGTGGATTAGCCCTCAAATTCGCTTGTATTCTGACAACCTCGCCTTCTTTCCTTTTTCTGATCCTGACTCTTCCACCCTTTCCTTAAAGAGGCCTTGCTTCTTTTCGACCCTGGAGCACGCTGCCGCCACCACCAACTCCTCCAAAAGCCTCTCTCTCTTCCTCTGGGCCTGCCGACAGCCTCATCCAGTTCCTTCGCTCCATAAGCTCCAGGTCTCTCCTCCTCTGCCTCCTCTGGAAACAGCCCTGATTTGCAATACAATCCATCACTGGGCCAGCAGTCAGATCTTGCTGCTGGTAGAACAAATTCAAACAGCGCCAACAACTTTTAACAGTCTCACCAACAGTTCCAAAACAACTAGAAACTCACCATGCCAGCAAAGATTGTCGGTCGTATGTCGTATGTTACCTTAGTTCCACCATGTTGCTCAAACACATTAAAATCTTCCTGATCATGTGGCCTATAGCCCTTACTATCCCTCCCAAAACTATTCGCCTTCAAGAGCCAATGCAGCCGCAGCCATTCCAGGTGCCACCATCTTAGATCAAGGCACTTGAATGAAAACTGAGAGCAAACCCCACCCCTTACTAGCACTGATGATATTACCTGGCTACTGAAAAAAGTAATTTCTGACCATTTTTTCACACTTATGACCATTGCAGCATCCCCATGTTATATGATCAAAATTCAGCTGCTTGGCAATTGTCTCATATGACAGTTGCAGTATCCTAGAGTCAGGTAATCCCTTTTGCAACCTTCTGACAAAGTTAATGAGGAAGCCAGATTCACTTAACAACAGTGTTACTAACTTAACAACTGCAATGATCACTTAAAAACTGTGGTAACAAAGATTGTACAATGGGGCAAAGTTCACTTAACAAATGTCTCACTTAGCAACAGAAATTTTGAGCTCAGTTGTGGTCGAAAGTTAAGGACTACCTATATATGAAATTCTGTATCATAGATACTCCAAGAAGTGCAGTATACATATCATGGCTGCATAATGCATGTACAACAAACTGTAATTTTGATGCATACCATGAAGCATTGGATGAAATCTCTGTATGTAGTTACATTTTAGGATAATCATTTCTTAGTTTATGGTTTGCAAAGAGCTATTTGTTCACATGATTCTAGTTTTCCTCTTGGTTTCCTGCTGCTAAATTACATTAGAGTTCCTTTGAAAAAATGCATTAAATACTTTCCAGCATTACTTTTTACCCACATAAGCAATTGGTGTAGGTGCTACTACATTGTTATATGATAGTGAATGGGAGAGAGTTTGGCTCATTAGTCAACCCTCTTATTAAAATATGATCATATGGTGGGGGCAAAAAAGTTTGCTGAACCTCATTTTAAAGCCACCTTCGGTGGCAAATATAATGAAGGTATTAATATCAGGTTTGCAATAACAGTTGAATAGATGCCAAAATGAGACTACTTATGATTTTTCTTTGAAACTACTTACATTCATTCTTTTAAAGTTGGCATTTACTAGGAATAAATTTATTAAAATATTGTGCTCAGAGCCCATAGTAGCCAGCAGGAGTGTCTACAGGGTATAGCCAATACACACACACACACACACACACACACACAAAAGTCACATATGTGACATAATCATTAAAACAAAAACAAAAACCAGGCAGAGCTTAAATTATATTATTGTGGTCACACAATGTCTTTTTTAACCACACCCTGTAGATTCTTTGCCAGGATTTTACTTTTTTTGAAAACATAATTAATTGAGTTTGAACATATTATTTTAGTGCTCTCTCCCAGGTTTTGAGAGCAGCATGTCCTTTTCCTGAAACTATGACTTTAATTGTTCCTGTTTTAGTATTTGTGAAAGCAATATTGAGAGGATAGCCAGTGACGCACATTTTCATTCTTTTTAAACTGATGAGCACTGTTAAGTACTATCATATAACTCTTTTAAACTAGTACTGCATAATAGTATTTAGACAACTAGAGAAGAGTTCATCTCAAAGTTGTTACCTTCTTTTGCCTAATAATAAAATGTTGATTTTTTCTTTTAAAAAATTAATACAAACCCCTTGCATGAAACTTTGTCAGTGTACTTTGCTGCTCACATTTGGAAATCAATGTAGTTGCCTGTTATTCTTTTATGATTAAATCCATCAAGTAATTTACTCATAGTATAAAATATGTGTAATTTTCAACTTTTTTTTAAAAAAATGAATTCTCACTATCAGATCTTTCCAAAGAGAATATTCATGTTGACTAAATCTATTCAATTTAAAAAGCAGAAATTGTTTATTATTGGAGGAGATGCCTACCGAAGGGCATTTTCTATCATTTGCCATTGCGTTCAGATCAACAATACAGAGTAATACTAAAACAGCAATATTATTTATTTATTTATTTATTGATGGGATTTATATCCCGTCCTATCTCCCGAAGGACTCAGGGCGGCTAACAACAAAACATATAATAAATACAGAAATTAAGATAAAAATAAAATTAAAATCATCTGTGCAATAAATTAAAATAAAAAACTAAAAATAAATTAAAAATTCTAAATATAATTAATTAAAATGCCTGTCAGTCCAGGTCAGCCTGGTGGAAAAGGAGTGTTTTGAGGCCGCGGCGAAAGGATTGGAGATTTTGGGCCATCCGAAGCTCAGGGGGGAGCTGATTCCATAGGGCTGGCGCTCCCACAGAGAAGGCCCTCCTCCTGGGGGTCGCCAGCCGACATTGCCTAGCTGACGGTACCCTGAGGAGGCCTTCTCTGTGTGAGCGTACTGGGCGATGGGAATATGTTCCCGGCAGCAGATGGTCCTGCAAGTATCCCGGGCCTAAGCCATGTAGGGCTTTAAAGGTAAGTACCAGCACCTTAAATCTCACCCGGAGGGCAACCGGTAGCCAATGCAGCTCACGCAGGAGGGGTGTAATATGGGAGTATCGGGGTGCTCCCATCACAACCCGTGCAGCTGCACTCTGCACCAGCTGAAGCCTCCGGGTGGTCTTCAAGGGCAGCCCCATGTAGAGAGCATTACAGTAATCTATACGGGAGGTAACGAGTGCGTGGGTGACTGTACGTAGGGCATCTCGGTCCAAAAAGGGGCGCAATTGGTATATTAGGCGAATCTGTGCAAATGCCCCCTTAGCCACGACTCCAATATGATCTTCAAAATTGAGTCGTGAATCTAGGAGGACGCCCAGATTGCGTGCTCTATCAATGGGAGGTAACATCTCTCCTCCTATAGTCAAAGATGGAACCTCTTGGACTAAACGAGATGACGGTATGTAGAGCCACTCAGTCTTGGCCGGGTTGAGTCGAAGCCTATTAATTTGACAGCAACAAAATAATAGTTATAAAGTAACAGAGCTACAAACACGATTCTTCATTTGCATTTAGAGATTAATGCAAAATTTAACGAACACTTTATCTCACACAGATGTGAGGGCATTTAAAAAATGCCCACTAAAATGCTATGTTCTAAGAATGCTCTATAGCATTATATGAATAGGCTAGGTGCTTTTTCAGGAGGCAACTGGACTTTCTTGTTTTTTCTTTGAAGATGTTTTGCATCTCATCCAAGAAGCTTCTTCAGCTCTGGCTAGATAGTGGAGAATGGAAGGATTTATATTCCTTGCAGACAGCTGGTCATTTGCATTCTTTTAGAGAGCAAATGACCACTGTCTGCAAGGAATATAAATCCTTCCATTCTCCACTATCTAGCCAGAGCTGAAGAAGCTTCTTGGATGAGATGCAAAACATCTTCAAAGAAAAACAAGAAAGTCCAGTTGCCTCCTGAGAAAGCATCTTTGGGAAAACCATAACCTGGATAACTGAGAATCTCCATAGACATTATCATGAATAGTATGTGCAAATTCCACACACTATTTGTAAACATCATAGATACATTGATTGCGAAACGGTTTTTGAAAAGTAATATTTTTATCCAGAGGCATTTGCAGGGTGGTAAAGTTAAGAATTAGAAAATTGGCAGACAGAATATTATACAATACAGGTGGTCCTCGAGTTATGAATATAATGGAGCCTGCCCATTCCATTTGTAACTCGATTCATAGGAGTGAATCTCATACCTTGAATGGGATTCATTCTCAGCTTTTGCCCATGCATTCGCTAATTTAATGTGTGGTAGGATGCACAGTTTTTTAAGTGAACATGAGTTATCTCAGGGTGGGGAAGGCCATGGGGGGCCTAGTGATGGAACAGGCCATCTTCAGACCACGCAAGGCCTCCCCTGATCCACTGAAATACTTGATGCTCCCTCCCCGGGGGCTCATAATTGTTCTCCCCCATCCTGTCATTATACCTTGTGAAGATCTGTCTCCTCTCCAGCCTCTCTGTTTCTGTCTCTGTTCCTGGCAAGAGCAGAGGGAGGTTTCTGAGCCCCAGAACAGACCTCCAGAAGCACATGTCTGCCTCCCCTGCCTCTGTTCTGGGCCAAGGAAGCTTGGAAGAGGCCTCCAAGGCCCAGAATGGACCTCCAGAGCCCTGATAAAGCATCCACCGGCATCATTTCTGGGCAGCAGCAACCTGGAAAAGGCCTCCAGAGCATCCCATGGCATCATTTCTGGGCGGTGGTGGCCTGAAAAAGGCTTCCAACGCCCAGATCAGGCCTTTGGAGCCCCACTAAAGTGTCTTCCAGCATCATTTCCAGGTGTTGGAGGCCTTTTCTGGATTAGTGTTAGGTTAGGGTTTTCTCCACCCAGAACAGAGGCCGTGGGTGGTAGCCACATACTTCTGGATGTTCATACTGGGCCTCCGAGGCCTCCTCCAAGCCTCTGTGGCCCAGAATGGAGGCCAGGGGAGGCTTTTGCATGCCTCCAGTGATCTATTCTCCCCTGGCTTCCATTCTGTTCTCTGTTGCAGAGAACAGAGGCCTAAACTACCGTGAGATCACGTGAGATCAGTAGCATGAGATCTCGTGCCACTGATCTTGCGTGATATTGGATTACTTTAGTCTTCCATTCTCTGTGAACACAGCAAAGGAAACAGCGAAACAGCCAAGAAAACGAAGGGTCTCTCAATCTTCACAAGGTGAGTATCCCATAGGCCTAATGCCTAGGGAACCCAGGGGGAGGGAGGGAACAATGTAGTGCCACTGCGGTCATTTGTAAGGGTGAACAACTGTCATGGTCCGGCAACAATCATAATTTCAGGACTTTTTCATAAACACTAGGGGTCACTTATCGCATAACTTTGAACGTTTGCTAGGGGAACACTCATAACTCGGGGATTACCTGTACAGCTGGGACTTCTATCAAAAAGATTGTGATGTTACTGACTATGACAGCCTCCCTCCCTCATCTCTGCTGCTGATTTTGTCCTCTCTATTCCATGCAACCTTGAACTAGAACAGCTAAAAACAGCATAGAACTACAATTCTTTGAGCATGCTCACAGGGAATTAATTGTAGCACTCTGCATCTAGAGGAAATCTGTCTGAATATTAATGTAATATATGAGAATAAAATTCCTGTTTATTTTTAGGGGGGATGTCACTGAACAATGTTCATGAGATCACTGAGATGGAGAGGATTAAAACTGCTATTTATTTAAAAAGATAGTTTGAAAGTTTGGATGAGAGATCTTTATATGCTGTAAATCATTATTTTACTTATGTGTACTTTAGACTCATCAGAAAGCCCACTTTCAGACATTTTCCCATCAAATGTCAGTGGAATGATTTTGGCACTGAGTGCCCACTTCAGCTAAAGTAAAAATAGGAATTTAATGATTAAGGATATAACAGTATAACAGAGTTGGAAGGGACCTTGGAGGTTTTCTAGTCCAACCCCCTGCTCAGTCAGGAAACCATATACCATTTCAGACA
Organism: Vipera ursinii; assembly: GCF_947247035.1. NCBI lineage: Eukaryota > Metazoa > Chordata > Lepidosauria > Squamata > Viperidae > Vipera > Vipera ursinii. Next base: position 91,895,196 of record NC_139517.1, read on the forward strand.
AAAGGCTGCCCTGTCTTTTCTTACAAACTTGCACTATTGCAGCATTCACTATTTCTGGAGGCAGATTGTTCCACTGATTCATTGTTCTAACTCTCAGGAAATTTCTCCTTAGTTCTAGGTTGCTTCTGTCCTTGATTAGTTTCCATCTGTTGCTTCTTGTCCTGCCTTCAGGTGCTTTGGAGATTAGCTTGACTCCCTCTTCTTTGTGGCAGCCCCTGAGATATTGGAACACTGCTATCATGTCACCCTAGTCCTCCTTTTCATTAAACTAGACATACTCAGTTCTTGCAACTATTAGAAATATTAGGACTTAACTCTTAATAGTTGTTATAGGAGGAGAAATTTGCCTAGAGCATATTGTTTTGCACGCTTCTGGCATTAATACAGTCTGAAAATGTTCCCTGCTGATTGTTCGTTTGTTTTTTATGTACCTGTTGGACATATACATAGAATGAAGGCTACTGCTAAGCTTGTAAGCCGCCCTGAGTCTTCGGAGAAAGGCGGGATATAAATGGAATTAAAATAAAATAAATAAATAAATATAGAAATAAGCATGGTTTGTAACCTGCATTAAGAATTGGAGGGTCTTATTTCTGTCCAATGAACCATTTCCCTGATGTTGAAATTTTTCTCTGTCTTAATGGTCCTCTCCCTTCCTCTCCCCCCACCCTCCGCAAACGAAACCTAGTGTTCCTGTACACTGAACTATTTATGGAATGATCAAATATCAAAGTTTTGCTCAGACAGTTCCAGTTTGGGAGGAAAGTGTCACAATCATTACCTCCTTCTTCCCTCAAAACAACAATTTTATCTGCAGCATAGGAAGCAATTTCCATGTTCAGGATTCACTTCACGTATTTAAGTAGTTTAAATACTTTGGAAAGAATGAATGGTGGTAGTGTGGGAAATAAATAATAAAATGTCATCAGTTAGACTGTCAAAGTATCTAAGAGTATTTCCTGATGCAATGGCAAATAATGGGGGTAGAAAAAATTATCTCAGTTTCCTGGTTGATAGGGGGAATCTATTGCTTACTGTCCATCCATGAGTGTGGTTTGACCTGGAAATAATTTTGACATAGATAAAAGACCAATAGGGAATAATATATGTTTAGAAGTCCTGAACATTCCTCAGTATATACAAGTCTTTCTAGACATTAATGATAGCAGGTGAAGATTGACAGACAGATAGACAATTTTTGCTTAGGATTTTTGAGAAATAAAATTCTGGATTAATATTAATAAATAAATAGGTACATACAAATTACTGGTGCTGCTTGTTATGCATGGAAAACTGATTTTCTCAACTCTTTCTGAAGGGGCAACTCTTTTCCACCCTCCATTGATAGCTGCTCATAATTGTCTTCTGCCAAGAATTCCAAGCCGGCTTCTAAAAACCCAGCCATTACTCTGTCATCTCATTACACAGGCCAATAAAACCTAGTGGCCTTCTCTCTCCCTCTGTGAGCAATCTTGCTAATGGATACAACGGTGATCAAAAATAGCAGGTTGCATATAGGGAAGCTAGTTTTGCATACATCTTGCAAAGCCTAATAAATTGGAAGCTGAGGGGAGAATGTGTATGTGTGTGTATGTATGTACATGTGTTTTAAATCTTCTTAAATGGTTTGAATGACAGGCTCCTTGGAAAAACTAGGAAATACTACAAGCTTGATTTCCTCCTAAAGACAATACTTTTTCCCCCAAGGCTGTTTCCAGCTACAGCCACTCAGAGCACCCACATCAAGCATGTATCACACAGATTCTGTCAGTTAGTTCTGGAGCCAGAAAATTGTTGTTTCAAATGTTACAGTACAGGAAAATCGCCTCTCTGCGCTTGCTGCCAAAAAAATGACAGCTTAATTTATGCCATGCTGAAGCTACATTACAGAGCCATTCAGGCCTGGCAGTTAAGTACACTCCATGCTCATATCTTTTCCCCCCATGGAAGTGCACTAGGGGGAAATAGAGGAACAGTAATAGGGACAATTGGCTGCAGTGTTTTCTGTGACAGTGGAACAAAATACAGGTGAAATGGTTATCAGCCAAAAAAATAATTACTAGAGGTGCTTGATTGAATTGGTATGCATGAAATAGATTATGGAGCAGTTTGTTTGTGTCAAGTCCCTGCATTTTATGTGGAAAGGAGGGCTGGCCATATTATCATTCCACTCAAAATTATGCTGTATTCTTTATTCAGGAGCTTCAAAACTCAGCAATGTTTACATTTCCTGAAATTAAAAATCTGACAGCATTAAAGCATAGTTGTGTCAAGGATTATTTTTAGGAGACATTAAAAACGCACCTTAGTTTTAAAAGTGGACAACCAAATTCTATTCGATTATCCCCCAGGTTGTACTGAAAAAAAAATTGCTATTGTATGGCTGAGGGCAAAGAGTAATCTCTTTAAAACCAGAACGGCCATCAGCCACATATTTTGGCAATGTGTTAATAGCTAAACTGAGAATTATCATGATATTCCTTTTCTTAGCTGCCAACTTTACTTATATAAATTCTATAATGATTTTGTTCCCAAGGATTTCTTGATATTAAATGAAAAGTTAATGTATCAACAAGCAATTCATTTTTATGAATTTGGCAAGCAAAATGTTTTGACTTGTTTTATATTATTTTATTTTACTATTAATGCTCCTTGTCTATTCTTACATCAACAGAATTCGCCATACAGAATCATTTGTTCTAGAAAATAATTTCTCAACCAACTATTGTGCTTTAGAATGAAATACAGTGGAGCAAAAAGAATAAAAAGGGTGGAAAATAGTAACAGAAGGTATAGCTAACACTTACATAATAGTTCCCTCAGAACATACTCAGTTTAACACCAGTTACATACTTTATTTGTAAGCATTGACGATGTTCAATTCTCATTTCTCTATTAACTAATTCATTGGCAGAGAAAGCTCTTTTCTTGCTGCATGCTCAAGGAGAAAATAACTGTGGTGGTGAGAGTGCCCATGTTTCCTTAAAATCTTCCTCATTGTTGCAATCAGAAAGTACAAGAGTTTCTCAGCAAGAAAGCTGTTACCACTGATCTCCAGGAAATTCTATACGAAGGAGCTCATTCTGCTAAATAGAAGGATGTACAGAAGCACATTGGAAAGCAGCATTATTAAAACACAAAAACACAATGTCTGTATACACAGGGACATCTGCAATAGAATATTGTATCTAATGACATTTTAGGTGTGTGTCAATATGCTACTTGAACCTACTGATCAGTGGGATGTTAGTCAATACGCTTGTTACAAGATAAATAGATCTTGTACAGAATGATGTAAAGATGTATGATGTAACACTGGGCTTTGATTATACTAGTGAAATTCTGGGCAAAATATGTCACAATGGATCAGTATCATCCTTTCTGTTTGCAGGGAATATTGCATGTGCAGAAATAGAGCTTAGGGTAAATTACCCAAGACTTTCTTCAAGATTATGGACAATTTACCACTGATAGATTTGTGAAGGCAAAAAAATGGCTCTGCTAGAGATTTTTTTTTCAGAACAGCAAACCTTTTTCAAGAATCTTTATGATATGGATTTCTAAAAGTCTTGTGAATAAAATTTTAAAAATTGATATTTTACTTAAATCTTTCTTTGATCACAATCCACTTCTTATCAAGCACCAGGGAAATCAGGAGATTCAAGCAATTCAAATGAGTATAAAGATTTAGTGCAAGCTTAAGCTGTCTACAAGAATCTGAATTACTAAGGGGCAAGGGAAATTAGCAGGAGTTAAGAATAGAAAGGAATTTAAGGTGGGTTAGATTTAAATCTCTTGTGAGTATGCAGGGACTCATGACTGATGATGTGTTTGACCACTCTCTCTTGAATTGTAGGTGAATATTGAATGAATCTATTTTACAAAACGAAATGATTGTAAAGCAGGGGTTCCCAACCAGTCCAAAGCCCACTGAAACTGGGCAGCCCAAGCGGCAGGCAAGCATGCAAAGGTTCATTTGTGCATGTGCAGGATTAGGTTGTGAATGCAAAATCAACCCCTCTACTTCCTCCTCTGAGAACACTGCTGGTCTGTGGAGCCAAAAAGGTTGGGGATCACTTGTAAAAGACTGTAAAAAGAAATTAAATGAAATCTTTGCTAATAACCTGGGTAAAAGAAAATTTTAATGACTGTTTTGGTTGCTAGTAAAGCAGTTATGAGGGGCTATTTTATATAATATAATTGTCTAGGGAAGAAGAAATCAAAGGAAAAGATGCAAAAGATATTGGATGAAATTAGACAAAGGAATTGAATTGCAAAATTTTACATCAAATTAAACTGTTGTCCACAATTGTCTATGTTAACAGTTCAAGAAATAGAAACTAAATTGAATTATTTTGAGTTTGCAAAGCAGGCAGATGGCTAGTATATAAATTAAGAAAGGAAAGAGAAAAGAGACTGATTGAAAAAATCCATGAAGGTGACAATGTAATAGGAGATGATGATCTTATTAAAAAGTCCTTTTACAATTTTTACAAGAAGCAGGAACTTAATATGCATAAAGTTGATGAAAATCTGCTAAGATGACACTTATCTAAACTTTCACAACCTCAAGGACAACTTATAAAAGATCCAGTAACTAGTTTTGAAATATTAGAAGCTATTAAAAAAACAGATAAAGTTCCAAGTCCAAATGGTCTTACAAGCTAATAATTATAAATACTTTGAGGATCAACTTCTTCAACAACTAAGGCTTATAATGAATGGAGTATTACAGGGAGCAAAGATGCCTGAAACCTGGAAAGAAGTTAATATTGCATTATTACTGAAAGAAGGTCAAAATGTCCTATAAAAAACTAACCAATTTTATTATTAAATAATGACTACAAACTTTTTGTTACAATTTTGACAGAAAGATTGAAGAAGGTTTTAAAGACATATATTCATGAAGATCAATGAATAGGAGTTAAGAGACAATGTGTAAACTGTTTTGAACATTATTGAGAACCTACAATATCATAATGAGATATTGAGAATGAGAAACAGGCAGCTTTAATATTTTTGGATGCAGAGAAGACCTTTGACAACTTAAATTAGGTTTTTATGTAAAGTTTTGGAAGATACAGAGAAATTTATTCAAGAGGTCAAAGCAGTTTATATGTCACAGGAAGTAAAGATTGTTATTAATGGAGATTTAATTAAACTGTGAAATTCAAAAGGGATGAAACAAGGATATCGGTTATTTTCTATACTGCTAATATTGGTGTTGGAGGTTTTGAATAAGGATATTCGATAAGATGAGAAAATAACAGGTGTAAATATCAGAAAGGAAGTTTATAAATTGAGATCATTTGCCAATGATTTACTTATATTTTTGCAAGACTAAAAATGGGCTTTAAAATAAATAAATAAATAAATGCTTGTTAATAATATGACCTTTCAGAATTGTAAAATATTGACTAAAATGTCAGGTTTTAAGTTGGAGAAAAAGGTGAAATACCTGGGAATTATACTGACAAATACAAATGCTAAACTATTTCAAAATAACTTTGTGCCTGAGAGATTAAAATAATAATAATAATAATAATAATAATAATAATAATAATAATAAGAAGAAGAAGAAGAAGAAGAAGAAGAAGAAGAAGAAGAAGAAGAAGAAGAAGAAGTTGTTGGAAGGGACCTTGGAGGTCATCTAGTCCAACCCCCTGCTAAGGCAGGAAACCCTATACCATTTCAGACAAATGGCTGTCCAGTCTCTTCTTAAAAACTTCCAGTGTTGGAGCATTCACCACTTCTGGAGGCAGGTTGTTCCACTGATTAATTGTTCTAACTGTCAGGAAATTTCTCCTTAGTTCTAGGTTGCTTCTCTCCTTGATTAGTTTCCATCCATTACTTCTTGTCCTGCTCTCAGGTGCTTTGGAGAACAGCCTGGCTTCCTCTTCTTTGTGGCAGCCCCTGAGATATTGGAACACTGCTATCATGTCACCCCTCACCTTTCTCTTCATTAAACTACACATACCCAATTCCAGCAACCGTTCCCTATATGTTTTAGCCTCCAGTCCCCCAATCATCTTTGTTGCTCTTCTCTGTACTCTTTCTAGAGTCTTGACATCTTTTTTACATCGTGGTGACCAAAACTGGATGCAGTATTCCAGGTGTGGCCTTACCAAGGCATTGTAAAGTGGTATTAGTACTTCACGTGATCTTGATTCTATCCCTCTGTTAATGCAGCCTTGCACTGTGTTGGCTTTTTTGGCAGCTGCAGCACACTGCTGGTTCATATTTAAGTGATTGTCCACTAGGACTCCAAGATCCCTCTCATAGTTACTACTATCGAGCAAGGTACCACCTATACTATACCTGTGCATTTGATTTTTCCTGCCTAAATGCAGAACCTTACTTTTTTCACAATTGAATTTCATTTTGTTAGATAGTGCCCAGTGTTCGAGTCTGTCAAGATCCTCCTGTGTCTTAAGCCTATCTTCTGGAATGTTAGCTATTCCTGCCAGCTTGGTGTCGTCTGCAAATTTGATGAGTTCCCCATCTATCCCCTCATCCAAATCGTTGATGAAGATGTTGAAGAGCACTGGGCCTATAACAGAGCCCTGGGGCACCCCACTACACATTTCCTTCCATGTAGATGCAGTTCCATTGACGACCACACGCTGAGTATGGCCTGTCAGCCAGCTACGAATCCATCTGGTGGTGATGCTATCTAACCCACATTTTTCTATCTTATCAAGTAGTAGGTTGTGATCTACTTTATCAAATGGCTTATTGAAATCCAAGTAAATTATATCTACAGCATTCCTCTGGTCCACCAGTTTTGTCACTTGGTCAAAGAATGCAATAAGGTTTGTCTGGCATGATCTGTTTTTGACAAACCCATGTTGGCTTTTAGTAATAACTTTGTTCGCATCAAGGTGTTCGCTGATTTGTTGTTTGATTATCTTATCCAGAATCTTGCCAGGTATTGAAGTCAGGCTGATAGGTCTGTAGTTTCCTGGATCTATTTTTTCCCCCTTTTTTGAAGATGGGAACTACATCATCTCTCTTCCAGTCCTCTGGTAGTTCCCCAGTGCTCCAGGATCTTGGAAAAATATAGTTCAGTGGTTCTGAGATCACATCTGCCAGTTCCTTGAGAACCTTGGGGTGTAATCCATCTGGTCCTGGTGATTTGAACTTGTCTAGGCTGGACAGGTGCTCACTTACCGTTTTCTTGCCTATCTTAACTTGCGTTTCTATTCTGTTTTTTATGGCACTGGTTTTGGTAGGTTGGACTGTTTTTTCCCTTTGTGTAAAGACAGATGCAAAAAACGAGTTAAATAGTTCTGCTTTGTCCCTGTTGCTTGTCACCTTCTTGCCACTTTCCCCCACTAATGGACCAATCATTTCCTTAACTTTTTTCTTGTTTCTTATATGTTGAAAGAAGCTTTTTTTTGTTATTTTTGACTTTGGTCGCAAGCCTTAGTTCATTTTGAGCCTTAGCTTCCCTCACTTCATCTTTGCAGGCACAGGCTGTTTGCTGATATTCTGCCTTAGTTATGTGCCCCTCTTTCCACTTCTTATACTTGTCCTTTTTATCTTTCAGTTTATCAGAGAGTTCTTTATGCAGCCATGCTGGTTTCTTTTGAAAGTTGTTATTTTTCTTCTTTGTTGGTATTGTGCTAGACTGGGCCTTTATTATCTCACTTTTCAAAATTTCCCAAGCTTCTTGAGTTGTTTTCCCCTTGAGGATTCTCATCCATGGAATTCTTCCCAAGGTCTCTCTAAGTTTATTGAAATTAGCTCTTTTAAAGTCCAAGATTCTAGTTTGGCTGTATTCTATTGCTTGTGCTTCCATAATGTTGAATTCCAATATTGCATGATCACTTCCCCCCAAGGTTCCTGTGGCTTTGACACTTTCTATCATTTCATCTCTGTTAGTGAGAATTAAATCCAATATGGCTAATCCCACAGTTGTCCACACTGCCCTTCTCCTGCAGGATCTTTGCGGTAGAGGGGGCTGATAGCGTGGAGGCTCAGTAGAGAAGGAGGGCTGAACTGAACACCTAATTTCTGCCTGAAGAGCGCAGATTACAGACCCTAGATGAATAATCTGTCCTTGTAGACTAGTAATTTGTGTACATATAGGACAGTTTCCCAGTTTGAAAAGAGTGCTGCGAAAGACAGCTGCAAAACAAGTGTTGCACTGAACTAAGCCAGACCTGCTGAGATGAAAGGAATCTCAGATGCACTTGCCCTGAATATACCACCACTATTTTTTATTTTGTTATATGATTCGGCATGCGGGCCGCTACTGTGCCCCTCCACCCACTTCTCCTTAACTTGCAGTTTTGTAGCGTTTCCCAGCAGCCTATAGCAGTTTAAAAGCAAAGAGGGTCCAATCAAGGACTTAGCTACTGTGCCCCTTGACCCACTTCTCCTTAACTTGCAGTTTTGTAGCTTTTCCCAGCAGCCTCTGGCAGTTTAAAAGCAAAGAGGGTCCAATCAAGGACTTAGCTACTGTGCCCCTCCACCCACTTCTCCTTAACTTGCAGTTTTGTAGCTTTTCCCAGCAGCCTCTGGCAGTTTAAAAGCAAACAGGGTCCAATCAAGGACTTAGCTACTGTGCCCCTCCACCCACTTCTCCTTAACTTGCAGTTTTGTAGCTTTTCCCAGCAGCCTCTAGCAGTTTAAAAGCAAACAGGGTCCAATCTTTGAAATGATATTTAAAAAGACATTAAGATAGAGAAAAGTGCAACTATCATCATTGGGTAAAATCTCTGTAATTAAGTTGCATATTTTACCAAAGTTGCTTTTTCTTTTTCAAACTTTACCAATACGTGTAACTGATATTCCATTTAAACAATGGCTATGGACACCTCTAAGTTTATATGACAAGAAAAAACCCCCAAGAATTAGGTATAAATTATTGCAAGATGCTAAGGAAAGAGGAGGATTGTGATTACCAGATATGAAATTGTACTTTGATGCCTGTTGTTTGGTCTAGTTAAAAAAGTAGCTGACTCTGCAAAATAAGAGGTTATTACTCAAGCTAGAGGGCCATGAATTAAGATTTGGATGGCACAGCTCTTTATGGTATGATAAGTTAAAGTAAATGTTGATTTTAATAATCACTTTGTTAGACGTGCCAACCTAAGAGTTTGGAATAAATATAAATTAAGGTTCTCTGTGAAGATGCCTCTTAGGGTGTCGAGGCCAGACAGGTGGACTTAGGATCAAATAATCTCTTTCAGTTATGGTGAAAGATATTATGGATTTTGTGCTTAAAATGAAATTTTGATTTTGGGTTTTGCTGATTAGATAGGTTTGTTGTTATAGAAATGGCTAGTATATATTATCATATAAAAGGAAAAAGTTGATGTTTAATGTTATTACCTTATTCTATTGCACCAAACCCCTTCATGGATTACTGCCTTGTCATGGTGAAGGGGCTTGCTTAATTCAATGAAGCTATGAGCTATGCCATGCAGGAACACCCAAGACGGACAGGTCATAGCAGAGAGTTCTGACAAAACGTGATCCACTGGAGAAGGAAATGGCAACCCACTCCAATATCTTTGCCATGAAAACCCCATGGACAGTATCAAAAGGAAAAAAGATATGACACTGGAAGATGAGCCCCTCAGGTTGGGAGGCATCCAATATGCTACTGGGGAAGAGCAGAGGGCTAGTACTAGTAGCGCCAGAAAGAATGAAGCGACTGGGCCAAAGCCAAAAGGATGCTCATCTGTGGATGTGTCTGGTGGTGAAAGGAAAGTCCGATGCTGTAAAGATTTTTTCTCCATAGGAACCTGGAATGTAAGATCCATGAATCAAGGCAAGCTGGACATGGTCAAACAAGAGATGACAAAACTGAACATCTTAGGAATCAGTGAACTAAAATGGACAGGAAAGGGTGAATTTAATTCAGATGACCATCAGGTATACTACTGCGGACAAGAATCCCTCAGAAGAAATGGAGTAGCCTTCATAGTCAATAAAATAGTAGGAAAAGCAATACTGGGATACTATCCCCAAAATGACAGAATGATCTCAGTTCGAATCCAAGCCAAACCATTCAATATCACAGTAGTCCAGGTCTATGCCCCAACCACCAGTGCTGAAGAGGGTGAAATTGACTGGTTCTATGAAGCCCTACAGCACCTTATAGAAATAACACCAAAAAATGATGTCCTTATTATCATGGGGAATTGGAATGCTAAAGTAAGAAGCCAAAAGATAACCAGAATAACAGGCAAGTTTGGCCTTGGAGTACAAAATGAAGCAGGGCACAGGCTGATAGAATTTTGTCAAGAGAATACAATGGTCATAGCAAACACTCTTTTCCAACAACCCAAGAGACGGCTCTACACATGGACATCACCAGACGGTCAACACAGAAATCAGATTGACTATTGAGCTCTGCAGCCAAAGATGGAGAAGCTCTATACAGTCAGTAAAAACAAGACCAGGAGCTGACTGTGGCTCAGACCATGAGCTTCTCGTTGCAATGTTTAGGCTTAAACTGAAGAAAGTAGGGAAAAGCACTAGGCCACTTGCTTGATTATCTTTTCCAGAATCTTCCCAGGTATTGAGGTCAGGCTGATAGGTCTGTAGTTTCATGCATCCGTTTTTCCCCCTGTTTTTTGAAGATGGGAACTACATCAGCTCTTTTTCAGTCCTCTGGTAGTTCCCCAGTGCTCCAGGTTCATTGAAAAATATAGTTCAGTGATTCTGAGATCACATCTGCCAGTTCCTTCAAAAGCTTGGGGTGTAATCCATCTGGTGATTTGAACTTGTCTAGGGTGGACAGGTGCTCACTTATCATTTTCTTGCCTATCTTGTGTTTCTAATCTGGTTTTTACGATACTGTTTTTGATAGGTTGGACTGTTTTTTCCCTTTGTGTAAAGACGGATGCAAAAAACAAGCAGCATCTAATGAATATGCATAAACAAATGATGTTTACACAATGTATATACAAAGAATCTCTCAATTTATCTTCATTCTAGCTGGATTCATTTGAAATAAATAGGGTCAGATGAGAAAACCAACAGTAAGCAACCAGAATTACCATGAACCGTTATCTGGGCAACTACACACAGAAAAGTTTGGTCCACCCAGTAATCCATAACTGCTACTGGTCTTGGAGGATGAAGGAGCTGAGCTATTAACTCCTCTTAATTCAAAGGCTCACTGCAAAGAAGAAAAAAGAACAAAGGCACTTTGCAAGACTTCCCACAAGAAAGGAATCGTGTCCTTCCAAATGAGGAAGACTGGGATTGCTTCCATTTAAACAAAGCAGCAAGCTCACATCCTCTGGGGCAACAACCATTCACTAACCTAAGCTATGTCCTGCCTCCCATTTAGAATTCTTGAACTCTGGAACAGAACTGATTGATGATTCTGCTATGACATTTGGACTTGAAGTTTGCCTGATCACACTTATGCCTACTGTTTTGGATATGGAGTATCTCTCAAGGCAGATTTATTAGACTAATGGGGAACTGATTTCTGTTGTGTGTGTATGCTTACACAGAACTTTCCTTGCTGCTTGTTATTTGCTGCTAAACTTTACAGCTTTGTAAACCTCTATGTGTTGTGAGTGCATAGCTTGAGACAGGACAGAGCCCATGCATGCTCAAAACTACATGAGGTGCTTCATTCTGGAACAACTGTAATTTCTGAGTTGCCTTTAAGGGCAACCCCATGGAAAACACTTTGAAGTAGTGCAAGTGATTAAGACACGAGGGACTGTGAGAAGGGCTTCCTACTCCAGAACAGGTAATAGTTGATAGGCCAGGTTAAGCTGTGCTTTAAGCAGGATCTGTGACTCTAGGACAATTATAAACTAGTTTGTAATCAGGAAGAACAACCCCATCCACAATTTGAGATGAAATGTTCTTTGAGTAAAAGAGTTTCTGAACCCTGCAATCACTTCATCTTGTGGGAACTGGCCCAAGTTGGGTTTTTTTCTTTGTCCAATCTTAGATACAATTGCTAGAATTTTGACACTTGTCAACTCTTATAAGGCCATAGAGTGAATGATATAATCTCCTTAAATTAATTATGATTGCCTGTGCATTGTTTGGCATGCTCCTTTGTTACCCTGATTTTGGCCTTTCCACTCCCCTTTTGTCCATGCTGCTAATGAACCCCAGTTTTCATTCTTTATAATGGCTGAAGTTCAATTTTCTTTTTCTCTTTGAGTTCACTGGCTAACTTGCACTGGGGCAAAAGCCAAGGACAACATGGAACAATGAGTGAATGTCCAGGTGAACCAGATCTGTCAGAAGCACATGTAACAAATGTTTTTTGCCACCTGTTCCTGAAATCTGATCTTAAGTTGATTTTTTTGCCACCACTGACAGCAAGCCAGATGGCATTGGTGTTTGTAGTCAGTGGCAGTTTGCCACCACAAGATAGATTATTATTATCCTTTTCATCCAGTTTGACCTAGCTGGGTCCTTCAACTTTGTCTCAGGCTTTGCTTTTGCATTCTTCAGGGACAAAACAAAATGGTCATGTTTTGATCCAGTTGCCTGCATTTTACGTACATCCTACTTTTTTATGATTTATAGAAAAAATAACATTCATTTAAGCTAAAAATTAAAGAGATTGTTATTTATTTCTTAATAAAAATGATTTCATGCTACATTTACTAGACTTAGCTAAACAGAAAATAGTACAGATAAGCAATTTAAGAATTGTACTTGGTTATAATTTTCATAACACATTATTGTAAGCTAATAATAATGATAACAATAAATAACAGCTTGAGCTAAAATATCAGTGTGAGAAAATAATACAGTTTCTTTGTGCCTTATGATAAATTGTTTTATGAAAATTTGTTTATTTGCCCAAAATATAAATTATGTGTACTATTTTTGACAGATGAATGCAAAATATTTTAAATAATTCTATTATAGGGCAATCAAATTTGAAAGATATTATCTTCCATTAAATAATGTATTTATACAATTAAACCATTTGTTTATACTTGTCCTCGGCTTGTAATAAATAATATGAGATGGCTAGTAGCCATGTTTGCTTGCAGAAATAAAATATGTGTGCCAAATGATAGTGTTGATGCTCCTGAAATATAGGCAAATAAATTAGGATATTAATATTCTATTCTCTGTGACCCCACTAGATGATCAGCTGTGTCAGTTTTATGGAAGTTTCTAATCAGAAACTCACACTATGGCTTCTTCCTCTGTGTAATGGCAAGCCTCTTCTTTTTTGTAGAATTTATAGAATTATTTCTGAATATTATATCTATTCCTAGTGGTAATAACTCCCCTTTCTTTCTAACATTTTCCTGAAAGTGCAAGATCCACTTCTTTTGGTCAGCCATAATGGTGATTCATGGATTGCAAGCTGATCAAGCAGCTTGTTCTCCAAGTCTGACATTGGGACTGAAAAAGAGTGATTAATCCAAAGTCACCCAGCAGCTTTCATACCTAAAGTAGGAGTAGAACTTACAACTTTGTGATTTATAGCCTGGAACCATAACCACTAGACTAAACTGGCTCTCACCTACGGTCTCTGTAATCACTGACATGATTTTGATATATTATAGAGAATATGATATAACAAGATTGTGCTATTTCATATTATTTAGAACTGTTTCTAACTGTTTACAAAGTACATGGAAGCTGTGGAGAAATGTTGTATATGTAAGACATATCATCTTGGAGAAAACTTGTGTGGTTGCTAGAAGTCAAAAATGACTTGATGGCACATACCGGTAATCAGTCAATCAATCAATCATGTACCATATCTAAATTTGCAATAAGAATTTCAGATACTATTCCCACTAAATTCATATATAATACATGGTACCATCCTAATATGCAAACAAGATTGTGCCATATTAAATTCTTAGATTGGAAAGAAATGTGTGGCAATTAAAGCCATTTAATATTTTAAAAGAAGAAAAGATAGTACAAACTTGGTTTCAGTATGGGCAGTTACAAGCTAGATGGAAACAGGATCAGAAGATTGGTATTTCTATAGTAGATGAAAATTTGGTTAAACAAATTAGAGATCAAAGTCCTGCACATATAAGAAGGATATATAATGCATTGATAGAATTAGATTCAGAAACGGAACTTGTTAAAGATTGTATGATAAAATGGGCCCAGAATATTCAAGAACCAATAACGATGGATACTTGGGAAACAATATGGGTCAGAAATGTAAAATTTACACAGGCACAAAATTTAAGAGAGAATTTTTATAAGATGTTTTATAGATGGCCTTTAGATCCTAAGAAATTGGCATCTATGTATTCAAATTATCAGCCTAAATGCTGGAGGTGTGGTTGTGATGATGCAACATATTATCATATATGGTGGACTTGTAAAAAAGTTAAAGCTTTTTGGATTAAAATTTGGTGGAATATGCAGAAGATATTTAAGAAAAAGATAAAATTTTCTCCACAGTTATTTTTGCTGGGTATTACTATTGACTCTACTGCTATAGAAACTAAATTGATGTCGAATTTAATAACGGCAGCAAGACTTTTGGTAGCGCAATATTGGAAGAAGGAGGATTTGCCTACTATAGAAGAATGGACTTTAAAAGTTTCGAACCTGGCAGAAATGGCAAAAAACTCAGCATATTTGAAAGACCATTCGCAACAAAGATATATTTTGGAATGGAGAAGTTTCATTTAGCATTTGAATGAGTATTAGATTTAGAAAATTTGTTATTATTTAGCTATTTTTAAGGAGAGTTAAAGTGTGATAGGACTCAAAGTGTTATTATAGTTAGTTTGCATATTATAGTTTATCTAACTCTGTGGAGTTAGATAAGATAACCTTCATTGTCATTTTTTTTTACTGTGAGCACAATGGTACACATCAAAAATGAAATTTAGTTGCCTGCTCTCATACATGACACACACCTAAACATACCGTATACAACATATGTACAGACCTATACCCCTATATATACATAACAAATAAATATTAAATACTGTCCATCTTGAATATATAATGGAAGGGGGAAGCTTAAGAGTTCACAGGGTTAATGCTGTATGGAATGAAACTATGGCTGAATCTGGATGTTCTGCTTTGGATACCACGAAGCCTCCTCCCAGAAGGTAACAGGGAAAACAGGCTATGAAGAGGATGTGTTATGTCCCAGATAATCTTATGGGCCTTACTCAAGCAATGCTTCTGTGCTATGTCCTGGATGGGAGGGAGAGAACGGCCAATGATTTTTTTGGCCATTCTCACCACTCTTTGCACTGCCTTCCTGTCTGAAGCAGTGATGCTCTTGATCATCCCCCTGTAGAAAGTGGTAAGGATAGGAGAAGGAAGATGTGCTTTTCTCATGCGACGCAGAAAATGCAGGTGCTGCTGTGCCCTCTTCACCAGTGTCTCGCTGTTGAGCAACCAAGCCAGCCTACTCGTAAGCTGCACACCCAGGAATTTGATGCTGGTAACCATCTCCACAAGTGAATCATTAATGCACAGAGAAGTGTGGCTGTGCCTGCCTTTTCTGAAATCGACAATGATCTCTTTGGTTTTTCCGGTATTTAAAACTAGGTTGCTTTCCTTATACTAGTTCACCAACCCCTCAACCTCCTTGCAGTAATCATCCACATTGTCATCATGACTAAGGCCCACTACTGTTGTATCATCTGCAAACTTCACAATATGGTTGGTGGGAAACCTAGCACAACAGTCATGGATCAACAGGTGAACAGCAGCAGACTTAGGACATAGCACTGAGGACAACCTGTGCTCAAGAAAATGGTATTAGAGGTATTTGTTCCAGCTCGTACATATTGGGGCCTGTTGATAAGAAAATCAAGAATCCAGTTGATCCATTGATGATCAAAAGTCACTGAGCGGTCAAGAAAAGAATGCACAACCCCATCACACTCCAATCAGAGGTCATCAAAAAATAACTAGCCAGAATGGTTATAAATCTAAGGAGTAGATGGTTGATCTCATAGTCATCTAGGATCCTGTCCACTTCGTTGGGTTCAACAGGATCAAGCCATTTCCATATAAGACTGTGATCTGGACATCTCCTAGACCTATGTTAACTCTGAAGTCCAGCTTGTAATGAATCCAAATAATTTTATCTGTCAAGTGCTCTGCAAATTCCTCTGCATTGCCTTGCAAATACAGCTCAAAGTCCTTAAAGTTTCCCCCGCACATGCATGCTAGTCGTTTCTGACTCTAGGGGCCGGTACTCATCTCCATTTCAAAGCCAAGACGTCCGAGGACATCTCCGTGGTCATGTGGCTGGCATGACTAGACGCCAAAGGCGCACGGAACGCTGTTACCTTCCCACCGGAGTGGTCCCTATTTTTCTACTTGCATTTTTACGTGCTTTCGAACTGCTAGGTTGGCAGAAGCTGGGACGAGTAACAGGCGCTCACTCTGTTACACAGCACTCGGGATTCGACCTGCCAAACTGCCGACCTTCTGATCGACAAGCTCAGCGTCCTAACCCACTGAGCCACCACGTCCCTATGTCACCTTAAACAAGGCTGTCAGATAGCTGCCTAGAGAAACAAAGTTGTCAGATAGCTGCCTTACTGCCACAAAGTAGACCTTAATGGCAGCTTTCACCCATGTTTGTTCAGGTTCATCCCATGTTTATCACCTGTAATGCTCTAGACAACTTCTGTTTTATCTTCTTAAGCTCTTTTCTAAGCCATCTAAAGGGGAGAGGTCTCATGGACGCTATCAAATGTAAAGCCCTGATTGCTCTTTCATTCCAGGTAACTGCCAAGGAGTCAGCCAGACCATGCAACTGATCACCAGGAATAACTTCCTGCTCCCTCTGAAACATGTTTGGATCCATTAGGTCCTGGGGCAGACCAATCTAATGGATGCTGCCTCCCTGCAACAAGGGGCAGGGCTTGTTATATGATCTGAACAGAAGTCCTTTAGTAGCAGATCTTGTTATCACTGCTCCAATAAGAAAACCAGATCAGAACTGTTGAAATATTGTACATTGTATCTCCTTGCTAGTATTTTATAAACCTCTGTTTTTAAGAGGGAGGATTCCCTTTGGATTCACAGATATCCCATAATTTTAGCAACCACAACAGAGATAATCTTACTCTGGAGTTGGAGAAATGGTATAAATTTCCTGACAAGCAAAGAACATGCAGAAAATGAATGACAGGGTTTGTTCCTTGGAGAAATTAAGAAACTTTTATACAAATAATGAAATCAAAATACTCTCAATAATAATACCCTATGTAGTTACTTTTAATATCTGAAAGCATTTGTTTCCGTTATTTTAATTTGAAAATGTGATGTTTGTTTTAGTTCTTGTCTTCCCAAAGAATACACCACTATGTGTTTCAATGAAGGTAAGAAACACATCTGGATATTAATCATATTTAATATGATTAAAAAGAGGTGACATAGCCTGTTACAAGTTTTTTTTACATTGCCAATTCTAGCTGTAAGCTGAGTTCAATCACAATCTCCTTTCCACTTCATTTTGAGATTTCACATAACATGCAGATTATGTAACTCTTTTTTTTTCCTTTTTCTCTTTAGGCCACTAACACAAACTATTGATCATGAAGGCTCACTCAAGGCTGTTCCAAATAAAACTGTTCTTTTTCTTATGCATATTATGTCTTATTTTTTTTAAGAATTATGTAATACACAATATTATATCACACAATATTAAAACTGCAAAAAATAAAATAAGGCTTTGATTGCTATTATTCGGTTTTAATCATGAATTCCTTTTGTTATTTTGCCTGAACTTTACTGCAGAGCTTTTATTTTAAAATGTATATATTTATTTAAAATTGACTTATTTATTTATTTATCTTAATTTTAAATTAAGGCCTTGACCTAAGGACAGTTCAAATATTAGGTTTCAATAACACTGAGAGGAGCCACAATAAGCAACTAAAAAATAAAATAAAATTTTCAGAAAGAATTTATACGAAGTGCATTTACGAAGACGGGATAATACTAATGAGACATATTTATAATATAATATATTTATAGTTTTATAATTTTCTATATTATGTTTATAATATATTTATATTTATAAAATATTTATAATAGAGAGCTAGTTTGGTGTAGTGGTTAAGGCCCCAGGCTAGAAAGCAAGAACCATGACTTCAAGTCCTGTCTTTTCCATGAAAATCAGCTTGCTGATTTGGGCCTGTCCCTCTTTCTTAGCCTTCACTTTGCAGGGTTGTTGTTGTGGGGAAAACAAGGGGAGAGAGGAGTGTCAGGCATGTTTGCTGCTTTGAGTTGTTTATAAAAAAACAAAGGCAGGATATAAATAAAATAAAGTAAAATTAATATTTCTAGGAATGATCTAATCCAAATACTTTAACTCAGGGGTGTCAAACTGCCACCCCAACAGACTGGATGCATCATAGCGAAACCGCTCCTACCCCATTGCTGTCAATGGCAAGAAACGTCACGATACATCATGACATATCACATGACATTGCGAGTTTGACACCCCTGTTTAACCTAAGAACATTTTATTGTCTTCTCTACAGGTATTGCTTGACTTACAACAGTTCATTTAGTGACCATTCAAAGTTACAACAGCACTGAAAAAGTGACTTATGACCATTTTTCACACTTAACGACCATTGCAGGATTCCCATGGTCACATAATCAAAATTCAGATGCTTGCTAACTGACTCCTATTTATGACAGTTGCAGTGTCCTGGGGTCATGTGATCCCCTTTTGCCACCTCCTGAGAAAAAAAGTCAATGTGGAAGCCAGATTCAGTTAACAACTGTGTTACTAACTTAACAATTGCAGTGATTCACTTAACAACTGTGGCAAGAAAGGTCGTAAAATGGGGCAAAACCCATTTAACAAATTTCTCATTTAGAAATTTTGGGCTCAATTGTGGTTGTAAGTCAAGGACTACCTGAATTAGATTCATACATTATATTAAGCCATAAGTTCGCTAATGAGTTTTTTCTTCAATAAACAGAAATTACAACAGAACCTAGCCCCAGTTATATCTATAATGGTCATACATATATACACATACAACCAATTGTATTGACAAAATTATAGAGTCCAGTCTTAAGCAACTAGGATAATGTCTCAGAGCCACAGAAATAATTTGTCTTTTACCCCTTGACCTAATTGTTAGGAATTACAAAAGCCTATGTCATAATAAAATTATTAATCTTTATTATGTCATAGGTTTATGTTATGATGTTATGTTGTTTTGTGTTTTGAGGCTACATTGCTTTTTTCACGAGCCCTTCATTATTAAAGCTTATCACAGGTATGATATAATTTAGAAAACAATATCAATATACATGGGCAGGAACTGATTTTTGATGGCACCCTTAGTTCCAAGGCTGCTGAAAGAGATTTTTTTATGGCAGATTTTTCCTTTGCTTAATAACACTTCAGACATTGAATGCTGTGTCGTAATATTACTCTAATCAAAACATGTTGGCCACATGAATATTTGTGAAACATAGATGACAGCTTCACTGTATGCATTCAGGATAAACTATCTCTTCAGATGAATGGCATCAATGTAATCTCTCTGAATTCAGCAAACTATAAGTCATGTCAGCTAGGTTCCACCAACTTTACAACACTGTAAGACCCTAATCAATCTCACAGTCATGTTTTTAATCCCAAATGTTTAACCTTGCCCATTTACAATGTCATGCCTTGAAATTCACATAGCAATATAGATACATTTTCTTTCTTGAAAATTGACCTTAGTAGGTTTTGCACTTGCTGACTAATAAAGAATGTTGTGGTTCGGACAAAGTTCATACATTTCTCATATGAAATACTATTTGCTTAAGCTTATGAAATCATAAGATAATGTAATGTCTACTTTCACTAAAATTTAGAAACGTTGTCTCATCTTTTGATTCCACATCAATACTTCTCAAATAGCCTAAGAAAAAATTCCAAAGAAAGTTCCATTAACAGAATAAGATGCAGAGAAGTGCAACACAAAAATATAGTCCATAAGACAACATGGAAAATGAGGCATCTGTAGCTATTGGGACAGAAATAGGATCTTTGGCGACTATGCAGTTATTAGTCAGGTAAGCAGAAAACCTATTCCATGGAGCTGGAGTGTCTGAGGTAAAGCAGTTTTTCCCCCATTTGAAAATTCTTCTTTCTTCATCATTCCAGAACAGATGTGCCTTTTAAAAAAATCTATGCATATGAGATTCTCACAGTACAAAGCATGGCATCTTCCAGGGATGTCCAAAATTGGGGGTCTAAAAAAAGTTAAGATGGCCACTTCATTTTTGGGTAGGATTTGGATTATGTTGTCATGGCAGCCATGTATACTCTTGTATACTTCTACTAGCTTCATTGCAGAACATATGTTTTTCTCCACTGAAGCAAAAATATAAACTATAATCCAGCAACAATTTAAAAATTATTTCTGTCAACAAAACAAAAGGAGCATGTTGCATGGTGGTGGGTTTATTGAATACGGTATGGTTATTGATTTAATCTGAAATTTCAGCAAATTGAATCTTCTCCTGTTTCTTTCCTATAAAGTCTATGAAAAAAAGCATATATGCCTATTGATTTATTTCAGAAATTATAGTACTAGCAATACAGCAATAGCAGCAGACAGAAGTTTATTTCCTAGTGCTAAAGGATGTTGCCTCACATATTCATGCTGGTGGGAAGAAGGCTAATGAGAAAAAGAGTGATTGTGACAAGCAATTATGTCACCTATATGAATGGCTTAATTTGCTAAATTAGCCACTTTGATAATTATGACATCTCATTTGTCTTTAATTTCATGAGCTCTGAAGTTTAGCTTTGATTTTGTTCCTCCTCAGTCAGATAAGAGCCTTTGATAAGCCAAGGGTCTATTATGTGACTAGAAGAAGACGAAGGAGGGGCGGGAAGAACCCTCCTGAATTTCAGTCTGATTGTGTCTGCTCATCTGCTTGAGCCAGAGCAAATAACACTCTTGACAAGTGCTCTCCAAACAAGGTTTTCACTCCTTCTGTGCACACTAACTATCCAAAACAAGAGGAGAGAAGTTTGCTAAGCAAATTAATAATGTAAACAAGGCTGTGAGGGGGAACTGTCTCGCCTGCTTAAGAGTGAAGGCAAACAAACTGAAGTGAAGGACTTTTCAAGCCATTTTCAACAGCCTTCAGCATGCAGACAATTAGCATGTTAATTATATTCGCCTTTTACTCAATTAAAGCATTTCTAGGATTCACACAGCATCAATGGCAATCTGCCTTGTTTTAATTATTTTGACTTGGTTTGTATTTATTATATCTGGAACACATGCAGAGTTGGATCTAACTATTGAGAAAAAGAGGAGGGACAAAGGAAGGTTATCTCTTTGCAAACATTTCTTATCTGAAGTAGCTTTTTTTTTTAAAAAAAATGACCCTCTGTGTAAGTGAAGAACCTTAAGTAAAAGAACACAGGAAGTCAGAAAAATTGCTTCATAAATAAAACTGAATGCGGAAAAATAACATGCTAGTTTGGTTACTAGCTTGTGGGTTTTTGTTCAGCCTTAAGCATGAAAATTGGTTGTGTGACCTTGGACCAGTTACTCTCTCAGGTATTCTCAAAGGCCTGTTGTGGGAAAAATAGAAGGAGGAGAGTATTATGTATGTGTGTAGAGCAAGGAAAAATAAATCTGCTGTATTTCCTGGGAAAAATAGGAAGATTTCATTTTTTTCTCGTAAGATACTGAAAATGGTAAAAGTTATTTTCTCTTCATCACCAATACTCAGAACATTTATCTTTTTAGTGAATTTATTTTTGTGAACGATTGCTATCAACAACATTGTCATACTTTTAGAATTTCATTTCTTTTTTGCATTTCACCTAAAGAGCATTGGAATTTCTTGTCCCAAGTCATTGTTATTTTCTGCAATGAATTGAACTGAGTTACTCTTTTGGAAATGTTCAATTTGATGGAGCGAGTGAGATGGCTTAGGGGCAATTCCAAATTTGAAAAACTAAAGTATTGAGATTGGGCAAAAGGTAAAAACAATGAACATATCTTAAGAATATACTAAAAATTGATTTTTCTCCAAGAAGAATTTTGCATGATTGGAATAGCTGTGTGTGCTTTTGTAGTTGGAATTGATCCAATAAAAGCCTGGCAATGATGTTTAGAAGAGCAAAAGAGAGAGTGATTTAGCTCAGCTTTTTTCATTACCCAGTTTGGTGTAGATCTCTAGTTCTTTATCAAAGGCTATGCAACTTAATAAGGCAGACGATGAATCATAACATTAAATAAAAATCAATGAAATTGTGTTATCAACCTTCTCTTGCTCCTTTGTCCATTTACTAAATCACAGCATCATTTAAAGAGATGACTAAGGAAATAAACTGAAATGTATCAGGAGATTTTTAGAAGAAAGAAATTAATCTTGTAAAAAAACCAAAAACCTTGACATGAAATCAGTTTCTCAAACCTTTGTATCTATTCGGTAGTTCACTGACTTTAGTGTACTGAAATAAGCTTCTAAGCCATTCCTAGGAATCAGGATCAAAAGGAAAAAAATGAAGGAAGAGAGGCTCATATTGTGGCTCTAGAGTACAGCTGTGAGTTTTATCAAATGTCTAACATAGAAAATTGTGAATAGTTCACAAATAGGATAAAGGAGAAACTTTGAACGGAAATGTTAGTTATATAGCCAGTTTAGTCTAATGGTTAAGGCACCAGGCTAGAAACCAAGATACCATGACTTCCAGTCCTGCCTTGGGGATAAAAACCAGCTGAGTGATTCTGGGTCATTCACTCTCTTTCAACCCAACTCATCTCACAGGATTGTTGCTAAGGGGAAAATAGAAGGAGTATTAGGTATGCTGCCTTGAGTTACTTTCAAAAAATAATGAATGTAGGATAAAAATAAAGAAAAATAACAAACAGCATAAGGGCATTGTTGGTGATGTAGTTTGTGAAATTGGCATAAATGTAATTTTCGACCTCCAATATAATGGTATCTTAATTGCTATTTTAAGAAAAGTAATATCAAGTTTGCTATTTCTTCATCTGATACAGGAAGCAAAAAAATTTTTTCATTTGTTTTATTTCCAGTGTTTCTCAGTTTGGGCAAGTTTCAGATATCTAGACCTCAAATCCCAAAATTTTCTAGCCATTCCCTACTTGAAGTCCAGACATCTTAAAGTTGCCAAGATTGAGAAACACCAGGGTACAGTGTGCAATATACTCTGGGTTTCCCAGACAAACTTATGAAGTTTACCACTTCTTTACATCAACTCTGTTGCCAATCACAGTAGTATTTCCATGGTTGAAGCATACTAAAGCAATGAGTATGTCAATTGTAGCCTTCTGGGACCTTGACCTTTAATTCAATCATTCACCACTCGTGTTTTGTACTAGCCAAAAATTTATGCTGGGCCTTAATCCATGAACCTTTAGACAGAAATTTATTTATTTTATTTATTTATTTTATTACATTTATATACTGCCCTTTCCCGGAGGACTCAGGGCGGTTTGCAGGGTAATTAAAAACCAAAAATACAAAAGTTAAAAACCAAGTTTAAAAAAGATTAAATTTATCCCTGTATAAATAAAACCCCAATTAAAATAAATTAATCCTGGTCATTGATACATTTTAGCAAGTTTTAGCAAAATAGCAAAATCAAACTGAATCTTGAATTTAGTATCAGAATGGAGGAGACTTTCTCTTACAGGTGCTCCAACTTGGAATCCTCCAAAACAGTGGGAATACAAATTCCCTAAAGGTATAATGATATACTACAACTTGAAGGCTCCAAAGTTGAAGAAGACTGCACTAGTTACTTCCAATCTTTCTGCATGTTTAATCTCTTGTCCTTTCTTTTCCTGAAGGGATGGATTAAACAGCTGGAGGCTCATAAGAGGCTGGATTGATTGTTGAAGGGCCCAGATGGCAAACTTAACAAAACATTGCTTACTGACAGATGTGTAGCTGCTGTGACAATATTTATTTATTTATTTGTTTATTTGTTGCTATTCCCTCAGCTGATATCTTCACAAAGAACTTCTTGGCTATGTTCCATTTGAACAACCTTGTCACGTAACAGGGTCTTTTTAGTTTCTAAGTATATTGCATACTTATCATCATAACAAAGAAATTGCCAAGAATATTTAGTTTGGATCTTATGAAAAAAAATTAGGTTGTCGTATCTTCATAGAATGTTTTCACTGAACTGCTTCAGCAAAAAGTTTTGTTCCGTAAGTTAGTCTGCCATGAGGCTTGATGTAACTGTGAGTGAAAATTTCCAGTTGGCATCTAAAGGAACCTATAAGCCAGAGATAGGGAAATAATAGGGAAATGAAATCTTATGATATTTTTTAATAAAAAGTTAGATATGATTTAGGATGCAAAAATTATGGGTTAGAGAGATTTAGGAGGAGGCCAAGCACCCTTTTGTGATAACATTTATTTTTGTTGCCTGATTTCCTTTCGTGCTCCAAATAACTGATAATGGAGCAGAGAAATATGCCAATGAAAGAATCAGTAAAGGGACAGAATAAATGAGAAGGCAAGTTATGCAAGTTTAGCATTTAGATTGAGAAGCCCAGAATATCAATACCAATTTACATCTTGTTGAAGGTACTTTGAATATAATGGGAGCTCCAAATAAGGAAAACAAAACAATCTTTTTAGTGAGGTTCAAGAGAGCTGGATTCAATCAGCCACCTATATATTTTTTATATATATTGTGACTTGAGTCAGTCTTGATTCCTCGTGACTGCTGAACAAATCCCTGCAGTTTTCTTAGCAAGATTTTGGAAATGGCCTGCCACTGCTTGCTTCCTAAGACTGAGAAAATATGAGTGGCCCAAGGTCACCTAGCTTCGTTCATGTCTAAAGCAGGGTTAGGTGTGATCTAGCCTAGCATGTTTCTAGCCTTAATCACTGCACAGAACTGGGTCTCAATCAGCACCTAATATATTAGTTAAGTCAGGGCTTGGCTATTTTAACTATTGGCTTTGGGCTTTTTGTGTGAAGCAGAGTAACAGCATTGAAATGGATAGTGCCTTGTTAGATGAATATGATGGTGCCTTGTCCGATACACTGATGACATTATCAATGATGTCACTGACAATACTTAGCACACCAACAACCCTCTCTTCAATATGGTGCAGTTTCCATAGCAACTCTTTCCTCTTCTTTCCCGTCTTCTACTGTCCTTTTGTAAGAATAGGATACAGTTCAGTTAGCCACAGAAAACCTACCTCCCATGGATCTTCTTTAAGGATGTCTTAATCTGGATAATGTTGTTTAATCGAGGTATCTTAAATATATTAAAGGGCTTGATAATTTTTGCAAATATTATACAAGTATCCTTTTAGCAGTGACAATATTTCCTGAATAAAAGAAGGGATAATTCCTATTTTAAGGTTGCATTTTATCATTTTTTAAAAACAATCATTTACATTATTAAATATTGTAGCCCTGTAAAAATATGAACAAAGGTACCCCTAAATTATTTTTATAGTTGGCTTATTAGTGAAGTGATATAATCCTGGATATATTACTGTCATGTTTTTAAAAGGGTTTTTTTCATATTCAAAGTGTGTCTGGAATTGACAAGGCTTCACATATCTGGGTTTTTTTTATAAATCAATTAGGTTTTATTCAGTTTCATTCTTTCCTGTTTAAATAGTTCATTTTACTTTCTTTTTTGATAACTTTTATGAAATATGAATTTGCAGCTATTTATCCTTCCTAAAACAAGGAGGAGAACTAGCTTTCCAGAATAATTATTGTGTGTCTGTATTTGCACATGAGTAGCATTGAAAAGAAAGAATTGCTTATTTCTATCATGTTCCTGGTAGCCTTCTACTTTGTGACTGTGATACTATCAAAGTTAAGTAACTAAACATGTACAAGCCATTGTTTTGTAGGTTATGAACAATCTTCTCATTAAAGAACCAGTAAGAGAGAACTAGTGAATATCTGTGCCACTGAATAGGCTGCTGTTGAGGTGAATGTTGGTAGATTATAGAATAATATTAATGTTCAAAAGAATTGTTCACAAATAGTACCCCACTCTTCCAAATATTGTTTTTTATATATAATGATCCATTGGATTGCAATTCTGTTGAATGAAAGTGATTGTGCTGACAAGATATTTATCAGATTTCAAGACCACTCTGTTTCATCATCTATATTTATCCATTTCATATGTCTTAAGTAGCATTTGTAAAAATATTTTGAACCTTTTTCCTTTCTTGACCTTGAAGATGTAATTATAGAATCCAATTTAAATCAGTTATTTTGTTTGACTGATTGTTTGATTTTTTTCAACCATCTGACAGTAAATGTCACATAAATTTTATATTCATAGCATAATTTCATTGGTCTAAGATATTGTGGCTTTTGTTAATATCTATGTACTGGGACTCTGCATCTATAAAATGTATTACAAATGTAGAAAAGGTTTGTTCTATTCTAAATGGCATTTGTTACTGAAGTCCATATTACCAATATTATATTTAATTCTGCACAAGTGGGACAGTAATATTAAAAAATCATATTCTAAACCCAATCTTTTTTTTAATTCATTCCTCTCACTTTACTTGCTTATAAAGACATGATTTCATGAGAAAGGATTTGGCATCCCATGTTTTCCTGAAACTCACTTGAGTGACTGATAGAGCAATGAATAGTAGACCAGGTATTGCCAAGTTATT
Organism: Vipera ursinii; assembly: GCF_947247035.1. Lineage (NCBI taxonomy): Eukaryota > Metazoa > Chordata > Lepidosauria > Squamata > Viperidae > Vipera > Vipera ursinii. The sequence continues at coordinate 91,921,802 of NC_139517.1, forward strand.
AACAATGCTGATGAGGCTGTCATGCATGTCGTACAAAGGAGAAAACAAAAGAAAAATGCTGGCACTCTTACTGCTGAAATATCGGTTTAGTTAAAGGTTTCATGACAAACCATTTGTCTTTTACCCCTTATACCATGGCCCTGCCAAATATGTTCAGATGTCTGCCAAAATGAAAGTGTGGCAGAAAATGTAGCGACTTTTATACATGTCATTTGCAGAATGGGGATGTGCCTGTTATACTAGATATGAGCTTTTTGCTGTGTTTTTAAAAATAAAATCATAGATGCTATTGCTAGTAGCAGTGGAAGCATTTTGCTTCTTCATTGGTTAATTGGATATAGTTCCTTATTTACCATACTCAACTGTTTCCCTGAGGTTAAATGGCATTAATATTATTTGTTTATTACTACATTTTGGCCACTTTACTCTAAGCTTCCATTATGATATTTATTTAGAATATTTATTGTCACCATCTTCAACTTCATAGAAGCTCCTTAGGTGATTTTAAAAAATGTTTTGAAAACAATCCCATGAAGGGCAGATCAGTAAAAATAGTGTGCATTTATTTTGTTGATAGTTCCAATATTTTTATACCTCCATTCCAATATTAATGGGCAGTGTATATAAGAAAATATGAAATAAAATTGTATTAATTTTCTCCTTAGAAGTCATTCTATAGCAGACATGTCAAACACAAGGCCCAGGGGCCAGATCCGGCCCGCGAAGTGGTTTCATGTGGCCCGCGAAGCCATCCTGGAAACAGAGAGGGAACGGCCCCCACTGCCTTGGCCCTGGCCCAGAGACCCTCCTTCTGCCAGAGACCCCCAGATCTGTCCCACTCCTGCCCAGGCCCCCATAGGCACCCTTGATGCGAACGATGTAGAGCTGGCCACGCCCACCCAGTAGGCCATACGCACTCTAGCCATGCCCACCCAGTAGGCCACGCCCACCCAGGCCATACCCACCCGGCCCCTTGAGGGCAACTGCAATGCTGATACGGCCCTCAATGAAATTGAGTTTGACACCCCTGTTCTATAGGGTTTGTCCATCTGAAGAAAAAAACATGTTGCCTTGATACCAGTAACTGTCATAATGCAAGCAAAAATCAGGACAGCTATATCCTTTCCAAAGGTCATAGATGACTATATGGCTGATATCCTATAAATACAGCTGTTGTTAAAAGATAGAAAGATACTCATTAAAAGGATGTGTAGAGATGGAGGTCAAGGTTAAGGGGTCGTGTGCAGCAAACTGCCATGCCTCAGTATCTTGTTTACCTCATGTCTATGAGCTCACTCCAATTAGCACCACCAAGGACTGCCAGGAACCATCAAGATATGTGAGACTCTACCCTGATTGGGATGTTCTTAAAGATTGACAAGGGAATATACCAATAACAATGCTGTTGCTGTGTGCTCTTTGCTGCTTGTTAAAACTGTATAAAAGTAATAAATTCTGCGTAGACATTTTGGACACCCTGCGGTGACTGGTTTCTGAATCCCACAGGGATGAACAGAGAATTTACTTGTATACTGTGACTGTTCAAATATACCTGGTAGGCTAATAAATGTGTGTCATAGATATTGGTTAAAATAGGTAAATAAAATAAAAACTGGCTCCTGCTTACTCTGTTAGAAATGGTGTTTAATTACTCAATGAATTCTAGTCTTTGTGATTATTTTTTATCAAGGATAATCATCACTGGGAAAGCTCCCTGCAAAAACAGAAGTGCTAAGCTGACAAGACTCCCCCCCCCCCCCGATCTTGACAGTTTCTGATGTCAAGGAAAGCTCTGAAAAAGAAAGCTCATGTAAGAGAAGCAAATCCTTAAAGTATCTGATTTTCCAGTCATTTAGAGATTAAAACTGAAAATAGTTTCTTGAATTCTTCTTGAAAAGACTGGAAAATAACACAGTTGTTTTAAAAGCTGATATGTTCCATAAAACTGATCCCTGCTATAATGTTTCAGCACAACTGTAGCTTAACAATTACCCCATGCATATTGAATCTTTTCCTAAGATTTTTGGGAAAGGATGAATGTCTTTAGACAGGTTGAAACTTCATTGTCGTGATTCTTGGGGGGGGGTTTGAAAAATTTCAAATCTGCTTGGGAAACCTCCAGAATAAGTTGTTAAAGGAAGCTGACCAATTTCCCCCTATTTTATAAGTATTTTGACACACTAGAATCAGAGTTTATTATCATAGAAATGGAATGTATTCTTTAAAAAGTATTACTTTATTTTTTTTTACCCTCTCTGCTGTACCCAAAACAGATTATCTAGATTTGCCAGATGCTCAGCATTTAATGGCAGGTATTTATTTTAACAGTTCACCTACTATACTCGTGTGCAATTGAACATATTTCCCATCTACTGTTTGTGCCAACTCTGTCTCTAGCAATTATCCTGCTCTAGGACTGCAGTGCTGACACTTGCCAACACAGTAAAATTTGCAGGTGGTAGCTATAAAGCGTTGCTTCTTATGCATCTCTCTATAAGGCACCCTATAGTGGTAACTGAATGTGATCAGCTCTAATATTGTTTGTAGTAAAGGCCATGGCAAACACATGGACAGAAGTGCTGTTTCTATTTCCTATTGATCCAGATGACTGGCTGCACGTGTTTCATTTATTCTGGAATGGACAACAGTAGTGCCTCATACAAATATTGATTGCAATGCATCCAATAAGATTAAGAAGCAAATTATTTTTAAAACTTTTTAGTGCTGGCCAGGTATGTCAGACTATAATACCCAGAATTCCAAGTTAACATCAATTAAGTAAAACTCAGAGGAAGGTCACAGGGGAGAGTGGAAGAGGATTGGCCAAACCCTTGGGATAACATAGTAACCTAATTCATACTGCTTTGAAATTCAAAAGATTAAGTGGTTGTAGGTTTCCCCCCCCCCACGCTGATTGTTAATTAAATATAGTACTGGCACCCTAACTTCATAATTAATCGTACCACGGAAGAGCCATGGAGGCGAGGTGAGCCATGGTAGCACAGTGGTTAGAATGCACTATTGCAGGCTAACTGCCCACATCCAGGAATTCAATCTTCACCAGTTCAAGGTTGACTCAGCCTTCCATCTTTCTGAGGGCAGTAAAATGAAGATCCAGATTGCTGGGGCAATATGCTGATATTTGTAAACCATTTAGATAGTGGTGTAAAGCACTATGGAGCAGCTAATAAGTCTAAGTGCTATTGCTATTTATAATTCCGTGAACAATTTAGGGGAATTTCAGTCACCTTGGCAAAAAAGCAACTGACAATATAATCCCATTGCCCATCACCAAGCACATCATATCCAGCTTTGCTTGGAGTTATTTTATCTCCAGGAACATCTACATCTCTCTTTCCTAGAAATATATTGGAAATCCAACAATAATCGTGAATTGTGTGCTGTAAGAATATTTGCAATTGGAAAAAATAAATGAGGACTCTTTTGCTTCCTGAAGTTGCATTTTCTCTGTAACTGCTGAAAATTAATTCAACTGCACTAAATTGATTTGCAGCTTTACAAAGAAACTTCTATCTTCCCATCTAATTCTAACCTTAGAAAAGTGCCATCTGTAATATTAACCCACATTTTGTATCATATCCTACATTACTGATATATTGTTGCACCCCCATTGTCTAACATAGTCCTTTTTTTCCTGTGATATAGTCCTGTTCCTCAAGCTGGTGCACTCCAGATGGATTGAATTTCATCATCCACAATATCACATCTAGCATGGTCTAACTATACTCAAAACACTAGGAAAATAAGATTTATATTAGTATCTAGCTTGCTGTTTACTATATTGACCTGGCAACCCATAATTCAAAAGTGCCAAGATGCATGCTGCAACTCCCGCAAATTACTTTAAAATTGTAATATTTTTTCCAGTGCCTTTGCAACTCTCCCTAATTACTTAAAATTATATTTTCCCCAAAAAAAGTAACCAAATGCAAATATCAACATGAAACGTTCATCAGTAATATGAAAAACTAATTAAATTTTACACCCACAACTGTGTGTCCTGCTTTAGGGTGAGATCTTGTCATCTTGTGGTCATCTTTAGCTATCTTAGTAGAGGGAAGGGTGGCCTTGAACATAGAGTCTGTAGTTTAGAAGTCAAATGGCTAATCTCAGGCAGTCAGATAAACACAATATATTGTAATAATAGCTATCACACAATGCAATGGGAATGTTATCATTGCTTCCTGGGCAGCATTGTTCATGATTACTTTTTAAACTTAGTTCAGGTGGAATATTCCCCCAGTAAACACATAATGACTGTTTTGTGATTGGAAAAAGTGTTTAAGTTCTCAAGTTGTGATGCAAAAAGCAGTGATAGCCCAGTGTACAATTTCAGGTATTTTAGAACCATTAAAATTACCATGATTTAACTGGTTTAACCAGTTTTTGGATTAGGCTACATATCATAAGTTTATTTGCAGAGGGTTTTTTTCTACAGTACCTGAAATAAAAGAAGCATTTATTTTTCATTTAATTGCCTCAAACTGCAAATTCAAATTTTGATAAGAAAATCAATGTTAGTGTCCCTTCCAGAACAATACTAATTATGGCATTTATGGCATAGCTAGTTTGGAAAATCCATATACCTTGTGTTGGGGGGAGGGAACGATGATCAATGTCAAACCTAATATTTACCAAAATTCTCCTACCTATTAAAGACAATGTGCAGATTCTACAGATAGCCGATTGGTTTTAAATAACATAAATAATAGGAGTCCTTGACTTACGACCACAATTGAGCCCAAAATCTATGTTGCTAAATGAGACAACCAAAAAGGGCAGCCTGAAGCCTTTGGGTACATAATTTTACAATTAATTTAAATAATTTACCAGCACATAATCAATAGATCTAAAAAAAATAATATGATTACATTAATCATTTAAACCTAGTGAGATTTTTTTAAAAAATCTGTCTTTGTTGATAGAGAAAAGGGGCATCCAACTCTTCCAGTTGATGCCTTCTTTCATCTAAGGCAGGCTTGTATAACCAAATGCTTTTCAATAAGTTTGTCCTTTATAACATGTCTTTTTAAGGAAGGCATTTACCTCTTTTTCAAAATGCAGCTTCTCAAATATTTATTTATTTATTTATTTAATTTAATTTGTATACCGCCCTTCTCCCGAAGGACTCAGGGCGGTGAACAGGGCCATAAATACCAAAATAACCAAAATACAAAATTAAAAACAAATTAAACCTTAGTGCCCAAATGTAAAAATAAATTATATTAAAACAATAATTAAAACCCAAACCCATCAGACCAGGCCAGCTTGTTCAAACAAATAGGTTTTTAGATCATGTCGGAAGGAGCGAAGGTCAAGAGCCATCCGGAGCTCAACCGGTAAACAATTCCAAAGGTCAGGCGCACCCATAGAGAATGCCCTCCCCCTGGGAGCCACCAGACGGCATTCTCCGACCGGTGGCACCCTAAGGAGGCCCTCTCTGTGGGAACGCACTGGGCAAAGGGAAGTTGATGCCGGCCGCAGGTGCTCCCTAAGGTATTCCAGACCCATGTCATGTAGGGCTTTGTAGGTCATTACCAGTATCTTGAATCTCATCCGGAAGGTAACCGGAAGCCAATGCAGTTCACGGAGCAGAGGTGTAATATGGGAGTATCGGGAGACCCCCAACACAACTCACGCGGCTGCATTCTGCACCAGTTGGAGCCTCCGAGTGGTCCTCAAGGGCAGCCCCATGTAGAGAGCGTTGCAGTAGTCTAACCGAGAGGTCATGAGCGCATGAGTGACTGTACGCAAGGCATCCCGGTCTAGATAGGGCCGCAACTGGCGCACCAGGCGAACCTGGGCGAAGGCCCCCCTAGTCACAGTTACTATATGATCTTCTAAAGAAAGCAACCATCAGCCCCTTATTCCTTATAGTCAAAGCACAGGTAGATAATTTCAGCTCTGGAACAATTGTTTTGCTGAATATTAAATATGAAGAATAAATGAAAAGCTAATGAGGACACTAATCCTAATTTGTGCTGGAAAGTATATCTGTGATATACAATGTTCCAAGATTGCTTTGTTTTGTAGATGGCTAATGGCCATGAAATATTAATTCTAAGACATAGAAACGTCATTTAACGTTTCTACTGACTCTCCGACAAAGGGGGCTTCAAACCATTTTATTTAACTATTTAATAACTTCAGGACTGCCCTTCAGAGAAATTTCCCATGGCAGAATGCATTTATTTATATTTCATTTTAGCATTTCATATGCTCCTCATTTATTTGACAACTAAGTCAAAGACAGAAAATAGCCTAAAGTGATTTCATAAATTGTAGTACTGAGACTAGATTTTGCTTTGCTCACCAGTGTCTCACCATTCATCAGTAGCAGGCAGGTAGAGTCAAGAGACACAATATGACATAATATTAGCTCTGTCCCTTTGTACAGGCATCAATGTTGCTGCTCATAAAAAGAAAAAGAAAAAGGCAGGGCTGGCATCATGACTTGCATCTTCCATCTTGTATGTTTTGACCCACTTAAACACTGCTAGTCCTAATTCCATTCATTATATGTAACCCTAACGCTAATATTTATCATTCCAGCTATTTCATGTATACTGAATTTCTCGTAATGGATACTATAACTATATATAGAAATGGTTCCTAATCTTCCTTTTAAAATATGTTTTATTTATTTACATTTATATACCGCCCTTTCCCGAGGGACTCTGGGCGGTTTACAGGGTAATTAAAAACCAAAAATACAAAAGTTAAAAACCAAATTTAAAAAAGATTAAATTTACCCCTGTATAAATAAAACCGCAGTTAAAATAAATTAGTCCTCAGCCTGGGCCAGAGAGCTCGGAGAGCCAGGTCTTCAGGCCCCGGCGGAACGAACGGAGGTCGGGGGCAGTCCTCAGCTCCACTGGCAGCTGGTTCCAAAGGGCAGGCGCCCCCACAGAGAAGGCCCTATCCTTGGGTGTTACCCGCCGGCAATCTCTTACCGGTGGCACCCTGAGCAGACCCTCCCTGTGGGAGCGCACTGGATGGAGGGAATTTGATGCCGGCAGCAGGTGTTCCCTCAGATATCCCTATTTACTATTTAATAGTAAATAGAATGTAACATTCAGAATTTAGTGACCAAAGTTCAGTTATAAGCACTGAGAATCTGAATAAGACCATGCTAAAAAAATACCTGAGAATAAAAAGACATTCCCAATAGCTAGTTGTACAAAATACCTGTCCTGGCATGTTTAAATAATTGATTTCAATTTATCAAGTGGATTTGCGTGAAAATGGGAACCAAACAAATGTGCCCTGTTCCTATTCTAAAACTTATTCTGTCTGCAATGTTCATTTTCCTGCTCTCCAATTTAAATAAATAAGATTACCAGTACACTTAGCCCTAAAGTCAGTCCTGAGATGAAGGTTACGTTTCTTTTTGATTCCAGGATATTATTTGATAGAAGTACAAAGATATAGCTAACTTTCAAAATTTATCAACATTTACCATTATGCACAATTCTATGTGCTTTCTTATATGTCAGCTTTAATAGCTACCTGAAATAATTATTACATATCACTTCTCTGGTTGGTAAACTCTTCTTCAGAATGACTTTTTCTTAAATCCTCCTAAGAGAAGGAAGCAGATGTAAATTGTTCTGATGCAAGGTGCTGCCTCAAATCATGTTGATTCAAATATCTTCCTATCATGAAGCTATTGCACCCATATTTCTCTATCCAGAACATGAAGTGTAGTTCAGTGAATAACTAGCAGATGATTACATTTATGAGTGAAGACTTCTTGTATCAGACAGCTACTTCTTACAGGTGACAAGCAATCTTCTGCCAAGTCTTCACCTGACTAGTCAGCTTGGGACATGATCACAAGAGTTGGAGACTGATGAAATTACCCTGTCTGGCATCAAACATAAAGTGGTTGTAAATCAATTGTGACCATAGCAGCAGGGGCACAACTCATTCTTTAGGCTTTACTGACAGCTCTTTCACTTAGTAATTACCTTAGGAATCCTAATAATGTCATTAAGTTATTCTTTAAAGAGTTGCCTTGATTTCTCCATCATTATTTACCATAAGCATTGAGCTCTACTTTAACATTGAAAGTAAGAGGTTCCATGGTTAGGGTGGGATTTGAACTCATGGTCTCCTGGCCTTAATCACTAGACCATACTGGATATTCCTAGATGAATAATAATAATAATAATAATAATAATAATAATAATAATAATAATAATAATAATAATAATAATAATAATAATAAATAATAATAATAATAAAGTTGGAAGGGACCTTGGAGGTCATCTAGTCCAACCCCCTGCTCAGGCAGGAAACCTTATACCATTTCAGGCAAATGGCTGTCCAGTCTCTTCTTTAAAACCTCCAATGTTGGAGCATTCACCACCTCTGGAGGTAGATTGTTCCACTGATTAATTGTTCTAACTGTCAGGAAGTTTCTCCTTAGTTCTAGGTTGCTTCTCATTGATATATTGTAGTAGAAGAACCAAGGAACTTGTGGAAACCTATGGTAAATACACATAAACATTCAATAAATTTTCATTCAATAGATTTGAATAGAACAATACTTGAAAGTTTATATTTCCTGTCTTTTAAGATGTTTATATATTTTAATGCATAGTATTAAAAATATTTCAGCTAATTTTATTTCTACTGATAGTGGATAATATATCACAGCGTATGGCAGTTCCTAGATTATTTTGGCTGATTTTAAAAAGCTAAGCAAGTAGTATTAGATGGAATACCAACAGGAATACAAGCTTGTAGATGAAACTGGAAAGTTAAAAAAAGATTCTGGAAAAAAGTGGCAATTCATCAAGATAAAAACAGAAATATCCATGTAATAACTGGATGTATCACTTGTAGATAGCTTTATGCTTTTAAATATTTGATATGTTTTTAAATATTTTCAATAATTTGGCTAATTGTGGTCCAGTTTTTTAGAACAAGTTATCAACATATAAAAATACATGAGAATATTTTCTCATTGCTCTCATTTAACCATATTTATTGAACCAACCCATTTACATCACACATAAGCGCGCACACACACACACACACACACAAAAACATGTATCAACCTCACATAGGAACTCTTACGAAATCAGATCAGACACAACAAAAAAAAAAATTCTGCAGTAAGCAAAATGTCTATGGAGATTCTCAGTTATCCAGGTCATGATTGTCCCAAAGGTGCTTTTTAAAGAGACAACCGGAATTTCTTGGTTGTTTTTTTTTGAAGACGTTTCGGTTTCATCCAAGTATCTTCCACACCAACCAGTCAGAGCTGAAGAAGCTTCTTGGATGAGAGGTGAAACATCTTCAAAGAAAAATAAGAAAATCCAGTTGCCTTTTGAAAAAGCACCTTTGGGACTGAAGTCAGCAACTTCGTAATTTTAAAATGTGTCTTCTATGTACTGTGTCTTCTACAGTAAAAATGTAGACTATAATTCATTGATGCAGTATTTATGCTATGCTTAAACCCCATAATCTAGGATTGATGGAATTGCTTGCTCTTGGATAGGACCATCATCATTTATTCTGCTAAACTGAAAGTAATACAGTACATGTTTCCTCACCCAGTACATTATTCGATATATACCTGCTAATATATTGTAATGCTATCAAAATTACAGATTAGTTAATTATACTCCACATTAAATGTTGAATTTATTAATGAAAATACTGATGAATTATTGAAATTATACTGAAAAATTATGGAATTATATTCCAATTTTGGTTTTACAAATTATAGTGAAATCATAGAATTGGAAAGTTCTACTTAGTCCACTGAGTTCAAACCTCTCAATAGGCAATCAAGAAGTCTATAGCACATATTCAGAAATTGATCACTTTACTCCCTTTTTTCAGATAAAACCATCATTCTTAATTTATAATAGTGACTTGACCTTTTTAAGCTTGTGTATATGTAGTATAATGCACTTTGTCTTGGCCCTGAGCAATCAATTAACTTCTGAATTATTTTATCTCTCTGGTTCACCGAGATAGTGAAAAGTGTTACTTGTTGCTTCATTTCTGGGAGATGCCTTTAAAATTTAAATAAAAATCTCTCTTATATGGGAACAATTGACAGGATTATTTTGTGGGCAGCTTCTTGGTGATCTAATAAGTATCCATCATCATTATTCATGAAGTCTAGGAAGTTTAAGAATTGCTCAGCAGCATCTGAAAATGGTATAAGTTGCCAACTCTGACCTAAGAAATATTCTAACATCATATTCTAGCTCCCAAACTTGCAAGAAGAACTGTACAAAAATATTCACAATTTATCATTAAAATAAAAACAGTGATTTCTTTGAATGTTCCTATGGAATCACAGTTTAGACCAAGAAGACATTTCACACTACCAAATCTCAGAACTGAGGATCTTTTGCTTAAAATATAATATTCATGTGAATTTTGTAAAAATATTATTTCTTCCAGTGTTCTTTAAGCTCATAGTGAACACATAATAAGATTAATTTGGCTAAATATTCTTTAATGAAAATAAATTTTTCCTTTTTTGAGATACTTAGTGCTTCATTATTATTCTTTCACCTCAATCTGTTTTAATATACAAACATGTCCCACAAACAGAGAAGGGAAATCTCTTTTAATGATAGCTATTTGAAAGTAAATTGAACAATCCTTTGTGTTACTAAGAAATATGTTCACCGGCACTTTACTGATGGCTATTTTTGTGTCTCTCTGCAGTACTCCCTTAGTGCCTGCTCTTTAATTATCTTGCACTTTGTTCCAGAAAGGTATGTAGTGGCTGCTTGCCAACACTGGCTAAAATTCTTCTTGTCACTACCATGTCTAACAGCATGTACGGAACAATATCCCAATTAGATCTGTATGAATTAGAAACCTGATATAGCAGCTGAATTTCCTCTAAAACGAGTCAGTAGGAACTATAATAAATAAATAACATTTTTCAATATTATATAAAGCACTGCTTGAGTGATCTGAACTTTTTGATTCTTCTGTAAGGTTCAAAACAGAATTTTCGTGTAATAATAGGATGGAATGGAGTGAGGCTGAATGAGGTTGGGCAGATAAACCATATGAATGTTACTATGATAATATAAAATCCTTACTGCAAATCCAGCTAGAATTGGGAAAAGAGTCTTTTGACTTATGTCTCTTTAATTCTAACCAAACCAGTGTGCAGTTTATTTAAACATCTCCAAACTGGTCCACTTATAGTCCCAATCATGGATGGGAGAGCATAAAATCAGGCTTGAGGACATCTACCATAAAGATGCTACTACTTCACTATCTGTAATTTTGTGTGTTTTTATTTAGAGTCTGCTGGAGAGGGAAATCAGAGCAAGTTGAAAAGAGCAGGAGCCGAACAAATTTCTCTTAAGGTGCCCATATTTTCATCAAGATATTGGTGGGAGGAGTTAGGATTTTTGTCTCAACTTCCAAACTATAAAGATACTTTTTGTACAACATTTCTAATATTGATTAAAGTTTAACAGGCTGTGTATTCATGAATGGATAATTATTCTTCCAATTCCTTTAAAAATATACTTCCTTTATTTAAATAATCCAAACAAAACAATGTAATATATTTCTTGTGTACCCACGACTGCAACTCCATGAGGCAAACAACATCAAGTGAGGTCAGACATATAAAAGACTAGAAGAGTTAATCATACCTCCAGCACTATTGTCCAAATTCAATTCAGGCTTTCCTAGATCTTCCATAATGTCATCTAATTTGGCTCCGGGTCACAAATCTTCTTTCTCTTTTATTTTGTTCAATAACATGGTGCAGTACAAGATATCCTCCATAGCCACTACAGAACTACTTAATCACTTTTATGAAATTTATCTTGGATTTTTATTTGTGTATTGGAACAATGAATGTGACAAAGAAAAACATTAGACAGCACTAGCTATCTTTCCATGTTTGCTGACTGTATATAACATGTACTACTTCATTGTGCAATGTAGGTGTACATAAGCTAAGTCACTATGACATGAAATCATCTGCACTAAAGTAAAATATTATCTAATAAAATAGCACGGGGGAAGTATAAGATTTGGCATTGTTTCAATTTCTGGAATTGATCAGTTTTGATCAGTTTTCTAAAAAAATTAGACACAATTTTGAGCTGTCCTGTGAACCAGATCACAGAATTAGAGTTGGAAGAAATATTAACGACACAGAGTCCAACCCTTTGCTCAGTGCATGAATCCAAATGAAAGCATCTCTGACAGATGGCTATTAACTCTCTGCTCAAACACATCAGTGAATAAGAGCTCATCACTTTTCTTAGCAATTGGCTCCACATCTGAACTGCTTCTACTAGTTGTATTTTTTTCTTAACATTCAGCTATAATTTACTTTCCTGTAACTTAAGATCACTATTTCATGACCTTCAATATTCTCTGAATTTTCTTGTGCACATTAATAAACATATCCAGGGAAAAATGCAGGATAGATCTGTTACCTTCTTATGACTCCACAATCAAGTAAGTGTTAAATGCAGACACCTTCAATATCTAGTTTTATATATCATAGGTCAAGGTTTGGCTTCATCAAATGAAACTTCAGTATAATTTGATTAGCTTGGGGTCCCCCTCCCACTTTGGCAATGCAGTAAGATCTGTGAATAGTCTTTAATTACCAGCTCATTGGTTGTTTGGAAAATATTACAATCATCTATCTCATCATGTCATGCAGGATGTTGATATTAAATCAGAATTTAAAAATAGATTATATATATATATACTCTATATATGTGTGTGTGAGAGTGTGTGTGTGTGTGTGTGTGTGTGTGTATGTGTAAATTTTTCTGGCTTGCTAACAAAAAATAAAGGGAGACCGATATGATCATTTCAAACTTATTTGTTCTCATCAGTCAGCCATACCCTTCTGTGGCTACTGCCTGTAGATGGCCTTGGGCTAGGCTGAAACAGGAAATAAGATTTGTCCCGTGTCTGGGACCAAGCAAGTGTATTCTGAACGCTTAACAAACATTATATATATATATATATATATATATATATATATATATATGTGTGTGTGTGTGTGTGTGTGTGTGTGTGTGTGTGTGTGTGTGTGTGTGTAGATCTAGAGTCTCGGGTTTCTTCCCGCGTTTCGACAAAATCCCATCCGTCATCATCAGGCCGGAGTGTTCCTCCTGCTGCTTCCAGGAGCAATGCATGGTCTGGCTGTTCCTTTCCTTCCAACTGTCGGTGGGGCTGTGTTCTGACTGGGTGGAGGCGTGGCTGCTTTCTGATTGGGTGGGGGTGTCCTCCGACTGGGTGGAGGCGTGGTTGTCTTCTGATTGAGTGGAGGCGTGGCTGTCTTCTGATTGGGTGGATGCGTGGTTGTCTTCTGATTGGTTGGAGGCGTGCCTGTCTTCTGATTGGGTGGGGTGTGTTCTGAATGTGTGGGTTTTTTTGTTGTGTTGTAATATCCTGAGTGTTCTGATTTGTTGTCCTGAGGAGTGGGCTGTGTAGTGGCCTCCAGAGCTTTGGTTTGGCTCCGAGTTCGAGGACCTGCTATGTATCTCTGGTATTGTTCAGTCAGGTTCGTGTGTGCGTTCTTCTGCTTGGGTGATGGCACTTTTGCTTGACTTGTTCTGTCTTCTGTGTGGGAGAGTTTTTGTTCTGGGTGTGGATGAGTCTTGCTGGGGCTGGTGGCATTTGGGGTTGTTTGTTGGTTTTTTAAATCCTTGTTTGCTGAAATTCGTTTCTCTATCAATGCTGGTTTCCAAATGGCATGTAGGCGGGAGGTGTCGTCTCGCTTGTTCATACTGTCTGGGTGTTTTTCTATTTCAATGGCTTCTCTGATTATTCTGCTATTGAGATGTTCTATTTTGGCGATTGTTTTTGTACCTTCAAAATTGATGTTGTGTCCCGTAGTGTTTATGTGTTGTACTAGTGAAGATGTGTGATCTTTCTTCTGTACTGAGTTCTTATGTTCTTCTACACGTACCTCTATTCTTCTGTTAGTCTGTCCGATGTATGTTGCTGGACAGGAGGCGCATGGGATTTGGTATATGCCCTGGTTTTCCAGTTCTATTTTGTCTTTGGGATTTCTCAGGATGGTTGATATCTTTCTGTCAGTGTTAAATGCGGTTTTGATGTTATGTTTGCATAGTACTTTACTGATTTTGTCGGTTGTTCCTTTTATGTAGGGCAAGATGGCTCGTCCGTTGATCTGTTCTTCTTCTTGGATGTTTTTCTGTTTCGGAGTCCCCTGCTGAATCATATTGGTGATTTTGTTTTTTTGGAACTTGTTTGCTGTCAATATGTCTGTCAGGGTGTGTAGTTCTGTTTGTATATGTGTTTCATCTGCAAGGTGTCTGGTTCTTGTTATTAGTGTTTTGGCTACTGAATTTATTTGTGCTGGGTGATGATGTGATTGCGCATTGAGGTAACGGTTGGTGTGTGTTTTCTTTCGGTAGACTGTGTGTCCTAGGGTGCCGTTTTGTTTTTTGTATATAAGTACATCCAGGAAAGGTAACTGGTTGTTTGTTTCAATCTCCATGGTGAATTTTATATATATATATATGCTACCCGAATGACCAAAGATCTACATACAAACACCTGCAAAAACCTCAGAAAACAAATATATATATATCTATTCACCCCCATCTACGGGCTGAGGTACCCCCTGTTCTACAAGTTTATCTCACTCAGCGTTTATCTTGTGTTTAAGAGCAAATGGCACTCTACCAGGTTTAATCCTGACCGGCACTACAGTAGGATCTAGCTTAAACGTTATTGGTGGGCCCATGTACGTCCCCAGACCTGAGTCAAACACATCTGTGAATTCCTCGCATACTGTTGCTAGACTCGTGACTTGCATCCTGTTGATTCCGGTTACTTGGATGCCTAGTGCATCAAACCAATCAAGCCTGATCAGGCTCATTCTCTGCCCCCTACTACGACAACGTCCAGGTGCCCAGAAAACCCCTTAAATTTGACAGCCAGTGTGGCCTCACCCTTGACTGTGACTCTGGCATTTTGGAAGTCGGTCAGTATAATGTCAGATGGCCTCACTTGGCCCATCTCTTGCTGTAATTGCAGATGGAATTAAATGTCTCAAGTGATATAATAGATACGGCTGAGCCCATGTCCAGCTCCATCTTGCAAGGGACCCCTTGCAACTCTACCTGAAGTCTAAACGTCAGCTTAATAGGGCGGCGAGCTCCCATGTGGCAAATGCTTCTGCTGCTTGAGAAAAAAACCTACGGTATACTGCCCCAGGGTCCATACATTGGTGGCGGCCACCACACCCTGGGCACCTAAGGAAGAGATCTGCCTTGTAAGTTGCCCCTTGTTGCTTGTCGCTGTGACGCTGTTGGTCATTGTACTTTTGCAGCTTGGCAACTTCCGTGTTGTCTTTGGGGACTTCTGTGTGTTCAGCGTCCTCATGGTGGATGACTTCCTCGTGCTGTGCTGTTTTGGTGGGCCGCATGGCTCATATGTCCCTGCTGGCAACTTTATCTGCCATAATCTGTTTCAGTGCATCTGGGAATGACACGGTCTCTTTGGCGAAGAGTTTTTGCTGTAACTCTTGATTCTAAAGGCCTAGACAAACCAGTCCGGAAGCCTCTCCTCTACAGGCGTGCGGCCTGCCTCAACGCTGCAATGAATTCAGACACTGTTTCACCTTGTTGCTAAACCCTCTGTTCGAACGCATGGTGTCAAGCGATTACCGACAGCTTGGGCTGGAAATGGTCACTGAGCCATTTCTTCAAGTTCTCTGCAATGTTGAATGTGGCTGGATCGCAAACACACAAGAGCGTAGCAGCCTTCAGGCCGTCCTCGGTGACTTGATTGGCTCAGAGATAGTTCTCGACCCTGGATAGATATGAAGACCATCTTTTCAGGTGAGCTATATCAAATTCTTCCAGCTTTCCAACCTTTGCCATTTCTGTTGGTCTTTGTGGCTGGGGCTCGTTGTCTTCTTATCCTGCTCCTCTGTATGCCCAGGGACTGGTCCTCTGGGTGCGTGGTCGCTAGCGTGGCTGTGTTAGTCCAACCATAGGGGGGGAATTGCTTTTCCCACCAGCCACATTCTGGCCTCTCCCCTAGTAACTCTCAGCTCTGTTGGAGAAGCAGGATCCCATCCTCATTGCCAGTGTTATATACTGGGTTCTGTACTTGATTGAAGAGACAAGGTGAGTGAGTTCAGCAACAATCATTCTTTATTTGCTTACAGCAGGGGTGTCAAACTCAATTTCATTGAGGGCTGTATCAGCATTGCAGTTGCCCTCAGGGGGCCGGGAGGGCGTGGCCAGGGTGGGTGTGGCCTACTGGGTGGGCATGGCCAGAGTGTGTATGGCCTACTGGGTGGGCGTGGCCAGCTCTACATCGTTCGCATCAAGGGTGCCTATGGGGGCCTGGGCAGGAGTGGGACAGATCTGAGGGTCTCTGGCAGGAGGAGGGTCTCTGGGCCAGGGCCAAGGCAGCGGGGGCCATTCCCTCACTTTTTCCATGATGGCTTCGTGGGCCACATGAAACCACTTTGCGGGCCGGATCTGGCCCCCGGGCCTTGTGTTTGACATGTCTGGCTTACAGGAACTGTACTGAGAAACAGAGCTCCAAATGCAGCTATTTATACCCTGGCCTCTAGGTGACAGCCAATAGGTTTAAAGCAACCTATTGCTACCGTAGAAACAGCCAATGGTGGCGCTGGAGACGGGTTGTCTGAGGAGCTGGGAGCCATTAGCTGGCTTCCCTGCTTAAACAACCTTCCAGCAATTAACCCCACGTGATACTCTTTAGTAAGACAAAACCCAATACATTACACTTACAATGGTGCATCATCTGTCCATATACTGTATATAACTGGTATGTATGACTTACTGTTACATGGATCCTGTCCTTAAAGTAGGATGTCCAATGTAACTGCTAGAAGAAAAAAATGATAATAAAAGAAATAAATAAAATCCTCTCTTTCAATATTTGATTCCTACTCTGACCTGAAGAAAGGTGGGAAAAAAAATCAAAGATTAATGATTGACGTCCTTAAATTCAACCTAGATGCTTGACTGAACTTGTGGGGTTTTTTTTTAACATAAAGTGTATAGCAAGTTGGTGACATAGGAAATGAAGAACATTAGTTTAATTGTTTTGTAAGTGTCAGGTTTCCGACATATGGGCTTTTCAAGTGACTCTGAGGCATTGTTTACCTTAAAAGTCCTTTATTAGCCTAATACACTGGCAAATGCTTGCTCTAAGGAAGCTGGAAACTGAAATCTCCACCCTTGCACAATATATTAAAACACAATTCTCCACCTTTCTAATTTTGTCATTAATCATATTCTCCAATTAATTTGAAGAATCAGTTTCCCTTCCATTAGAAAACCCACCAAGGTCTTATCTTCTTTAGTTAGAGATGGCCTTGAAGGTACAATCTTACTCGTCCCCCCTCCCAACCTTAAATTCAATCTCTTAAAGCAATACACAAGTTTAACATATGAAATGGCTACTTCTTCATCTCTTGTCAAGCAATAACAGCGTTAGCAGCGTTGACATCAAGCTTACTGCTTGTTGACTGAAAGAGAGACAAAGCAATGGAGGACAAATAGAATAACAAAAATATGTCTTCTGTATACTTCATATTTTTGTGTTTGTATATGTGAGGCAGGATGGTGGGAGGGGAAGAATTGATAGCCAATTTAAGTAAAGCAGGCTCAACGTTTATTGCTCACCACTTGGACAATGTGTAAAACACTTAATAGCTATTTCCTGTTTATCAAGTGAATTGGCAAATTCATTAGAGACCTAAGAATTTACTGGCCATCTAAATACTGGACACAGGGCAAGAGCAGCCTGCCCCAGCCTCTCAGAGGAGCATATGAATCAAAGCATATATTTCTACAGTTACAATATTTCTTAATATTTTTCTTATACTGTAGCATTAAATAGGAACTCTTAACTATTATTGCAGTGTCAAGCAGAATTCAACATCCCAGTCGCAAAGTTTTTTTGTTTTAAATGTGATTGATGAATATGTAATTACTGTATATAGAGCCTGAAAGGTGATTCTGACCAAGAGATATATTTTGTTACTCAGTGTTCTGCTAAAGTGAAACCCAAAATAGATAAAAATAATAATATGACATTTCACTTTATTTATCTTTAATTAATATTCAGTATAGTTAATAATTATTCTCCATTTACATATTGAGAAGATAGGCCCCCCAAATTAACTATATCATTATATACAGTATATGGTAGTACATTCCATCCCATTCCATTGATTATAAAAACTGAACCAATAGTCATGTATCTGTAGATCAGTTTATCTGCATATAGATGTGACATAACTTTGTTCACAATATTGTTTTTTTGTATTAAGTAAAACCAAATAGGAAAAATAGAGAAAAATACTATATGTCAGAAGCCTACTATAGAAAAGTCCAAAAGAATTTTGAAAATATAGACATTTAAGTAAATTAATTAAAATAAATTATTGATTTAGGATTTAGGATTTATTAAATTTATATGCCACCCTTCTCCCTAAGGACTCAGGGCGGCTCACAACAATAAAAATTAAGAGACATAAAATACAAAAATTAAAAAAGAATTAAACAATGAATATAAGAAATACGGGACAATTTACACAATAAAAATCAAATTAAAAAACTATGGTCAGTCCAGGCCCGCTTGTTGGAACAACCATGTTTTCAGGTCACAGCAAAAGGATTGAAGGTCAGGGGCCGTCCACAACTCCAGGGGCAGTTCATTCCAGAGGGTCAGCACACCCACAGAGAAGGCTCTCCCCCTGGGGGTTGCCAGTCGGCATTGCCTGGCCAACGGAACCCTGAGGAGGCCAACTCTGTGGGAGCGAACTGGGCAATGGGAGGTTGACATTGGCAGCAGGTGGTCTTGCAAGTACCCCGGGCCTAAGCCATGTAGGGCTTTAAAGGTAATTACCAGCACCTTGAATCGCACCCGGAGGGCAACCGGAAGCCAATGCAGCTCACGCAGGAGAGGTGTAACATGGGAGTATTGAGATACTCCCATAAGCACCCGCGCGGCCGCATTTTGCACCAGCTGAAGCCTCCGGGTGCACTTCAAGGGCAGCCCCATATAGAGAGCATTGCAGTAATCCAGGCGAGAAGTGACGAGGGCATGGGTGACCGTGCATAGGGCATCTCGGTCCAAAAAGGGGCGCAACTGGCGCACCAGGCAAACCTGTGCAAAGGTCCCCCTGGTCACAGCGGTTAGATGGTCTTCCAGGTTAAGCTGTGAATCCAGGAGGACACCCAAGTTGCGGGCCCTTTCTGAGGGGGGCAAGAGCTCTCCTCCCATCAAAAGAGATGGATCTTGTTTATCTTGTCAGGTAAAACTTGTTTCTCTTTCATAATACCTTTTAAACAAAGTCTATCTCTATAGGCAGACACTCTTAACATTTATTTCTGACACTGTTGTTCAAAAATATCCTTCAATATATTCAATGTTAAAATATTTTGCTTCATTCTGTATTGGTAAGTCAATTTTCCTTTAAATATAAATTAACTCCTCCTGATTCCCTTGTATCCAATTTCCAACATCTCATCCTATCATGCTTTTTAGTTGTTTAATTAAAATAAAAAAGAATTTTCCCATGGAATGGATTCTTATGATTAATTCCAAAACCTTATTCCAAATATGTCTAGACCTTTAGTCCATTTGCAACTTTCCAAAATTAAAGTTTTAATAATTCTTTTGCTGTTTATTCCAAAAGATTTTTTTTAAAGTTCTTAAACTTATATTCAAAACTAGAAGGAAACTGGTACAATAAAACCTGTCAATCAAAAGGTTCCTAATAGCCAGAAAGCAGTTAATAAGCAACTTCCAAATGTAATTAGAAAAGGAAGGTTGCAAATCCTTTTGTAGGTGCCAACAGTAGTTTCAGCAAGATGGCTGTTCCCTCCTTTCCAGAGCTTCTAGAGCTCAGCTGCCTGAAGAACCTGTGGGTGATCTGAGGTCCCCTCTTTGCCTCTAGTTTGATTATGAGGAACCATTCTACTCTCCAACCCTTCATTCTGCTGTGGTCATCAACTCCATTTTTAGTGGAGCCATCTTTTGTTCACCATTTCTTCTTTAGAAGTCCGTTCCTGAGTAAATCAATTGTATGGAGAATTAGCCCACTAAATGTGAAGTCTTAATAATTATTATAACAAGAGAGAAGACATTTATAAGCTAAGGAGAATAGGACAAGAAAATTCTACTGATGATGTTACCTAGTTTGGTAACGAAACATTCAGGAATTATATCAAAACTAGCTTGGAGAACAAACCACAGCCAAAATCTAAAATGGGACATAATCTTATGCAGAATTGACTTGGGAGACCGGTGTGTGGTGTAGTTGGTTCACATGGTGTGGTAGGATGGAGGGTTTGTTGTCACTGTGTGTTGGGGGGAGAGAGCATGGGGGGAGGCTCAGTAAATCTCAATGTACACATGTTGTACTTTGACAATAAAGGTTTATTTATTTATTTATTTAAAATCCGAGCTACAAGTATTTTCTATTATTTCAAAATTATAATAACACTTGAGAAAAATTAATCGAATATGATAATTATCTAGCTTTGACCAGATGTGAAAGACTATTTACAGCAAATGTATTTTAGTGCTGAAAAAAAATAAGAAACACTACAAATGAATCATGAATGAATAGTTGCATTACAGCAGCCCCATCAGCATTTAATTCTAGGTTCATAAAGGTTAAAGGTAAAGGTTCCCCCGCACATGTGTGCTAGTCGTTTCCGACTCTAGGGGCCGGTGCTCATCTCCGTTTCAAAGCCGAAGAGCCAGCGCTTGTCCGAGGACGTCTCCATGGTCATGTGGCCGGCATGACTGGACGCCAAAGGCGCACGGAATGCTGTTACCTTCCCACCGTAGTGGTCCCTATTTTTCTACTTGCATTTTTACGTGCTTTCGAACTGCAAGGTTGGCAGAAGCTGGGACGAGTAACAGGTGCTCACTCTGTTATGCGGCACTCGGGATTCGACCCGCCAAACTGCTGACCTTCTGATCGACAAGCTCAGCATCCTAACCCACTGAGCCACGGCGTCCCTATTCTAGGTTCATGGCACAACTTAATTCAAAGAAAAAAATCCTTTACCTATATTATAGGTGGGATTATGTTCCTCTATAGCAGTGTTTTTCAACCACTGTTCCGCGGCACACTAGTGTGCCGCGAGATGTTGCCTGGTGTGCCGTGGGAAAAATTGAAAAGTAATTATAAAATACTTTCTGCAATATACTCCAAACATAATGACAGCTGTCATAGGCCACTTTTACGCGGCCGCACTGACAGCTGTCAAATAGGGCAACGCACGCGCAGTCGCTCCTGCGGCCTACTAAGTACACGCGGCCGTTTGACAGCTGTCAAATGCCGCGCATGCGCGTTGCGACCCGAACTGTCAAAACCGCGGCTAGCCCCAGCGGCAGCCGCGAGCTGTCAGAATTGGCGCATGCGCTGTAACGTCGGTGAGCTGTCAAATCGCCGGGCGCCCGCCAAAACCAGCTGACGGAATTCCCTCCCCGACTAAACGTGTTGCGCTGTCACTAGGGAGATTCTGCACCCACAGCTGACCGATTGGCCCCCTATACTGGCGGGAAAAATACACCCAGCTGATTTGCTGCCCCGTTTGGCAGCTGCCTATATAAGGCATGTTTCTCCTTGTTCTGTTGTCCGGGCTGACTAAATAAACAAGTTAAACGAAGACGTGTCTCCCTCGTCCTTCCTGCCGCTAAACCACCTGGCGACGAAGGTGGGATCCCGGTACTAGCTGAAGTCACAGCCCTGGAAGTCGCTGTCTGGTCAAACGCTGAAGTCACTAGCTAAGTCACCGACCAGACAAGCTAACCATCCGGG
The DNA here is from genome assembly GCF_947247035.1 of Vipera ursinii. Taxonomy (NCBI): domain Eukaryota; kingdom Metazoa; phylum Chordata; class Lepidosauria; order Squamata; family Viperidae; genus Vipera; species Vipera ursinii. The sequence continues at coordinate 91,943,655 of NC_139517.1, forward strand.
CGCCCTAAGTACCGCGGAACCAGCATGGCAAATCTAGGACATGTGAGGGAGTTCGACGTCCGGCACCCCGAAGGATGGGAGTCACATTGGGGCCAGGTTGAGGGGTACCTCCTCGTAAACAAAATCACGGAGGACCGCCACAAGGCCACCGCGCTCCTGTGCCTCAGCGGGCCGGCAGTTTATGACATCGCTGTCGGCCTCTGCAGCCCGGACCCAGTCGCCACTATACCGTATGCCGAGCTCACTGACCGCCTCAGCAAACATTTCATGCCAAGGCGGTCGGAGCTGTATTGGCGACTCTACTTCGCCCGACGGAAGCAGCAACCAGGTGAAACCTCCACCGCTTTCATCGCGGCCGTCAGACACGCCGCCCGCAAGTGCCATTTCCCCGACCTGGAGGACTGAATTCGCGATCAGGTCATCACCGGTCTCCAAAACGTGCGTCTGCAGAGGAAGCTTGTGGCAAGGCCCACAATGGACCTTGCAGAGCTCACTCTAGAAATAATGGCGTACGAGGACAGCCATCGTGACGAGACAGAGGCGTTCGGAGAAAACTCGGGCACCACCGTCCATCAAGCCTGGGAGCTTGACCAAGGACCCTCGGAGCCTAACTCCGGGGTCGATGCAATCCTCTCCCGCTTCAACCGGATGGTCGCCGGCCGGGAGAGGAACCGCAACCAAGACCGACAGACAGCCCCCAATGCGAAGAAAACGCCGACCAATGCCAGGGCGAAGTGTGCAAGCTGCGGCGGAAGCCATGCCAGAGCTACCTGCAGGTTTAGGAACGCGAAGTGCCACGGCTGTGGCAAGACCGGCCACATCCGATCAGCTTGTTGCAGCCTAAACCGGGAGACCCTCCACGACCTTGATGAGATCCCCGCAGGTAGGACCGCCCCTCCCCGCCCTCCCACGGGGGTTGTAGGGTCCGTATGCTCCCTAATAAAAGCTCCCGCTAACAACATCCCCAGAGCCAAAGTAAAAGCGTGGGTCAAAATTCAGGGAATCCCCTGTGAAATGGAGGTTGACTCAGGATCCTCCGTTTCCATCCTGTCAGGGGACACTCTCCAGAGAATAGCCAACAGAACGAGTCACCGCATCCCCATTCAACCCTCCAGGGTCATGCTGGCAGATTTTCAAGGGGCACAGATAGATTTAAAGGGACAGGCCGTTCTGAAGGTCGAATTTAAAAAATTGTCAGGCCGCTTAACAGCCCAAATAACAAAACAACCAAGAACTAGCTTAATCGGGTTAGATTGGTTTGAGGCATTAGGCATTCGCCTCGAAGGGACAAACCGCATCCACACCAATTCTTTAGAAAATATCTGCAAAAAATTTGCGGATGTGTTTGACGGCTCACTGGGCAAATACAACGGCCCCCCCATCGACCTCAAGTTCAAACCGGAGGTCGGACCAATTAGAATTAAAGCCAGGAAAGTTCCCTTCGCCCTAAAACCAAAAATAGACAGGGAATTAGACCGCTTGCTCAAATTAGGAGTCCTAGAACCCACTGACAGCGGAACTTGGGAAACCCCCATCGTGACACCTGTCAAACCCAACGGGGAAGTGAGAATCTGCGCGGACTATAAAGCGACCCTCAACCGCGCACTCAATCCCCATGCATACCCAGTCCCATCAGTTAGAGATGTTCTTTTGGAAATAGGGTCCGGCTCCATTTTTGCCAAATTAGACTTGGCACATGCTTTCCTGCAACTCCCTGTAACCAGGGAAACCGCAGAAGCCCAAACCATAGTGACGCACAGAGAGGCGTTCAAAGTGAACCGCCTCCAATTTGGCATCTCCGTGGCACCTGGAATATTCCAGGAAGTCATGGAACGAACTCTCAAAGGCATCCCTGGAGTCTGCCCGTACTTTGATGACGTTCTCATCGCGGGCGACTCCACCCACTCACTAGCAACCAGGCTGCACGAAGTCCTCACAAGGTTCCGTGCAGCTGGATTAAAATTAAAACGTGAGAAGTGCTCAATTGGAGTACCCTCCGCAGACTTCCTGGGGTACAGAATAGACAGCAAAGGCATTCACCCCACCAATGCAAAAATACAAGCAATACAAGCCGCACCCCCCCAAAAAAATAAAACGGAGCTCCAGGCATTCCTAGGGCTCCTAAACTTTTACCACTCATTTTTGCCCAGAAAAGCCACAATAGCGGAACCACTCCATAGACTCCTGGACAAAGGAGCCCCCTGGCAGTGGACCCCACTTCATAACGACAGTTTCAAACAGCTAAAACAATTACTCTCTAGCGATACAACCATATCGCATTACAACGAAACCAAACCACTATGCATCGCCTGCGATGCTTCACCTTATGGCATCGGGGCAGTCCTCAGCCACTCCCTTAACGATGGCACGCAAGCCCCAATCGCATACTACTCTAGGACACTTTCCAAAACCGAGCGCAACTATGCGCAAATAGATAAGGAAGCCCTGGCTATCGTAGCTGGAATTAAGAAATTCCATGATTACCTCTATGGCAGACCTTTTACAATCTATACAGATCACAAACCTCTCCTGGGCATATTCACATGGGACCGCCAAACCCCGCAAATTCTATCCCCGCGAATGCTTCGCTGGACCACATTCCTATCTGCTTACTCTTATCAACTAATCTACAAGCCTGGAAAGGAAATGTCCCATGCTGACGGCCTCAGCAGGCTCCCATTACCTCAAATAGACCCACACCCAGCCCCAGCCGGCCATCCCCCCCATGGAAGCCCCCGCAACCTTAGAAGAGCCTGCACCTCGCAGATCCACGCGACAGAAGAGGCCACCAGCATACTTGACGGATTTCGAATGGGCCGGAAGTTCGCCAACCAGTTCCAACACCAGTTAAAAGTTGATCCAAGTTTTGAGTTCAGTTCAAGGGGGGGGAAAAGGGGTGCAATATACTCCAAACATAATGACAGCTGTCATAGGCCGCTTTTACGCGGCCGCACTGACAGCTGTCAAATAGGGCAACACACGCGCAGTCGCTCCTGCGGCCTACTAAGTACACGTGGCCGTTTGACAGCTGTCAAACGCCACGCATGCGCGTCGCGACCCGAACTGTCAAAACCGCGGCTAGCCCCAGCGGCAGCCGCGAGCTGTCAGAATTGGCGCATGCGCTGTAACGTCGGTGAGCTGTCAAATCGCCGGGCGCCCGCCAAAACCAGCTGACGGAATTCCCTCCCCGACTAAACGTGTTGCGCTGTCACTAGGGAGATTCTGCACCCACAGCTGACCGATTGGCCCCCTATACTGGCGAGAAAAATACACCCAGCTGATTTGCTGCCCCGTTTGGCAGCTGCCTATATAAGGCATGTTTCTCCTTGTTCTGTTGTCCGGGCTGACTAAATAAACTACTTAAACGAAGACGCGTCTCCCTCGTCCTTCCTGCCGCTAAACCACTTTCTTTGTGTTTATTTGATTCCTATTCAAGAGAATTACTTTATATATAGTCAATATAGGCACAGAGTTAAATTTTTTAACATTTTCTAATGGTGGAGTGCCTCGTGATTTTTTTCATGAAACAAGTGTGCCTTTGCCCAAAAAAGGTTGAAAAACACTGCTCTATAGAACTAATTATATTTATCAATAATTTTCATGGAGGTGTCTTACATGAGGAATGGCAATAAATAAATAGATATTATATCTTGTATTTCCAAATATGAATACATCAACCTCTTTTCAGCTATAAAACAACTGAAAGGTCTGAAAGTCATATCCTTCTGTTTTTATGCTGTGCATCTTTAGTTGCTTTCTGTCACACAACATTTCCATTTATACTTCAACCCATACTTCTGTTTGATCCTCTTAAAACTAATTTAACTACTGAGACGGCATTGATAAAGCACATGGTTTAGGCCGCTTGGACATGAAGTAATTGGCCCCAAAGATAAAATTGTCAGTCATTTCCATATTGTGCTTTGTCTTCTGCTAAATCTTGTGAAAAGTGGAAAAAAAATCATTGTAATAAATAAACTAATACTATGCCTAGCCTTATTTTTTTTTTAAAGAATTTAGGCATAATGAAAACCTTGCTCTATTAATAAAATTGTTCCTTGTCCTAAAAGATGCAGCTGGCAGAAAATTCTACAGAGATTCTGGGCCTATAGGGTCTGAATGGGAGAAGGTTTCAGTCTGAAGCTAGATGGTTATAGATGAATCAGTAGGATCATAAGCAATAGAGTTTTACCATGGACATTGTCTGCCTACCCTTTTCTTAGCCCAATTCAAAGTATTTTATAATGTTAGTGCATTGTTGTTGTTTTATTATTGTAATTGCATGCTGGGCTGTTCCTGATTTGCTTGTTTGTGATCCAACGAATTCCTGTTATTTAAGTGCATAGACAATTAACCTATCAGCCAATGATGGGCTAAAGAGCACTTGCTATTTGCTGTTTCCTATTTGATTGGTTTTCCTCCAAAATTAAAGTAACACCATTAAAGCCTTTTTTTCAATTACATATTCCATAATATATGTAGCTATAATCATAGAAAGAATGGCTTAGTAATCTAATGGTGAAGACGCTTGCCTCCCACTTGAAAGGTTGAAAATTCAATCCTAGATAATGGCAGATGTTTCTCTGCTAGGGTGGGGGAAAAATAATATCTGCTGCAAACTTCATGAAGGGCATTTGGCCAGTAAATGCTCAGCTCCATCCAATCTTCTGACTCTACCCTAATAGGGACTATGGCAGGGGTGTCAAACTCAATTTCATTGAGGGCTGCATCAGCATTGCGGTTGCCCTCGGGAGACTGGGTAGGTGTGTCCAGGATGGATGCAGGCTACTGGGTGGGCATGGCTGGAGTGCATGTGGCCTACTGGGTGAGCATGGCCAGCTCTACATCGTTTGCGTCAAGGGTGCCTATGGGGGCCTGGGCAGGAGTGGGACAGATCTGAGGGTCTCTGGCAGAAGGAAGTGGGACCAGGGCAAGTGCCAAGGCATGGTCCACTGGAGGAGCCTCACTATTCCTCTCAGGCCATACAAGGGGGGGCTGGATGGTGGCACGGAGGTCAAATGCCCAGCCCAGCCCTCAAGCACCCACGGCACTAAGCCCAGCCCCACTTCCCCAAGGGGGCACCAAGCTGCACTTACCTCTTCCTCAAGGCTGTTGCTGCTGTGCTTGCTCTCCTTAGCCAGGTTGCTCATGATGGGTATGAGGGCAAAGTCAAGAGGGAGGCCCACTCCCTGTCCATGTGAGGAGACCTGGCTTTGTATCCAAAGCTTCCTTAGCAATAGGATGGGAGACCCCCCAGGATAGGCCAGGAGGAGGGGACAAGGGGATGGTGAAAGGGCAGCAGGGCAGGACTGAGGCAGGACTTCCCTCAGATCAACTCTCCCTCCCTCCCTCCCTCCCTCCCTCCCTCCCTTCCTCCCTTCCTTCCTTCCTTCCTTCCTTCCTTCTTTCCTTCCTTAATGGGAAAATATTTGAGATGAGGGAGGGATAAAAACCGGCAAGAAACACAGCTGGGGAAGTGTCATCCTTCGTGAGGAATGAAGAAATGCACCATTGCCTGGAAGTGGCCAGCACATGGCCCTTGCCTACTTCACATATCCGGCTTGGTGAGCTCTGAGGGGGGGGATGCCATGAGCAGTGTGAGAGTTGATATTACCTGCACAATGCTGCCCAGCCCCCAGCCTGCCCGGTTTTGACAGGCAGTGGGGCACTCTCACAGTGCCGAGAGGCTGAGCCGGGTGGCACGAATCTGCGGAGAAACGCAACGCTGCCCAGACCTAGCCTGCCTGAAGTAGGCAGGGCCTTGTGCTGGCCATTTCCAGGGGATGGTACATTTCTTCATTCCTCACAAAGGGCGACACCTCCCAACCGTGTGCCCAGGGGGCAGTGCCAATGCGGCATGGGCCGGTCCCTCTCTGTTTCCAGACAGTCTTATGGAGCTAAGACTGTATTTCAGCATAGATGGCCACCACGAAATTGTACATTGGTTCCCGGCCAGCCTGGGCCGGGGCCAAGGCAGCGGGGGCCGTTCCCTCACTGTTTCCAGGATGGCTTCGCAGGCCACATGAAACCACTTCGCGGGCCGGATCCGGCCCCCGGGCCTTGTGTTTGACTTGTCTGGACTATAGGGTCATAAAAAGCAAAATAAAGTAGTTACTGTACAATCATAGCTGCAATATTTCCACAAGGAGGGGAAACTAAAAATACAGAGAAGTTTGATTAATATCTATTTGCTGATACCTTTAAGAGTCTGTCATGACACATCAGGCATAGAAATGCAGGTAAAAATTACTTATTCAACCATTAAAGGAATCACAAATAGAAATGGTTTCCTTGGAGATTGAGCAGAAGTATTTAAAAGCAAGAGGAATTTCTTTAAGAATGGGTCTCTGCCCAAATCATTTAATTATAGCTCTTCTTAGGGTGTAGAGAAATAAAAAAAGAAATGTGAGAGAAAAACAATGATAATTTCTAAGCAGGTCACTGATTTTATGTTAATATATCTTTTTCCATATAAAAGGACCAATATGCACTAATGACAGCAGACAATAAAACCATTAGCTTAATAGCATAATTCTGTATTATAGAATTCTATCTTGCATGTATTCACCTATAAAAATACATAGTGAAAAGGACTTGATTTTCAATTAATGTGCTTTCTAGGACTGAGTAAAGACATTATTGATACCTTTAAAGAGCTACTCAAGGTTACTCCTGCTGAAATTTTTTTAGAATAGATTTGGAGTTTTTGATAATATTGGGATCCATTTGGGATCTCCAGTAATTACACCAAAATGCAATTTATCTGTTTATGATTTAGCATGAGATATAAACCCAGACATGCTTGTTTGTAAACATGATTTACAGCTTTGAATATTGTGTGAACCCAGCATGGTTTAATTAAACTAAGTTTTAACGCAAGCCTGGTCTGCTTTGTAAGAACTGTTTGTTGTTAATATGTCGGGTTTTCGATATGGATTTATTTATTTATTTATTTATTTATTTATTTATTTATTTATTTATTTTATTTATTTATTAATGGGACTTATATCCTGCCCTATCTCCCGAGGGACTCAGGGCGGCTAACAACAACAAAACTTAAAGGTCTCTGTACAGTAAATTAAAATTAAAAATTGAAATAAATTAAAATAAATTAAAGAATAGAGTTAAAATTACTAATAATATAATATACTTACTAATAATATACTAAGTAAATAAGAAATCTAAAAATGACATAGCAATTCTAGTTTTCAGATATATTACATATGAAATTATAAAAATTTTAAAGGAAAAGCTACTTGTCAACACTAAAACTGTATATCCAACTAAAATTACAAGGTAATAATACTAAAAATCTAGTTATCAATGAAGTTTAAATACAGATTCTGTATGTACATAAACCAAAATTTTGGTGTAGGAATAACAAATCTATATATTATATTATAATCCAAAAATGATATTTCTGAAATTTAAAGTGATATAGTTCACTTTTCTTTCTTGGCAACCCTTCAGAAAACAGCTCAAAATGTTTACCATTCACAAAAGGAAAAAAGAAATAACATAAAAATCTTATGTTATATGTTATATTATATGTTATGTTATATCAGTTACAGGATTCAGAAGTCAAGCTACATTTACAAAGCATCAGTCCTCATTTAAACATTTTTCACCTTGTAATTAGCTATTTCCCCCTGTCTGGCCTTTTTTTACTGATAATTTCTTTACCTTTGTAGGAAGACAAGGGAGCAGTTGGATCAGGGAATCAGGAACTCAGTTCCAAACCACTCAGAAATTACCATTTCAAACCCTCAAACACTCAACCCTACATTTGTAGAAAACCAGAATAGGGTCAGTACAGAACTATGAACAAGCAAATTGAGCAGTCAGCAGATTCCAAGTCCAGGAAATTAAAGGAAAGGCAAATTTCTGAAGAGAGAAGAGGGAAACAAACATTTGTTATTTGGAACAAGAAATATTTCTTGCTGATGGGAAATCTCTTAATTTGTCTACAAGGGCAGAAAATTTGAAGAGAGAAAAAAAAACAATATTACCTTCAAGTAAACAAAACAAAATAAGAATCAACCAATTATACCTAGTTTGAATTGGATTAGGATGGGACTTCATGGATTATTGCCTTGTCATGGCGAAGGGGCTTGTGTAACTTAATGAAGCTATGAGCTCTGCCGTGCAGAGCCACCCAAGATGGACAGGTCATAGCAGAGAGTTCTGACAAAATATGATCCACTGGAGAAGGAAATGGCAACCCACTCCAGTATTTTTGCCATGAAAACCCCATGGACAGTACCAAAAGGCAAAAAGATATGATGCTGAAAGATGAGACCCTCAGGTCAGAAGGTGTCCAATACACTACTGGGGAAGAGCAGATGGCTAGTATTAGTAGTGCCAGAAAGAGTGAAGCGACTGGGCCAAAGCCGAAAGGACGCTCAGCTGTGGATGCATCTGGTGGTGAAAGGAAAGTCCAATGCTGTAAAGATCTATTGTTTTCAAGAAAATTGGAGATATGAAGGGAATGTTTCATGCAAAGATGGGCATGATAAAGGACCAAAATGGCAGGGACCTTACAGAGGCAGAGGAGATTAAGAAGAGGTGGCAAAATTACACAGAAGAACTATACAAGAATGAACTTAGCACCCCTGATAACCATGATGGGGTGGTCACTTACCTTGACCCAAACATCCTAGAATGTGAAGTGAAATGGGCTTTAGGAAATCTGAGCAACAACAAAGCTAGTGGAGGTAACAGTATTCCAGCTGAGCTATTCGAAATCTTAAAAGACGATACAGTAAAAGTGCTACACTCAATTTGCCAGCAAATTTGGAAAACTCAACAGGGGCCACAGGATTGGAAAAGGTCAGTTTACATTACAAAGAAAGGCAATGCCAAAGAATGTTCAAAGTATTGCACCACTGCACTCATTTCACATGCTAGTAAAGTTCAAAATTGGGAAAGGAGTCTGGCAAGGCTGTATACTGTCGCCCTGCTCATTTAACTTATATGCAGAGCACATCATGAGAAAGACAGGGCTAGATGAATCAAAAGTTGGAATTAAGATTGCTGGGAGGAATATCACCAACCTAAGATATGCAGATGATACCATTCTAATGGCAGAAAGTGAAGAGGAACGAAACAGCCTCTTGATGTGGCTGAAGAAGGAGAGTGCAAAAGTTGGCTTGAAACTCAACATTTAGAAAACCAAGATCATGGCATCCGGCTCTCTCAATTCTTGGCAAATAGATGCGGAAGAAATGGAGGTAGTGACAGATTTGATTTTCCTAGGCTCCAAGATCACCACAGATGGGGACTGCAGCCAAGAAATTAAAAGACACTCGTTCCTGGGGATGAAAGCTATGGCAAATCTAGACAGCATACTAAAAAGCAGAGACATCACCCTGCCAACAAAAGTGCATATAGTCAAGGCCATGGTTTTCCCAGTTGCAATGTATGGCTGTGAAAGTTGGACCATAAGAAAGGCTGAGCGCCAAAGAATTGAGGCCTTTGAACTATGGTGCTGGAGAAGACTTCTGCGAGTCCCCTGGACTGTAAGGTGATAAAACTGATCAATCCTAGAGGAGATCAAATGGCCACCTAATGAGAAGGAAGGACTCACTGGAGAAGAGCCTAATTCTGGGAAAGATTGAGGGCAATAGAAGAAGAGAATGAGGTGGCTGGATGGAGTCACTGAAGCAGTAGGCGTGAGCTTAAATGGAGTCCAGAAGATGGTAGAGGACAGGAAGGCCTGGAGGAACGTTGTCCATGGGGTCACAATGGGTCAGACACGACTTCACAACTAAGAACAAGGACGGGACTACACATGGGTACTTTCCCTAGATGATCTTGTTCAATTTTGAATCAACATATTATGGCTTTGTTACATTAAATACATTGATCAAAGGAATATCATCTGCCATTATTCCCACAAGGGCAGGGTCTGCTTTTGGGTCAATGAATCCCATCTTGCATGATCAAATGCAACATCCAGGTCATGTCTGTATTTTGATGGACATAGCGCTGTAGATCCATTGGTTGCTACAAAAAAACTGATCAGTTGGTTTGTCACATGGGCCTGACATCAGTTTGGTCAGTGTTCAGCTCAGCACTGCCCCGAAGGGCGGGCAGTATCCAGCAGTACACCAGAGGAGCAGATTTCACTACCACATTGATCAAAGAAATATGCTAGACATATTTTGTGAAAACACGTCAGGAGATATAAAAAGTGTTTACTGCATTCTTTTTCTATAGAACCTAAAAATAACAAATAATTTGTTGTGAGAAATGATATTTTCAGTTCAAACATAGGAAGTAATTGGCAGAAATGATTTAGCTACATGACAATCCATGCCTTTGCACCTATACCCAGCACTAAGGTGGCTATAATGATCACAGTCAAAATGACGCAGTGCAGCATTGTGAGAACTACTGTATATAGGGAAACAAATAACAAATAATGATTATTCAAATCAATTAAATATTGCAAAAATAAATATCTTGTAAACAGAAATACAGTATTAACTCTTCTTTCCTTTCATCCATCCATCCAGATCACACTACATTTGAGTTATAGATAGTTACAGATAAAAATAATAATACATTAAAAATATGTAACATTTCCTTTTTTATTTATATTTTTGCAGATATCCTGTGATGTTACTGGAATTGTTTATATAGTCTTCAGTTACTACCCTTCCATCATTGTTTTGTAGGCAAGTAACTGTGAAGCTATAGGGAATTACAGAAATGACTTTGCAGAAACTAGACAGAGATAATGGTTGGAAAAACATGTGTTAAGCCTAGAAAGCTGACAAAACCTGATTAAGTCACTAGAGTATAAGAAGGAAGGGAAAAGTCAGGCATTTAAGATTCTGCTACTATAATCTACAGCAGTAAAAGACAGTTCCAGATTAGAATCCTGATCTGTCTTATTCTGAGTACCTGGAGAAATTATGATTAAACTATGGTTACTGCATACTTTGAAAATTAGTTCTTCCATTCATGAATACAAATAATCACAAAGTCCCAAGCCATTCATGCAGTCCAGAAAGCGTCTAATATAAATTGTAAAATTTTGGAAGTAGTCATATTTTACTTATTCAGTATAATATAACTATTATAATTTGAGTGTTTTAGAAGTACTATATAATTATTTACTAAAGGTATAAAGTAAACTACATTAAACATTATTCATTTTAATTTTTCCCAGTGTTACTTATCCTTGCTATCCATTTCCTGAAACCAAATGAACATATGCAAGAGTTTACAATTAATTTTACCTGGCCATAATGACATCTCAACACATGGTAGTAAACTTATATATAAAAAACTGTTCTCCCTGAATTTAAGGTATAGTTTATAGAAATAACTATGCCATTATTTCTGCAAGAGGAAGCTGGTTCTAAGATGATTTAAAGATACATTGTTAGCTCTAGGAAAGATCCAGATTTTGCAGGAATTAATAGTTCCAGTTTCAGGCAAATGCAGATGAATATGTGCAATTATAAAAGAGAAACAGCATAAAAATGTATATGTTCCTATTTTCTTACACTTAATTTGAAAGTGATTTCAAGTTAGTACATATAATTCCAATTGGGGACAAATTAATTATAGGTTGAATTACTCTCTTGGTTGATAATGTATGTATTTCAAAAACTGTTTTAAACTGAATGGAGAAAATGAATGAAAAAGTTACTTTAGTTTGTAGAGATGATAGTATTAAATAAGAGCAATAAGAGAACATTTGCACTTTGCTCTCATAGAAAATTGGGCCAGGATTTTATTTGCAAATTTAGAACATGGTGTGTAAAAGCAATCGTGCATGGAGTCTTTGTAAATACTTGTAGCTTTTCTATCTTCAGCACTGTTTCTAATTTCCCTATATAAATAGAAGTTCTTAATTCTGGTTTCAGAGGAATGATGCATTAATTAATCCAAAATCATGACATAAAAATAAAAGAATCAAGTTAAGTAATATTAGGAAAATAGGTTTTTAAAACACATTTTCAAAAGGTAAATTTGATATTTCTCTGCTAGATCAATATTGCCTTCTCTGGCAATGTTTTTTTCTTCTCATCACTGGCTATCTAATGATCAAATTGAAAGGATCCACTTAGGCATAAAATCTAACTGTCTGTTTAGTCCAGGAATCCAAATTAAAATAACTCTGTTAGATGCCTGCCTCAACTGCTTCAACACATGCACCAGCAGTTGGTTCCACTGTCATATCTTCTTATCATTAGAATGTTTTTGCCAACCAGAATCTAGCTTCTATTAAATTGTAATCAAAATTGCCTACCATGCACTAGGTGGTAATAACACATCATCTTTTTTGTGTGAGAGAGACTCCATTTTATATCCTTCAAAAATACTATCCTTTTCGCCATCAGTCATCTTTTTTTTCAAAACTAGCCATTCCCAGTTCTGTCCCTGGAAAATGGTCCAGTTTAAGTCCATTCATCATCATTACCATCACCACCACCACCATCATCATCCTAATATTATAGTTTCTCTTTGCACCTATTTCAATTTTCTGAATATTTCTTTAGAAGTGCAATGCAGAACTGGAATGGTACTTAAGGTACAGTCTGACTAAAGTAGAGTATAATGCAGTGCTTTTTTTCTAAAAAAAACAAGGTGCTGGAACTCTCATCTTGGGCGCAGGAGGTGGGGGGTGGGGGGGCAGTGCTGCTGCAGTCATGGGTGCGAGGGGTGTTGGCAGCAGGCTTCCCCCCGGGGACAGAGCCGGCATGGCTGGTGCTGTGGAAGCAGCGGGGCCCGCTCTATATGATTTGGGCCTAGGAGCCATTTTAATGGCCTCCACTTTAAAATCAGCGGGGTGAATGCTGTTAGCATCAATTCAGAAACCCAGGAATTCTTTTGAATAAACCCCAAAACTACACTTGTTCTTTTTTAATTTGAGGCCTGCTTCCTGAGCCTACTGGCCAACACTTCTGGAGATTCCCCTGCAATAAGAACATCATCAAAATAATGGCAGAAGCCATGAATACCCTTGAGAGTACACTCCATGATCCCCTGAAAAATACCCGATGCAACACTGACTCCAAACTGTAAGCGTTTAACTTTGAAAGCCCCCCTGTGAGTCACGATCATTTGAGCCATGGCTGTGGCCTCATCAATCGGCAATTGCTGATAGGCCTGTGCTAAATCAAGTTTAGCAAAAATAGTACCCCCTTGCAAGGAGGCTAAAATATAGTTGACCATTGGAACCGGGTAAGCGTGTTGCTTGAGGGCCTTATTTAGAGTGCATTTATAGTCAGCACAAATGCAAATTTCCCCGATGGCTTTAAGTGGAGTGACTATAGGAGTTTTCCACTCCCCACCATTGACAGGCTGTAACACGCCCTGTTCTACAAGCTTATCGATTTTGGAATCAATTTTATGTTTTAAGGCAAAGAGGACCCTACGAGGCTTAACCCTGATTGGAACTACATTGGGATCTAGCTTAAATGAGATAGGTGGGCCTGTGTATGTTCCTAGGGTTGAATCAAAAACATCCGCATATTCTTCGCACACTGACGTGAGGTCTGTAGTTTGTGTCCTGTTTATGCCAGTAATCTGTAAGCTAAGGCATCAAACCAATCAAGTCCAATGAGACTCGTTCTTTGGCCCCCTACTACTATTACATCCAGGTGCCTCAAAAACCCTTTAAACGTAACCAACAAAGTGGCTTCTCCATTAACTTTAATGTGAGTATTTTGAAAGTCCATTAGGATTATATCTGAGGGTCTTAGTTTGGTCCAATTGTTACTGCACCTACACACAAAGTTAAAAGTGTCTTGAGAAATAATTGAGATTGCAGAGCCAGAGTCCAATTCCATCTTACATGGAACTCCTTCTAGCTTTACCATGAGCTTAAGTTTGGGTTTGAGGGGGTGTCGAGCCCCGGTGCGGCATACGCTTCTATGACTTCTGAAGAATCCCACACTAACTGGACCTTGGGTCCCCATACCTCTCCTCATCAGTTCTTCTGACTGGTGTTTGGGTGGCCGGTCTCTCTGGCGGGCTCTGCAAACTACTGCAGTGTGGCCTGTCCTTCCACAAGCTCTGCATGTGGTTGATCAAAATCTGCAATTGGCACGAAAATGGTTGCCGCCGCACCCCTTACATCTTGGTAAGAGAACTGCCTTGTAACTGTCCTCTTGCTGCTGGCTTTTGCAGTGTTGCACGTTAGGTTGCTTTTGGAGTCGGTTGATTTCAGTTTCTTCTTCCTCGGAAGATTCTTCGGTGTGTTTGGCGTCCTCAAGGTGGACCGTTTCTTCAAACTTTGTCGATTTGGCGTGCTTTACTGTTTGAACTGCACCCCCCGCAGCTTCATCGGCCATCACTTCATCTTGTGCTTCAGAAAACGTTAAGATTGGCCTAGCAAAGAGTCTCTGCTGAAGCGTTCTGTCCTGTAGGCCGCAGACGACTGGGCTCTTAGTCACTCTTCTAAGTTTGAAAATTTGCATAGGCGTGCGGCCTGCCTTAGGCCTGCTATGAATTCCGAAGCTGATTCACCGGGTAGCTAGACTCTTTGGTCGAACTTGAACCGCCAAGCCATTTCAGACATCTTGGGCTGGAAATGCCCAGTTAGCTTCTTTTTGAGATCTGCGTAGAAGACTGTTTCAATTGGTGTTGGTGCAAAAAGGTTCTCGGCCAAATCAAAGGTTGCTGGGCTGCACACACAGAGTAGCGTTGCGGCCTTCAGTCCTTCTTCCATGATCTGATTGGCCCTAAGGTAGTTTTCTACTTGTGATAAATATGATGGCCATTTCTCCAGGTGTTTCACGTCGAATTCTTGCAGTTTTCTGACCTTCAGCATTCTTTCTTGCTGGTTCCTGCATTCTTCTGAATACTGCTTCCAGGCTCAGGGAATGAGTCCACTGAGCACGAGGTCACTAGCGTAGCCTGCTATCTGACCTTGAGAGGGGGGGGGAATGCCCTTTCCCTCCAGCGTGCGCTGCCTTTCCCTTGTAGACTTCAACTCTTTATTCAGTGAAGCAAGATCCCAACTTTGTCGCCACTGTTAAATAGCGGGTTCTTTGGCGCAGGAATGAAGACGCATAACTGAGTACAGGGTAACTCATAGTTTACTTCGTGCAGAAACTGTACTGGGGAAATGGCTGCAACTAGCCGCAATATATAGTCTAGCCCCTAAGCGGCAGCCAATAGGTTTGAATCAACCATTGCCGCCTGGAGATAGCCAATTGCAGCACAGGAGACTTGTAGTCTGGGTTGCTGGAGAGCTGTTAGCTGCTCCAGCAACCCACGTGGTATTCCTCAAGAGCCCAGTACATAACAACAACTATGCTCAGAGAACATCAAGGAGTCCCTAGTTCAACCCTGAGCTACATACAACATATTCTCTTCTATTAAAAGTCCCTCTCTTCTCTTGAAAAATCTGTTCTCTTTTATCATGCAGAGCCATTCTGTAACAATTCATTTGGTCTGTTTCATTAGGCAAACCAAATATATCAAAAGAAGGTACCAATTTACAAAAGTAGGGGAAGCAATGGTGAACAACCTGACATAACTATTGGTGGTTACTAATGCGCTGATCAGCAGGAGAGAAGTAAGCATCTTTGAATTTTGTTCCTAGATCAACAAACTCTCAACAGTGATCGTTATGAGCTAAACTTTTGGTGTACCTTGCATATGCATAAACATGATTTATGCATTCATAGCATGGCTTGGCTAATTAAAGTACACCTTTTGCTTATTACATTTTATGGACTCCATTACTATAATGCAGGCAGCTTCAGGCAGCAGGAGACAGAAAATCATCTCTGGGGAAAGAAAATGAGACACATGTGTCCTTTATTTCATTCTTGCAGAATGCTGAATGGTAGCAGATGACATTTTGCAAAACAGAGTAAATTGTGAGAGAGCTACCGTAAAAATGAAATTTATAGTCTTAAATAAATCTAAAAACATATCTTGGATAGAATGAATAAGTATATGTGCAAAAATTTATATTAAAGTTGGGGGGAGGTCACTCATCTTAGACTCTTACCAATTACTGTCTCATTTCATATTTTAATCAACTTAATTTTAATATTAATTCTAGAGAGTAGTTATATCACTTTAAGGTTCTATGTACAACAATAAGATAACATAAATTACAAAAATAAAGTAAAAATTATAAAAGGAAACAAAAATATGCTATCAGCATAACCTTTTTATTCTAGTTGTAGGTATCTGTTAACTGTATCTCATTCCAATTTATTGTAATTGTATATATCTAATATCTAGTTTTTCATGGATCTTGGCATTTTTATAGCATGTCATTTCCAGGTGACAGAAAAAAATATGACTTCAGTGGCACTCAAGAATTTCATTTTGCCAATGTTATCAAGGAGATATTAAGATTATCTGTGGATTCAATCAGTTGTGAGAAATTTGTAATAACTTGTCATGTCTTGGGTTAATATGTTTTATACATGATACTCCTCAAAATCCTTGAGTAAAATCTCTTTGTTTCACCATTAATCTGTATTCAATGGTGCAAAATAACCTTCATTAGAAAACAATGTCCAAAATATCAAAGAATGAAAGTAGAAATAGCCCTATATGTATTTTTTTTAAAAAATGATGTATAATATTTATAGCTCATTATTAAAAAAAATAGGCTGAATGCTTTTATGCTGTTTTAAGAATATTTATTCAAGTAAACATGTCATTCAGAGATACTGAGCTTGGGAAGAAGTACCTACATAGTTGTCTTCTTAGCTCTCTGATTTCTATACAAGCAAGTCAATGTCCAGATTCTATGTTTAGGCAGTTTCCTCAAATTTATTCTTTGAAGAATATTTATTTATTTACATTTCTTTATCAAATTTGTATACTACCTATCTCACTTTAGTGAGTCTTAGGTAATATGGTTCTCAATCAGGCTTTTTCTACTGCATATATGTAATAAACATTATACATACACATACATACAAATATACACACTGATAAAATTAGCTGAGTTTCTGATTTGAAGGTCAATAAATTGGAAATCAGACTAATTAATATTCCGTCCCATAAGCAGTCCATATGGAAGCACCACTTAATTGGATATGGGAAAGTAGATACTTTTTGTGATATGATAATCTCATATTTTTTTCTCAATTAACTATGTTCTAGCCATCAAGATGGATTATGAAAATAAATCATTAACATGGAATATCTTCTATTTGTAATATGGCTTCAACAGATTTTTTTTTACTACATTTGAAAAAGCAGCAATCTTTTCCTAGGTTTGCGCAGCCTAAAATTAAGAAACTCTAAGAATCTGTCATAAATACTTTGAATGGTTTAAAGAATCTTGAATCAAGAAATATTTGCCCCACGTGGTGAATTAGGAATAGAGACTGTGTCTTACTACAGGCCATCTGAAACATATCTTTCAGTATCACATTCCAGATCACTGACAATGACTAAAAATAGAGAATAGTGTAGACTGTGTCTTGCATGAAATGATATCTTGCATGGCTAGTGAAAGTGACAGAAGAATTTAGCTCAGTTTGTAGCTTGAATATCAACTGTTCCATGTCAAATATCATAGCAATTAACATTTTCTATTAACTGAAACTATTTCTCTTGTGCTAATAGATTGCCCAAATATTAATGATAGTTTGTATTTCAGATGGAACTGAAGGAGACATTACCCATTGCCATACCTTATCCTTAGATTTTGCCCTATGGGTACAAAATCCATTTGCCCTCTTTGTAGGGTGAATGATGGAAGAACTGTAATTGAAAAAAGTTATACCAAAAAAGGATTTATATGAGAGCCTTTAAAATCTTTAAGCCCCACCAATTAGCTTGCTATGTAAAGTTCAACTTATCTTAAGACAGACATGTCAAACACAAGGTCCGGGGCCGGATGCGGCCAGTGAAGTGGTTTCATGTGGCCCACGAAGCCATCCTGGAAACAGTGAGGGAACGGCCCCCACTGCCTTGGCCCAGAGACCCTCCTTCTGCCAGAGACCCCCAGATCTGTCCCACTTCTGCCCAGGCCCCCATAGGCACCCTTGATGCAAACGATGTAGAGCTGGCCACGCCCACCCAGTAGGCCATATGCACTCTAGCCACGCCCACCCAGTAGGCCATGCCCACCCTGGCCACACCCACCTGGCCCCCTGAGGGCAACCGCAATGCTGATGCGGCCCTCAATGAAATTGAGTTTGACACCCCTGTCTTAAGAAATAAGGAAACAATGAAATAATATATTAGGCATTCTTAGTTATGTTGAGGATATGAAGGAATACTAGAATAGAATAGAATAGAATAGAATAGAATAGAATAGAATAGAATAGAATAGAATAGAATAGAATAGAATAGAATAGAATAGAATAGAGATGGAAGGGACCTTGCAGGTCTAGTCCAGCCCCCTGCTCAAGCAGGAGAACCCTATACCATCTCAGACAAGTGACTGCCTCTTCTTAAAAATCTCCAGTGATGGGGCGCCCATGATTTCTGTAGGCAAGCTATTCCACTGGTTAATTGTCCTCACTGTCAGGAAGTTTCTCCTGAATTCTAGTTTGCTTCTCTCTTTGATCAATTTCCAACCATTGTTTCTTGTCCTTCCCTCTGGTGCTTTGGTGAATAACATGACCCCCCTCTTCTTTGTGGCAACCCCTCAAATACTGGAATACTGCTATCATGTCTCCCCTATTTCTTCTTTTCTTTAGACTTGCCAAACCCAAGTCTGTTCTTCATATGTTTAGTCTCCAGGCCTTTGATCATCTTAGTTGCTCTTCTCTGAATTTTTTCCAAACTTTCAACATCTTTTTTGTGATATGGTTATCAAAATTGACTGCAGCATTCCAGGTGTGGTCTTACTAGGGTAATACCTTGCGTGATCTTGATTCTATGCCTCTGTTTATACAACCCAGGATTGTATTGGCTTTTTTGGCTGCTGCTGCACATTGCTGGCTCATGGTTAAGTGATCGTCTACTAGGACTCCAAGGTCCATCTTCTTTTTTTATATATCAAATTTTATTGATTTTCTAATATTACATTCACATATTTGAAAAGCAACATGGTGGCTGGGTAGTCATAATTCTATTACATACAGATATCATTAGTACAGATTTCAAATTGCTACCATAAACATTTCCTCTCTTTTTCCCTTCATATATACTGTCTATTTGTTAATTTAAAGACAGGTTTTATCCTATCAATCACATAGAAAATAACTTTCTTACATATATCCATAGTTTTTAGTTTACACATATTCTAATTGTTTTAACATACAATCTTTTAGACAATCAATGACCTAATAGATTTTTCAATTTTAATTTCCACTAACATTTAGATTTAACATTTGATATTTATCATTCCCAAGATTTTTTAGTATACTCCCAATTCATCTATCACCATTCCTCACAAAATCTAATATTCAAAATACACATCCCGTTTACTTAACTTCTCACCCTTTATGTCAGCAAATTAAGGATATGATATGATATCCTTTCTTTTTGCTAATTTTCAGTTTTTTTAAGTAGTAATCAAAATTTCTTTTTATTTCAATATTTAATGCTTCCTCTCTTCCTCTTTGTATCTGCTCTCTTGCTTAAACTGATAATTTTCATTTTTAACATTCCATATAGACCTATTTATTACTTTCAACAAGTTTTTAGCTTATCTACATTATTCACCTTTACATGACCTTTATGCACAAATCAACATTCAAATTAGCTATTAGTATTAATACTGCTAAATTTTAATGACCAAATTTTTTTTCTTTATCTCAGTTCATAACAATGTCTTCTGTTCAAAATATGCATCTTATCTATTTAAGTACATTCTGTTTCAGATTTTAATAAGATGGTCGAAACTCCATTCTTCTTGAGTCTTATTCTGGCTTTTTTCCTTTGCCAAATATCTTCCATGTCCTTGTTTTTGGGTCATCAAACCAACCTCCTTGTAATATCATGTATATTAATTGATATTGGCAAAACCATCCGGTTGCCATTTTTTGAGATGACTTGTAGTCTAGTGGGTCAACTCTTTATTCTTCCATATCGACGTGGTTGTTATGAATTGTTTGTCTTCTCATCCAACTGTTCTTTTTATAGATCCTCTAGTTCCTTCTGAATTGTAAAAGAAACCTTTTCCTTTTTCCAAGTTGTCAATTTCTTTTCTGGATTTTCAAATATCAATATTTGTTGAATAGTAGATTCTTCTGTCATAGTATTTGAATATTTCATTTTTTCTATTGTATTTTGTGTAGATGGTTCTTTAGTTGTGGTCAAAGTTTGGGCTTTCACATCTGGGCTGTCTTCTTGTTCCTTCCATAGCCTCTTAGTATTTCACTGGTTGTGGTAAGAATTTGGATTAGTGTTTTCAACATAGCGAGTTTGTTGATCTTCATCCATAAATAAATTTTGTTCCTGGTCTTCTTCCATATTGGTATTTTAAGCTAAAGGCTTTACACTTAGAATATCCAAAAGAGAGAATTTTTTTCTAGGTAGGGAACACAAAGCCTTTCACAGCTGTTGTTTCAAAGTTCTCAAGGTTATGTATCTTATCTTTTTCCCTGGGCAGTCAGCCAGGCCCCTTTTAAAGTTTCACTTTTAGTCCCAAAGTTGTCTTAATCTTTTCAGTTTTTCTTTTTTCTTTTCATAAAAAAGAATCCAGATTTCCAACAGAAGTAGATGATGAAAAATAAGAAATAAAAAAAAACCTTTCAGTCCACATGCTTTGAGAAATAAAGTTCCAATTGGGATTCAGTTACTTTTTCAACATTTAAAATGCCCCTGCATATTTAGTCACTGCTCTTTCTGGAGGGAAGACTAAAAATCCCCCTTCCCTCACCACAGGGGGGAGAATGCTTAGCAGCTTAAGGAGGTACAGAAAGTAATTAGGGTGTAAAAGAGGTAGATCTCACCCAGATATTGATTCATCAATATCTGTGGCTGCAAAATTCAAAGTTCTTGTTCCACAGTAACTTTTTTTACAGTCATAAATGACAGAAATATATTTTTTCTATTGAACCACTAGCTCTACATTTTTCTGTATGGCCTGGAGAGATCAAATTGATCCTTAGCTATGGATACTCACTGGGTGAGATTTGGGCAGTCACTCTTTCTCAGTCCAGCCTACCTCACAAAGTACTGTTATGGGGATAAAATGAAGGGAAAACCATAAAAAGTCGACTTTTCTGACTAGAGAAAAGAAGTGATATAACAATAATAACATGAAAAAGAAGCTAGTAGTTTGAACATTTATTTAGATTAAAGAAAAAAGCATTGTTTAGGTTAAACTTGAAATGTTTTCATTACAATAGAGAGAGAATGGTAAGATAAGATAAGATAACCTTTATTGTCATTTTTTTTTTACTGTGGGCACAACGGCACACATCAAAAATGAAATTTAGCTGCCCGCTCTCAAAGTGGAACACATACATGACACACACCTAACCATACTATATACACCTATGTATAGACCCACACTCCTACATATACATAACAAATAAATATTAAATACTGTCAATCTTGAATATATAACAGAAGGAGGAAGCTTGAGAATTCACAAGGTTAATGCTGTATGGAATAAAACTATGGCTGAATCTGGATGTTCTGCTGTGGATACCACAAAGCCTCCTCCCAGAAGGTAACGAGGAAAACAGGTCATGAAGAGGATGTGTAGTGTCCCATATAATCTTAGGGACTCTGCTCAAGCAACACTTCTGTGCTATGTCCTGGATGGAGGGGGGGAATTGCCAATGATCTTTTTGGCCATCCTCAGCATTCTCTCAGATGGGCTAGTTTGAAGATTTCTGTAAATATATGAGGGCTCCAAGCAACCATATTTTGTAGGTTACTGAATTTTCTATACTGAACTCTTATTTAACCTGGTACCACTGCAGATGATCCTTACTATATCTCATAAGTTATCTATAAAGATGTTTGTTGTCAAAATCTTACAAATGGTTAAAGTTGAGAGCCCTGCACAGTAATTGGGATAGTAATCCATTCTGAATAGAAAATAAGCAAGCTACTAATTTCTTTAGGATAGTAACAAAATAACACCATCTTCTCAAAGCCCAGATTATCTTTTGATTAATTACTCCCCTTTCACATGACCACTGAGTTCAAACATGGTAATATTGCCCTTGTTGAATTATGCCTCTTTCTCCATTTACAACCAAGAGAATGATCTCTTTGAATACCTAAAGGACACTAACGTCCATCTATATGTTATAAGGAATTATTCACCATAGATACAGGTAAACAATATTCTGGTTGACTGTGCAACTAACAATAATTTAATTGTCAGACTGCTATTGCCACTTAAGCTATTTTCTTATTTAATTGGTCTTCAATATATGAGTATTGAAATTAAATAAGATTTTAACTGATCTGTTTCCTTGCTCTTCAGATTCTGAGCTCTACTTGGAATGGGATCAATCCCATTAATAGAGTCAGAATAATTATCCCATTGCCTCTGTTTTTAAGTTAAAAAACGTAAAGGTAAAGGTTCCCCCGCACACGCGTGCTAGTCGTTTCTGACTCTAGGGGCCGGTGCTCATCTCCGTTTCAAAGCCGAAGAGCCAGCGCTTGTCCGAGGACATCTCCGTGGTCATGTGGCCGGCATGACTAGACGCCAAAGGCGCACGGAACGCTGTTACCTTCCCACCGTAGTGGTCCCTATTTTTCTACTTGCATTTTTACATGCTTTCGAACTGCTAGGTTGGCAGAAGCTGGGACGAGTAACAGGCGCTCACTCTGTTACGCGGCACTCGGGATTCGACCCGGCAAACTGCCGATCTTCTGATCGACAAGCTCAGCGTCCTAACCCACTGAGCCACCGCGTCCCTTGTTTTTAAATTACAGAACTGGAAAACTACAGAGAGGGTTCTATAGCACATAGTGCATTATTAATTCTGTATGACAAAAGTCTTGAAGATTTCCAAGAATCTGGAGGAAACCTAAAATATACTAATTTGAGGGGAAACTGAGCTTATGGAACAAAACACTACTAAACTGTCTTAAAGAAAGTCGACTGCATTTATATCCATTAAGTCCACATACAGTTTTATCCATTTCATTTGCTGGAATGGTTGCAATGAGATGATGGAGTTGAGGGATGGTTAATAAATTACTTATTTATTAAATTAATTAATTAATAAAAACTAATTTTGGAAGTATTAATAGCACCTGGTTAAATATTAAATGATCAAAACTGTATTGAGTTAAAACTGAATTGGCAACAGAAACCTTGGATATTATTTGAAAAATGGTCTCTTCTGCTACTGTCATCTATATTTCTGCCCATAGTAGATTTTTTCCCCCTGGTAAATTATATGAAAATACAAGATAGAACATAGTCCTGTTATGACTTACCATAAAATGTTGTCAATTAAGAGAGATGATTGAACAGTGAAAGTGTGCCTTGTAAACTTTGTTATGTAGAGTAAGAAATTAGAGATATCTTTATATTGGAGGGGTCATCATATGCCAGACATTATTTTTTTTTTTTTTTTTATTGAAAAGTTTTAAAAAATACAATTTTCCTTTAAGAAACCCCCCTTCCCCCTCCCTCCTCCCCTCCCTACCTCCCCCCTATCTCCCCCCCTCCCCCTCTCCCTCCTCCCTCCCCTGCCTCCCCCCCTCTACTTCCCCTCCTCCCCCCCTCCCCCCCCCTCCGACTTCCCAGAGCAAAATACAAGGTATATATCTAAAAAGCAATCATAAACAATCATATACTAACAATTATAAACTCTAAAATCCATCACTCTCTAGCTTATATAAAGTAAACCAATCCTTAACAATACTAAATATATATAAAAAACTAAAATAAAAGAAAACTAGCATCATTCCCATCTATGTTCTTCCACATTTCCCTATTACCTAAACATATTCTCATTTACACATCACAAACACCTATCCCTATTAACCTCTCTAGCCAAAATAGACTATAATAGATAGTTCTTACACAAATTAACCCGCATTAACCCACAAAACTTTCTTCCTCTTCCTCTGTAATAAATTGTCCATTAATTCCAAATTAAAGATTCTGTTGCCATACATATCATCCCAAAACTTTTAAAAACACAAGTACCACTTGTCTATAAGTATATTGTGGAAGTTCCATAGATTTCTGCTGGTCTTATTTTTTTGTCTTTTTTGAGCGTTTTAAGGCAGCACGCGTCACCCTCTGTTCTCTAATATCATCCAAAAGAGTTGCAGCTTGAACTCCTCCTGTACCCTTCTCGTCTATCAGTCCATCTTCATCCTCTTGATGTTCTCCTTCTCCAGATCCCTCTGCAGCTTCCAGAAGTGTTGATGGGGTTACATTTAAAACATTGTTGTAAAAGTCATGCGCTTGCTTCACATTACCCAAACAGTACCTTTTGCCATCATACATGAAGCTCAGCCCAGCTGGGATCTCCCATCTGAACCTTATATCCCTTTGCTTGAGCTCTTGCACAAGAAAAATAAAATCCTTCCTTCTCTTTAAGATCTTTGGAGGAATTTCTTTTAGAACCAAAACTTCTTGACCAGCAATCACAACTTTGGTATCATAGGCAGCTTGTATAACTTCATCTCTAACTTCCCTTTTTACAAAATAAACCACCACATCTCTAGGCAACTTTCTCTGTTTAGCAATCCACGAATTCACACGAAACACTTTGTCCATACCTTGTTTTATTTCAGATGCTGGATGATTCAATACCCCCTCAAAAGCCTCAGAAACCAGCTGCTTTAAATCTTCCTTAATATTCTCTTTTAGGCCTCTAATTCTCACAGCAAACTGCATCTGGTAAAATTGGGCCAGACTCTGTTCACTATCCATTTTGTCTTTTAAATCTTCAATTTCCAAAACTTTTGCTTCTAATATAGCATTCTTTTGAGTCAAGTCTTGCACTTGATCATCCAGCACCTCCACACATTTAGCAACTTTATGCACTGAGGACAAAATGTCTGCCTTCATCTCTCTAAGTTTCTGTTCCATCCTTTCTTCCATTCTCTGCTCCAATTTCTCCAATTTCTCCTCCATCTGTGCAAATTTAGCACCCATTGACTCCAGAATTAACTGGGTATGTTTTTCAAGATCCTTCGAAGTCAATACATCAGGAGAATGCAACGCCTGCAGTAATGATTGTTGTTGCACCGGAGAATTTCCAGCACTCCGAAAAGTTCTAGGGGGAGGTTTAGCCGCCATCTTTTACTTACAATTGTGACGCACTTTCACTTTAAGTTTTAAGCAAAGTCCATCAAGCTTGAGAGTAAAATAAAATAATCTTCTTCATCTCTTCATCTTTCCCTCTTGTACTGCTCTGCCTGCTCTTTTCCTTTCATGGTCTCTCCTTCAAGCAGGGATGGTCGCAGACGCCTGGCTCTGCTCCATAAAGTCCGGAGCAGAGACGCTAGCCAGCTGGGAGCAGCCCAGGCTACGGGGGAGTTCAATCCTTCAGCCGCCCAAGCTCCAAGCTCAGGCGGCCCCGGAGAACTCAACCCCCACCTGGGGGCTCACCCCCTCCTCTTCTCCCGAGGAGGGGGCTTCAAATTCGCCCGAACAGCTGATCGGCGCTGTTTCGGGCGAAAAATCACACAGCTGAGCTGCGGGCAGCCCGGGAAGGCTGTCTCCGGCGCCGCGGAGCCACCGGAAGCCCATATGCCAGACATTATTCAGTAAATATGATCTTTTAACAGATAAGCTTACAAAACAGATTTTTGTTTTCACTAGGCAAAGGCTCACTGACATCTTTGAAAAACTAGTACCTATTAGCAGTTTTTATGGGAAAATATTGTCTAAAAGTAGATAATCTAGAAAAAATAAGAATCAAAATGGAATATATGGAACATAATGCTGTATTTTATTTAGAGAGTGAGAAGAAAAAAGGAGGGATGGAATAACTTTTCAAAGCTGAGCATCTCAAACTTTTTTGGATCTCACAGCCTCACCCTCACGAACATCCATATAGAAGCCTATAAAATTATTTGCTTAGTGGTACTTCCAAAAGAAGTGTTTTCAATTTATGTTCTCCATACTCAAATGTTGTGAGGAGGCCCTCGAAACCTCTGCTATGCTTCATGCAGTCTACATATTACATAGTGCTATCTTCATTCTGTGTGGAATTAATAATATATTGCTTTAGATTAAGCTAATGAATATAATAGATTATCTAACTAGCTGTGTTCACATATTATTTTTTTCCTATTTGGAAACTTCTGTGAAATCAGTCTATCTAATTTCAATAATTATTTAGTATACATTTGACACTTTTACATACAATAGTGTTATGTGAACCCAATTAAGAGCAAT
Organism: Vipera ursinii; assembly: GCF_947247035.1. Lineage (NCBI taxonomy): Eukaryota > Metazoa > Chordata > Lepidosauria > Squamata > Viperidae > Vipera > Vipera ursinii. The sequence goes on from NC_139517.1 coordinate 91,969,888, forward strand.
TTAGAGTTCTAAAAACAAGGACACTAAAGTTATAATGTGTTGTGTTATACACCCAATTCCTGTCAGTGCTGCAGACAATATTTTATATTTATATGTATATTTTTTTCCATACAATCATGTTTGATTCTTGGAGTCTTTCTTGGCAAGCTTTTACAATAGTGGTTTGCCACTGCATCCTTCTCAGGGCTGAGAGAGAGTCAGCCAGCTTGCTTTGTGCCTCAAGTGAGACTAGAACTCACAGGCTCCCAGTTTTTAGCTTAATACCTGAACTATTACATCAAACCGACTCTTAATCTTTGTTTAAATCTGCTAAATTTATGCCATGAAAACTTGACAACATTCTTCTTAGAAGGTGTACATCTGCTGAACTGAAGAAGCTTCTTGGATGAGAAGCAAAATGTTTTCAGGAAAAATAAAGAAAATCCAGTTGCCTTTTGAAAAAGCACCTTTGGGACAGGCATAACCTAGATGACTGAGAATATCTATAGATGTAATGTTTTCCACATCTTCGAACTTGGGATGATACAATGTGCACGTGTGTATTTCCATTGAAAGTATAGCAAAAATTGCCATTAAAATTTTATATTCATTTTGCACATATGATACTTCATCTTGTCAACCTTCTCCCTTTGGCATGCAGTAAAATATTAATGTTATGAACTCTTATTCAAAACAGCCATGTATGTGAAGCAAAATCAGCTCTGTTAATTTAATCTGCTTTCCTAAATGTTAACAGCAGTATAAAAATGGATGCTGTCATCCTTGTAATCAGTTGCACAGTGCACAGGGGCAGCAGTCTCTGGTGCCTCATCTGTGAACTAATCTTTCATTTCATAGCAGATCTTTCCATATCAAACAACACAAATGACTTAATTTGCATGACAGGATTTGTAACGGGGCAAATCTAGTGTCAAAGTCGATTAAAGATTACACCGGAGAACTATCATAATCAGGACTCTAATGAGCCTAAATAGTACATGTGAAGTCTCCCCTCTTTGCCATTCCAGTCATGTATAAAAAGGGAATGCATTTCTTTTCATCGCTGAGCAAGTCCTTGGGTTTGAACATTACACCCTGCGTTGAGCTAAAGTCATGTCAGTCTAGTTGCAGAGAGAGAGAGAAAAGGAAATAATAAAGCAAACATCACTTCACAAATGACATTGCTTAGTATAAGCCAACGTTTGAAGCCCTTAATTCTTCTAATCTGCAAAATAGTCGATGCTAATGGGTTTTTGCCTTTGTGAAAGCTGATGCATAGAAAGAAAAACTTTAATGAGCTGCCTGGGTTGTATGCTTACAGATACCTGTCAAATGTCTGTCATCGCAGCTATCATTGAGGCATTATAAAGAAAGTAAGAAGGAAAGAACGACAGTATTTGTACAAGCATTTTCATGCTAAAATGGCACAATTTTCTTCCTGTCATAATTTCATTGTACCCGAAAGTCAGAAAAAAGCTTAACCCTTTCATTTTGCACATCTTGTGCAACAAACAGTCTATACTACTAGGCAATTTTCAAGAGAGCACCTTTGTGTGTGTTTCTGCTTTTTTGTAAACAGCATCCTCTTCTAAATTGGTTTCGGGTACAAGTTGCTAGTTGCTGTATCCTGGAGAGATCAATAGTTTATTGCACATAACAAAACCATAATATAAAACGTCTATTGTCAGAATATATTTTGACTTATAGGTGTTTACATCCTAACAATGTTCAAATGAATATAGGTGTGACAAGGTCAACCAATGCCTCCCTCAGCTTCTCGACTTCTCTTGTACAGAAAGGAAATAAGAAATATAATGGCACCTGGGAAGCTAAGTCTTGGTGCGAGACTAGGCTAGCCTAAGTTGAAATATCATCTCAGAAGCAGGCAGTGGCAAACCCCTTCCATATTGTTGCCAAGAAAATGTTGACACCAAGAAGTGAATTCTAGAAAGACCTTTTGACATTGGTAGTTGATCACTCTGTCATTACTCAGCTATTAAAATGGTTTTTTAGAGCTGAAGCAAGATGTGAGAAAGATAATGTGTAGACTGTTTTCCCTCCCATCTTTTCAGACGTTTTTAAAAAAGTAAGCAACAGAGAGTTTTTTGAAGTTCTGATTGCATTTCTTACACAGCCTTCCTCAACTTATATCTATTACATAACCACTTATAATTTTGATTTATGACTTCTTCCATTCTAGGCAATCATTCTGCAATGTTTTTTACATTTATTTTTTTAAGGGGAGAGGAGGCATTATGGCAAAATAGAATCCATATAATAACAAAACACAAGGACATGGGGGAAATCACCTCTTGAAATGAGAAACATGTCCTTAACTATTTTGTCTCTTTGATCTTCAGAGGCCAAAGATTGATTACTCTTAACTTTATTCATTTTACTTAAATAAATATTATTTCCCCCATTGCAATCTTTCCTCTAATTCCCCCCCACAACTTGAGGTGGGTTGAGTTTAGAGAGACTGACTAATTTGACTTCTTTTTTAAGAACATTATAGCCTGTGAGTTATGTGTGAGAGAAGAAGGCTTGCAGCAGCTATTATTGGCTATTAAATCCAAATCCCATTTCAAGGCCTCTGTTTAAGATGTAGCTGCTGACAATTTTTGAGCAAATGGGGAAGCATCTTATTTTTGTTACTGTAGCCAAAGTGATAGCGGGCAAAGGAAGATTTCCATGATGGCAATGTTTTAATGAAAAAGTAAGAGGACCCTCATTTGACAAAATATGACTCCTTTTTATACTACACTGGTTTTTCTACAGAAAAACAACAGTTACTTTATTGTAGTTTGATGGTTTAGCAAGGTAGATTCAGGATTTTCTGGGGGGAAAAACAAAGCAAAAGAAGAAGTGTACTTTCCTCTATGCAAAGATCCCCAAATCCTGGTCCAGGGCCTGTTGGAAACCAGACTGCATAAGTGGCGGGCAAGCGCACGAGTGCACAAAACCATCCCTCCCCTCTGCCACTACCACTGGTCCGCTGAACCAGAAAGGTTTGGCACTTGGATTCTCCCACCATGTTCTCTAGATGTTTTGAACTATATTCCTCATAATTCCAGTTTGTAGACACTGACACTGGTTCAGCAGATATGAAGAGTAGTACCAAACTGGAGAAAGTTGCCCTATTACATCTCTCCTTCCCAACTAAGCTTAGCTCAAAGTTCACGGCATGATGTAATGCCTCTTCTCACTTCAATTGTGTGTGGAAAAGATTTCAACTTTGGATGTCAAAAACCTACTTCAGAATCATATTTTACTTCTATTTCTGTGAATTAGGTAATAAATAATCTTCTGAGCTTCCTGGCTGTTTAATAGAACTTTCACACTTAATCCTAAGAACTAAATGCTAAGCAATTAATGTTCCCAATGTGAATAATACATTATATATCTGAAGTGTGCATGTATGTGGCTCTGATGTGGGATCTCGTCTCTTTCAAAGTATGAATAATTCATTCAACATCTTTGCTCAATTGTTCTTTTAACAATGGCAATTATGATTTTAAAAGGTTATACGGCATGTTGAAAAATACTCCTTTGTGGTTTCCCCTGTGGCAGCTTATGTACAATTTTCCACAGACCCCAGCCTTTGCCATTACCATCTCTGGCTCACTCTTTCCCTGCCTCAGTGTGAGCCAAAGTTCGCCTTTTCCCTCTGAAGGCTACCTCTGTGACCTAACTGCTACACCTCTGATCCTCCACACCCCAGAAGCTGTCACAGGTCTCCCTCCTTCCCAGGAGTTGAACACACAATAGAGAATAGGCCCTCGCTGTGAGGTTCAGCAGCCATTAACCCCTACCAGCTGTTCCTGCAGGGAGCCTTCTGTGGCTGAATGCCCTTTCTCTGGGGAGGCCCTCATTTCCACTAATCTAACTATTGTTGGCTTGGAATGCTGACAGGAGAAAAGAAATTTTTCTTGTGTTCATGCAAGTGTGTGTATCCATGTGTAAGTGAAGGAAGAGTGAAGGCTAATTTCTATAGTAGGCATGAATGGAGGGGATGGGAAAAATACTAGTTAAAATGTGTTTACTTGCTTAAAAGGCTCTGTCAATTTAAATAATTTCAGTACCATGCTTTTTTCCGCTTCTGGTTAAGGGAAAGAAAATTGGTTACTCTTAAAATTTTTTTCCATGAAAGCCACTAAAAGATGCTCATATTGCCTGAATCTTTTCAGCAATATGTTACTCTATTTTATTTTGCTCCTAAGAATGACTTCTCTTGCAGCTTGGAAAAAGTGAGGAGGCTGAGCTATATTTGGCGGAAGTCATCTTTTCAAAAGCTAAATGTGTGTAAGTGTATTCTGAAATATTTAAATTACTGAATAAGTGTCATTGTTGGAGAACTTCAGTGAGTAATTCCTCATTTTACCTGTTTGTGGAAAATATGATGTGATTGTCATACTTTATAAACAGATAGAGAATTGTTTTATATAGTGCTTAAAATGATATAACAAAGCCAATTTCCTTTTAAATCAATTATACTTTCTGTAGTCTGAAATAATAAATTCTCACATTATTTACAAAAGGTATTACTTTTTGTACTTATAAATAAATGTTATTTCTAAAATATTTTCATGGATTATGAATGGCTGAATGTATGTTTTCAAAAGAAAATAGTGAACTGGTAAGCAGAATAAAAATGTTAGTACATTAAAATAGCTTGGGCTTTATAAATTTTGGGAGATTTTTCTTTAAAGAAAATTGCTGTTACTCAGAAGAGGAATTATCTTCATAGAAATGTATTTTTTAGTAACTAGGGCAAATGACATATAATGCAACAGTGCATCTGTTCCCATGTCTAGATTACAGGAATTATGGATTGTGGAAGTAGCAAGAAAAGCCTATTAATTTAGATTTAGATTTATATCCCATCTTTTCTTCAGGAACTCCCACCAGTTGGGGATCTCCCTTCAATTTGTCTCACTACATCAAGCCTATGAGGTGAGTTGCAAATACATTTTGCCCATAGTTCCTTCTCTTTCTATTGCACCAAATCATTGAACTAGTGTAAAATAATATTTAAGTGAACAGACTTTGATTTTTCTCAATTTTAAATGCTGACAAGCAAACTAGTTGTAATGGGATCTGAGAATAACTTTGGGAAATAGGAGGAACAGCCCCAGCCTAGACAGAACTTTGATAATAGAAATCTGAGTCCAAAAAAGAATGCAGATGGAAAAAAAATGTCTTAGAAAGAACCTTCCCTAGTTCTCAGACAAAAAAGACAAGAGAGGGAGGAAGTGTTTTCAGATTTGCAAGGTTCTATTACTATAATCTTGCAATAAGTCCTTGTTAATACTCATGGTTTTGCCTTCCTATCTCAGAAGGCTGACACAGGGAAGAGTCTTTTTCTTAAAATCCTATTTCCTCTAAATCATTCAGCACATGGTTTATTTGTTGAAAGAAAAACAAGTTTAAGCAATAAATTATAATAGGATGACAAATTTTAATAATACCATCAAAAATGAAAATGAATGGGGAAATCCTAGCTTACCATTTTTACTACTCTGTTTGAATCTCCCTTGACATCAATATAAAAACCTAATATCATGTTTAGTATCATTGCTTTAGGCCTCCTTTGTCTGTAAATGATAAGCATCCTATCTTTTTAATTTTTACTGTTGTTGAAAGATGAAATTTGAGCTTTTTGGAAAAACCAAAATACTTATTCCTGCCCCTCTCTTATTATCATAAGACAACCAAACCTCATATCTAATTTCTAGGACTGTGCAGATGTTTAGAAATGATGTGGAAATGTTACTGTAAGTACAGTACATACTAATAAAAACATAGTACCAGTCTGCAACTCTTTAAAGAAACTTCAATGTTTCCTCAATATCGCATGTCTTTCCTGTCTAACTGGAAATTAAATCTGAAGCACTGCACATCTTAATTTTCTTTTCAAATGGGTAAAAATATTTTAAATCCAAATTCTATTTTCTAGAATTTGAATGGTTATACCATGCTATTTTACTGGGCACATTAGCAAAGACTGGAATTGTTAACACAATCAACAAGTAAATTGGTGCCTAAGTTATGTCCCAGAAACCTCTGATTCTACTGGACCATTGTAGAATGGAGATTGTTGTTTTCTATTCGAATCTAAACAATAACAATATAAGATTATCTACTATTAATATTTTGGGTAATATGTGAAACATACAAAGTAAAAATGCATCCTAGGATAAACTCATCACTGCCAGTTAGATGTATAGAACTGTCTGTGCTTCAGGAATTCTAATGACTTTGTAGGGATTTTAACTGAATTTTAACAGCATAGGGGTACTTAGGGGCATTGTTGAGAACCTCAAAGAGTCTAGGGAAGCAGTAATAAACTACTGACCTAAAAGAGGGTCACTAACTTTTTTGGGCTAGTGAGTACATTGGGAATTTTGAAAACATGCATTTGGCTATGAATCTCAATGGTTGTCATAGAGGGTATTATAAGCAACTATATTCCAAATTACAAACAGAGCACTAAATTATAGCTATCCATCATTCTACTTTCCAAGAATTCTTCTGGGATTTACGTGAAACCAAAAAGCATAACTTAAAGTACATATTTTTGCCAGATACTAGCTTCCAAATACTTTCTTAAATTAAAATATTTTTTTTAAAAAAATATAAACTCACAGTAGGAAGAATAACAGACATCAAGGAATATCCTGTTGTGTGTTGTCATCCCAGGACATAAATTAATTCAGATCTGTCATAGTTGTGCTGCAGTCAGTGAGAGTAATTTTGTATTCATATGGTTCCAAAGTGCAACACTTTTATTAGATGATTCCTAGTAGAATTTATTTCACTAATTGTTCAATTTATATCCATTTTTCCTTCAGGACATCAAGGCAACATAGTTATTTCCCTTCTTTGATATTTACATACAATGAAAACAGACAGAAAACAACTGGGCAAAAATCAGGAAATGAATTTCCATAATTTCCATAATGGAGAATGGGCTTAAATCAGAATACCTCATAGGATAATTTCTAACCTTCCTCCATTTAGAACTTTTTCACATTTTTTACTCAAGACAGAAGTTTTACTTAATCATCTCACCAGTTTAGTTGGGAAACAAACTTCTCTATGTTTTTATTACACTCATTTAAATACAACAAGCAATTTCATTTGGGTGTATTTGTAATTAATTTTTCCAAGGATATGATAAATGGTTAGAAGATTTTAGAGTTGTAGAAAAAAGTTTCCAAATGAGCAATGAATCAATAATCAGTTGCATATGCTACAAATCTCTTTAGAACTACTGAAATGATTGTTAATCAGGACATTTAGGGGAAGGAAGATAGATAAATCCTTAAATTTACAGTGACACAAAGCTATGAGCCAGGTGAAGATCTACAAAATTATATTTGTACAAGAGTGTAATTTGCTGAATTGAATCAGTAGTTGGTAACTACGAGTACACTGAGCATTCAAGAGCTACTACTTAGCAGTATCACTTTAGATAAGAACTCCTGTTTAGTGTCATCTTTAGCCATGGGCAAAAGTTGAAGAAAAATGTGTACAATTTAAAAGGAACTACCAAACATCTATATTCATGAAAGAAAAGGATTTAAGAATATAACATAAAAAATGATTGAATTGGAATAGGTTTAGCAAGAAAGAGTGCAAATCTGAACTAAATCAGAATACTGTGCAGTATATCTGAATATTACATAGTTATTGTTTTTTCTTATTTTATGCACTCTATGTCCCCCCCCCAGATTTGACCAAAAATAGCATTGAAGGTAGTTATAATGATAATAAAAATATGGAATGCATTGAAAGAGATTTAAGAGTTTACCAGACAGACATGGCATACTGAAAAGTTAGATTCTTTAATATTCTGCAGTACCAGATTGGTGCCCAACAAATTCTAATTGCTTATTTACCAAATTATGTAGCCAATCAGGAGCCATACTCAAGATGAAAATTCTTTAGAACTTCCATATATGTCAGTTATAGTGAAATTTTAGTTATACCATTTTAGGCTGTACACCTAATTTGAAGGGAAACTAGTAGCTTTAGCAATATATTTGTTCATATAACCCATTTTTGTTTTAAAATTAAATTTTAAACCGTTGAAAGCCTTCTGGAATCACCTAAGTATGACTTGGATGGTTATGTAGATTGAATGAATAAATAAATAAATAAATTCATACATACATACAAAAATAACATAAATACATTAATAAAAATTAATAAGGAAGTAAGCAAATAAATAAATTACTTAGTACTGCTCTAAGAAGATAAGTGAGGGTTCAAGACTGATTTCTTACCATCGGTTACCACAGATCTGAAGATAGATGAATGGAGTAAAGAGAGATTAAGCACCATACAAGTATTTAGCCTGAATTCAGGTAACAAAATGTCTTTGAAAAGCATTTTTTCCTCTTCAAAGTTTGCTTGTGACAAATTTCAGAGTAATTATTATGAGCTAAAATCCTGAATATAGCAATTTTGCTTTCAATTCATCAATTAGACTGGATTTAAGCAGGTCATGTGAATAGATATTGTTTAAAGAATTTGCATGTGCATAACTTTGCCATTTAAAAATGCAGTGAATAGAGGAAACTGTGATTATAAAGTACAAAATCTCCCCTGAAGCAGTAATCTTACCTAGGAATAAACTTACTGAATTAACTGTGTTGGATTCAGAGTTAATAATAAGAATATCACTGTTAAAATCAGTGAATTAAATTAAACATAATCATTACTTGGGTTTGATAGTCCCTAATCAGATTTGCTGCAATAAACATTCATAGGACCATGCTATAGGACTTTGCATGGTTAGGTATTAGAGATAAACTTCATTTCATAACAATCTCTAAGAATTCTTCTGAGAAATAGACTCCATATTCAATATTTTCATGAAAACTCTTTCTAAACATTACTTTATACATTATGTTTTGTACATACTCCTTGAAAAATTAATACATGTAAAGGATGTTATTATTACATGATCCGAAAAATGGAAAGCAGTTGTGTTAACATAAAATTGTAACAGATACCCATTGGAGTCAATTAGAAAAATGCACTTTTAATACTGGAAAACCATGATTTTTTTTCATGCTATGAAATTCGTATATGTTTTCTGTAATATATCTGGATTATGTGATCACATAGCATATAAATTATTGGAATTTAAATTCACATTTTTAAAGGTGCCTTAATCCCTTTCCAGAAGGGCATTGGGGGAGGGCGAGAGATGAATGAAGAAAAAATATTTGCAAAAAGAGTTTAAAAAACATAATTTAACCTGTAATATTTTTTCTACATTTCTGATAGTATTGAGAACTTGCTGGAGCATAGACTCACAGCATTAACAATCTCTCCATTTACTGAACAATAGCACAGCCAGATGCTGCTGGTCATAATTTATTCTTTTACACTGATGCTTGCACACATAGACATACACTTTCAGTGTAAATTCAATTCAATTTGCACTCATGAGGGTGGGAAAGAAACCTATTAAGTACATCATTATCGTATCAGAGAAAGCAAAATGGTACATCAGCTCTGTATATAATAAATTATGTGCATAAAAATTAGCAGTCCTTTCCTTTTGCTGTATACTCTTAAAATACGGAATATACTCTATTCCCAAAGCCAAAAAAATTGGAGGCGGTGCAGTTCCCAAAGAAATTTAAGTTTCCCAATTCAATATAATCTTTTGTGTTTCTTATATAATTTGAAAATAGGCATTCAAGTGTTAACTTTTCCTTGCTTAAGCAAAGACTGGAAAAAGGAGAATGTCAGAAAAAAGGCTTTAAGAATCTGGATTACTTATTGCTTTACATTGTTAATTCTGCTGTAATGTTTTTGTTCTTTCACCCACATCTTATTTGCTAACATTCAATATTTACTGCAAGTTCAGTTGTCTGCAGATTCACTAGGTAAGAAAGAAAGCATGAGGAAGGAAGGAAGGAAGGAAGGAAGGAAGGAAGGAAGGAAGGAAGGAAGGAAGGAAGGAAGGAAGGAAGGGAGGGAGGGAGGGAGGAAGGAAGGAAGTTATTTTCTTCCTTCTTTCCATCCAGTAGGATTAGAGATCTTTACAGAATCATCTAAAGAAAGAGACGAGAGAGAAAAGGAGAGAGAAATACTATTAAAAAAGCACATACACGACTGACACTGTTGTGACAGCCAGTAGTATCAGCCGCAGTCAATTATCTTCACAAATGCCTCGTGTGCTAATGAGTCTCACAAAAATCACCAGACTTTTCTGGCAAAGAGAAAAGATCAGTTTCATTGCTTGCAGAACTAATTCAGTGTACAAAAGTGAAGGCTCCACCATCACTGCCTCTTTTACTGCTCCTTTTGTAAAGGCTTTTGATGTGCACTGAAGAGTTCCGTCTGTGTTTGGGACTCTTCATCTCCAGTTCATTGCCTGTCATTAACATACATATCCATATGAAAAGTTTGGTAAGTCACTAACAGCTGTCCAGAATGGAGTTTGGGGGAAGGGCTGGAGAAAGAACCTATCCCTTCTCAAAATGCTGACAATACTATTTAGCTCTTTTTGGCAATGATATACCTAACTTTTTAAAGCCGCTTTTCACTCAAAGAGCCACTAGGCATAATGCTACATTCAAATACGTTGTGGTTTTTAGTTTAAAGCAGTCACTGCTGCATTCAGAAGGGGCCCGTAATGGCTGAGAGCAAAAGAAACTCCATCATTCATTACAAAACAGAAATACTTTCCAAGCATAGCTTTTCACTGTTGCAAATAACCTCAATGATTCACCTCAATGGGGAGAGAAAGATTGCAGCAGATGCTCCCAAAGGTTATTTTATGCTAAACTCTTGCTCAGAATTATCAGACCTCACACTTCACTATTGGTGGCTGCTAGAAACAAAAGGCACATCACTTTACTTCTGATAAAAAAAAAGTTTGGCAAATATATGCAAAAGTGATTTGCAAATGTATGCAAAAATTCCTCTGAAAGAAACAAAAGTTGTTTTTCAAGCACAGCAGGAACAGCAACTGAGCAACTCTCTAAACTGAAGTGGGGTAAAATAATGTGTTTGTGTGTGTGTGTGTTACACCATACAGTAACACCTATCAACTAAAGAACTTTCAGTCTCAGTATTGGTAGTCTAAGATATATACTAAACTATCATTGGCATTTTATAAGTATAAAAAAAGATAAAGAATGTTTCAGGAAATAGATTTAGGGTATTGTCTCCTATTTCTCTCTTATTTAAAAATAGCAAATGTTTGAATGGAAACTTTTATCCAATGGAATTAAAAACATTTGTTATGGAATTGTCTTTTTAAGCATTCTGTAATCATATTGTAATAAAAATTCTTTTCTATTTTGTGCATGTGTTTTAAACTGAAGCCAAAGAGAGGTTTCGCATTGACTTTAAGTTTAAGGGAATTGAGAATGCATGTGTAGAGTATGGGTTGGGGGTGGGGATATTGGTTGGAGTCTCCCCCCTTTTCCCAAATAATGCTTTGATTGATAAATGCTTTTCCACCCAACCCTCCCTGTAGTATGGAGTTCATGACCCTGGAGTGATAATTTACAATACCCTGAATCCAAGGTTTGCCAGGTCTTAGTTGCAAAACTATGGTGGGTAAATCTGTGTCAATTATCAAGGGCTTGACATACTTTTACAAGCGTTTTTATCAGAAGCAAAGTACCCAGCAGGTTACCAACCCACCAATTCTGGAAAGGTTTTATTCTTGTACTGATCCTCCCACTATGCTAAAACAGCTTAAGCTGTATAAAAAAAAATGAAGACCTTAATCTCACTTGTTGCTGCTTTCTTTTCTTTTCATAAAGTTCCCAACCTTTTTTAGAGCTGCATCTCCCATATCTTTTGCTAATAGCCCCCCCTCAAAAAAAACCCATTCACAAAAAATATCCCTTTTCACTCAGCCTATTTTGATCTGAAAATTAAATCTTATTTCTTATGCATCCTGTTTATTGTCTTGAAGGAATCTGAGCATTCATTCAAAGGAGGCCAGAATGACTTCTTAAACACATTCTCTCTTTGCTGCAATTAAACAAAGTGGAGCTGTGATTAGTCCACCACAGGGGGGAAAGAAAAAGGCACCCTTGAATCAAAATGGGGCGACCTGACTGTGTATTATCGTCTCACAATGCAGGAGTTTGTTGCTGAAACCTGCTTATCGCCTTGCAGGGAGAACCATGGGAACTTCAGTCAGGTGGAAACTTACTTACTTTCTTTCAGCTGAAGCAGCTTTAAGGACCATAAGAACAGCTCAAGACCCTGAAGTTATCTTTCCAATAACATGAGACATTTAGGATAATCTTTATGAGAGTTTTCCACATTCACTTCTGTGTGTTTTTTTTATTGACCAGAAAAGGAGAGTTAATGATGAGCCTTTGCCTGCTGCTATTGCTGCACCCCCCTCTCCTCTCTGGTGTAAGCCAAAAGGGGCTGTTTAAGTGAAGTCCCACCTCCCTCTAGCTCTTGGGAAACCACTCAGGCCAAACACTTGCTTGACTGTGTGTGCATGACACATAATGAAAACAATTTTACGCTGCAGAGGGAAGTCTCCGGCAATTACTGATGTAACAGCCACCTGCAAAAGCCAGTCTCTGGTTGGCGGCTTCATGAATATTTGATGCTGTGATGTTATGTGTTGAATGGTGAAGGCAGGTGAGGGGGATGGAATAAGAGACTGTTGGAAACTTGTCTCACAGGGCTGTTTCTCCACAGTGGCCCATGGTGTTAACACCACTGGGGATTCTGACCCTGCCCAGGACTCCAGGCGAGCAGCTGAAGCCGAGCTGAGCTGATGTGACAAGTCCTGGGGGGGCGCTCTTTCAAATCTCTTGTATGCCAATTTTACACATGAGGTCCAGATGAAAGAGCCCCAGCATCGGGCTTGTCCAATTTAATTTGAGAAGCTAAGTGGCGGATCAGGATTAAATGGAGAATGGTGTAATGGAGAAAGCTTGTTCTCCCTCTTTAAGCCATCAAGGATAGAAATGAGTGTGTGCACGTGCACACAAGCACACACACATATGCACACATGCAGAGCACTGTCTGCAAAATCATTATCACCTGTTCTTTTAAGCCAACATTTGAATTTATTATGCTGGGCATGGAAGACTTTCATCATTGCCTGCCCTTGTGATAGCTGTCATCATATTTCTAGCTTTCTTGATGATTCATTTTCATTTTTAAGCATATAACTGAAACATATGCAAGATCAGTTAAAGAAATAGTTTTGTGGAGCATACAGTACATTACTGCATATGCCAATTAAAGACAACTCTGAAAACTTTTATCTAATTTGGAAGGAAATTATAGTAAAACATAAAATGTTGCCCCTTTCTCAGCTTTATACTTTATGTATGCTGCCTTCTGCTACTCCTTGAACTTGGAGTTTCACTCAAACATACTTTATCTTGGAGAAAATAATATTTTATATGGTGTCTAAGCTACAACTATAAGATATACAGTAGCTCTCTCTCTATATTTTAAATCTCTCTCTCTCTCTCTCTCTCTCTCTCTCTCTCTCTCTCTCTCTCTCTATATATATATATATATATATATATATATATATATATATATATATATATATATATATATATATATATATATATATATATATATATATATATATATTTGTTTTCTGAGGTTTTCGCGGGTGCCTGTATGTGGATCCTTGGTTTTTTGGGTTTTTCCCCACGTAGAACTAAAGGTGTAGGCGCAACGTTTCGACGGAATCCCATCCGTCATCATTAGGCTTTAGCTTCCTTCTTCTGGGAGAAGCATGTGGCTGTTTGTTCCTCTTTTTTAAACTGCCAGAGGGGGTGTGTTCTGTGGAGGTGTGCTCTGATTGGGTAGGGGACCAAGTGTGTTCTGATTGGGTGGGAGTGTGTTTTGAATGGTGGGTGTGTTCTGATTGGGTGGGGGGTGTTCTGAGTGGATGGGCTGGTCTCAGCTGCCAGCTCCAGACCTGAGCTGGTGAGTTGTGCTGCTTTTGTTCGGCTTCGTGTTTGTGGTGGTGCCATGTTTTTATAGTGGGTGTCAGTTTGCTTATTGTGTGGTTTGGAGGGGTTTAAAGTGGCTGATGTTGCAGCTGTAGTTAGGTTTCTGTTTTGTGGTTGTGTGTCTTTATCGTTGTGGGTTCGGATTTGCTTTTTGAATGGTTGTGTGGTGGTGATGTCATGTGATGTTATCATGAGTTTGGGTCTGGTATCATTCTTGGTGGTTGGCCCTCGTCTGTCAATCAAGGCGGGTTTCCAAATGGCTGGTAGACGAGAGGTATCATCTCGTTTATTCATGCTGTAGGGGCGTTTTTCTATCTCAATGGCTTCTCTGATTATTCTGTTGTTAAAATGTTCAATTTAAAATCAATTTCATGTCCCGTGGCTTCAAAGTGTTGGACCAGGGATGAAGTTTGAATAATTTATTTATTGAGAGAGAGAGAGAGAGAGAGAGAGAGAGATACAAATTCATACAAACACACACACTTTTGGAGCCACAACTAGCTTTAGAAACTCTAAACTCACTGTATTTAGTAATACTGAGGCATGTAAAAGGTTAAAATATTGTTTTATGAACATACATTTCATACTTACTTGGATTAATAAAGAAATGATATAATTATATGCTAGATCTCCCACTTAAACATTAACTTTTAACACAATATTGAAATCTTCCCACTCATAATATTTGTAGTTTCTTTTGTGTTCAATTTTCTGCCTTTTGAAACAGTATAGCTTATGGATTCATTTTTGCCTAACAAGAGAAAACTGAGAAGACCAAATAATTTACCAGTCTAGAGAGAGAGCAACTAATATAAGGGCACAATAGAAAATTCATAGAAAGCAATACATTCTCAGCAACAATGGCTCTTGGAAATTTTAAGCCCCAAACCCCAGGATCCTTATCTTTAAACCTGAAAATTGTACTAGATCAGACGTGTCAAACACAAGGCCCATGGGCCGGATGCGGCCCATGAAGTGGTTTCATGTGGCCCGCGAAGCCATCCTGGAAACAGTGAGGGAATGGCCCCCACTGCCTTGGCCCTGGCCCAGAGACCCTCAGATCTGTCCCACTCCTGCCCAGGCCCCCATAGGCACCCTTGATGCGAACAATGTAGAGCTGGCCATGCCCACCCAGTAGGCCATAAGCAGTCTAGCCACGCCCACCCAGTAGGCCATGCCCACCCTGGCCACACCCACCCGGCCCCCTCAATGAAATTGAGTTTGACACCCCTATACTAGATGGATTTGTTACCATCCCTACCTCTGAGAATTTTGTAAAATATTGTATTGAGCAGGTGAATGCACTACGTTCATTACAAAATAGCTGACCATCAAAACAGGCTGAGATGATTGGATGCAATTACTATTCATTTGAATAATAATAATAATAATAATAATAATAATAATAATAATAAGAAGAAGAAGAAGAAGAAGAAGAATTTAATTTAATTTAATTTAATAATATTTATATACCGCCCTTCTCCCTGAGGACTCAGGGCGGTTCACAGGGCAGAATAAAATACTAAATACAAACGTTAAAACAAGATTAAATAATTGCCCATATTAAAACAGTTGGAATCAAATTCTAAAGCACCAAGTTAAAATTAAAACACAAGAATAAAAACCCCACCAATCCCCATCAGGCTAGGCCGGCTTGAACAAACAGAAACGTCTTGAGATCGCGACGAAAGGAGCGAAGATTGGGCGCCATCCGGAGCTCTACCGGTAGCTGATTCCACAGCTCCGGAGCGCCCACAGAGAAGGATCTCCCCCTGGGGACCACCAATCGACATTCTCTGATCGGTGGCACCCTGAGGAGGCCCTCTCTGTGGGAACGCACAGGGCGCAGGGAGCTTGATGCCGGCAGCAGATGTTCCCCAAGGTACTCCGGCCCCATGCCATGAAGGGCTTTAAACACTGTTACCAGTACCTTGAATCTCACCCGGAAGACAACTGGCAACCAATGCAGCTCACGGAGCAGCGGTGTAACGTGGGAGTATCGGGAGACTCCCAACACAACTCTCGCGGCTGCATTCTGTACCAGTTGGAGCTTCCGGGTGGTCCTCAAGGGCAGCCCCATGTAGAGAGCGTTGCAGTAGTCTAGACGAGAGGACACGAGCGCATGAGTGACCGTGCACAAATCATCCCGGCTAAGATAGGGCCGCAACTGGCGCACCAGGCGAACCTGGGCGAAGGCCCCCCTAGTCACAGCTCCTATATGGTCTTCCAGGGTGAGCCGTGAATCTAGGAGGACCCCCAAGTTGCGAGCCCTATCTACGGGGGGTAATAGTTCACCCCCCATAGCCAAAGGTGGAACATCCGAATAAACCCGGGATGAAGGTATGCAAAGCCACTCAGTCTTGTCGGGGTTGAGCTGGAGTCTGTTCCTCCCCATCCAGACCCGAACCGCCTCCAGGCACCGGGACATCACGTTGAGGGCATCACTGGGGTGGTTTGGGGTCGAAAGGAAAAGTTGGGTATCATCAGCGTACTGATGATACCCAACTCCAAAGCCACGAATGATCTCACCCAGCGGTTTCATGTAGATGTTGAACAGGAGAGGCGAGAGGACCGACCCCTGAGGAACTCCACAAATGAGAGACCTCGCGGTCGACCTCTGTCCTCCTGCCAACACCGACTGCGAACGTCCCCGGAGATAGGAGGAGAACCACTGTAAAACTGTGCCTCCCACTCCCAATCCCCTGAGACGCCGCAGCAAGATACCATGGTCGATGGTATCGAAAGCCGCCGAGAGGTCTAATAGGACTAGAACAGAGGAATATCCCCTGTCCCGAGCCCTCCAGAGATCATTCACCAGCGCGACCAATGCCGTCTCCGTGCTGTGCCCGGGCCTGAAACCCGATTGGTACGGGTCTAGATAATCCGCTTCATCCAGGACCAGAGGGAGCTGATGCGCCACCACACTCTCAACAACCTTCGCAAGAAAGCGAAGGTTGGAGACAGGACGAAAGTTGTTTAATACAGCTGGGTCCAAGGCAGGCTTCTTGAGGAGAGGCCTCACCACCGCCTCTTTCAAGACAGCAGGGAAGCAACCCTCACTCAGAGAAGCCGATATAACTGCCTGGAACCAGCTGCGTGTCCTCTCCCGGGCTGCATAGACCAGCCAGGAAGGGCACGGGTCCAATAAACATGTGGTGGTGCTCAGCCTCCCCATGATCCTGTCCACTTCCTCCGGAGTCACAGAATCAAACTCCTCCCAGATGATATCGACAAGACCGCCAGTGTCCTGATCGTCAGACTCTGCCCAGTCAGAGTCCAGACCGGTCCGAATCCGAGCGATTTTGTCTGACAGATGTTGGTTAAACTCCTCGGCACGACCCTGCAAGGGATCCTCCCTCACCTCCTGATTTAGGAGGGAGCGAGTCACCCTAAACAGGGCGGCCGGGCGATTATCTGCGGACGCGATAAGGGTGGCGAAGTGGTTAGACCTCGCCTCCCTTATCGCAGCGAGATAAGACCTAATATAGGCTCTTAGTCGCAATCGGTCGGATTCGGATCGGCTGGACCTCCAACCGCTCTCTAGGCCCCGTCTCCGACGCTTCATCTCCCGAAGCTCCGCAGAGAACCATGGAGCTCGACGGGATCTGCACCGGGTCAGGGGCCGCAGGGGTACAACTCGGTCAAGAGCCTCAGTGGCCGTCCTTTCCCAGGCTTCCACTAAGGCATCTGCCGAGCTGTGAGCAAGGGAGGCAGGTGGGGACCCCAGCGCTGCCTGGAACCTCTGGGGATCCATTAAGCGTCTGGGGCGGTACCATTTAATTGGTTCCAAACACCCACGGCGGGGGGTGGCAAAACGGAAGACCAGCCGCAGGAGATGATGATCGGTCCATGACAGGGGCATAATAATTGGAGAGCCCCCACCAAGATCATCTAACCACCGTCCAGATAAAAAAACTAGGTCAAGGGTGTGGCCTCCCTCATGAGTCGGTCCCGAAATTACTTGCGTCAGGTCCATGGCCGTCATGGAAGCCATGAACTCCCGAGCCAACTCAGATGACCCTCCCAGCGATGGTAGATTGAAGTCCCCCAAAACTATAAGTTTCGGGAACTCAACCACCAGCCCAGAGAGGACATCGAGCAGCTCAGGCAGGGCTGCTGCTGCGTGACTAGGCGAAAGGTACACCAGCAGCAAGCCCAACTGCGCACCAGGGCCGCATCTCAAAAAGAGAGACTCACACCCGACTATCTGAGGAACAGTGGCCTCCCGCGGACACAAGGTCTCCCTCATAACAACAGCCACACCCCCACCCCTACCCTGAGCCCGAGGCCGGTGCAGCACCCGGAAACCTGGTGGGCAAAGGTCAACCAGAGGAATCCCGCCCTCTGGGCCCAACCAAGTCTCCGTGATGCAAGCCAGGTCCGCCTGCTCACCCTCGACCAGATCACGAACGAGAGGAGCCTTATTAGAGACGGACCTGGCATTCAAATACACCAGCCGGAGCTCAGGGGGCTGCACACCCTCACTCCCGGGACCTTGGGGTAGAGCCAGAGGGTCGGAGTGCCTCACCGCTTGTAAGCAGCGGAGAGGCCTTCCCTGAAATCGATACGGCCCTCTGCTCCTACATCTGCTGCCATTCCCTGATGTCGTGGGAATAGGTAGCCCCACGACCAGCCCTGGAGCCCCGGAGGTGACCGACCCCCGCTCCTCCCCCCTGCGATCTCCATCGGCCCTAGCCAGAACAGCGGTAGTTGGATAGCCCCCCTTATCCAAACAACCAAAAGAACCCTCCCGCCTCCCTAACCCCCTAAAAAATTTTGAAAGAAAAATAATCAGGGGCCTCTTATTAGGTCTACGTCGAAGGCCCCTGCCCGTGCCCAGCCAACTCTCAGGGTCCCAATAAATGGGCCCTTCCTCGAGGTTATAATCGGCTGGCAAGGCGGGTCGCACCCAGGAGGGGGGAGCACCCCTGAGGGCGCACAAGTCCGTGGAAGAATATTTAAAGGAAGGCATAAATAGCAGTCCGGATCGCAGGCAGTCCATAGATAATAGTCCATAAGGAGGATCTATTCAGAGAGGGAGTCCCAGGCCTCCGTCCAGCCGCTGCCACTCAGCTGGATAAACCCCCCGGGCAGGCCTGCCATCGTCCTCTCACTACGGCCACAGAGCCAGTTCTCGGGGGGGATGGAAGTCTGGAGCAACCGCACTGGGTATGGCCTGCCCCATAGAGCTCTCACCTCTAGGGGCAGCAGATGTAAATTCGGCCATCCTCTCACAATGGCTAATACCCAGAGTTCTCTGTCCTTTGGGGTATAAGGGGCAATGCGCAATCGATTGTGAAAACAAAAACAAGCCATCATAGTCAATTCTGGTAAAAGCCAAGTCCCCCGTTGTCCCGTCATTCCTAGAGGTTGTAACTGACCACCAGTCCATAGGCCCTCAGTTCCATAATTATTGGGGCCTTCCAGACTGTGGTCAACAAAGATTGGCTCCCCCAGGTCCATTAAATTCCCCGCCGGTCTTCCAAAGTCCTTCAAAATGGCCCAAGTCCACAAGGCTCCGCTGGGCTCCACCGGAATCCACCGGCTAGCCCAGGAACCTTCAGGGCCATCAGAAGCCGTGGGGGTGCCAACCCATCTGGGATATGCAGAACCAACCGGGGGGCTGGCAAACCGGCCATAACGCCATCGCTGAATCATCGAAGCTGCTGCCGCTGGGCCGCTATGGACACCGCCGCCGCCATCACCGTAGCCACCGTAGCCACCGTAGCCACCGGAACGCCACCAAGGTCGGAAACAGTCCGGGGAAAGCCACCGCCTCCGCCGATGAAAAACGGGCCAAAAAGGCCCAGGGGGCAGCGGGACAAACGGTTCGGTGAAAGCAGGCCAGACCACAATAGTCGATGGTAAAGTGGCCCGCAAACGGCCCGGGAACAACGCCGTCGCCGCGTTGAAGAAGAAGAAGAAGAAGAAGAAGAAGAAGAAGAAGAAGAAGAAGAAGAAGAAGAAGAAGAAGAAGAAGAAGAAGAAGAAGAAAAAAGTTGGAAGGGACCTTGGAGGTCATCTAGTCCATCCACCTGCTCAGGCAGGAAACCCTATACCCTTTCAGCCAAATGGCTTTTCCAGTCTCCTCTTAAAAACTTCCAGTATTGGAGCATTCACAGCTTCTGGAGGCAGGTTGTTCCACTGGTTAATTGTTCTAACTGTCAGGAAGTTTCTCCTTAGTTCTAGGTTGCTTCTCTCCTTGACTAGTTTCCATCCATTGCTTCTTGTCCTGTTTTCAGGTGCTTTGGAGAATAGCTTGACCCCCTCTTCTTTGTGGCAGCCCCTGAGATATTGGGACACTGCTATCATGTCACCCCTCACCCTTCTCTTCATTAAACTACACATACCCAATTCCAGCAGCCGTTCCCTATATGTTTTAACCTCCAGTCCCCCAATCATCTTTCTTGCCCTTCTCTCTACCCTTTCTAGAGTCTCAAGATCGTTTTTACATTTTGGTGACCAAAACTGGATGCAGTATTCCAGGTGTGGCCTTACCAAGGTATTGTAAAGTGGTATTAGTACTTCACGTGATCTTGATTCTAGCCCTCTGTTAATGGAGTGTTGGCTTTTTTGGCAGCTGCAGCACACTGCTGGCTCATATTGAAGTGATTGTCTACTAGGACTCCAAGATCCCTCTCACAGTTACTACTATTGAGCAAGGTACCACCTATACTATAACTATGCATTTGATTTTTCCTGCCTAAATGTAGAACCTTACTTTTTTCACCATTGAATTTCATTTTGTTAGATAGCGCCCAGTGTTTGAGTCTATTGGCTATTCCTGCTAGCTTGGTGTCGTCTGCAAATTTGATGAGTTCCCCATCTATCCCCTCATACAAATCGTTGATGAAGATGTTGAAGAGCATTGGGCCCAGAACAGAGCCCTGGGGCACCCCACTACACACTTCCTTCCATGTAGATGCAGTTCCATTGAGGACCACACGCTGAGTATGGCCTGTCAGCCAGCTACGAATCCATCTGATGGTGATGCTATCTAACCCACATTTTTCTATCTTATCAAGTAATAGGTTGTGATCTACTTTATCAAATGCCTTACTGAAGTCCAAGTAAATTATATTTACAGCATTCCTCTGGTCCACTAATTTTGTCACTTGGTCAAAGAATGTAATAAGATTTGTCTGGCATGATCTGTTTTTGACAAACCCATGTTGACTTTTAGTGATAACTTTGTTTGCATCAAGGTGTTTGCTGATTTGTTGTTTGATTATCTTTTCCAGAATCTTCCCAGGTATTGAAGTCAGGCTGATAGGTCTGTAGTTTCCTGGATCTATTTTTTTCTCTTTTTTGAAGATGGGAACTACATCAGCTCTCTTCCAGTCCTCTGGTAGTTCCCCAGTGCTCCAGGATCTTTGAAAAATATAGTTCAGTGGTTCTGAGATCACGTCTGCCAGTTCCTTGAGAACCTTGGGGTGTAATCCATCTAGTTCTGGTGATTTGAGCTCGTGTAGGGTGGATAGGTCCTCACTTACCATTTTGTTGCCTGTCTTAACTTGCGTTTCTATTCTGTTTTTTATGGCACTGGTTTTGGTAGGTTGGACTTAAGTTTCCCTTTGTGTAAAGACAGATGCAAAAAGCGAATTAAATAGTTCTGCTTTCTCCCTGTTGCTTGTCACCTTCTTGCCATTTCCCCCCACTAATGGACCTATCATTTCCTTAACTTTTTTCTTGTTTTTTATATGTTGAAAGAAGCTTTTTTTGTTATTTTTGACTTTGGTCACAAGCCTTAGTTCATTTTGAGCCTTAGCTTCCCTCACTTCATCTTTGCAGGCTCGGGCTATTTGCTGATATTCTGCCTTAGCTATGTGCTCCTCTTTCCACTTCTTATACTTGTCCTTTTTATCTTTCAATTTATCAGAGAGCTCTTTATGCAGCCATGCTGGTCTATGAGTGCTGCTTTATATAAGGTATGATCACTATACTGATATTCTACAACATGACAAGTGTGTATGAATAATATCATTTTTAAGTTTCCTTACTTGAGAAATTTAAAACACTTTTATGCCATCACTGATTTTCTGCAACCCCTGAAACTGACTGAAACCAAGATGAAACTTAGTTCACTTTTACTGTTCTTAAAGCAAGGAATAGGGACGCGGTGGCTCAGTGCGTTAGGACGCTGAGCTTGTCGATTGGAAGGTCGGCAGTTTGGCGGGTCGAATCCCGAGTGCCGCGTAACAGAGTGAGTGCCTGTTACTCGTCCCAGCTTCTGCCAACCTAGCAGTTCGAAAGCATGTAAAAATGCAAGTAGAAAAATAGGGACCACTCCGGTGGGAAGGTAACAGCGTTCCGTGCGCCTTTGGCATCTAGTCATGCTGGTCACATGACCACAGAGATGTCCTCGGACAAGCGCTGGCTCTTCGGCTTTGAAACGGAGATGAGCACCGGCCCCTGGAGTCGGAAACGACTAGCACGAATGTGCGGGGGAACCTTTACCTTTTACCTTTTAAAGCAAGGAAAACAATTTGGGATCATAATGATTCAATAAGTGCCCTCCAGTTCACCAATAGGAGAGCACAAATATGTCAGTGCCACACTGGATCATTGCCCTTTGTTATGCTGTTTGCATGAAGTTGAATATGTGTTCATCAAATCTCATCTACTGTAACCCAGGAATATCTGAAAAGCATCTGAAGGTTAATGTTACCATATCAATTTTCAACCAGGTGCTTTTTCTAGTATCTCCAACTGTAATGGCATGTTTCTTTCCTCTTGACGGTAACAGCATTATATATATACTCAAATTCAGTATCTCTTCCATTTCTGGAATAGCTCTTTGATATAAAAGGACTTTATAGTAATATTTTAGTACAATATACTAATATTTTAGTACAAGGAAGTATGTTAAGTCCTACTGAATATAAATACTGCTCTACTCAAAAGCTCAAAATAATCATTGCTGGCTGTCAATTCTAAAGAATGTTCCATAAAAATAATGCAAATAGTTCTTGGTTATGACCATTCTTTCAGTGACTATTGAAAATTATAATGGCACTGAAGAAATTGTACAACTAGGATCCTCCTAGTTCTGGCCTTCAGGGCATCCATGCAGTCACACAATCGTGACCTGCATACTTGGCACCTGGCTCATAATTTTGACATTGCAGTGATCTACAGTCACAGGATCACAATTTCTTATATTCGTTGCCAACTTCCCACAAGCAAAGTCAATGAAGAAGCTGGCAGGAAATTAGAAGCTGTAGTCATGTGAGATCCTTTCTTAATGACCTATATGGTCTTACTCAGCAATGGCAATTAGGACTGCTGGCATTCTGTTCTCAGAAGCCATCATAACCAAGGACAATAATGCACCTATGATTAAAGATGCAGGTTCTGAGAAAAAAAATCTGAACAATTCTAGAAGATGCCCTGGAGAAAAGAAATAGTGTGATTTATATACAATCCCTAAAACCACTTCCAAACTTTTGGACTAAGAGCAAACTCTCTGCTTTTAATCAAGATCATAGGCAGTTATTTTTCCATTTTTCTCTCAAAATTCTCTTCAAATGCAAATGTTAGATAAACTTTAATGGAAGCCACTATATAGACAGCTGATCTTAATACAGCATAAAAATAGTGTTCTTTAATTAGTGTACATATAATTAATTCAAAAATTAATGTGACTGATTATCACAAGCCTGCAAACAAACAAACATATTCAGAATGTACTGACTGATCTAAACTAAAATATAAGGACTTTGTGTCATTATCAATATCCACAGTAACTATTTTCTGAATTGCCTGCCCTTTGAACCTAAATAACACATGGATCTAAAAATGAGTTAATTATTACACAAACATTTTAATTAAGTTGGTGCCACAATCAATTATATGCTTGAATCTAAAAGGGATAATATTTGAATAATGTTTAGTCCTAGGACCACAAATGATTTCCCTTCTCTGGGTAAATATGGTTCATCACCAGTATGATAAAAAGAATCTAATTCTGCTTCCTTGCTATCTACGGAAGAATTCATACATGTGGTAATGGAGAGTGTACATTAAATGTGCATTTAATAATAATTGTCAATGTATTTGCTGCTGTTTTATGGAACATTTTTATAGTTTTAGAACATGTTCTTATAATTTGCAGTGTTAAAGAAGACAGAAACAAACACTATGCTCTAGCTTGTTTTAGAAATATAGTGTAAGTTTTTTTAGTAACTTATATTGCTAAAAATCATTGCAGATCTATAAGACATTCAGATTGCTGGAACATTTTTTTTATTCTTTGTTTTTCAGGATAGGGGTTGGGATAAGCATAAGGAAGAAAAATATGTTTGGCTAGCGGAGCTGTTACTATGTCTTGTAGCACACGTGAGATAGAAGCACTCTTCAAATCAGCCAGCAATTGTTTATTTGCAAGACCCTGCTTTTATACTGATCACACAAGAGATAACTCGGTTTAAGTGGCATTTAAGGGCCCAAAATGATTCATGGGTGCTTCTTTGCCCATCAAATTGTTAAACTGTAGAATTCAATTCTATCAGATGAGGTAATGGCAACAGTTTAGATTGTTTTAAAAGGAGACTGTAGATTTTGATAGAGAACAGTTGTTGATGGTTCCAAGGCTATGTTCTGAAGCCATAGACAACCTTCAATACCAGCAACCAGGAAGCCACAATTGAGGACAGTTCTTGTTCTCTTGTCAATATTTTTGAGCTTGCTGGTTTTTGTGTGTGCAATAAGGACCATTGAGTTGGTGAGACTGAATAACAGAACACAGAGTTGGAAGTGACCTAGGAAGTCTTCTAATTCACCCTCCTGTGCAGGTAGGAAATTCTATACTATCAGACAAATCATTGTCCAATCTCTTAAAAACCTCCAGCATTGGAGCATACACAAATTCTTGCAGCAAGTCTTTCCACTGATTAATTTTCTAAATTTCTCTTTAGTCTAGATTGGTTCTCTCCTTAATTAGTTTCCACCCATTGTTTCTTGTCCTGGTGCTTTGGAGCCTGTCTTCTTTGTGGCAGCCCCTTAGATATTGGAACATTGCTATTATATCATCCCCTAATCTTTTTCAAGAGGGACGCAGTGGCTCAGTGGGTTAGGACGCTGAGCTTGTCGATCAGAAGGTCGGCAGTTTGGCGGGTTGAATCCCGAGTGCCGCATAGCAGAGTGAGCACCTGTTACTCATCCCAGCTTCTGCCAACCTAGCAGTTCGAAAGCACATAAAAATGCAACTAGAAAAATAGGGACCACTATGGTGGGAAGGTAACAGCGTTCTGTGCACCTTTGGCGTCTAGTCATGCCGGCCACATGACCACGGAGACGTCCTCGGATAAGCGCTTGCTCTTTGGCTTTGAAACAGAGATGAGCACTGGCCCCTAGAGTTGGAAACGACTAGCACGCATGTGCGGGGGAACCTTTACCTTTACCTTTAATCCTTTTCATTAAACTACACATACTCAATTACTACAATTGTTCCTCATATATTTACCCTACAGTCCCCTGATCTTCTTTGTTGGTCTTCTTGACTTGACATATAATAATTCTTCTTAAGGGTCTAGTTCAGCTGGAAGGAGAGTTACATAATTTTTAAAGTCAAACATTAACTAGGTTATTGGAGGCAGGATTCACAATGCAAAGTGACCCTATTGCTCTATGTTTGTTCTACCAAGCTTTGACTCTTTTTTATTTGAAAATACATTTGGGAAGCAACAGCTGGACTTCCAAACACTTTTCCCAAAGTAATAGAATGAAATCTCTGGCTTCCTTTCCAGCATATGTTGGTTGCCTCATCATCATCTATAATACAATTTAAGTTGCCAATTTATTTTACTGATGGTACCTTGAAAAGATGTCTCTATGGGGTACTTAATGAACATGCAGTTGGTCCAAATGCAGGCAATAATATCAAGGACACTGACAGAGGTGAATTATTTTTCATATCTGAGAAAAATTGTTTACATCACTATAAAAAGCAAAACAAAACTATGTTAAGTCAAAATCCTTTACAAAGGTTAAATTAGAACTGTACTGTATATACATAGATTTTCAAAAGTATTAGCCAAATCTGGGGTCCGAAAAATTAACTGAAAGATGCTTCTGAACTTCTACAGAGGAAAAGGAAATTGTCCAACACTTTATCAAAATTTAGATACCTCCTTAGTTAGACAATACCAACTCAATGGTGCTAAATAAGTGCTATTTAGTCCAAATGGGGCTTCAAAGGTTGAAAGCCTGGGAGTAGATAGTCTCATGGAAGGTAGAATTTCTCTTCTCAGTGCTGGGTGAACATACACACTATACACAACCACCAGAACAGCAAAAGAATATGGAATGGAACAGACATCAGTGGATGAACCACCTTTCCACCCCAAATCTATTTTCCAAAATGTTGTTTTCCACATAAGAGAACTTGGATGGTGTAAGGATTAGCTGGACTGAGAGTAGGTGAATCCATTTTCAAGTAATTATTATGCTACAAATCTCTATTTTTCAGCCTAATCTTCACAGGTTTATGACTGTTGTGAGGAAAATCGAAGGAACAAGGGTTGAATGAGAGAAAGAAAGAATACTACATCAAATTAGGTTTGTTTTGTTTGGTTTTTTGTTTGTTTTTACAGTGGCATACCTTCAAGCATCTTTAATAGTTTTGAAATACTAATAAGAAAGACTAATGTTTAATAAACTCTACTGTCTTCACAAGAGTAGTTTGTTCTTTATTTATTTATTTTTCCTATCTTAGCCAACTCTCAGTGGGATATACCAAAGAAACCTAGAGAACCGAGTCCAGAGACTTTCCAACTGAGAATTCTGGGAACTATCTGTACATCCAGGACATATGTGTTTGTGTGGGGCATCTTGACATGCTCATTTGTTTGGAAGGGTCAAAGAACATCATAACATAGTTTGAATTTAGTATCATTCCAAGGTAGCTTAAATTGGATGCAGCAAAAACTCATTATTTTTATCTCTATATTTCTCCCATTACTATAATTAGAATGTATGTATGTATTCCAAAATATGTACGATATCCTAAAACCTTTGGTATAATTGCTTGTTCCAATAATAATAATAATAATAATAATAATAATAATAATAATAATGATGATGATGATGATGATGATGATGATGATGTCAATATCACTGTGTGCACGCCCTTCATCCACGCAGTGGCATTGACAAACTCTATCTACCAAGGCAAATAGGTCGACATGGAATGCTGCAAGTATATCAGATGGTTGAAGAATTAAAAATGGCTTTGGAAGAATATCTGAAGTATAATGATGAAGATGCACTGAAATTAGTATATCAGGAAGGCTTACTGACTACTGGAGAGACCAAACTGGCCTACAAGGAAGATCAAATGAGGAACAGAATAGAGGCATGGGAAGACAAAGCACCACATGGCCAGTACATTAAAAAAAAATAGCTGGCAATGGCTAAGAGCAGGAAAGTTGAAGAAAGAGACCGAGGGACTAATTCTGGCTGCACAAGACCAAGCCTTAAGGACAAATGCATACAAAGTCAAAATTGAGAAGACAGCAACAGACAGTAAGTGCCACCTATAAAAGAAGCTAAAGAAACAGTGGACCACCTGGTAAGCTGCTGCAAGAAGATCGCACAGACTGACTACAAGCAGTGGCATGATGAAGTAGTAACAATGGTGTATTGGAAGATCTTCAAGAAATATCATTTGCCTGTAAGTAAGAACTGGTGGGATCATAAAATACAGAAAGTCATAGAAAATGATAAAGTTAAACTGCTCTGGGACTTCAGAATTCAAACAGACAAGCACTGCAACATAACACCCCAGACTTAACAATTGTCAATAAGAAAGAAAAAAAAGTCTGGATAGTGGACATGGCAGTGCATGGAGACAGCAAAATAGACAAGAAAGAACTGAAGAAGATAACAAAATACAAAGACCTACAAATAGAAATAGAAAGACTGTGGCAAAGGCAAGCAAGGGTAGTACTAATAGTAATAGGAGCCTTGGGTGCAATCCCAAAACAACCAGAGCACCACTTGAACACCATTGGCATTGACAAATTTGCCATTAGTCAATTGCAAAAGGTGGCCTTACTAAGAACTGCTTCCATCCTGCGACAATATCTGTAATACCATCAAACATCCACATCTGCCTATCCCAGGTCCTTGGACTCGATAGGTAGACAAAAATGCCAAATCCAGTCTGAACATCTGGCTGACTGTGCGATGATCAATAATAATAATAAAGTTGGAAGGGACCTTGGAGGTCATCTAGTCCAACCCCCTGCTCAGGCAGGAAACCCTATACCATTTCAGTCAGATGGCTGTCCAGTCTCTTCTTAAAAATTTCCAGTGTTGGAACATTCACAGCTTCTGGAGGCAGGTTGTTGCACTGGTTACTTGTTCTAACAGTCAGGAAGTTTCTCCTTAGTTACAGGTTGCTTCTGTCCTTGACTAGTTTCCATCCGTTGCTTCTTGTCCTGCCTTCAGGTGCTTTGGAGAATAGCTTGACTCCCTCTTATTTTTATTTATTTTTATTATTTATTAGTTCAGGTCAATCTCTTGAAGTTGAACAATTTCTGTATTGAACGCTGCAATTGAACTCTGCAATTGTTCACCCAATAAGAGTATGGGGACTACAGTTCACCCGAGATAATTAAATGAGACTATGCCTAAAGAAAAAGAGCCCCCCCAAAAAATAAAGACCTCCCCAAAAAAAACAAAGAAAGATTTTTATTAAAAAGCCCAGACTAAAGAACAAAAAAGAAATTTATTTCATATATTAAAGTTATCCCAAAGATCACAACTTCTTTTCCCCATATAATATGTAATGTTTAATCATTTATTAGCTTTTTCTAAAACAAGTCACACAGTTCTGAAAGTCATTCCTTAACATCTGGAATAATATGACCTTCCAGTTTCTTAATATAGTATTTTTAGCCACCACCCATGTTTGAAATAATAATTCCAGTCATATTCCAATATTTTGGTATATTTATCTTTTAAAGATTAAAAGTTAAATAGCATTTAAATGCTATTCCATAAAGATACCAAATTGTCACATATTATATAGGTGAAAAGTTTTACACCTCCAGAATAGAAAATCTAATGTCCATCTTTTCAAGTAGATAATTTGAAGTGCCCACTATGCCCTAAATATATTTTTATGAATCAATCTCAATTCGGTAGATGTCATTTTAACATTTTTAAGGAAATGAAACTATTAATGAGTTATTATCAAAGGTACAACTTTTTTAACCATGTTATAAATATCCCAGAAAATGCTCATTTAAAAAAATATTATTGAGATTATGATAAGAGATGAATTGTAGAGGGTTTTTTTCTTCTTCTATCATGGATTCCCTCAAATAAGAGAGCATTTCAAGGGCCTTTGAACTGGTCAAAGCACCTGGACCCTACTGATCAATTAGAACAGGGGTCTTCAAACTTGGCCCTTTTATGACTTGTGGACTTCAACTCCCAGAATTCCTCAGCCAGGGTGCCTGGCTGAAGAATTCTGGGAGTTGAAGTCCACAAGTCATAAAAGGGCCAGGTTTGAAACCCCTGAATTAGAACATGATTAAAAAGAAGGTGCCATCTGGGAAAACCAAATTCAATTTGGTAACAGGAAAAATCCTTAAAACGGTCACTTGATAATAATTGATTTAAAATCTGCCCAAACTTTTCAATAGAACATTTAACCATCTATTTTCAGACTAGAATTTTTCCAGAGTTAATTATTCATGAGTCTGATTATAAAATCCTAGCATAGGCCCAATATGGTCTACATATTTCTTTTAATATATTTTGTTAAGCATTTTTTTTTATTGAAAAGTTTTAAGATACAATTTTCCTTTAAAAATCCCCCCTTCCCCCTCCCTCCTCCCCCCCTTACCTCCCCCCCCTCCCCCCTCCCTCCCCGACTTCCCAGAGCTAAATACAAGGTATATATATAAAAAGCAATCATAAACAATCATATACTAACAACTGTAAACTCTAAAATCCATCACTCTATAGCTTATATAGGATAAAACAAGCCTTAGTAATATTGAATATGTATAAAAAAAAAACTAAAATAAAAAAAGAAGAAAAAAAAACGAAAGAAGACTTATTCAAATGCTACATAAAACTTCTTAACCCTATACTTGTTCTGGATAAACTCAATCCATTTTCTCCATTCCATAATATAGCGTTCTTGCGAATGATCTTTCAAATAGGCCGAAATCTTCGCCATCTCTGCCAGGTCGGAAACCTTTAAAGTCCACTCTTCTATGGTCGGCAGTTCCTCTTTCTTCCAATATTGGCCTATCAAAAGTCTTGCTGCCGTAATTAAGTTCAACATCAACTTGGTGTCCACAACTGTAGCGTCTGCAATTATTCCCAACAAAAAAAGTTGCGGACAAAACTTTATCCTCTGTTTAAAAATCTTCTGCATATTCCACCAAACTTTTATCCAAAAAGCCTTAACCTTCTTACATGTCCACCATATGTGAAAATATGTTGCATCTTCATCACCGCACCTCCAACATTTAGGCTGATAATTCGGATACATACTTGCAAGCTTTTTAGGATCTAAATGCCATCTATAAAACATTTTATAAAAGTTCTCTCTTAGATTTTGAGCTTGAGTAAATTTTACGTTCCTCACCCAAATCTTTTCCCACGTGTCCATTGTGATAACTTCCTGGATGTTTTGGGCCCATTTTATCATACAATCCTTAACAAGCTCTGTTTCTGAGTCAATCTCTATCAATGCAAGATATATCCGTTTGATATGTGCTGGTCCCTGATTTCTGATTTGCTTTATCAAATTTTCATCAGTCATTGTAAATCCATTTTTCTGGTCTTCTTTCCACCTGGCCCGTAACTGAATATATTGAAACCAATTTTGAACAACCTTCTCTTCTCGCAAGAGGCTATATGATTTCAAACACCAAACATTTCTTTCCAAGCTGAGGATCTCCTTGTACGTAGTCACATCATGTTTGAAGCCAGCATGTATATTTTCTATTGCGTGTTTTGGAATTGCCCACAATGGTATCTTGCAACTTAACTTATGTCCATACTTCTTCCAAACTCTCAGCAATGCCTGTCTTAAAATATGCACCCTAAACACGTTGTCTACCTTCTTATCATACAACAAATATGCATGCCAGCCAAACAACAAATCATGGCCCTCAAGATTTAATAACCTCCCTTGCGTCAAATTAATCCAATCACTTATTCCTACTAATGCAGCAGCTTCATAATATAATTTAAAATTAGGCAATTTAAGGCCACCTCTCTCACGAGTATCCTGCATAATCTTAAGTTTAACTCGTGGCTTTTTCCCTGCCCATACAAATTTATTGATACCTCACTGCCATTCCTCCAAATTAGAATCTTTCTTAAGAATCGGTATCATTTGAAATAAAAATAAAAATTTAGGCAGGACATTCATTTTTACTGCTGCAATCCGTCCCAACAAAGACAATTGCAATTTTTCCCAACTCTCCAATTCTTTTTGAATTTTCCCCCATAGTTTTTCATAATTATTTTTATATAGCTTTGCATTAGAGGGTGACAAAATCACCCCCAAATATTTAACCCTTTTAACAATCTCAAATCCAGTTAATCCTTCTAAGAGAGCCTTTTGTGAAACTGTCATATTTCTGGCCAAAATTTTGGTTTTCTGTGTATTAACTTTAAATCCAGAAACCTTACCATATTGTGTTATTATCTCCATCAGGTCCACAACAGAGTTCTCTGGCTGGGTCACTGTAACAACCAGATCGTCTGCGAATGCTCTCAATCTGTAGTCCTGATCTCCAATTTGTATCCCCTTAATTTTTTCCGAATTCCGAATTTTAACCAATAATATCTCTAATGTTAACACAAATAACAAGGGCGATAACGGACACCCTTGCCTTGTGCCCTTCTCAATATTACATGCTTCCGTCAAGCTATTATTAACTATAATTCGGGCAGTTTGTTTTTGATATAATGCCCTAATCGGTTGTAAAAAAATTTCCCCAAAATCCATTTTGTCTAAAACTTTCAACAAAAATTTCCAATTCAATTGATCAAAAGCTTTTTCAGCATCTAAAAAAATTAGCACCGCAGCGATCTGGTTGTTCCTTTCCAAAAACTCTAACACATCAACTATATGCCTCACATTATTTTTCATTTGCCTACCACTAATAAACCCCGTTTGATCCCCATGAATCACCTGTTGCAGAACCCTCATCAGTCTATTAGCCAAAACCTTAGCAAATATCTTGTAATCTGTATTTAAAAGCGATATCGGTCTATAGTTTTTAACTTGAGTAGCATCTTGGTCTTCCTTCGGAATCAAAGAAATAAAAGCTGTTCTCCAAGACGGTGGCACCTTTCCCCCCCTCTGGATTGTCTGGAACAGTTCCTTTAACGGTTTTATCATCTCTAATTGTAAATTTTTGTAATAGGCCGCAGTCAAGCCATCCGTACCTGGTGCTTTATCCACCTTCAATTCCTTAATTGCTGTGAAAATTTCTTCTTCTGTAATCAGTTGATTAATCCCTTCTTTTTGTACTTGCGTAAGAACCGGGATGCTAGCATTCTCCAAATATATATCAATATCTTTTTCATTAATTTCCTCTTTAGCATATAATTTCGAATAGAAATCCACAAAAGCATCCTTAATAAGATTCTGTTGAAACACAACCCTTCCTTTATACTCAATCTTATCTATATTAGAAGCCCTTTGTTTTTTCCTCAATCTATAAGCTAACCATCTGCCTGGTTTATTAGCGTTACAAAAAGTATTATGCCTTGCAAACCGCAGATTGGTCGCCACTTGATCAGCCATTAATTTATCAAATTGTCCTCTTAACAGTCTAATAGCCTCCTTGGTCTTCACATCCTCTGAGTTCAAAATCAAAGCCTTTTCTTTTTCCTTTATTTCATTCTCCAGTTCTTTCCTTCTAGTTTCCACTGCACGTCTATGTTTATTATTCATATATATCAACACCCCTCTCATATAGGCCTTGCTAGCATCCCAAACCATATCCATAGAGGTACCCTTATTCATGTTAATCTCAAAAAAATCCTTCATCCGCTGTTTGCATTCTTCCACATTTCTCTGATTTCTAAACAAGTTCTCATTTACGCGCCACGAGCGCCTGTCTCTTATCTCCTTATCAATCTCTAACCAAACTGGACTGTGATCAGAGATAGTTCTTGCACAAATCTTCACCTTTTTGGTCCTCAAAAAAAAATCATTAGTCAGCAAGATAAAATCAATCCTCGAAAAAGATTGGTGTCTATCAGAATAAAAAGTATAATCCTTCTCCTGCAAATGTCTCTCACGCCAAATATCTCGCAATTCCAGGTCATCCTTCATTTCAAAAAAAGATTTAGGCAATCTAGCATGACTTGGAATGCGCTTGAAAACTCCAGCCTTATCCAACTGTGCATCCAAAACACCATTCCAGTCCCCCATAAAAATAAAAGATTTATAATCCAACTGGGTAAGCTTTGTGTGAAGTAAACTAAAAAAGTCAGCTTGTTGTTGATTAGGTGCATATAATCCAACTAAAAGCGTCTTTTTACCTTCTAACAGCAGCTCAATCATAACATATCTTCCATGCTTGTCTGCTTCAATTAAGCCTGCTGTTAAGGCCCTTTTAACATAAACAACCACTCCATTTTTCTTGTTCTCTGCAGAAGCAACAAATTGCGTACCCAACCTCGAGTTCGATAAATACTTTTGATCCAAAACTCTAATATGCGTTTCTTGCAAACATATAACATCTATCTTAAATTGTTTTAAATATTGAAAAACTTTCTTCCTCTTTTGTGGTGAATTTAGTCCATTAACGTTCCAAGTTAAGAATTTAGTTGCCATGCATATCCTCCCAAAGCTCTTGGAGCACAGCTTTGATAGGACTATCTTCTTTAGGCCGTGCTCCTCCCACTGCTTGGCTATGAGTACGTTGTGAAGATTCTGAAGACTTTTGCTGGTCTTGTTAAGCATTTTGGGTACAAGAGTAAAATATAATGTAAAGTGAACTTAAAGAGAAGAGAATGAAAGAGTATAAGTAGAAAGAAAAATAAAAATAACACTATAATAAAGAAAGAAAAAAAATATGCAAATAAGTTACTTCCAACCTGCATCATAACAAGCATTAACTAATTTAGTGGCTCTCAGCACCTTCTAAGGTTACAAACAATGTCTTTTTATCCCATAATTATTTACCTATAGACAAATCCATAAAACCTCATCTTTTCAGTCCTGAGTTGTCAATTTACAAAACACACTATCTTGTTTTAACCTTAATCAAATAAACAAACTTTATATTCTTTCCTTTTACTTCAAGTAATCTTAATTTTTAGTTCATAGTATTGTCATAGGATTTGATTTCCCTTCATTTATTTTAATTGGGGTTTTATTTATACAGGGATAAATTTAATCTTTTTTAAACTTGGTTTTTAACTTTTGTATTTTTGGTTTTTAATTACCCTGTAAACCGCCCTGAGTCCTCCGGGAAAGGGCGGTATATAAATGTAATAAAATAAATAAATAAATAAATTTATTTTTGTCCCACCACATAGAGTTTTTCAAGACTTGACAGGCATCTTTTGTAAATTCAGTAATAGAAATTGTCTAGCTCTCTCCCTTGGTTAATAATTTGTATTTCTCTTTTTAATTTTAAAATATCAGTCAATTTGTTTTATAGATTCAGTAAAACATCCTTTTCCAAATCATTCTTTTAGCCTACTAATTGTGAATCCAATAGCATTTTCTGTCTTCTCAAATAAACTGTTTCAAATCTGTCATTTCTTCAATATTATCTTTTGGATGTAGTTTATCCACAGAAGTGGACCTTATTATGGACATTGTTAATATTGCGTTTACTATTTTCAAAAGTCTCCTTCAGTATTTTCATTGTTACAATGTTTGCACTTTATATGCTTATATATTTTTTTCATCTACTTAAAATCTTTAGACCCCTCTACAGTGCAGGCTTTAAATCATGAAATTATTTATCTCTGTTATGTCTTACAAGAATCAAAACAGATATATTTCCCATTAGAAGCTATTTGTTCTTTATAATTAATTCCAAAATCTTATTCTAAAAGTGTCAATATTCCAAATTTATCTGGACCTTTAGTCCAATTACAATTTCCTAAAATCAAAATAGTATGTTGCTTTTTGTTTTTTGTTTCAGATTCTTTAAATTCTTAAGTTTATGATTAAAATGTTGTTCTGTTCAAGGTAAAAGACAAACATACCTCATGTTTTAAAACTTGTCTTTCCTAAGGACTCTAATAGTTTAAAAGTGTTTAATGAATAATTCCTGAAAGTGATTAGGAAGTGAGGTTGATGAACTTAAAAGGTATTGACCAGAGTTGTGAGCATGATGGCTATTCCTGTCCTCTTCCAGCACTCAGACCCATCAGTCTGCTGTCCAGCATTCTTTTTTTTTAAATCCCATTTATATCCCGCCCTTCTCCGAAGACTCAGGGCGGTTTACAATCTAAGAAGCACAAATCAATGTGCTTAGCAATAGCCTTCATTCTATGTATATGCCTGCTTATTAGGGCTTTTGCCCCCCCCCCAAATGGCATTATTACAAAGTCAGCTTATTGCCCCAACAATCTGGGTCCTCATTTTACCTACCTCGGAAGGATGGAAGGCTGAGTCAACCTTGAGCCTGGTGGGATGCGAACCTGCACTAATTGCAGGCAGCTGGTGTTACTTAAGGAGGCATTAGCCCACCGCTCCACCAAGGCTCACTGCTCCTTGTGTGGAGCAGTTGTTCAGAGCACATATGGGTGATCTTCTGTCCTCTCCTTATCTGAAAAGAATCCGAAGAGCTGGCTTATTCCCTGATTCTTTATTCTTCACCAGGGTTGCCAGCTCCACTATACCTCCCTCGGATAAAATGCTCCATCATATCTCTCACCAAACCTATAAAACAGATTTTCTAATGTAAATTGTTTCAATAACTTACCATTGTCACAATAAAAATAAACAATAAGTTTCTACTCCATAAAAGATAATACCCGACTATATATTCATTTCCAATGCTGGGTCAAATTAGCATAATGATTATTTTGTAAATCAGATAATTTAAAGCCACCTTTCTCAAATTGTCTTAGTTTAACTTAAAAAAAAACCCTTCACAGTCTACTATGCCAAACAAAGTTGCTAGATAAAATATTGGTGTAAACTAAATCTTTAATTAGTATTAATACAGGACTCTATATTTACATCTAAGAATGTAAATCAAATGAAGACAAGGTTGTAGTCATCTCAGAAATTTGAAAATAAAAATAAGAAAAAGGAAATAAGAAAAAGAAATGACAGCATGAAAAATAAACAGTAAATCTGTGAAAACACTGGTGTTCTTTGGTTTAAGAATATAATTGATGTTGTCTAGACATTAATTGTTTCACAACTAAGGCACATGTTATAAAAGTGTTAGACAAGCCACTGATATAGTAAAGAACAAGTTATCTGATCTGTTAGCTGTTCTCATTTTCCCTACAAACAGAACCCCCATATCAAGTTAAAGCATGTTTAGAAATCTTGGATAGACAAAATGAAGAGAAAAAGAAGGAAAAGGGGCAGAAGTAAATTAATCTTCTTGCTATGAATAACCACAGAGAAAATGTACAGGAGTTATTATTTGTTATAACAATCCAAGATAGATGAGCAACCTGCAGGTAAAGCTCTGATGAAGGACATACAAAAAAGACAATGGCTTTCCATTTTTAAGTTAATCAGCACTCAAGTGATATATTTTTGAAAAATAAGAAAATGGATTAATCAGGAGCTAAAGAGAGGAAGAAGACAAGCATTTTATTTCCATCACGTGGAGATGAAATATACATAACATAATAAAGGGTTGCTGTCAACTCTCTGCAGGAAGAGCACCTGGAAGATTAAAGCTGTGGACATAACATTAACAAAGTACAGACCACACTGAATTAATGAGCATGGGAGATAGACATCAGTAGAGTCTTAATTTATTTTCCTTTGCGAGCTCATCCTTTAAGAAAATGACAGTGTCTTCTTATCGATTTTACACTCAGAGATCAATCAGAATTGCCCTGACTCAGACAGAATTTACAACGCTCTGTGACATTGCCTGGAGCACCTGGGCCTAAACAGCCGTTACAAGGAAGCAATAGATCATGTTTGTATGTAGAGCCAGACATGCTTAAAAATAAGCTAATCTGTGGTGGAATTTCCTTCTTTTTGACAAGTTGCTATGCCCAACTCTTTAGCCTTTTGTTATGAATTTCTTTCTTAGTTCCCTATTAATTATAATCTAGGTAGAGGATTCACACATTTAAGCCTTTGGGGAGGTCAGTTTTAGATAAAATATAAACTAACATATCACTCCTACTTAAACAATGTGAAATGTCACTTTGATGGACTCCATAAAAAACCAAGAGGTATTCATCAAGAGCTATGATCAATTTTGACATGCCAACAATATCAGAGTTAAATGAAGGGCCCTGCACGTTCCTAAACAGCCATTGGTGGAAATTGCTACATCCAGAATATGTTTTGCAAGTAACTAGCAGTATTAAATGGAATAATTACTAAAAACACTGACTGTGATGCTCAGGCAATTGTTGATAAGCTCAGTTGTTTCACACTATCATTTGTCTTGTAACCGGGGATTGCTCTGATGCTGAGTTTATACACCCGGGAATGGAATACACATCCTTTGGATTAAAGAGATGAAGTTCCTGTAGTCAGACCTGCTTCCTATGCAACTTTTGCTTTTCAATAGATTATTTTTAGATTTAAAATAAATAAAATGAAAAAGTTAGGATGTTGCATTGTCTTCCAAAAAAGCATGCATCTGCCTACTGTTAGACAATGAAAAGAGATGGTGATGGTAATGGTATCTCTATTCCACTGGTCTTTATGAACCTCCTATTCATTGCCCTAAACCGTTCTGCTATCTGTCATGGTTCCAATAGATGAGACCAGTAGAAATAAGAACTCTGAGGCAATTGCTTTCCTCAAAGAACACATTTAATGGCTATATAGTATCAGCACGAACAAAGGTGAAACCAAGACTGAAAGTTCCCTCCCCCAGGTTACAAAGTTGAACTTCCCACCCCTGCAATATGTCATAAATCACAATCCCCAATTAACTACTTTGGCGGGCTTTCTAATGGAAGCCTCACCCGCCAAAACTTAGGTAACTTTATCTTGGTTCCCACAGAACAGTTATTATTATGTCTAAACTAAAAGAATACATCTCCCATTGCTGTGGCAACTGAAAATGAAATGAAGATGGCTGCAGCCAAGTTCGTTTGAAAGTTGACAGTCGGATCCTCTAGAGAAGACAGAAATCCTGTAGATAAAGAAGAAGTTAAAGGAATCACTCCTAGCCTTATTCAAATGTCTATCATAAAATTTACATATTAATCTATCAGCTTTTACATCAGTACTTTTTTACCCAGGTGGCTTCTGATAATGGGTAACCTTTCTACTGCACCAGATACTGTAACTTTTCCTTGTACAACCTTGAATCAAGGATTCGTTTTATTTCATTATGAGTCTCTCCTTCCATGACAAGGGGATCCAGTGCCTGTTTTGGAGGAGGTCTCAATGAGGACTTTTGGTATGGCTTCAATATGCTGGAACACAGCAACTTTCCCTAAAAGGGGAGGGAGCTTTAATTCCATTGTGACTGGGTTTATAATCTGCACTATGGGAAAAGGTCCAAGGAATTTTGGTCACAATTTTTTACTAGGCAGCTTCAGTCTTAGATATTTTGTAGAGAGGTAAACCTTTTAACCCACACAAAATGGCCTCTGCCTGTTCTTTGTAAATTTTCTTCTGTCTGCCTGTTCTTTGTAAATTTTTGAGGCTTTGTTAGAGCCACTGTCGCATTGTCCCAAACAGCTTTCGAAGAAGTCACCCATTGATCTAAAGCAGGAGTGTCAAACTCGCAATGTCACATGATGTGTTGCGATGTATCATGACTTTTTTTCCATTGCCAGCAATGGGGTGGGTGCAATTTCGCCATGATGCATCTGGCCAGTGGGCTAGCAGTTTGACACCCCCTTATCCAAAGTTTAAGAAATTGGAGGGTCCTGAGGGAGTTCAGGAATGGGAATGAATTCCCTACCAGTGGCTATTTTAAAAGGAGTGAGTCCAGTGCTGCTATGTACTGTGTTATTATAAGCCACTTCAGTAAAGGGGAGGAGGTTGGCCCATATCATTTGTTGGTAGTCAACATAACAACTGATGTATTGTTCCATTATTGCGTTAACATTTTCAGCAGCCCCATTCATAGATGGATGAAAAGCTGATGACAATCCTTGTGTGGACCCAATTAGTTTAAGAAAGTCCCTCCAAAATCTTGCAGTAATTTGTACTCCTTTATCCAAAATAATCCGTTTTGGAGCTCCATGGAGTTGGTAGATATGTTTAAGAAACATTTTTGCTAGTTTCTTTGTGGAAGAGAGACTGGAGCAGGCAATGATGTGAGGTCAATTACAGTCTATATTACCATATTTCCTCTACTTTCTGGTAACTACACTATAATGTCTATGGCAATATCCTCCCAGGGTTGGGAAGGATCTGTGACTTGCTACAATAGTCCAGGGAGCTTTTCTGGATGCCTTTTCATTGTTGCACAAGTTGCACAGCTTTTTGCATAAACTTTAACATCCTTCTTTAGCCTTGGCCACCAAAAAGAGCCTTGGTGGAGCAGTGGGCTAATGCCTCCTTAAGTAACACCAGCTGCCTGCAATTAGTGCAGGTTCGAGTCCCACCAGGCTCAAGGTTGACTCAGCCTTCCATCCTTCCGAGGTAGGTAAAATGAGGACCCAGATTGTTGGGGGCAATAAGCTGACTTTGTAATAATGCCGCTTGGGGGGGGGGGAAAGCCCTAATAAGCAGGCATATACATAGAATGAAGGCTATTGCTAAGCACATTTCATTAGTGCTTAGATTGTAAGCCGCCCTGAGTCTTCGGAGAAGGGCGGGATATAAATGGGATAAAAAAATTTTTTTGTCGAATCAAATGTAAAGTTTCAGGTATCCAAAGTGACCTGCTTGTTTGTTATTGTGGCTGCGTTGGAGGGCTTGAACCCTAAGGGTCTCTGTTAGATACAGCTTTGACCCCTTCCAAGCCAACCCATCCCGACAAGTCAGTATGGATTTGTTTTCCAGGAACCAGGAATCGGTTTTCAACTCCTTCTTCAGCCTTTTCATCAATAGGCTATCAGGTCCAGGTGACTTTGCCCGTGATGGCATCCCTGGTTGCAGAATGATGGAGTTCACAATCTCCTCTCAAGAGCTTTTGTACTGGGGCAGCCTGGACAGGGTGTCAGCTAGGAAATTTTTTTCCTCCCGGTATGTATTTTAGTGTGAAATTGAAATTTTAGTGTTTTTTTCCCTGTTTTTAACAGATTAATTATTGGCAAAGCAATCTCAGCAAAGGAGAGGATGAATTGCCAGTAGAAGTTTGCAAATCCCAAAAAACTCTGGAGTTGCTTATGGGTCCGTAGGGGTTGCCATTCCAGTACAGCTTTCACATTAGCTGGATCCATTTCAATGCCTTCACTGGAAATCCTAAAAAGGTAAAGGTTTCCCCGCACATGCGTGCTAGTCGTTTCCAACTCTAGGGGTCAGTGCTCATCTCTGTTTCAAAGCCGAAGAGCCAGTGCTTGTCCGAGGACATCTCTGTGGTCATGTGGCCAGCATGACTAGATGCCAAAGGCTCACGGAACACTGTTACCTTCCCACCGTAAGTGGTTCCTATTTTTCTACTTGCATTTTTTTGTGCTTTCGAACTGCTAGATTAGCAGAAGCTGGATGAGTAACAAGCACTCACTCTGTTACGTGGCACTCGGGATTCAACCCGCCAAACTGCTGACCTTCTGATCGACAAGCTCAGCGTCCTAACCCACTGAGCCACCGCGTCATCCTAGGTAATCCAGGCATGTTTGATGGAACTCACATTTTGAGAGCTTTGCATGTAATTTAGTGCTCAGCAGCTTTTTGACCACTTCACATACTAATTTGACATGCTCCGTCATGGTCTCTGTGTAGATGAGGATGTCGTCAAGGTAGACTCAGACCCCCTTATACAGGTGATCATGCAGCACTTGATTTATCAATTGCATGAACACAGCAGGGGCCCCTTGCACCCTGAAAAGCATAACATTGACTTGGAAGCTCCCCAAAGGGCTGTTAAAAGCCATTTCCCACTCATCTCCTTCCTTAATCCCCACTTGTAATATGTCCTTCTCAGGTCTAATTTGGTAAAAACTTTTCCTTTTGTCAAAATGTCTTTCATCAAAGGGAAGGGGTACATATTCTCCACACTGACACCATTTAACCCCTTATAGTCCATGCACAGCCTCATCAACCCATCCTTTTTTTCCTCGAAAAGCACAGGGGTGGTTACTTGGGATTTTGCTGGCTGGATAAATCCTCTGGCTAAGTTCTTATCAATGCATGTCCTCAGTTCCTTCAGCTAATGGGGGGGGGGGGTTGTCATTGAATACATTTTTGGCTTGGGTAATTTGGCTCCTGATAGAATTTCAATAACAGTCAGTGGTTCTTTGGGGGGAGCAGGACATCACACTGCCTCGCTGAATGCTTCTAATGGGTCTCTATATTCACTTGGGATGAGTGGCTCTCCCAGTGGGGGACTCACAGCAGATTTCAAGGTGTCCAGGTGCTGCCCTTGGCTCTCATATGGGTTACTGATTGGGGTAGGAGGTGAGGGTCCAGTTGCTAGCCTTAGAGTCCTCACTCCATTCTCCCACCAGATCATTGGGTGCCATTTGTCAAGCCACGCTAGTCCCAGAATCACTGCTTCTGTCATTTTTGGGATCACCACAAAACAGATTAGCTCCCAATCCTCCCCTATCTCTAGGCATACTAGCTCAGTCAAATGAGTGGCCAGGGATCCTCCTATGAGAGATCCATCAGCCTGCTAAAACCTTATGGGTAAAGGTTGCCCTAATGCACAGATTATGCATCTTGGGGAGGCTGATCAGGCATGTGGTGCAGCCCGAATCAATTTAAACATTCAAATCCATCTGGGCTTGATTTAGGTACTAAGTTTGGCAGAAAGGGCAAAAGGTGGGATAGGCTGACTCACCGCTGGGTGGTCTTCTCCTGCATCATCGCAGTCATAGGGATCAGGTGTGAGCAGGCATTCAGCTGACCCTTCTTGCTTCTCCTGAGGAGAAGAGGTGACTTATACAACTTGCCCTAGGCTGACCCAATTCAACTTCTCTTGCACTAGTCAAGGTTGTTTCTTTGACTTTGTGGGAGCTGTGGTAGCACTTTTTGGGGAAGGGAAAGGGACTGGACAGTCTGCTGCTCGATGCCCAAATTGCCCACACCTGAAGCACTTGATCTGGGATCCAGTGGGAGCCCTAATCGATCTAATCATCATGGCAGGTGGGGGGCACTGTGACAGTTGGTGCCTCACTGGATCTCACCTTGGTCAGGGCCTGAAGTTGCAGGCTTGTGGTAC
This sequence comes from Vipera ursinii, assembly GCF_947247035.1. Taxonomy (NCBI): domain Eukaryota; kingdom Metazoa; phylum Chordata; class Lepidosauria; order Squamata; family Viperidae; genus Vipera; species Vipera ursinii. Next base: position 92,012,306 of record NC_139517.1, read on the forward strand.
CAGGTCAGTTAAATATTCAAATTTGTAGCCAGATGGCATGATCATGGAGTTGATCAGGATTCCCTCTGCAGATGCATGTCTGGAACAGATCGTGGTCCAGCCCCACTTTGAAGTAGTGGATTAATAATTGTTTGAGCCACTGCTTGATCCATCCTGCCCTGCTTTGAAATTCTCTTACATTCTCTCTTGCAGGCTGACCCCTCTGCTTCACATCGTGGATGTCCTTTTCTGCTTGTACAGCCTGGGATTCATCTTCAAACCTGGCTGTCAGCCCACATGTGAATAGATCAAAATTCCATAGCTCTGGTGCCTGCTAATCACATAGAGCAGCCATCCACTCCGCAGCCTCCTCTTCCAAATTTGTGGCTACAGAGTCAATCATTTCGGCTTTGTCTAAATAAGCATAATCATAACGATTTACACGAGACCACATCTGGTTCAGGAAAAAAAATTGGAGGATCAGTGGTGGGATTCAGCCAGTTTGCACCAGTTTGGCAGAACCAATAGCTAATTTTTTGTTGCCCAGGCCTAGAACGGACTTCCGGAAGCAGCATCCACACAGAAAACTGGTTGTTCACATATTTAAATCCCACCACTGGGGAGGATGTTTTCCTGTACCCAACTTATCTCCTTCCATACTCTCGTCCACTACTTGTGTGGCCCGGTTCTGAACATTTCCCCATTCAGTTTATATATCTGCAAGAAGAAAAATCCTAAGCCTAATATTTTCTTTTTATGAGTACATGCATTATACTGGTCATGATCCTGCATTATCAGGATCCATGTTTGTGTGGAAAAGAATACAAAGATTTAACGAGCTATGACAGTAAAGAGGTAAAATTCAAGTGGATTGCTCAAGTTCTTTATATTTCTGCTCTACTTGGATTCGGTTTTAAATTCTTTCCAACATCTGCTCATTTGCACAGATCCATCATTTCTTTCCTACACCAGGAGAGTAGAGGGAATTCATTTTCATTTCCTAATATATGATTTCCCCTTAAATATTAGATATCTAACCAACTGGTCCTTCCTTGTTCATTTGAAACTGCCCAATAAAATACTAAATATGTCTACTTAAAAAAAATCTGATTAGTGTAATGGGACTTATTCCCAAATAAACTTATAGGAATATAAGATAACACTTTAATTGATTACTGCTTATCTTATTGAAAATATCCAATATCCTTGCAGAAATACAAGGAAAGGGCTAAATAACTTAACTAATATGACTGAACTCATTGAAGTTGTATTTTCTTAGTGCTATTGCCCATTATTCTCTTTTACAACTAAGCTTATGCATAGCATTAACAGCAGAGGCAGCATAGATAAAAGGTATGAACAAATAACTGAAAATATATTTATATTGATTTTCCTGATGCATAAAGCTAAGCAGTTATGAATGATTATACTGTTATTGTTTAGAATGAAACTAAGCCATGAAATCTGAATCCTGGAAATCATCTGGTTCACCATTTCAGTATGGAAAAAGAAAATTCAGTTCTGTTATGAATAATAATTTTTGAGGTAGTGTTGAATAGCTGAATGAAAATATGCTTTTACAGGTTTCTTCATATAATACACACACATCAAATTCCCTTTTGTTCCTAAGCAACCAAATTTCTGCAGCAAGATTGCATAAGACTCCTTCCCTCTGCTATTCTCACAGTCAATATAGGAATAAACAAATAAATAAATAGCCTTTAAAAATGTTTCCTTCTATGCCAGTCTGAAGTATCAACAGAAAAGTAAGATCCACTAAAACTTAACTGAGTTTAGGATTCAGAATAGTATTTCCAGGCTTAAATACTGAGTTTTCAGTTGGTCTTGATTATCAGTTATAATTCCTTATTAATAGTTTATTCAACCATCAGAAATGGTTGCCTTGAAAACCAGCTTAGGTATCTCCTACAAGAAAATGAACCTTTTTTTTTCTTGTTGGTGTTTTAACAGACCAAGATAATGATTAATGCAATTTTTAGAAGTGCAAAATAGAACTGAAAGTAATAAAAATAATAGTAAAGTTACAATAATTATCAGTACTTAAAAACATATCCATGGGTTACATAATGTTTCCAGTGTGCCAGCTGCCTTGGAGATCCCCTGGGACGGGATGATAGGGAATGAGTGAAATAATAGATAAATACATAGATCAGATTTTTAATTCCTTCTTGCTTGGGTTTCTATTTCTCTTTGAGCAGATTGAAAGGTATATAAAAATACTGTGAAAAAAAGAAGCATTTGGCAAATAAAAAACATATATTATAGCATTTCTGTTGTATCTCTTACTGTTTCATTGACTAAGCTGTAAGCAGCTATGAATTACTGATTGTTGAGATGAATGGTTATAATTTTGTTATTTGTTAGAAGGACGCTTTTCAAGTACCTATTTAAAAATATATACTTTTGTTCCAATACAATGCATCTAGACATTCACTTTAGTTTATGAGCATACTATTGTAATTTGCTAATCGGATCAACTGCACATCTCATCTATATGCTTTCCAACTTCTGTATAAAAGCAGGGGTTATGCAGTATCTCTAGCATAGAAATGCAAACAATTGTGATGTCTATCAGAATGAAAATAAAGTAGCAATATAATTACATAGTAGAAACTGATATGCTGAAAGAAATATTGCAGTACACTAATATGCTATGATGCCATAACATAATATATATATATAAATATGCTATTAGGATATGGCTGTAGAAAAGTACAGAAAGTACAGTACAATTTAATCTGAAGTTTGAGCAAAATAGAAGCATGTTAGTTTGGGCCAATAGACACATTTAGAAATGTGAGGTTGTCTTCCGGGTGAGGTTCAAGGTTTTGGTAATGGTTTTTAAGGCCCTACATGGCATGGGTCCGGAGTACCTCAGGGATCACCTGGTGCCGGCGTCAACTTCCCTCCGCCCTGTGCGTTCCCACAGAGAGGGCCTCCTCAGGGTGCCACCGGTCAGAGAATGTTGGCTGGTGGCCCCCAGGGGGAGGGCCTTCTCTGTGGGTGCCCTGGCTTTATGGAATCAGCTGCCGGTTGAGCTCCGGATGGCACCTGACCTTCGCTCCTTCCGACGTGGTCTGAAGACCTACCTATTTGAGCAAGCCGGCCTGGCCTGATGGGGGATGTGCTGGGATTTTTATTGGGGATTTTTAATATTATTCTACTGTTTTTAGCTCAGGCTCTTATTTAATTCTTTTTTAATTTTTGTATTCTGTATTTTTTATGTGCCCTGTTCACTGCCTTAAGTCCTTCGGGAGAAGGGCGGTATACAAATATAATAAATGAAATGAAATGAAATGATTATGGCCATTCTTCCAAAATGGCTGCCATGTGTAAGGTATGTATTCACAAGACAGCTGCAATGGGAGTATGCAAAACAAGGTAGCTTCTCAAGGTAGCTTTCTACTAATGTAGATAATCTTTGTTTTGATGTTTAAGTTCAGAAAGGAATTCATGAAGCTGGCACTAACATTACCTACATTTAAAGTTTTTCAAGCTATGTCACCATCATTGCAATCAGACCTCTCCATAGCATCGCCAGAAGTGATATAAATTCTATTTAAAGCAAAAAATACTGTGATATAGTCACAAAAAAATAAGATGCCACAGGAGATCTAACAGGTTCCAAAAAAAATGTTGCTTTTGGACAGTGTTGCTGACAAGTACTAAATTACCAACTGATAACCATAACCATAGTCCAAAAGTCAGGATCAATGCTCATAGGTTAATCTAGTGAAATCATAATCAAGTGTTCTTCCTTTCTGCAGGATTGGGTACTATGTATTACTCAAATTCATCTTTATTTAATTTTCTCGATATCATTCCTGACAAGTGAATCAGCTAACAGGATCCTGTTGAAATTGGGAATTGAAAATGGTCAACTGGTTTCAAGTGATGTCAAAATTACCCGCAGAAATGTATCTTATTAGAGAGAGGAAATACTACACGGTTAAGCAAGTACTGTCTTCATACCATCTAATGTATAGGGTAAAGAACAAAAGAGAAAAAAATGATTCAGTTTTAATAATTCAGCTTTTCTTAAATCAGTAATATATACACAAGGAAGACCACTTAGGCAGGAAATTTGGGATGAGATGGTCCAATTAGAGAAAATTCCAATTGTGATGGATTGAGGGAATTGCCCCTAAACATACACCAAAAAAATTCTTGCATCAAAGCTGAAGTTTTTACTGTTATAGAGATGCTACTTAAGTATGCCCTATCATGTGATTAGCATTTACTAGCACTAGAGTTTACTACTAATCTTTCTAGTTCTAATATTCTTTCCTCCCTTTTGCTTGATGATGATCCCAGCCCTGCAGGCTCCTGTCTTCTGATGTACATTTTGTTTAAAAATTATATAAATGATCAGCATCAGGCCCTGCCTATGCTGCCTGAGTAGGACAAGAAAGTCCCTTATCGCAGCATTTTCTGTATGGGAGGTAATCAAGCTGGAACCTAAATCCTATTTCAGTATAGATAGGACATCATTGTCTACTGCTGAGAGGTATGATAGATAGATGATAGGTTACAAGGCAATAATGTGACTCACTCACACATCTCTACCCAATGTTATACCCTGATGCACATGCTTTATTTTGTCTAAGGTTCTGGCCACAGTAAATGAATGTTCATAACACTGTTTCTGTGACATGCACATTTTTTGCTTATATCAAAACTATCTCTCTAAATGGTACCTACATGATTTTTACGCTTATATAGCCTGGTAAATAGAATTTGCTTTCCAAAATAATGCAGGGTATATGACACTAGACTTTAGTTACCTTTGCCTGGAGAATTTTATGTATTCTGCTGCATGGAAACATTGTCACTGATAACAAAACTAGTGTTATCTTGAAAGGACCAAATGATTTGAAAAATCCAATCAAAGAGAATTTAATTTAATCATTCAAATCAAAAGCCAAAAATAGTAGTTTTTCTCCCTCACCCCTCATTTTATTTGATCCAATAGAATTCCAGTCTCTAGGGGGTGTAATGATGTGTTCAGTTGCTACATGTCCTATTTTATTAAAGTATGACTTTAATTTTGTTTCTAGAGGTTTTTTGCATTGCCATGTATAGGAAATGTTATAATTTTGTAAACTTATACAAAACTAAAACAGTCATTATACATGTTACAAAGAAAAGAATGAACAGTAATGACCAACATTTTGTTCTTTCACAATATCAGATCTTTTCAAATGTTCAAAAATGAATAAATCCTCATTGCTGAAATCAAACTGCTAATAATGATATATGAATATATAGTTTTATAATGTGTAGTCCTTTTATTATATTCCTTATATTTTAGAACATATAGTTGCCACTTACAATTCAGACATATGACATATTCAAATTTCCCATTTTATGTTGTCCATGCTCTTTCAGCATACGTGACATTTAAGAAACCTGGTGATCTCAGATGTTTATTTAATCACTTTTTTAAAAATACCATATTTATTTATTTAATTTAAATGGACCATAGATTCTGTAAATTTATTCTCATTTCTTGAACAGGAATCTTGTATTATTAGTAGAGATAATGTACATGTCAAAAAGAAGCCTCAAAAGCACTTCCTGTGCACTTGACAGGGTGACAAAATATTTCTCCTATCCTTTCCTAATTGAGCTGCAGTACAAAGGAAGACATTATAATAATATTAATAATAGTTACATGGATATTTGTAGGTACTGTGTAACCCTTCAGTCCATTTTCCCAGACAATGGTAACTACAAAGAGGCTTCAAAATAGAACATCACACAATATGAATGCCACTTTTTTCTATCTTACATTTTAAAAACATCATTGAAATCAGAAAGTTCATTTACAAAGGACTGGCAGTTGCAATCACAGCAATAATGTAGTGCTGAGAAAAAAAAGGGTAATTGGTTTGGTAAAGATCGCTTTCCATTACACCATAAAGCACTACACAATAGGAAAGGTCGCCAATTAAGCAATCATGAATACCAAGTACTGAAGCTGATGAAAATAGGGCAGTGGTTTAAATAGATTTGCAAGCAATTTACCTTTTCACAATGTTGGCAATCTGATGCAATTTGCTTGCAATTTTGTCTGCTTTCAGTAGCACTCGAAGCTGACACTACACAGACCAAATGGCAAGAAGGCCTGCATAGAAAATGTAAAACTATCTTGGCTGCATCAGGCAACCAGAATGGTGGTTCATCAGGAAAATTACAACAATTAACATAAGTGCTGCAAAAATCAACACTTTAAATGTCACACTCTCTAGTCTGTCCAAAGACTGTAAAAGTACCATCTCCATTGCTGGACTAACAGTAAATATGAAGCAATCACCAACAAGCCTGGAGGCTGATGGCTTTACAATTGATGTGACATTCTCTGAGTGATAAAATAGCCTCTCATTTGACAAAAGTAAGTATTTTTCTTCTTTAGATTTAACCTGGATTATGTCAACACAAAACTTACATTTAATTTTTTTCAGCTTTTCTTTCTACAAAGCTGGTTGGTTCCTCCCCACTCTTACCCCTAGTTTTGCTCAGTTGTAGCTTCCTCTAAAGAAACCAACTCTTGATATAGCAGAAAATTCTGCCTGCATTGACAAAAACAAAATCAAGTATTGATCTTTAACTTTTCAAAGTCTTACATCAGTATGTGCTTTGCAGCCTGGAAGTGAAATGTCTGTGGCTCTGCTTTAGTTTTATTGTCTAAAGGAGGACCAGAAAACAAAGGTACTCTCTTGAGCTTTGACTGGGAAGACAGAATGCCATCACTTCCATTTCAGAATAGTCAACAAATGTTCAAGAAGGAAGATTCTTAGAGTAATTGATATCTTACATTATTGCTCCCATCTTAAGGAAAGAGATAAAATTGTCAGGCAGTGAATCAGGCTGACTTATAGAGTCTTAATGATTTATTTTCCTTCAAAGGCAGAAAGAGAACAAACTAGCAATGCTATTTTGGTTGACCTCATGGAAAATAAAATAGGATTGGGGAATGGAAGAAAGTTATATCCCTTTTCCTGATCTTATGTTCTTATGCCTGTATTGACTCTCAGCTTGAGATGCCTGTGAACTTGCTAATGGACAGAAGATGACAGATCAAAAGATTGTGCTTAAATTGATATACTGAAGATTCTAGGCTTTTACAGAAGAAAAAAACAGACTGGCAGTTTAGAACTTTTAATGGCTATTTGTAAAGCTGGAGCATTAAAGGCAAACTGATCCATAATGTAATGCTATGAGTTACTAAAGAAAGTACCATTGAATTCAATAGAGTTTATTTCAAGGTTAATTTGTATAAGATTGCAAGTTAAGTTTTGCTTGGATGCAACTCCAATTTATTTCAATAAAGCACTGATATTTAAAATGATCACAGGTATAATCTTTACTAAATCTTGGTTTTTTCTGTGATGAAAGGCTTTTGAATATTAACTGATTCTTATTAGTGTTATCATTTACTTATGTTGATGTTTTGTTAATACTGATTGTAATAAAAATATTTATTTTTATTTTATTTATTTGTACCTATTCCACCTTTATTATTTTTACAAATAACTCAAAGTTGCAAACATATCCACCACAACTTCCTCCTCCTATTTTACCATATCAACAAAGGTGGGCTGGCCTGAGAGAGTATGACTGGCCCAAAGTCACCCAGTTGGATTTAATGGCTAAGATGAAACTAGAAGTCACCATCTCATTATCCTAGGAATCCACATAAATAATTTGCAACTCAATAGACTTGTTCTATTTTAATGCAACCCACAAATGTATAAGTACTGCATACAATTATACTTTAAAAACAACCAAAAAAATTACCATGCAAGAAGTCTTGTATGCTTATCATCCTAGTTTCTCAGACACAATGGATGAGCCTTCAATCAAACAATCTATGATACTTGGGACTGATAATATTAAGTCAAAGCTAAAATGGTACCTTGGAATCTTTGTGGTAGAGTTTTCTGTCATAAATATATCCCTCATAAAAAAATGAAATAGTAATTGCTTACCCAATCTGTTGTGTAATCATCTGCTGGATGGCTGGAATTTATGGGAACTGTAATTCCATCAAATCTGGAGAGCATCCAGCAAAGCAACTTTGGCATGGAACCTTGTTTTTGTAACAAAGGACATCAGAAGAAGTGTATCAGATGAACTACAACAGCATTTGGTAAGGAGAGGATGGACACTCTGTTCCATTCAGAAAGATCTGGGGTAATTAGAGATTATTACTGCAAAGAGTGTCAGTTAACATTCATATGTTTCTCACCATTTTTTAAAAATCAGAATGAAAATTTTTACTACTAGCTGCTATACTAATATTAGCCAAATACTGAGAGTGTAATCTTGCATAATTTCCTCTGTTAAAAAAGGTAACATTTTTATTTGTGATATGTTATGATGTTATATTTATATTTTTCCATGAACTAAAAGCAGCCCCTAAGAATGGGCAAAGCCTTTCCATCTAAAAGCATTTTGAGTTCAAAAACACTATGAAATCAAACATTGCTTTTTCAGTCAAAAAGTGTCTAGTGTCCAGCAAAGTGTCTCCCTTGAGCATTTTGAGTTTGAAGAAAAAATGTGAAATCCAAGAATGTTATTGATAGATTACAACAGAACATGTCATAATGAATGGGACTTTTCATATACTGTGGTCATAAAAATTATTTATTTATTTATTTATTTATCTATTTATTTATTTATTTAGATTTATATACCGCCCTTTTCCCGAGGGACTCAGGGCAGTTTACAGGGCAAATTAAAACAGTGCTATGTACAAATTAAAATAAAATTAAATTAATAGCCCCAAAAGAGTTTAAAATTTAAAACCTTAAAATCCCTCAGTCCAGGCTGGCTAACTCAAATAGCCAGGTTTTTAGGTCCCGGCGAAACGAGCGAAGGTCGGGGACGATCCGGAGTTCCACAGGCAGTTGATTCCACAGGACAGGCATGCCCACCGAGAACGCTCTCCCCCTGGAGATCGCCAGCCGGCACTCCCTAACCAGCGGGACCCTGAGGAGGCCCTCCCTGTGGGAGCGCACAGGACGATGGGAAGTTGATGCTGGCAGCAGGTGCTCCCTAAGATAATCCGGACCCATGCCATTTAGGGCTTTATAGGTCATCACCAGCACCTTGAAATCAAATAAATTAACCTTTCAACTTTAAAACATTTGAAAGAAATTGTTTCTAGAGTTACTGAAAATTGGTTCATAGCTTGGAATCAAATACTTAAGTCATTTTGAATTTGCTTTAGTGAAATATGGCCAACTCATAAGACATGGATGGAACTTTTTGAAAGAGCTGTTTTGTTCCAAGCATGAAACACATTTCCAATTTTGTGCATACTCATTGCAGTTACTTAACACTTCATATTTCTGTCACAATAATCGTATGAATAATTATTGTCCCAGTTATCCTGCCAGCTTTGTGAATAACTGAGAGTTGAATACTTTTCTCTTTTCCTAGTCCATGCCCTCACAAGTACTTATTTCTGTTAAATAAGAAGACTCAATGAGGTAAGGACCTTACTCCACCCTTTATCCTCCAATTATTGTTTGTATCCTGAGCTCATCTGAATGTCTTCAAGCTGCAATCCATCTGGTGCAGATGACTTTACAGGATAAGTGGGATTTGTAGCCCCTCTGTAGTATATAAAACAAAACTTCCTTTGTCTATAATATGAATCACAATTCATTTAAACTAGTACTCAAATCAGCATTAATTACTTGTAAGAAAAATATAGTGAACTAGAGTACATTACCCAATATATCGTTATATACAGATAATTAATATTGTTAGATACAAATTCTGATATTTATTTGTCATTAAATTCTCAAAGGTTCCTTAAAAATAGTTTATCTCATATTATTCTTTTTCTCATGTTTATCCCATATTTTAGAGGTGACCCCTATCCCAATGTAAGATTCTCTTCTGCTCTGTATGTCATCTTGTTAGAAATATGCATTTTTAATGCATATTAAATATGCTATTTTTAAAATGCATATTTCTTAAAATTAATCTATGTAACTATTTAAAGCATCCAAGGTTGTTCTATTTCAATCTGTTTTGGAAGCTGGGAGGACATTTGCGATCTAGCATGGAGGAAAAACTACATCAAGTATTCCTCTGAAAAGACTAAGGATTCAGCAAAAACACCTCTGTAGATCTTATTTGGAAATAAAGATGACAGATATACCCATTCACCATTAAGCATCAAGATCATATGATTATATATAGGTCTTGTTCTTGCTTTCTCCACAATGGCCCATCAGATTCTAATGAAAAGGCAATGATATCCTTTCAGGTATAACATGTAACCAAGAGGCCAATATTGAAAAGTATTCTATTCGTTACAACTAGGAGCCTTTGAAAGTTGAAATTGTCAAGAGTTTGTTGATTTCCTGTTCAAAGCTGTCCAAGCTGAAGGTCATCAACAAACACTATTCACTATCTTCATGCCATATTTATAACTCCACCACTTTTTATTAATATATTTTTCCAAAACAAATATATTGCTCCAGTCTCATCGTTTGTATGTCTTTTTCTGCGCTAAAAATAGTTGATAAACTAATAGCTTTAGCTAGTTATGTAGGTATACATTTTCTGAGACCCTACCATTTGCCTAAATGAAATATCTTTCCCACAAACAAAGACTCTAAACAGATAAGCAGAGATGTAACAGTCCAGATAACCTCACTCTATTCTGCTTTTCGTATAGAAGAGGATCATATAAATTCCTCTGAGCTCCAGGAGAAAAGACAGTAAGTGCAAAATGGTAATTTAATCTACATCATCATTACATGCTTTACTTTTACATCACCTTTTTACATCAACTTTAGTTTTGTTTTCTTCTAGGAATGAACTAGAAAAAAAAATCCAGCTAAAGAAATGACATGTATGGAATTGACAGTTAGATTCCCCTTTTAAATCCACTTTGCTTTCAAACATAGATGAATGTTAGATTAAGCACAGATTCAGAGCTAGGCAGAAGCTTTTTAAAATTCTTTTGCACCCAAGAATTATAACAAATTCTTGATTAGCAGTGTTGCTTGATTTGCTGTGAGAGTTACTGGCTCAAGCCCAGTGGGTAAAATATCATCGTTGAAAATTGAAGATTAAACCCAGAGACAGTCAGGAATAATCCTAGTTAAACTGTCTGAAAGTTAAGCTATTCCATGTACAATCACAGCTAATCTTTCTGTCATACTCAGTGATACAGTTGATACTTATGAGGTAATTCTTGGGTTTTGCATCGATAAAGGATCAAGCCTATGAAATTATCTACAGATGTATTTATTGCTTATTTATTTATTTATTAAATTTTTATGCCACCCATCTCCTGTACAAGGTGATTCTGTGAGGCTAGATTGCCTTTTCAATTAAAATATTTAAGACATGTATTAAAATAGTACAAAAGTTTAATTAAATACAAATGCTAATATCCAACAGTGGAAGCTGGAATACAAAGCTTTTTTCAACATCCTGAAAGATACTTTTCTTTATGTGAAACAAACTGGAATCTTGTCTCAATTAAAAAAACTTTTACAAAACTCTTGTCCTGAATTGTCATTTCAAAGCAGTATTGGAAATAGCTACAATACAGCAACTATGCAAACCAAAAGGGAGGGTATTAGTTTTTTTCTGAGTGAGCCAAGTGGTCTCTCCACTTAGCCGTATATTTTGCAAATTTTAATATTTTGCAAATTTTGTCCTCCTGAAAGTTTTATTTCTCTGCAATTGAGACTTTTATTTTTCTCAGGCTGTCTTATAAATTATTTGCATGTTTTTAAAGGATGTTCTATCATTATAAGGGGGAGCACAATGGTTCAGCAATTAAAGACACTAACCTTATCAGTTGGAGAGCTGACAGCCTGAGTTCAGGACCTGAGTGCCGCAAGATGGGATGAGCTCCTGTTACCTACCCCATCTCCTGCTCACCTGCAGTTTTAAAGCATGCAAATGCAAGTAGATACACAAATACCACTTCAGTGGGAAGGTAACAATGTTCCGTACACCTCTGTGTACAGTCATGCTGGCTACATGACCATGGAAAATGTCTTCAGTCAATTCTGGCTCCCTTGGCTAAGAAATGGAGATGAGCACTGGACCTAGAGTTGGACACAACTGGACAGGGGAAATCTTTCTCATTAAAAAATATGAGGAATATATATATTGTTCTTCTCCTATTCCCACTACTTACACCATTGCTTAATATCTTCCTGACTGCCCACATATAAAAAAGCTCAATGGACAAGGTATCTTCCCTGCCAGGTAAGTATAACAGAAGGTTCCCCATAATCTTATTTTGGGATTTAATTATAGCATAGCAAACTTCAGAAGGTTGCAGAGCTCTGAATGCAATGATTGAATAAAGTACGGACCACTCAAATATACACCTTTGCTATATTCTAATCTAAGGTAAGTATAATCATTCAGGAGACTTTCACTCATATTATTTTTGGGGGGTGAAAATCGATTAAAATATTTTTTCTATCAAAGCGAATAAAAAATGAACAAATGTGGAAGAAATTGTTGATACAGTATTCAGGTATGAAGGTGACAAATACTTATAAAAAGCTAAACAGCAGGCAAATAGTTTGTTTGTTTATTTATTTATTTATTCATTTATTCATTCATTTATTTATTTATTTATTTATTTATTTATTTATTTATTTATTTATTTATTTATTTATTTATTTATTTATTTAATTTGTATACCGCCCTTCTCCCGAAGGACTCAGGGCGGTGAACAGGGCAATACATAATAAAACAAGATACAAAAATTAAAAATGATTAAAAGTTGGGCCAATGTAAGGTACAGCTAAAAGACAAAATACCATACAGTTCAATGCATTTATTTTGCTTGTTTCTCTATTCTGCCTCAGTCAGGGCCAGGCACTTTACTAGTTATTGACCATAGGTTCTTCTAAAAATGGTATGAACATTCAGAAATAAGCTTATGTGCTCATATAGCCAGAAGATTGTGACTGTGACTGACATAGAACTTATTGAAGATTGAGCATAACAGAAAAGGATATTCAGAGCCACTCATGAGTCCTATTTGGTTCAGCTCCCAGAAGACTTGTTCAATCATCTAACAAATGTATATCCATCTCCTCTGAACTGTTTGAAGTAGCTTAAAATGTGTTCATGACCTAGTTTTCTAAATAATTTTATGCTTTCATCTTATATCTATCTCAAATAAGCTTCACTAAATTCAATTCATATGCACAAAATTGCCAAATCAAATGTATATAATTTTCTAAATGATAACTTTAAAAACTATAAATAAATGTCCTACATATATAAATTTTTCTCCAGATTCATCTTTAGTTTATTTTCCCCATGGGGATGTATTAAATTCTGAAAATCACTGTGGAAATAATTAATTTAAAAAGAACCCCAATTCAGAATTTTTGCCTGCCTTTCAAAATCAAATGAATATGCAGCTGTAGACAACCATTCATATGCTCCTAAAAGAGGGATTTATAAATAAAAAGTTCTCTTAATATTAAAGATAATTCAGAAATGACTTAAAGTCATTTTAAAATTTATTTGAATAGTAGATTAGGATCAATAATGGTATACTAGCTTGGTTAAAGCTCTTTAGTTGACTTCACATGTATGTTCATAAGTTTTGTGGATAGAAAAAAAATTGCACAGATGGGACTATAACTGACCATAACCTGCTCTATTGTATTTTCAATAATCTCTAATTACCCCAGCATCAAAGAGGGAGAAATTTGAAAGGGCAGGTGATAGGATACGAGAGAAACCTGTTTGACTTAAACAGCACCGGATCCCTCACCATCAGGGTTGATGTACATCAGCCTGACAGCTAATTAGGGTAGACATGAATTTTTCCAATGTAACAGATGTTCGTTAATCAGGCCAGATTTGGAGCCTTTGCGCCAGCAACATTTCATGCACAATTTAACTATCTAAAAGGAATAAACTACTTAATGCATTGTACTGGAGGCACAGCTGTTTCACAATCAGAAAATTTGCTGTCAAAGATGTTCTCTTTAAAACTGACATGTTTTTATATAACTCTGATGGGGTGTTTATAATGTATTAATAGTTGTCAGTAAGAGCTGCTGTCATCATCAAGAAGTAAAATATTTCTGAAAGTATATTAAAATGAACACACTCTTTTATCTTCCCCAAATCTATTCAAATTATCAAGCCACTTTTTAATATGGTTTATTTAGAATTTATTTGATTCTAATGTATCTTACACAAAAAACTAAGTTATTTATCTCATTGTTTAGCTTAATTATTTACTTGAAAATATCTACATTTTGGAAATGCAGAAATTTTAGCTTATCATTTTCATTCAGTTAAATTACATTATATCTTTTAATAAGAATTATATTATCATTTAAAAATGATGGACAAAGTTTAAAAATATTACAGTATTTCAGTCATTTTCTCACATAGAAATGATTACTTTTTTAAAAGAAACATTATATGTGTCGTTGTTTAGGCAATATTTATGCAAAATAATTCTACAAAGAAACTTAAAGGTGTTGAATAATTTAAGACTGTTTTTTCTTGTACATTTTTCTTTAGATATTGCACTTGGCCCAACATTTCTATTGTTTCAAAAAAAAGAAAGAAAAAAAGAAATAAAACTTTCAAGCTAAAAAGCTTGTAAAATTAATGTGCAAGAGCTGTCTTAGTTTTATTATTTATTTCTTTTCTTCAATGTTAGGCATATATATATACAGTGCTTTTTTTGTGAAAGAAAAAGGTGCCGGAACTCACACATGTCATAGAACCTGCCTTGCCTACCCTACAAGGTTCCATCCAAAAAAGGTGCTATATATATATTATATATATAATATCATTTTCACATGACAATATCTCTAATTGCAAGGTCAACCCTGGCACTAAATACAGGAGAAAATGTTTGAATTAGCAAATCCAGAGTAGTCCAATCCAGAAGCCTCATTATTAAGACTATGTTAATCCTTCAATGAAAGATTGAGGGCAATAGAAGAAGGGGATGACAGAAAATGAGATGGTTGGATGGAGTCACTGAAGCAGTAGGTGTGAGCTTAAATGGACTCCAGAAGATGGAAGAGGACAGGAAGGTCTGGAGGAACGTTGTCCATGGGGTCACAATGGGTTGGACACGACTTCGCAACTAACAACAAATTCTTCAATTTCATTGATGAGTAAATAATATTTTAGAGTAGGAGTAGAAAAGGCCCAACAGATTCAGCTATTTTAAGACTTAAAGAATCTTCCCAATTTCTTGAAATATGAGGATTAAATATTTTCCTGGCTTGCACACACTGAAGATTTTAGGAGCAGAATGGGACCTTGTCAAGAATGAAACTTTGGCAGCTACATGCTTCTTCATTTCAACTTCCTATTAGAGTAAGGAGAGAAGGTGTTGCTTTAGAATTAGACAGAGAAATGAAACCTCTATGATTCTGCTGAAGACCTTGAGAGTCTGAAACCTTTCCAAAGACACTGCAGCAGGTGTGGAGAAGAAGCAGATGGTTCCCATAACAAAGTGAATTTGTTTACGTGGGCTATGTGAGAAGGCGAGGTTTTGACCAAAGAAATTATTGTTTAATTCTATGAACTGGTATCTGGGAACCTCAGAGTTAGTTTTGCTTTGACATTATCATGCCACATATTCAATAAACAGTAAGATTTTCAGAAATTGAATGAACCTAGAGTTTTATTTGGGTTCTCCAGCAGGATGTTGACAGACATTTAAGCAGTTGTATTTGTGGACTGCAAATTGTTTTGAAAAATCTGCACAGGTCTATTTCTTATCCCCTGACATAAGGCTGTCTAGCTTCTACCTACTTAAGGTGACACTGGTTTTGTGGAGCAATCAAGGGCCATATTTAAAAAATGAGTGGAACCAAAAGAAGTCTGAATTTGTGAGGATATTGGGATTTTTAAGGGGCAAACTAGATATTCCTCACAGTATGCAACAACTATTCTAAAACTCTGAGGAAGTTTAGGCTTGCAGTATGTGGTCCATAATCACAGGTTTTGTACTCCTGTTTAAAAAGATAAAGAAATCAAGAAGAATGTCGGGATTGGGTATGTGTAGCCTAATGAAAAGAAGGATTAGGAGTGGCATGATAGCAATGTTCCAATATCTAATAGGCTGCCACAAAGAAGAGGGAATCAACCTATTCTCCAAAGCAGGGGTCTTCAAACTTGGCCCTTTTATGACTTGTGGACTTCAACTCCCAGAATTCCTCCACCAGCATGCCTGGCTGAGGAATTCTGGGAGTTGAAGTCCACAAGTCATAAAAGGGCCAAGTTTGAAGACCCCTGCTCCAAAGCATCTGAAGGCAAGACAAGAAGGAATGGATGGAAAGTAATCAAGGAGAGAAGTAACCTAGAACTAAGGAGAAATTTCCTGACAAAACAGTTAATCAGTGGAACAAATTGCCTCTAGAAATTGTGGGTGCTTCAATACCAAGTTTTTAAGAAGACATTGGACAACCATTTGTCTGAAATGGTAAAGGGCTGGCTGCCTGAGGAGGGGGGAATGTACTAGAAGACATCCAAGGTCCCTTCCAACTCTGTTATCCTGTCATTCTGAGTTCTCGAGTAACACTACAGTACTGTATTTACTGTATATAAACTCCCCATTCTTTTTTCCTTTAGTGACTCTATGCTCTTTGCAAAGACTATCTAAAGGTAAACTGTAAACTAAAATCTTCCTGATGCTTATAGTTTTATGTTTATTTTAATTTAGCCTGAGAACAGGTTACTATTAAAATCTTAATGTTCTTTATCTGAAATATAACGACTGCCCTCAGGGCTTCATTCTCTCGATGGAAATTGGAGGAAAGCTTTCTCTTCATGCAATCCTGAGCTCCTGAAATAAAAGTAAGATATAAATCAATGAAATACATAAACAAATCAATCAATACTCTGGCTGTTTTAAACATGGATTTGCCCTAAAACTGATTTGAAATTTTCTACTTGAATTCCTTGAATTTTGCCTGACATAATTTTACCTGACATAATCTCCACTATACATTGTTGCCTAATTTTTATTTTTCCAGGCCTAACACTATTTGTCTTGCACACCCAGAAACAATACTTTTTTCTCTGGTGAACAGTGCTGAATGCAAAACTGGTTTAACTTTTGTTTATAGCTTTCCTATATGTGGTAGGAAAAAATAGTTTCTGTCACAAATCTTAACCAATGGATGTAATGGCTAAGGAAGTAATTCAGAATTTGGGTTTATGAACTAATCATAAACATTTGACTTTGTTAGGGAGCTCATGACTCTGAGCTCCCTAACAAAGACTTTATCACATTCTGACTCCACATCTTGCTGCCAGAAGTGAGAACCTTGGGAAAACAATTATTTTAGTTGGGTGGCATTCTGGCTGGAGAATTCTGGGAGATGAAGTTCACACATCTTAAACTTGGGAAGATTGAGAGTACTCCATGAATATTCTATACCTGACAAGTCCAAAAAGTGAAACCTACATGCTTCTTTTGCCCCTTTCTCTAACAATTTTCATGCGAACTGTGGCCTAAAGCATTTACATTTTAAAATTAAAATGTATAGAAATAGTCTGTCAGTCCATGCAATCATAGATGATATAAGAGGTATAAGCACATATTCTACTTTATCAGAAGCTAGGGGCTGAACCTGCTAATTAATCCCATTTTCCTTCCCTGTAAGAAAAAGATTGCTTCTCTTTTCTCTTTTTGCATATAATCTAAACCTAGGTATCATCTTTAAGCTTGAAGACTGGAACAAATTAATAATTCCAGATTGCTTACAAACTGTTAAATTATGAGTTCTTCTGCTACATACTTAATCCAGGTAATACATGAACATATCTGGAGAGCTATTGCATCCCAGCTTTTCTTCCTATTTTACCTTCATTTAGCCACCTTCATTTACCCATTTAGTGTGTGTATGCCATGGGACATATTTCAGCATTGTAGAAAAAAGTACACTTTGAATTGTTCCAAATAATATGATACCAAGTAATTGCTTTATTCTCTTTTGTTTTTCCTCTAATACTTGAAATTAAGGTCTTGTCATTGGTTATTATAGGAAAGTTTTTGTTTTTAACATCATATGCTATGGCCTGACGGGTGAATAATGAGAGACCATTAATTTAGTGCTATAAATAACTAATTCAGATTTAATGTATTTGATTATAATAGGTGAAACTTTGGGTGGCTTGTATAAGAGATAATTGTTCAAACTCAATTGAAGTTTATGATCTTTCTATGATGATGAAGAATTTCTAAAAGCAGATGCTATTTGGTGCATTAGAAACCCCAAGATGAGATGATCATTTGTTCAGATTCTCCTTGAATCTTTTCCATCCTGTTCATTTTTACTATTCAATTGGAAGGCTTGGTTTTCCATTCCATCAGCTGCCTTTCCCCCCTACTCCCTCCTGAAATCTTAGAATATATTTGATGGCACAATGTGTGGGGTGAAGATCTATCAACGAGAGATAGATCTTATTCCAAGTTGTCATTGCCTTTTACAGCAAGACTTTGACAATGTAGGATCAGTTATGTCTGTATGGCATAAATGAAGGCACCACCACAAGTTTGCTTGTTTCATTTTTACAAAGCCAAACTTTGGATCAGCCTCTCAATCAGCAAGGTAGCAATTGAAGGAGGAATACTGAATCAGAAGTTAAAATGGATCACTTTCTCAATTTTTTAAATGTATGTTGTATGGTGCTTTCAAGCCACAGAAAAATTAAATGGCTATAGCCACGTGTTAAAGCATGAAGAGCTACCTACCAAGTGACTTTTTGGGATCTTTTGCTGTATTTCCTCCTCTCCCTTGCCATATTTAACAATGCAAATGCAACAATATATATTGTCCAATGGTTGCCCATTTCAACACTGACATTCTTGACAGAAAAACCTGATTAGAAAATAATTGTACTTTTTTCTATCTTTGGTTACCTTACCTGCACTTTTCATTTCCTCTAAGGTACAGTGACAATACTGCATCTTTCAACTCTCCCTCTTTTATCTGATGTAGTGGATGACAGGTAATCTAGCTGAAAGTTCCTACAATTGCGCCCCCAGAAAAACACTGGCTGATGAAATCTGAGCAGTTATCACCTTAACCATCACCTGTCAAGCCTCCTGCTTCAATTTAAGGGTGCATCAATTTTCTGAAGAGGAAATCAAGGGCAAAGAATAAAAGCGCTACAGATAAACACTGACAAAGGCCCTTTCTACTTTTTTTATTTATGATGGGATGTACTATCATAGGTTGCTCTGTGAGGTTTTATCAACTGTCCTGATACATCCCAGATAGCTTGGAATTCTTTGGCCATTGATGAAGTGCTACACTTGCACTTACTGAAAGGGCAGAAAATTTCTAAGTGAAAATTACTTTCACTAAATACCACAAAGATATTGAAGTCAGAAAGAGCAGGAAGATGGGACAAATGACAGCTGCATATAACAATGAACCTCTCTGTTCTTGTAGATGGTAGACATGGCTGATTAGAGTAAGAACATGAAATAATGTTTTCTTAAACCCAGAGAGCATATTGTGTGAAATGTCAGACACATGGAGTTCATATGCTGTTTATACTGAAATGTGGATGTCTTGGCTGCCAACTGTGTTTACAATGAAAGCTGTCACCATTTCTAAGCCAATCTATGCAATGGCATGCCTAACAATAATGAGTTTAGAATGGGTGATGGGCACCAGTGAAACTGAAGATATTCAACTTTAAAAAAATAATAGAGACAACAAAAGGCTGAGCTAAGTTTGAAATCCTCAACAATTATACTGCATTTTTTCTAAGCACATTTTTTGTGAAACTGCAGAAGCACTGCAAAATATTTGGCTGAAACAGCAGTTGGAAACAGCAGTTCCTTCTCTCACTTAACTAGAACAATAAAAAACTAGGCATATAAAAGAGGAATGAACCTCATATACTTAAAATACTTAATGATGACTGTTATGTACTGGGCTCTTGTAAAACACCACGTGGGTTGCTGGAGCAGCTAACGGCTCTCCAGCAACCCAGACATCAAGTCTCCTGAGCTGCAATTGGCTATCCACAGGCGGCAATAGTGATTCAATCCTATTGGCTGCCGCCTAGGGGCTAGACTATATATTGTGGCTAGTTGCAGACATTTTCCCCAGTACAGTTCCAGCACGAAATAAACAATGAGTTATCCTGTACTCAGCTTCACGTCTTCATTCCTGCACCAAAGAACCCGCTATTTAACAGTGGCGATGAAGGTGGGATCCTGCTTCACCAAATAAAGAGCTGAAGTCTATGAGGGAAAGGCAGCACATGACAGAGGGAAGAGGCATTTCCCACCCACCCCTCTCAAGGTCAGCTAGCAAGCTACACTAGCAACCTTGTGCTCAGTGGACTCATTCCCTGAGCCTGAAGCAGGATCCAGAGAACACAGGAACCAGGAAGAAAGAATGCCGAAGGTTGGCAAGTTGAGAGAATTTGACGTGAAACACCCGGAGGAATGGCCATCGTATCTTTGCAAGTAGAAAACTACCTTGGAGCCAATCAGATTGCAGAAGAAGGACTGAAGGCCACAACACTACTCTGCGTGTGCAGCCCTGCTACCTTTGATTTAGCCGAGAACCTTTTTGCGCTGACACCAATCAAAGCGGTCTCTTACGCAGATCTCAAAAAGAGGCTAACTGGGCACTTCCAGCCCAAGATGTTTGAGATGGCTTGGCAGTTCAAGTTTGACCAAAGAGTGCAGCTTCCCGGAGAGTCAGTGTTGGAGTTCATTGCGGGCCTAAGGCAGACCGCACACCTATGCAAGTTTTCAAATTTAGAGGAGCAACGACAGGACCGGCTCGTCTGCGGCCTATGGGACAGAACGCTTCAGCAGAGACTATTTGCTAGGCCAATCTTAACATTTTCTGAAGCACAAGATGAAGTGATGGCTGACGAAGCCGCTGGGGGTGCTGTTCAAACCGTACAGCCCACCAAATCGACAAAGTTTGAAGAAACAGTCCACCATGAGGATGCCAAATGGACCAAAGAACTCTCCGAGAAAGAAGAACCTGAGATCAACCGACTCCAAAAGCAACCCAACGCGCCACACCACAACGGCCAGCCGCGAGAGGACAATTACAAGGCAGTGCTCTTACCGAGATGTAAGGGGTGTGGTGGCAACCATTTTTGCACCAACCTTAAATTTTGTTAAGCCACGTGTAGAGCTTGTGGAAGGACAGGCCACATCGCAGTGGTTTGCAGAGCCCGACAGAGAGACCGGCCACCCAAACACCAGTCAGAAGAACTGACTAGGAAAGCTACTGGGGCCCAGGGTCCAGTTAGTGTGGGATTCTTCAGAAGCCACAGAAGCGTATGCCGCACCGGGGCTCGACACCCCATCAAACCCAAACTTAAGCTCATGGTAGAGCTACAAGGAGTTCCATGTAAGATGGAATTGGACTCTGGCTCTGCAGTCTCAATCATTTCTCAAGACACTTTTAATTTTGTGTGTAGGTGCAGTAACAATTGGGCCAAACTAACACCCTCAGATATAATCCTAATGGATTTTCAAAACATGCATGTTAAAGTTAAGGGAGAAGCCACCTTGTTGGTTAAGTTTAAAGGGTTTTGGGGACACCTGGATGTAATAGTAGTAGGGGGCCAGAGAACGAGTCTCATTGGACTTCATTGGTTGATGCCTTAGGTATTCAGATTACTGGCATAAACCAGACACAAACTGCAGACCTCATGTCAGTGTGTGAGGAATACGTGGATGTTTTTGATTCAACCCTTGGAATATACACAGGCCCACCTATCTCATTTAAGCTAGATCCCAATGTAGTTCCAATCAGGGTTAAGCCTCTAGGGTTCCCTTTGCCTTAAAACAGAAAATTGATTCTGAAATTGATAAGCTGGTAGAACAGTGCGTGTTACAGCCTGTTGATGTTGGGGAATGGGAAACTCCTATAGTCACCCCACTTAAAGCCAATGGGGAAATTCACATTTGTACTGACTATAAATACACACTAAAAAAGGCCCTAAAGCAACACGCTTACCCGGTCCCACTGGTCAACCATATTTTAGCCTCCTTGCAAGGGGGTACTATTTTTGCTAAACTGGATTTAGCATAGGCCTATCAGCAATTGCCCCTTCATGGATTACTGCCTTGCCATGCCCAAGAGGCTTGCATAATTCAATGAAGCTATGAGCTATGCCGTGCAGGGCCACCCAAGACGGAAAGGTCATAGCAGAGAGTTCTGAAAAAACGTGATCCACTGGAGAAGGAAATGGCAACCCACTCCAGTATGTTTGTCATGAAAACTCTATGGACAGTACCAAAAGGCAATATGATATGATGCTGGAAGATGAGCCCCTCAGGTCAGAAGGCATCCAATATGCTACTGCGGAAGAGCAGAGGGCTAGTACTAGTAGCACCAGAAAGAATGAAGCGACTGGGCCAAAGCCGAAAGGACGCTCAGCTGTAGATGTGTCTGGTGGAGAAAGGAAAGTCCAATGCTGTAAAGATTTTTTCTCCATAGGAACCTGGAATGTAAGATCCATGAATCAAGGAAAGCTGGACGTGGTCAAACAAGAGATGATGACAAGACTGAACATTGACATTTTAGGAATCAGCCAACTAAAATGGACAGGAATGGGTGAATTTAATTCAGATGACCATCAGGTATACTACTGCGGGCAAGAATCCCTCAGAAGAAATGGAGTAGCCTTCATAGTCAATAAAAGAGCAGGAAAAGCAATACTGGGATACAATCCTCAAAATGACAGAATGATCTCAGTTTGAATCCAAGGCAAACCATTCAATATCACAGTAGTCCAAGTCTATGCCCCAACCACCAATGCTGAAGAGAATGAAATTGACTGGTTCTATGAAGCCCTACAGCACCTTATAGAACTAACAACAAAAAATGATGTCCTTATCATCAAGGGGGATTGGAATGCTAAGGTAGGAAGCCAAAAGATAACCAGAATAACAGGCAAGTTTGGCCTTGGAGTACAAAATGACGCAGGGCACAGGCTGATAGAATTTTGTCAAGAGAATACGACGGTCATAGCAAACACTCTTTTCCAACAACCCAACAGACGGCTCTACACGTGGACATCACCAGACAGTCAACACAGAAATCAGATTGACTATGAAGAAAGTAGGGAAAAGCACTAGGCCACTCAGGTATGAATTAAATCAGATCCCTGTTGAATATACAGTAGAGGTGACAAATAGATTTAAGGAATTAGATCTAATAGACAGAGTGCCTGAAGAACTATGGACAGAGGTTCGCAACATTGTATAACAGGTAGCAACCAAAACCCTCCCAAAGAAAAAGAAATGCAAGAAAGCAAAACGGCTGTCTGAGGAAGCTTTGCAAATAGCTGAGGAAAGGAGGGAAGTAAAAGGCAAGGAAGAAAAAGAAAGATATGCCCAATTGAATGCAGAATTCCAGAGAATAACTAGAAGAGATAAGAATGCCTTCTTAAATGAACAGTGCAAAGAAATAGAAGAAAACAATAGAATAGGGAGGACCAGAAATCTTTTCAAGAAAATTGGAGAGATGAAGGGAATGTTTCATGCAAAAGTGGGCATGATAAAGGACCAAAATGGCAGGGACCTAACAGAGGCAGAAGAGATTAAGAAGAGTTGGCAAAATTACACAGAAGAACTATACAAGAATGAGCTTAACGTCCCTGATAATCACAATGAGGTGGTAACTGACCTCGACCCAGACATCCTAAAACGTGAAGTGAAGTGGGCCTTAGAAAAGCTGAGCAACAACAAAGCTAGTGGAGGTGACAGTATTCCAGCTGAGCTATTCAAAATCTTAAAAGACGATGCAGTAAAAGTGCTATACTTAATTTGCCAGCAAATTTGGAAAACTCAACAGTGGCCACAGGATTGGAAAAGATCAGTTTACATTCCAATTCCAAAGAAAGGCAGTGCCAAAGAATGTTCAAACTATCTCACCATTGCACTCATTTCACATGCTAGTAAAGTTATGCTTAAAATCCTACAAGCTAGACTCCAGCAGTATGTGGATCAAGAACTACCAGAAGTACAGGCAGGATTTTGAAGAGGCAGAGGAACTAGAGATCAAATTTCCAACATATGCTGGATCATGGAGAAAGCTAGGGAGTTCCAGAAAAACATCTACTTCTGCTTCATTGACTGTGCTAAAGCCTTTGATTGTGTGGATCACAACAAACTGTGGCAAGTTCTTAAAGAGATGGGAGTACCAGACCATCTTATTTGTCTCTTGAGAAACCTATATGTGGGCCAAGAAGCAACCGTGAGAACTGGACACGGAATCACTGATTGGTTCAAAATTGGGAAAGGAGTCCGGCAAGGCTGTATATTGTCACCCTGCCTATTTAACTTATATGCAGATCACATCATGAGAAAGGCAGGCCTAGATGAATCAAAAGTTTGAATTAAGATTGCTGGAAGAAATATCAACAACCTAAGATATGCAGATGATACCACTCTAATGACAGAAAGCGAAGAGGAACTAAAGAGCCTCTTGTTGCGGGTGAAGAAGGAGAGTGTAAAACCTGGGTTGAAACTTAACATTAAAAAAACCAAGATCATGGCATCCGGCCCTCTCAATTCCTGGCAAATAGATGGGGGGGAAATGGAGGTAGTGACCAGATTTTATTTTCCTGGGCTCCAAGATCACTGCAGATGGGGACTGTAGCCAAGAAATTAGTCAGTCCTAGAGGAGATCAACCCTGACTGCTCTTTAGAACGCCAGATCCTGAAGCTAAATCTCAAATACTTTGGCCACCTAATGAGAAGGAAGGACTCACTGGAGAAGAGCCTAATGCTGGGAAAGATTGAGGGCAAGAGAAGAAGGGGATGACAGAGAATGAGGTGGCTGGATGGAGTCACTGAAGCAGTAGGCGTGAGCTTAAATGGACTCCAGAAGATGGTAGAGGACAGGAAGGCCTGGAGGAACATTGTCTATAGGGTCACAATGGGTCAGACTTGACTTCACAGCTAACAACAACAGCAACAACATTAGCAATTGCCGGTTGATGAGGCCACAGCTGTGGCTCAAACGATGGTGACTCATAGGGGGGCTTTCAAAGTTAAACGCTTATAGTTTGGAGTCAGTGTTGCACCAGGTATTTTTCAGGGAATCATGGAGCGTACACTCAAGGGTATTCAGGGCTTCTGCCCTTATTTTGATGATGTTCTTATTGCAGGGGAATCCCCAGTAGGCTCAAGTCTGTTTTGCAGAGGCTTTGTGAAGCAGGCTTCAAATTAAAAAAGAACAAGTGTAGTATTGGGGTTTCTTCAACAGAATTCCTGGGTTTCTGAATTGATGCTAACAGCATTCATCCTGCTGATTATACAGTGAAGGCCATTTTAATGGAGAGTTACAAGCATTCTTGGGCCTCCTAAACTTGTATCACACATTTCTACCTCATAAGGCTGCAATAGCAGAGCACCTCCACAGGCTGTTGGATAAGAAAGCTCCATGGAAATGGACTAGCCTACATGAAAAAAGTTTCCTGGAATTAAAAGCACTACTGTCAGAAACGTCCACTGTAACTTACTACGAAGAGTCTAAACCTGTATGTCTTGCATGTGATGCATCTCCCTATGGGGTAGGGGCAGTTTTAAGTCACATAGAAAAAAATGGGAAACAGGTTCTAATAGTATTTTACTCAAGGACATTGCCTTCTGCTGAGCGAAACTATGCTCAGATTTAGAAAGAGGCCCTCACCATCATTGCTGGAATAAAAAAAATTCTATGACTATTTATATGGCAGGGATTTCACGATCTACACTGACCACAAACCTCTGTTGGAAGTTTTCACAACAGACAAACAAACCCCCCACATACTATCTCCAAGAATGTTGAGATGGTCTATCTTCCTATCTGCATACAATTTTAAATTAATTCACAAACCAGGGAAGGAAATGGGCCATGCTGATGGCCTCAGCAGACTACCACTGCCACTAATGGATCCAGATCCGGCTCCTGCTAATCTCATCAGACATGCAGCATCTGTGCCTCTTCATCCATCTTTTAATGGTCAAGCTGAACGCATGGTGAGGACAATGAAGGAATCACTCAAGCGCATTGTTACAGGTGACTGGCATCACAGATTTCTTACTCTGCCAGCATTCTACGCCCTGCAGTGCTACAGGCAAACGTCCTGCAGACCTACGTTGGGGGAGGCGTTTGATCACTAAACTGGACAGGTTGCATCCAGATAGAGTGGCAGCAGAAGCCTCTCGACCAAAACCCCCGAGGGGGCTGCACATGGGCGATTGGGTTTGGGCCAGGAACTATGGTCATGGGGATTTGTGGGTTCCTGGTCAAATCACCAACGCATCCAGACCTCTATCTTTTGGGGGTGGAGGGAGGGCGAGTTGTCAGAAGACACATTGATCAGCTCAAGAAATGGTTTCCAGAATGGCCACTAAGTGAGGACTGCATCATAAGTCCCTCCCAAGGTCCTCAAACCTGCGTCCAAGACAGCCCTCACATGGACTACCAGGACTTTCCCTTCTTTACTGAGGGATAACTGGGGAGCTCTAGAGTGCAACATGGACCCCCTGAAGGAGCAAGCCAACAGAACTTCAGCAATCGCTGTGCCTACTCTGCCAAACAGTCTGACGCTGGGGTGGGCCAACCTGGTGAGGCCAGCCAGAGCGCATCGAGTCACCTTGACTCAGGTGCACAAAGGGACACAGGTCTACCCAGCCACTGGGTAAGCTGGTAGACCACAAAGTGATGGGAACTCCGAGACCTTCCTCTAGGGCACACAAGCCCCCTTCATATCTTGCAGACTACATTGTAAAATAAAGAGCTATATATTGTTGTAAAACGTGTTGCCACTAAACTATAGAAACTAATGCAGAATAGTGCAAATTGTGGAGCCTGTTCATTGAGATGTTGTTTAATCTCATTGTAACCCACATTGTTTTTCATTATTATTTTATTATCACTTTACTTTAGAGTTTTGGATAATGAGTCTTGACAATTGTTAAGACTAATTGATGTTATTATGGTCTGATCTAAGAGGGAGGGGTGTTATGTACTGGGCTCTTGTAAAACACCACGTGGGTTGTTTGAGCAGCTAACGGCTCTCCAGCAACCCAGACATCAGGTCTCCTGCACTGCAATTGGCTATCCCCAGGCGGAAATAGTGATTCAATCCTATTGGCTGCTGCCTAGGGGCTAGACCAGGGGTAGGCAACCTCGGCTCTTTTATGACTCATGGACTTCAACTCCCAGAAATCCTGAGGCAGCTTGCTCAGGAATTCTGGGAGTTGAAGTCCATGAGTCATAAAAGAGCCGAGGTTGCCTACCTCTGGGCTAGACTATATATTGTGGCTAGTTGCAATATATTTTCCCCAGTACAGTTCCAGCACGAAATAAACAATGAGTTATCCTGTACTCAGCTTCGCATCTTCAGTCCTGCACCAAAGAACCTGCTATTTAACAATGACCATGCTGTGATTTTAAATATCATATGGTACAGCTATCCAGAGTGCATGTGGACAATATCATGATCTCTCCTTTTTCTGGAGTAAACTGCAGGAATAGCTCATTCAGGGAAGCAGATAGGAGTTAAGGGAGTTTCACCAAGCTCACAACTGTTAAAATAACCAGTTGGATTTATGTAGCAGATGTGTCATATAGGCATACAAAAACATGCCCATTACTGTCACAGCACTGAATTTTGGGCCAATTGAAAATTTCAAATAGTTTACAAGGGTAGCCCCATGAAGCATGCATTAAAATACTTGAGGCTTGAGTTTCCTAGGTATGAGTAGGGCCTCTTGATCTAGGAAGAGATACAACCAGTGCACTGGATGGAGCTATGCAAGGGCCCTGTTGATCACAATTGCCATTTGCCTTCAAGCAAGAAAAGTGAGTCCAAGAGGGTAATTGGGAGTGGTACTCCCAAAAGCATAATAGGAAAATCCTCATATCCAGGGGGGCATAATATTAACAGCCACTTGATCTTGTTAGGATTAACAAGATTGATCATTGCTATCCAGGCTCACACAGTATCCAAGCTATGAGATAAGACCTCAGTAGGCTCACTTGTCACTGGGGTTGAACAGTATAATTGGGTATAATCAGCATATTGCTGATATTGAATCTGATAGTGATGGCTGATCTCACCTAGTGGCTTCATGTGGATCTTTAAACAGGAGGGGAATGCACATAAAACTGTGTGGTACCCATATAAGAGAGGCCTAAGAGCTCTATATAAGTATCAAAATCGACTAGGACTGATAATAAAAAAAGGATGAAAAGTAACATAAAATTGTAACTCCAATTCTAACCATTGCAGCTGGTCCAGAATAATACTATAATTGATGGAACTAAGAGCCACTGAGAGATCTTGAAGCACTAGAATAGATGCACCACCTATGTTTCAGAGTGTCTTCCTTTATTGGATGCCTACAGATACAATTTTAGCCCACAGTGCAGAACTAACCACACATTCAAATTCCACCTCAGCCCTGAAACTCACTGAATAACTACAGCTAGTCACTTGTTATTGGTATTGGGACTTTTTGGTGGTAATATCAAACAAGATTATTAAAAGGAGCATAGAGCCATGCTTGTTCCCAAACACCTGCCTCAGTTTTCAGTATCACTGTACTGAGCAGTAAAATCTGAAGTGGGACTCTATTTGGATTCTTATTAGTAGAACTCTGTCTCATCCAGACATTCCAAGGATTATTTTTCCTGTTTACTTTCCTGTTACTTCATGTTGAAGCAGGATAGATAGATGATGATGATGATAGAATCTGTGTTTCCCCAAAAGTAAGGCCTACCCCGAAAATAAACCCTATTTTGATTTTTGGGGTGGGACTAATATAAGCCCTACCCCAAAAATAAGCCCTACTTTTGGGGTGAGGTGCATGCCTAAAAATCAACCTAGGATGGGGTGGATCTGCCCCACGTGCCCCACACCTGCTTACCTGGCAGCCAGGCCTCTCTTCGCTGGACCAGCAATTCTTCTGAGGCATCTTCTGCAGCCAGGCCTGCATTTTTCAGTCACAGGCCTTTCTGGAAGGCCTCTGCAGCCGAGGACCAAGCTGTGGATTCAATTCATAGCTCAGTTCTGCAAGGCCTCTGCAGCCGACAACCGAGCTATGGATTGAATCCTTAGCTTGGTCCTTGCCTGTGTAGCCCTTCCAGAAAGGCTTGTGACTGTGAAATGCAGGCTAGAATGCAGCTGCAGGATGAAGCTGCTCCTTCAGACCTAGAAGAAGTGGACCTGCTGGGCAGGGCTGTTGGTGTCAGCGGTGAGTAAGACACCCCCCAAAAGTAAGACCTGGTGTCTCTTTTGGAGGAAAAATAAATAAATAAGACCCATCTTATTTTTGGGGAAACACGGTAGTCAGACAAACAGGGAGGCAGGCAGGCAAGCAGACAGACAGACCAACAGACATACAGATAGAGAGATAGAACTCCAAGAAATAAGGACATCTAAATTTATTGTTAACCCCAAGAGAGTCTGTAGATTATGGCAATATACAAGTCAAATAAATGAAAATGTAAAAATTCTAACATGATTTTCCAGGATAGGCTTTCCTGTTAGACAAACTGACTCTAGCAGTTGATTCTTCTATGCCCTGAAATGATAGCGTATTGTTTCTTATCATCACCATTCAAATTCATCATTGTTGTATTGTTTACTGGCAAGGAGAGGGAGACATTCTTGTGTACTTTTCTATCGTAAGTATCAAAGTAATCTAGTTGACTTTAGATAAGTATAGCTAGATTAAGGATGGAGTGTGATATGGACTGCTGCCTCAGGATGCAAAACATTTGAGGCTAATCCTCACATATGCTTGCTGAACCAAGTGCCTTCTTAACATTTACATTGCTAACATCCCTAGCTCTGTTCTTTCTTTGCTGTTCACCTATTCATAGAAAGGCCTGGAAAATCTTCAATATGATGCATACTAACCACTTTAGAAGGTATATTTTCATACCATTGTGTTTATACCAGTTCTACGGTATAAACTATTGGTGCCAAATCTGTTTTTATTTTAGAGAAAAGAGTTGTGCTAGATTACATCCTTTTCTTCTTCTAGTGCACAATTCTTTTTAATATCATAAGAATTTCATGACTTAGAACTACAGGATCAGAAAGGGATAAAGTCTTATGAGATTCACATTTATGATCAATATTTAGACAGGTAAAATGTTCATCTAAAAAAAAGCAACACAAATATTTCTGTATTTGATTTTTTTTAAAAGTAATATCCCATTTCTGCTCTTTAAAAAGATGAAATCATGCCAAGTATGTTATGCTTTTACTTTAAGAAAATCCCTGTTCAAATCTATTGCTTGCATTTAAATCATTATACATGTTTCAAGAGTTTCTCTCCTTCTGTGTCTTACATATCACATTTATCATTTGTATTCATTTTAGATTGTGCAATTAATTTCTTTTTTTATTCTGAATAACTATTATTGGGTCTTTGATTGACTTCTAGAGGAGCAATTGAAGTAAGAGATTCTGATGGTGTTTTATGAATTGCCTAAGCTGAGCTCACACAGCTTATAATATCAGCAGTTTTTCATATAATGCACTTCTTGGTTAGTGGTACTTTTATTTGCATAATCACTGAATCAAATATAGTTACACTGCAGGCAAGAGAATTTAGCTGACCTGACCCCATTAAGTTACTTCTGAAGGGAAAACTATTATAACTGGTCTTTTTTAAAAAAAAAATCTTACTCAACTGGCACATTTCTGTAAAGGGATAAATGTGAGTCTTCTTGATATAGGAAAACACATATTATTTATAACCACTGGGATAGTTAATGAATGTTTGTAAGTGTGTTTTTTTTATTATTTACTTTTGTTTGTTCATAGTCTATCAATGATTTGGCACTTTAAAAACAATTTAAAACACTGAAATTGTAAAAGGCTTCCCTATTTTAGGATCAACCATCAACAATAAAGAAACAAGCAGTCGAGAAATCTGCCATAGTGTAGAACTTGGTAGGCTGTGGGAAAGATATTCAAATGCTATTAAGCTTCTATACCTATAAAGATCAAAATCATGCAAGCCATGGTATTCCATGTAACACTCTATGGAAGTTGCACTTTGAAGAAACAGAATGAAGAATATTGGTGCCTTTAAACTTTGGTGTTGGACAAGACTCCTGAGAATACCATAGGCACTCAAGAAAACAAGCAAATGGACCATTGAAAAATCAAATTAAAGTTCTTATACAGACTTAAATTATACTGCTTCAGATACTTTATGCAAAAACCCAGCTCTCTAATCCAGGGGGGAAGGGAAGGGAAGAGAAGAAGATGATCAGCAGCAAGATGGATGGATTTAGTTATAGTGGCGATGTGTGCACCATTGAAAGACTGAAAGGCCAGGTTGGGATAGATCATCATGATCTATCTAATATCAGGGGTCCTCAACCTTGGCAACTTTAAGACTTGTGGACTTTAATTCTCTGGGAGTTGAAGTCCACAAGTCTTAAAGTTACCAAGGCTGAGGACCCCTGATCTCTATGGTTAGTATGAGTTAAAAACAATTTGATGGCACATAAAAAATTTCCTATGTGTCAGGCTGTATCCTGGATGAATGGAAAGAAAATGTTTAAAACTCTAAATCTTTGAAAGGATAAATCTAAACAATGATCATGGATTTACTTCCTTTTTTCTCAGCCCATCTCCCATTATTACTATTGCATTATTGATATCATAAACTGGAATAGTGCTCAGATGGTACATTCAGATGACTTTGCAAAGATATAGGCTATCCATTCTCATATTCTTACTTATTTGTGTTTTTACTGCTATTGGGAGATTTTAACAAGCAAAACCCAAGAGTTGACAAACAATAGAAGGTGTAACTAAAATATACCAATACTGCATTTCCATCATTGGCAACATAATCTTAAAGTGACATGGGAAATTATCCATTAATCTATTTTATACATTCTCTGTCACACATAAAAAAACCTAGAAACTGACTAATAATGCTATATTTAATTGTATTTATGTTTATAGAGGTACTTCAAAATGTCTTAATGGGCTCTTTCTAACAGGTTTATGCCTTCCTCTTTTGAAGCAAACCTTTCCACAATGAATCATTATATTGGAGCACTCGCGGAAGCCACCCAAGTACTTGCAGGACTATGTTCATGTCCTGAATGTGTGAACTAAATAGCAGGTGAGGGGTGTTATGTATTGAGAAGAATTGATATGGGCAGTTATAAATGGTTAACTGTTATATTCATTTAAATTCTTAACTGTCTGTCTACCACTTTGCAAATTTGTGTTTTGAGCGGGAAGATCACTTTAAATTCATTGGCTGCCGCCTATCGGGAGTCCGTATAAATATATGTCAAAGCGACTGTTAGAGCCGTTTCTGTGTTAAACTCAATGAACATTCTGTTACTTTCTACTTCGCCTCGTCAATGCCTCATCGATCCCAGTATATAACAAAAATACTGGTATAATTTTACAAAATTGTTCTTTGGTCAAGTATCAGGAATGATTGGTTAGCTCTGCAACTGTGTTCTAGTAATGGAGGATTTAGAAAACTAGATTAATATTATTTGTGGCCTAATACAAAGCAACACACATGCATCTTACTTCAATTTCCTAATTTTCTTTTTAGAAATGTTCAAGCTGTGGTAAGCAACTATTGTCCCCATCACTAACACTATGAGTCAGAATTTAAACAGAAGCAGATATCCAGTCACCCGTGTGGAAAAAGAGACTTGGCAAATATCCTTGCAGTATGTTGCCTTTTAATATGTTTAAATGATTTAATGGGCAGAAGAAAAGATTCCCTGGAATACATAATGTACATTTGAAAGGGGAAAAAAGAATGCTTGCCAGCTGTGCTGTAAAATTCCAACCAGATTCCAAGAAGAATACACAGTTACCATAGCTTCAACTTTCTATACTGTTATTAGTGCTCAACAGTCTTGAAGGCTGAATGAAAATGGCCTGAGTCCTTTCAAACAACAGCAACAACAGGTCAATTTTTATAACAAGGAAATGGAAGTGGTGGTGCAAAGGATCACTGACCCTTACAGCTTCAGCTACAATGAAGAAACGGAGAAGTATTCAAAGAAATTATGGTATAGCAATACAGTGACAACACCATGATGCACTAGAGGCCTACAGCTAGCATAAATCTGACTAATATGGAAAGCAAAATTTCATTTGGCATCAATTTTAATCCTGCAAAAGAACATTGAGTAACTTCCCACCGTGTAAAAATGAGAGCTAACTACAAGAAGATATTGTTCTCCTTTCTTCATTTTTATTCAAAGCTGTTGGATATAAAAGTTCAGTGCTCATGAAATTAAGAAAAAGCATTGCCAACTTGGGAGGGGGTCCTTTTTGCCCACTGCTGCTTCCAGTTTAATGTATTGGAGGACTTTACATTATTGTAAAATGCCAAGCTTCAAAATAGAAGCAGATGCTTTAATGAAGAATATTTACAGTACTTTTTTATTTGAGCATAGGTTCAAACTAACTCTATTCTCTATTTCTTCCATTTATCCTGCATTTCAGAGTTGCACACATGTGCTTCCATTCTTAAGAACTAATATGGGATCCAACTAAATGCAGATATTGTCCAATTTCTGCTTTTGTAAATTCATAAAAAGCCTGGCCTCCAAGCTAACACCTAAGGAATCTTGCCAATATTTGCCAGGCTCAGTGCAATAATAACATTTTTATTATTGATTGCTAATATTGTTTTAATAAAAGCAAATAGATGGGGAGCCAACATCTTGCAAGCATAATTTTTATTTTGAAAAATGATTCTGGATATATGATTCTGCATATATCCTGGAATATTTCTGGACAATAAAAATGATAAAAAGCTATAATCCAGTGGTATACTGAATATTGAACAGTGATCACCTGCTTAGAAAAACTGAGAAATAAACTTATGTGCTAGATAACATCTTGTTTAAAAAAGAAATTTCAAAATGCAGTACTGACTTCAAATTTTGATTATTTATTGTATGTCTACCAAATGTACACAAACAAGAAATTTGAGATTTATCTATAACAATATTTACCTGTCTTTAAATGAACTAGATGTCAGACCACAATACCTGTCTCCCGAAAACCTGTATGTGGATCAAGAAGCAACAATTAGAATTGGACATGGAAAAACTGATTGGTTCAAAATATAGAAAGAAGTGCAACAAGGCTGTATATTATCACCCTGCTTATTTATCTTATATGCAGAATATATCATGTGAAATCTGGACTGGATAAATCAAAAGCCAGAATTCAGATTGCCCGGACAAATATCAACAACCTCGGAAATGCAGATGATACCACCTTAATGGCAGAAAGTGAAGAAGAACTAAAGAGCCTCTTGATGAGACTGAAAAAGGAGAATACAAAAGTTGGCTCAAAACTCAACATTAAAAAACCTAGGATCACCTGGAAAATAGAAAGGGAACAAATGGAAGCAGTGACAGATTTTATTTTCTTGGCCTTCAAGATCTGCAGATGGTGACTGCAGCCATGAAATTAAAAGGCACTTGCTCCTTAGAAGAGAAGTTATGCAAACCTAGACAATACATTAAAAAGAGCCTTGGTGGAGCAGTGGGCTAATGCCTCCTTAAGTAACACCAGCTGCCTGCAATTAGTGCAGGTTCGAGTCCCACCAGGCTCAAGGTTGACACAGCCTTCCATCCTTCCGAGGTAGGTAAAATGAGGACCCAGATTGTTGGGGGCAATAAGCTGACTTTGTAATAATGCCGCTGGGGGGGGCGAAAGCCCTAATAAGCAGGCATATACATAGAATAAAGGCTATTGCTAAGCACATTGATTAGTGCTTCTTAGATTGTAAGCCTCCCTGAGTCTTCGGAGAAGGGCAGGATATAAATGGGATTAAAAAAAAAAAGCAGAGACATCACCTTGCCAACAAAGGTCTGAATAGTCAAAGCTATGATTTTCCCAGTGGTAATGTATGACTGTAAGAACTGTACCACGAAGAAGGCTGAGCACCAAAGAATGGATGCTTTCAAATTGTGGTGCTGGATAAGATTCTTGTGAGTCTCTTGGACTGCAAGGAAATCAAATCAATCCTCAATCCTAGAGGAAATCAACTCTAACCGTTCTTTGGAAGGACAGATAGTGAAACTGAAGGTCAAATGCCTTGGCCATCTAATGACTCATTAGAAAAGACCCTGATGTTGGGAAAGATTGAAGGCAAAAGGAGAAGGCAGAGAAAGAGGTAGTTAGTGTCACTGACACATGCATTTGGGCAAACTCCAGGAAAGAGTGAAAGATAGGGGAGCCTGGTGTGCCATGGTCCATGGGGTCACAAAGAATCAGAAATGACTTAGTGACTGAACAATAATTATTAATGTGTGAGAGTACTCATAATACGTTCTCAAAATTACAAATGCAAATGACTAACAATCTGATCATCTCTGCTTAGGTTCCAAATTAATTACTTCTATCTTACAAACAAATTTGAAATCTTTTTATGATAATCTTTACCTGCTTTTAGGTGAACTTGATTTCAGGTTCCTCTTCATGATACGCTTGTATTTTACTTATACTGTAGTTTCTGGGCTTGGCAAAAGTCTTATTTTGAAACTCTTTAGAGTGTTTTGATGGATAGCTAAAGTGATATGGTTTCCAGCATTGCTCAGTTGCCATAAACATCAAAGGAGCAATGGACATCCAACCTATCTGAATTCAAGCTAATATATATCAATATCAATCTCCAAAACTTTGAATAATTATTTTTTTCTTTTACCTTAGCACTTATTATCATATATTTATTTCATATTTTATTTCTCTTAGCCATGTAATCTATTTCAAAATAACTCTAATTATTTTTGTCAGGGTCTGGACTTTGAAAACAGCACTGTCTTGCCTGTGTTTAGCGTCACTGTGGTCACAACTCCACAAAACAAGCATCTCAAAATTGAAATTGTCAGCTCAGAGTGCTCCTCTGGGAACAAGTTTTATTCACCACAGATGTTCAGGCCAAGGTCTATACTGTTCATCTAAAACTACAATTCATCTGAGCTATCTAAGAATTAAAGAATTAAAGGTATTTGCAAACACCCTTTCTGGTTCTAAAATGATTAAGAAAGCATACCTTACTGAAATAAGCACAGTAACATACATTAATTGATGTGATCTTTAAGAAATAATTTATCCTATTGATGTTTTTAATAAGATGTGATTGTTCTCCAATAACGAGATTGCAAATGGAGAACACTTGACCCTTGGACATTGCCAAGAGCTCAGATTTTGATAATAAGTCAATGGGGACACTACAATAGTGTAACTATGAGGAGTGATCACTAAGTCACTTTTTCAGTGCTCTTCTAACCTCAGTCACTAAACAAATGACCCTAACCCTAACCTCAAACAGTCACTAAACAAATGACTGTAAGCTGCAGACTACCTGCCAATATTTTAACAGTCATTTCCCCCAACCATAATAAATTTCTGTTTCAGTACTTTTAGCTTTCTATGCATACTTTCCCTTAATATGCACAATGATTGGTATTCATATTTTTAGTGAAGAATTCCATCACGACATTTGGAAAAACTGAATTTTGAAGCATATATTTGAAAAAAATATAAATGTTATATTTTTGCATTGATTCAAGAAATGCAAATTAGACCTAAAATTACTAAAAAGTCTGGAAGTTTATTGATTCCTTCAGATCAACAATTGATCACTTTTGTTCTAGCTGGGTTTGCATTAATTCTTCTTTTGGTTCTTATGACTGCAGGTATGCCTACAGTGATGTCTTAAGACACTGTTTCTCAACATGTGGACTTCAATGACTGGCTGGGGGAATTCTGGGGGTTGAAGTCCACACGTCTGAAACTTGCCAAGATTGAGAAACACTGCCTTAAGGGAATATGACCCAAAACACTCAGCCTGTCTGGGGGCTTTTTGTCTGGGGATTTAGGAGTATTTTAAAGCTCTAGATCAGTGTCTTTTGTATACTTAACACATCCATTTCCTACTTTCTGAGTGATTCATATATTGTTTGCATTTTGTTTGAAACAATATATATAAGCAGTGGTGGGATTCAAATATGTGAACGACCGGTTCTCCGTGTGGATGCCATTTCTGGAAGTCCATTCTGAGCCTGGGCAATAAAAAAAATTGGCTACCAGTTCTGCCAAAGTGGTGCAAACTGGCTGAATCCCATCAATGTATATAAACTTTGAACCTTTCCAGTTTGGCAGCAATGTAAGTATAATAAATACATTTTTATCCATTTCAGTCCAAATGAAATTGAGTACTAAGTGGGGCATAAGATTGGGCCTAGAGTAGATGTTTCCCTTAGGATCCTGCTAGTTTGTCTCACAATGAAAGAAGAATATTATGGGAGGAATGAGCAAACAATGCCAGGGTGCATGCAAAAGTTCTCCCAGCAAGATTACCAAGATGTGAAGGCCATTTCAGCTCCACAGCTGAAGCAATAGGTACTTATCTACCTGGGAAAAGCTACAAAGAAAGAGGGTGCAGGTGAATTATTGCTTTAATGGCAAAATCTTGATTTCTCCCTATGTAGAAGACAAAGGCAAGCCACATGAAAATATAAAATGGATAGATAAGAAAACAAACAAATGGATCATAGAACAAATCAGTTCAGAGTGCTCACTCAAGGTACATATGACAAGGCTCAAATTATTATATTTTGTGCAAAGAGGTTGTCTCCTGAGAAGTCTATAATGCTGGAAAAAAGTAGGAAAAAAGACAACCAGCAGAAAGGTGGGCAGGCTTGATTACAGCAGCGATGGAAACATTGTTAGAAGACCTGAAGGACCAGATTGGAGATGGATAAAACTGAGGTTTGCTAAGTATTGACAATGATTTAATGGCACTTAATCTATCCATCAGAGTGTACCACAGGGCATGGTTGCCTGCCAGTAGGTTAGATACAGTTTCCCCAGGAATGCTTCTAGTAAAAAAAATGCACTGATATTGAATGGAAGAAGAGGAGACGAGACTAGATGCTGATCAGCTTTGCTTCTCACAAGACCTGAGGGTGCAGTAGACTCAATCCTTATTTCTTCTATTTGAAATGTTAAATCCCAAATTTAACACACACAACATGCATGAACAAAGTTCTGAGTGTTCTTTCAGAAATCTAATTACGGTAAGTTCCAAAGTGAATTTGCTAAGAGACCCTTTAGAAACGTTTTAAAGTATTTGTCTGATTCTCCTCTAAAAATAAAAAAAAATAAAAATCTATTAAAGTTCTTCAAAGAAACCAGCTCTGAAGTCTACACTATCAGCTAATGCTATCAGGATATAGATAAAGACTTTTTAACAAGTAGTTTGTGTAAACATTCTTAGTGACTTTTGCAAGTGAATTCATTGAAAGTTTTATTTACCTGCTAGGCCAATAATATATCCCAATCATATAACAGCTGATTTGACACAAAAGACCAAATGATTTAACCCCATCTTATGAATGCATGGAATTATGCATGTAAAAAAGGAATGCAAATATTTTAGGATGCAACAGTGTTTATTTTCTGCTGCAGATATGGGCAGATATTAGATTAATTTAGGTATCTTGAGAGTCAATTTCTTTTAATGCAGTTTATGAATCCACACTCACCTTTTCAAGTTCACTGGCTTGTGTGGGTGTGGATGTGAATTAGGCTTATGGGCAAATCTGCCTTCAGTTTTCCATTCAGGCAAACTGGATTTGCATGTGTTCTGTAGGTTTTAGCTCAATGTTAAATATTTAAGATGAATCCAGTGTCAGTTTATTTGTATGCATTTCACAATGAATTGTTTATTTCTCCCCAATTTCAGTGGCTCTTTTCTCCTGAAAGTGAACAAGCAGGCTTACATTTTGTGTGAAATCTGGTACTGTAGGAAGGGACACAGTTTGTGACTGCTCTCCAAGGTCCCTAAAGACATCAATTAACTAAAAACACGGGTAGTGATAGTGCAAACAGGAAGAGTTAACCCCCCACCGTTATTCTTTATATAAGCCATCCTCCCACCTCATTCCCTCCCTTTCCATCCCCTTCATTTTCCTTCCTAATGAACAGGAATAGATTCTTCTTTCTAGTGAGATGCTCTACTACAATGACAATTCGCTGGCTCTCCCCAGGTGATTTACTTTTCAAGCATTGCCCACTTATTGATCGTCCCTCTGACAAATTTCAGCACATGCATAGGGCTGACAAACATTTCTGTAGATGAATCCCTCCTGCCGTTCAAAGAGGAGGATTATTTTTATGCAGTATATTTCAATAAACAACTCCATGTGCTGAGCCAATTTCAAACAAACTACATGACAGTTTGGGGTGGGGGAAGACACAGCTCTTCACATCTCATCAGATTCCCAGGGAGAATGTCTCTGGAGGCCTTTCACATGCTATTTAAAAATTATTATTCTTGCTGGTATTTTTGCTTCACTTCCAAAACTGCTGTGTTACAATAAACACATTTAGGTGAGTTAAGAGTAAATACAGTCAAACTGAAAGATTAAGATATGGCTGGTATTTCTGCCTACAAGGATTCACAATGTAGTTTTGACCTGAGCTTATATTTGCATCTGATCCTACAGGTGCAATAGCTGGAAATTTAAGGAAACATTCCCTTTTCCAGAATCTTATTGGAAATTATTATGAAGTCTTCTTACCAGAAAAATACACAGAGAGTTAGAGCTTGCTCAGGTCATGCTTTTTTGATAATAATAGAGGCATGGCCTACTACTGCCTTTTTCTCAGACTTTTATTTTTTACGCAAAAATGAAATAGAGTTGATGTTCCTGTGATTATTTGTAACAATGAACATGATTTGGCATTGCTGGAAAATTGGTAAAAGATATGAAGATTGTAGTTCTGTGTTTCTAAATGTAAGATCATGCACTTGGGGAAAAAACAATCTAGCAGGATACAGTATTGGGTGTACAGTGTTGGGAAGGGAAGGGAAATCCACTAACCATTACAAGCTAAAGTTCATTTATGCCACCTATGTGAGAAATTTGCCTTATATACTAATTTATTGCAGTGTAATGATTAATTAAAGGGTTTATTTAATATTGAAGGTTCTGTAAACCTTAAATACATCACAACAATAACTAGAACTTTCACACAATCAAAACTGGTTCCAATTCAAGTGGAAATGCTGACTGAACTGAGATGATCATATTCACCTTAATGAATTAAGATGCAAAGTATTTTGCTGCCTTCTGTTCCAAGGAAGAAAAAGAAACAAAGAGAAGAAAGACCTCATGCTGTTCAAGTTTCCCCCCCCAAAAAAAAATCACCATATCCAGTATTGCAACATCATTGCAGAAAATTTACCTATGAAAATTATCCCTGTAGCTAATATGATGATCATAGTCCTATGAAGTAACAAAACCTTGAGTGGGGGAGTTCTGCACATCCCTAACAGCTACAATTGGAAAACTACTGTCTGGAGTCCTCAGTATCCAACTCATTGTATTGGGATCATAATTTTAGAATACTTATTGAGAGAGAAAAAAATATATGGACTGGTGGATATCTAAAAACCTTATTGCTATAGTGCAATCATTTAGGACAAAGACTAATGTTAAATTTTGGATTGCAGCTCTGTCTATTATACTTAGAATGTTGATGGACATTCCAATAGCCTTTTTTTCTCCATTAGGTATTTTAAGTGCTTTTGTCATTAAATGCAATTTTACGGATAATGATCCATAAAAAGGACCATTTTCTTTAAAAAAAAAAAGACAGGCACACACAGACTAGAGGCCATGGACTGCATATGTGAGTTTCTGTTACAGCCTTCCCCAGATAAAAGACACTTTTTTCTGTCTGAAATGCCTCTCTTTTACAATGATTAATTTTGGCCTCTTAATCATACAAGTGAGATGCATTTTATCTTTTAATTTATTCTGACGGCTAAAATGCACCAGCTGCATAATGGGAAGTTTGTTGCCTTTCATTGGAATTCTTATCTTCATTAAATCACTAGCATTATTACACCAAATAAACAAATTAATAAACACACAAAAATGCTTATCTCCTTGTAGTCAGTAAGTCATTGAAACAG
This sequence comes from Vipera ursinii, assembly GCF_947247035.1. NCBI lineage: Eukaryota > Metazoa > Chordata > Lepidosauria > Squamata > Viperidae > Vipera > Vipera ursinii. Next base: position 92,053,314 of record NC_139517.1, read on the forward strand.
ACAGTTTACTCTTCATTTTCATGAGTGGGAAGGAAAGGCAAAAGAGATAAACTACTATCACAGTTGGGTCACCAGGGAAATTAACTCCTATGCTATCAAATCAGTTGTGAAATCCACCCCCCACTAGACATGTGCTTGTACCTTCTTTCATTACATTCTTTCTGTAGGCTTCCAATAGAACAGTTCAATGACCTTTCTATTAATTCCACTTTAGTGATTATAAAACAGGGAGCTCATCCTTTTTCCCCCCATAACTTTCAGTTGCCCTTGATCACAAATACATGTAAATTGTCCCAAGGTGCTGCTGTCTTTTTGTGTAACTACTGCAATGGATTTTCTGGGCTTTTTAGAAAGTGTGATGAAGATTAAAATTAAGATGCAATCTCCACATTACATACGTACTCCAAAACAGTCACTTCAGAATTAAATATGAACATCAGGACTAATTGATCAACTGAGTGTACATCCTAGCCCCTTGGAAACAGCAGCTCTCTGGATAGTGTATAAATAAATTATAATGTATTTTAAATTGACTGTGTGTACACACAGAGTAGATAATGTTTGCACTATTTAAATATGTCTTAACATAATTGCTGTCTGGGATCTTTAAATTACTAATTGCTGAAGAATTCTCTCAACATAGAGGAGTTTTTTTCACATAAAAAGTAATCATATCCGTAAGTAAGGATGGACAAATTTACCAAATTCATTTTACATAAATTTGTCTTTTGTCTAGTTGTTTGCAGTTTGGTTTATCCAGATTAGCTTGTGAATTCTGCAATGTACATATTTCTTCAGATATAAGCATCGTTGAATTCACTTTTTTCTAACACCTTGTTTTACAATTTTACCTTTTCTCAGTTTCCCTCATATAACAACAACCTGACCTTTATACCTTTAGATAATCTTCTATTTTGTACCTATTATTAATTTATAGATTACAAAACCTGGAGAACTGCAGTTCTTGAGTTTTTGGTTCCAAACTGATACAAAAATGTGAAACTAATTTAAATCAAAGTTCTTCCCCATCCCTATCTATAGTTATTGATAATAATATTGCCGAAGTATTACATAATATATATTACATTAAGTTCCAATCTATTTAATTTGGCAATCTGCCAGCCAAAAACAATGTTTTTAAAATATCAGGACCACATGAAAAACAATAGAACAGAAACAGAATGATGAATGGTTTGCGGTAGATTTGCAAAGTTTTCTGATGACAATAGAATTTCACTTTTCTTTCTATATTCCATTCTAAGAATTGGGCTGTTAGAAGTCTTGCTGTATAGCAGGAGTGGGAAACCTGTTGTTCCAGTCCCTTTGTGACCTCTTGTGACCCCTTTCCATGACTGAGAAGTGATAATACATTTCCCTACCTTTTTTGAAAAAAAGGAAATCATTAAAACTGTTTTTATCACTGCTAAAAGTAAAGTGAATCTCTACGCTACTCAACTCTCAGCCTCACTCATGTGTGTGATACGATTTTAACTACTTCTTAAATGTTAAGTGCAGCCCTTAACTTCATAAAAAACTGCCTATTTCTATTCTGCAGTATCACAGAGGATCTGCTGTTTAATTCCACAATCTGTCAGCCAAAAGCAGTGTTTTATAACCAACTGACTTGGTTGTAAGAATTTGGCATTAAACTGGTGGAGTAGACAATCAATACCTCTTTTTGAGCTATTCTTGTGTATTTTTTTAGGTGTGTTTCTAAATAGTGGATCTGAAAAGTTTTGCTGAAAGAAAAAGGTTCACTCTCACAAATTTCTGCTCTGGAAATGCAGACAAAAGTTTCAGAGGATTAGGATAAATTTGTTTGTTTGTTTTCCACCAATTTCATATTCAATGACTCTGAGCAGTTATCTCCTCTCTTTGAACTCCTAATTCTTTGATGGAGTTCTTGAAAAGGATGGCTGTCCTTTCTCATTATAGAATATTTTGTATAGGTTTAGAAGTTCTCTTTTTATTGTGACTGCAAAAGTGTTAGTCTGAATCTTAGCTTCAAAATAAAATTCCAGGACCAAGTCCTGGCAAATTCAAGTGCGGACTGTTTTTATAAATTGTTCCTTTTTTTAGAATTTCCTTGATTGAAACCTTACTTTTTCCCATTTTGAACAGGGAAATTCTGTTCTGCTCCTATTTTTGGTTAATGGACAGCAGGCTGAGATGATTGTTTGTGTGTGGCCATCTTGCAAAGTAATGTTTACTTGTCAGATAACATTTCATTGGTTTGATTTATATAGCTGATGATGATGATTATATCTCCTTATTTTTCTCCTCTCCATGTTTATCTGGCAGCGCAGCCAATCCAGATAACAGGTTTAGTGAGACTCAGCAAATATTTTTTTAATCTTTCAACAGCAAAAAAAAAAAAAGTTTTCACTTACTGGGATGGAGTGAAACTTTCTATCAGAATAATGTAGAACAATACAGACACTGATCAATAAATAAACAAGAAAGGCTAAAAGAAAAGACTTAAAATCATAGCTCATGGCCAAAATAGACCCCAGTACAATTAGATAAGTTTCCTTTAGTTATATTTGTGGTCATGAGCCAAATCATCATTCTTTTAAAAGCATTCAGTTATAATTTTACTATAGAATGAGCTTTCTAATAAATTAGAATACTTTACACAATTAGACAAAGCCAATATGAAACTTAGTGGCAACTCTTATAAATATTTTCTTCCAGAATTCAGAAACTTTCTGCTTAATTACCCTCCAAATAACTCATTATTTTATTCCAGCCTGATCCATGGTTGCTAGCATATCAGAGCAATAGTCTGTATTTATGTAAATGATCATTAAATCTCAACAACGTGCTTTCATATTCCTAGTTTGTTTTAACAGAATGGCATGAAATGAATAATGTCAACTTAAAACTTTTAGTGTCTTTTTGTTCATAAATACCTTTCTTCAGCCCCTGGAGCTTTCTCCAACAGCAACAATATTCATGTTTGTAGGTGTTGTTCAAATCATGTGAACATGCCCACTTCTTTGTAGTGGTTTTCAAATGCAACATGCAATCCTTTTAACAAGCTGTAAATGGAAAGCCAATCTCAGCTCTGTAGTAGTCATTGAAATAATTCTTGAATTTGTACAAATCAAAGAATGGTCACTGAAACTTGGTGCATTTGGAGAACAACAAACAAGAAAGTTGGCTATACTGTGTTGGTTGTTAGGTCTTGCAGTTCAATAAATTCTCTTAATTTATTACTAAATTTTATATGATATATATAAAACAATTTAGGAATATGTGACTATACAAAAACCTTGGGCATGGTCTGCAGAGCTCTTCCATAAGTTTCCGTGAAATGACCTTTTGATTGCAACAGAACAATAAAAGTATTAATTACTTAGCTTGAAATCTATTGGAATTTAACTTAATTAATTTAATTGAAATCCAGTGAAGGCTTCATCCTGATTCCATCCATTTCTTTGCTCTGTCCTTCTTCATGTTGGGGGATGCCCACCTGCATACCAATCAAAAGCCAAATGTAGTTCTTCCTCCTCACCCCTCAAAACTCCACCCCATCAAATACAATAGAACAATCATTTTGTAATTTCTCCATTTAATATAGACTCTGATTCCAATTGTTAAAACAAAGCAGTTAATCCAGTCTCTGTGGTACAGCCCTGGTCAGAATTAAAGTATAGTAATGAGTCATCATCATCAAGAAGAAGCCTATAATTGACAACTGCATGAAATAAACAAATGAATGGAACACAGGCAAGCTGGCCTGATAAAAAGCACTAAAGGAACAGCCATCCCAGGATGCAACAGATGAATAGTCAGTGAAGTGCAAGATCTGATTTGGCTTGGATGACAAGTGAGCTACAAAGATGGAACAGGAAGCAGCTAAAGGGATTGAACTTCACACTTAGGTGGTAATTGCACTAAGCACTTCTCTTGATCAAACACTTCTATTAAATAGACAAGCAAGACAACAAAATCCCCCAAAGGCTCACAGTCTTTAAAGGTAGCAGTAATTTCTTGACTGTTAATTGATAACAGGAAGTCTTATCTTTCAAGCACATATTGTTAGAAAGGAGAGCAGGGCATTGTACAGATTTTACCAGATCCAGCCTAGGGCTGCCAAAGGATTTAGTTGGAGAACAGAAGAGAAAGAGCAAACCCCTTTTTTTTTTCTTTCCCGCTAACAGCTCAATCATGCCATCCATACTAGCTGCCTTTCTTATTAATGCTGGGACACTTATAGAAATAAGATCGTAATAAACAATGAGAGTAATAAAAAAAAATTAAGGAAAAAAGAAGGAAGAAGAAAGGAAAGGAAAGGAAAAGGAAAGAAAGAAAATACAGAATTATGATTTCCTCTCTTCTTTCTATCAACAGTTGCTATCTTACTTTTTCTTTTCCTTCTTTAACCCTTTTTCATGCCCAAATCTATACATAATAATTTTTCTTTCTGGTCTTTCAGAAAAAAAAGTCCATATGAGGTTTTTAGCCTTTAAAAAAAAGTCTGTATTGTTTTTTGGTCTGACCAAAAAACTAATCTGGTGAGTTTTGCCATTTCTATATTCTCCACCAATTTTATAAATCAATCTTTTATGGTACATATTTTATTATTTTTCTATCCTACACAATAATCATGTCAGAGTTATCATATATGATATTCATTTTCTATATTTCTTTTCTAGTTCAACCTTTTGACACCTTGGTCTATACCATGGGTCGGCAACCCCTGGCCCCGGAGCCACATGCGACTCTTTCAGCCGTCTCCTGTGGCTCCCAGTCCTCCTCTGCCATGTCCAGTCTGGAAAAAAAAGTGTGACTAAAAAAGTTCAACCAATCAATTCAAACGTCTCATGGGGGAAACAAAACTTGCGAAGTTTGAATTGCTTGGTTGAAGTTCTTTGGTTTGTGGGACTGCCCACAAGCTGTTTTTGGGACTTCCCACAAACCTCTTTTCTTCTTCAGACTGCACACGGTGGCAGTGGAGGAAGAGATGGAAGGACTACTGGAAAGGTGAGTGGGTTGGTCAGATGGGGCTTGTGTGTGGGGGGGGGGTATTTCTGACCAGCATATGGAGTCTCGGGCACTGCCAGACCACCTCCTTCTTCTTCCCCTTCTCTCTCTCTCTCTCTCTCTCTCTCTCTCTCTCTCTGTGTGTGTGTGTGTGTGTGTGTGTTTGTTTGTGTGTGTGTTTGTGTGTGTGTGTGTGTGAGAGAGAGAGAGAGAGAGAGGCACTTGCGCTTTTCTCTCTCTCTCTCTTTCTCTCTCCGATCTACTCACCTGGCCAGTTGTTCTCTGACAAGCTGACACACTGTGGAAATTCTTATTGGGCAGGCTCTCCACCGGCGCTTGTCTCCTGTGGGGAAAAGTGACCCAGAGCAGCTGCCAGGATGATTCCTCATCCTCGGTCCTCTTCTTCTATTGTCTAGCTTTGTGGTAGGATAGAGGGAGGGAGGCTTGGAAAGTGCAAGGCGTGCAACTCCAGGGAAGCCAAATGAGCACATGGGGCCGGGTACTACCCGCATGGGCCTGCCTCTTCTGTGCATCGCCAAGTGATTTTTTGGGGGACGGGGTGACTTACAGAACAAGCAAGCGAGGCAAAGAAGTGACTATCAGGCAAAGACGAGAAGCTACGTATACTGGGCTTTGCTCTTCTGCCGCTTGCAAAACAGCACTGAGCCTGAACTTCTGGCGAACTGGGGCGCTGTGGCACAGAAAATGTCCCAGAAAGCCGCGGTGCCTCCAGGTCCGTTGGTTTACCAGCAAGCCACCACCTCCTCTTCCTCCTACTGGCCTTGCTGCATCTCCTGTGGAGACATGTTTGCATCTCTCTGTGTCTCTCTCTGCCACTCAAAGCCATCCTCCAGCTTCATCCTTAAAGCGGTTTCAATCAGCCCCTTCATTGCCAAGCATCCCCATAGAAGTCAATGGAGGTCTGCAGCACCTCAAAAGGCCAGCCATGGTGCCTCCAAGTCTGTTGGTTTACCAGCGAGCCACCGCCTCCTCTTCCTGGTCTCCAGCCCTTGCTGCATCTCCTGTGGAGACGTGTTTGCATCTCTCTGTGTCTCTCTCTTCCACTCAAATCCATCTTGCGACTCAATCCTTGAAGCAGTTTCAATTGGCCCCTTCATTGCCAAGCATCCCCATGAAAGTCAATGGAGATCCAAGGCGACTCGAAAGGCCAGGCTGGCTGAATTTGGACAAAAGATCAGGCAAGGTCCCATTCCAACCATTGCTACTTTGGCCAGGAGAGACCTGCGCTCTGATTAGCCAATCCTCCTGCTCAGTGGTCTGTGTTGATGCCAAAGCCAATGGAGAAGGAGGTGGCGGTGGCTTGCCGGTAAAACCAAGGGACCTGGAGGTGCTGCAGCTGGCCTTTCAAGGCACCATGGACCTCCATTGACTTCCATGGGGACGCTTGGCAATGAAGGGGCCAATTGAAACTGCTTCAAGGATTGAGCTGCAGGATGGCTTTGAGTGGCAGAGAGAGAAGCAGAGAGATGCAAACATGTCTTCACAGGAGATGCAGCAAAGGCAGGAGATGAGAAGGAGTCAGCCTATGTCTTAAATTAGAATACGTGGAAATAAGATCCATCTAAGCTTGTTTCCAACAATCAAGTTACAAAATCACTGAAAATTTTATTATAATTTTGAAGGACAATGTGTGTTTAGTAACTTATTCACCAAAGGAAACCAACTCTTTATACCTAGAAAATGAGCCTGCCAAACAGAAGACTAGAATTCCTGTTCCTGAGATAATATTTTGCCATGAAAAATCGATAAAAGCCATTATAGGAATTTCGCAAGCTGACACCTGAAGAGATACATTTTACCAAATATTATGGCTTTGAGTATATTGAGCATGCACAGTTAGCACTCTTTTTTGTGGAGCAAGTGGGTCTGGATTGAGGGCCTATTGTTGTAGTAATGCTCTAGTACAACTGACCCTGAACGGGTCTAACTCAATATGCCATTGCCCTTCATGTTTTACCTATCCCTGGGGGTTATAAAAGCTACCCTATAGTGATTCCACATTTCTCAAAAGAGAACTTCTTGCTGTGGGAACAGAGCTCATATAGACTTGATGTCAAGCCCTTGGCACAGCTAGTTTTGTTTTTGTCAGGCAAGTGGAACGAACACCAATTATTTAAAAGCCTGACTGATCAATTAAAATTGATTCTAGTTTGTTCTGCATTGATTGCAATGTTTAATATAATAGGAAGAATACTTCAGATAGGGGTCAGTAATTGCTACACAGAATGCTCCTTATGACACTTTAGATTACACTGCTAGTCTGCACCATTAAAATAGCAGATACAATGTTAATTTCTTTTTTCCAGACACATAGGAGTAAAACATAACACTATCAAGCCACTAACTGAATGTGTAGGCTCCCTTAATGCCAAATGTACCACTAAAAATTATTAGGAGGAAGGGGAAATCCCAAAATGTATTTTGTAAACATTCTTCTGGACATTAAAGCCATAACTAACAAACATTATTAGTGATTTCTTTTAAATACTACAGTCCTAACCTTTAACTATAAATGGTAATGTTAATATCTCACATTTTATCTGTTCAAAGTTGATTTCAGAAGTTTATGTAATACTGTTTGTGACATGGTAGTAGTCATATAAATTTTTCAATCTCACAGAAAAATTTCATAAACAAGATAAAGATAGCTGTATTCAATATCATTTTTCACCATGCACTAGGACTAGATCATAGATAGAGCCATACTGGTTAAAAAAAAACTGGTTGATTCATCATATGGATATTTATTTAATCAATTAACTTAATTAACACAAAAGTGAAAAGCAAAAAACGTTATCTAGTGACTCAAATCATTGCTTCAGAGGACAGAGATAGACCGAGAACACCTATATGTCAAGTGTTCAGAAGATATAGCATACTTATTTTTCATCTTAGACTGCTCTTAATAACTAGAGAATTAATTAATTAATTAATTAATTAATTAAAATACTCTTTCAGTCTTATCTGCCATGATAAAATATCACCAGATATATTCTGCCCTACCCCAATATTGCCAGCACTGATTAGTAATTAGTAAAACTCAAACTAAAATTTTGGCAGGCCTATCTGCAATGCCAGTGGTCAAATTTGGGACATTTGTCTCTCTTTGTTTTTTGATTTCTCATACAAAACCTATATTTCTATATACCTATATCTGTCCTAAACCCTATTACTTTGTCAGTCAAGTACTGACAAAGCTACAGTTACAGCTACAGCTCTTTTCCATTGAGATATATAAATAATTCATATAATACAAGTAAGCCATGGTTTGATTAATTCCACTTTGTTTAGTATTAGGCTGGCACATCATGCTAAGCAAAGTCATGGTTTATAAACTACATAGAACATGGTAAGTCTAAAACTAAGCAACATGCCTTAGGGCTTGCCACAATGAGTAAACCAATCAATTGATTGAAATACTGTAAATACACCCTTTGAACAAACACATATATACTAGAAAATAGCATTTCCTTTTGCAATAGCTAAAGGAGCAGAAAATGATACTGAGACACTGGAGATAATGCCATACAATTGTGCATATGTAAAATAAAATTCTTATAATTGATTTGTGCTTAGAGTGATTTGTGCTTAGAGTGTAAGCCGCCCTGAGTCTTCGGAGAAGGGTGGGATATAAATGGGATTAAAATAAAAAATAAAATAAATAATCAAAATTGTAATTGTTTTAATATATATTAATACAAGGTGTATAAGCAAATACATAATTGTAAGATTGTTTTATTCTGGACAGTTTGTTTGAATTTATCTTCTGTCTGTTTTTATGTATTTCCCTCTTCTATATGCCACGCAAAGCCCATTGAAGTTGGTTGGATAGTATACTTGAATGAATGGATGGATGGATGGATGGATGGATGGATGGACAAACGAACAAACTTTGTAAATGTCCTTCACTGATATTAATATAAAGAAGAGATTAACATTAGGAATCTAATTAAGGTGGCATGATGCTGCACTGGTTAGGATGCAGTATTGCAGCTAAGATAAGATAATCATGGCTTAGGCCCGGGATACTTGCAGGACCGTCTGCTACCGGGGACGACTTCCCATCGCCCAGTGCGCTCACACAGAGAGGGCCTCCTCAGGGTGCCGTCGGCCAGACAATGTCGGCTGGTGACCCCCAGGGGGAGGGCCTTCTCTGTGGGAGCACCAGCCCTTTGGAACCAGCTTCCCCTTGAGCTTCGGATGGCCCTGGACCTCCGGTCCTTTCGCCGCAACCTCAAAACTTTTCTCTTCCATCAGGCTGACCTGGATTGATGATGGGTTTTAAATATGTTTTAATTTTTAACTGTAGTTAATTTATTTTGGGGCTGTTATTTAATTTGTTTTTTAATTTTTGTATTGTTGTTTTTTATTGTTGTAAGCCGCCCTGAGTCCTTTGGGAGATAGGGCGGCATATAAGTCCCAAAAATAAATAAATAAATAAATAATCTTTATTGTCAGTTTTTACTGTGGGCATAACGGCACACATCAAAAATGAAATTTAGTCTGTTGACTGCCAATTGCCAGCAATTTGGCAGTTCGAATCTCACTGGCTTAAGATTGACTCAACCTTCCACCCTTCGGAGGTCAGTAAAATGTGGATCCAGATTGTTGAGGGCAATAATGCTGATTCTGTAAACCTCTTAGAGAGGGCTGTCAAACATGGTGAAGTCGTATATAAATCTAAGTGCTATTGCTATCTCACCTCTTTTGATTACCTGTCTTGCTAGGAGATACTGCTAAGTAACAGATACAAAAATTAGTCTGGGAACTGAAATTAGCCCAATCTAGAGCAAGAAAACCATAAATAGATGCAACTCCTTAAGTATACTTTTCTGAATGAGATGAAATTTACAGAATAAAATATTTTGGTGGCACGAAGACTGCCCAGTACCAGAGCAGTTTTGGAGCTTTTCCATTTTGTTTTGCTTCTCCTTCTTTTATTTGTTTTTTAGAAAACTTTTTGTTTTGTTTTGCAAATAGATGACATTTCTAGGCATACTGGCAAACTGGGAGGATGAAATTTATGGAAATATTACCACAAGAAATTTGGATGATATCTAGTAGTCAAAATTTGATTTAACTGGGAATAGAATAGAATAGAATAGAATAGAATAGAATAGAATAGAATAGAATAGAATAGAATAGAATAGAATAGAATAGAATAGAATAGAATAGAATATGGAAGAGACCTTGGAGGTCTTCAGGTCCAGCCCCCTGCTCAAGCAGGAGAACTTATACCATCTCAGACAAGTGACTGTTTAGCCTCTTCTTAAAAATCTCCAGTGATCGAGCGCCCATGATTGTCTGTTAATATTTCCTGGAAAATTTGCTCATAACTTTAAGAGGGAATTTCATGCACTACTACAATCACCATTATTTTTATTTCATCACAAGACCTTTTGCTCCTGTGTGAGCATTGGAGTATTATAATAAAAAAATAATAATGCTGATCTGTTCTTGTACCTGATATCATAGGTTGCAAATCATATTAATTCTTATCAATCATAAACTGATCTTAACAATCATGCTAAAATGCAAAACAAGTTCAGAAAAATGTTGCAAAATCAAAAAAGGCATTCTTTCAGAAGCAGGTAAATGAACGGATTGGTTTTATGCACTTAGAATTAAGAACATAGCTTTCTAGAATATGCAGTTATTAACTTACAGCATATGTTATTGAGAAAACTACAAGCATAATTATATTGTATTATCTTGTCAGTAAATTAGTATATGATTTTCAATTTTATTTTCCTTAGATCTGCTCTAACGACATAAACAGGAGGTAATCCCTTAATCCATTTCCATTAATATAGAATAATCAAAAATTTAAGAGTTTAAATGCTGTCTGAAGGCATGTAAGTGACAAAAGTACAGAAAAAAACATTTGTTAGCCACACCTCCAGCTTCTCTGAAGGAACATCTATAACAGGGGTGTCAAACTCAATTTCATTGAGGGCCGCATCAGCATTGCGGTTGCCCTCAAGGGGCCGGGTGGGTATGGCCAGGGTGGGCGTGGCCTACTGGGTGGGTGTGGCTAGAGTGCGTATGGCCTACTGGGTAGGCGTGGCCAGTTCTACATCGTTCGCATCAAGGGTGCCTATGGGGGCCTGGGAAGGAGTGGGACAGATCTGCGGGTCTCTGGCAGAAGGAGGGTCTCTGGGCCAGGGCCAAGGCAGTGGGGGACGTTCCCTCACTGTTTCCAGGATGGATTCACAGGCCACATGAAACCACTTCGCGGGCCGGATCCGGCCCCCAGGCCTTGTGTTTGACATGTCTGATCTATAAGAAACCACCAAGCTCAGAAAGCACCAAGGACCCCACAGTTCAACGCTGAGCTACAAATAATCTCTTCTGTCAATACCTTTAAAGAATGTTTTTAAAATGAGAACATAATCAACCACATATCATAAGATGAAGGGTCCTTGGTGCTCTCTGAGCTTGCTTGTTTTCTTGCAGATGTTTCATTACCCTAACTAGGTAACATCATCAGTGCTAGTAAGGAGTGCTGTTTGCTATCAGTTTATATTCTGGTTGCTTGCCTGTCAGTGTTGGTGGGAGTGATCTTAGAGATTCTTTGGTTGGACTGCTTGCTGTTGACATCTTTGGCAGTTTCATGATTGGAATATTGTTTACTTGATTATTGGTCTGATGTTAACCTTGGAGTTAATCTATGCTGATCTGGGTGCTGAGGTGCTGGTGGAGAGGTGCTTGCGTCTTTTTGTTCCTTTTTGGGCTGGATGATAGTTTCTTTTACATAGTCTATAGATGTTGTTAATGTCTATGTGTCTATTGACGACTGATTTGTCAGAGTGCCGGGCTAATAGAAATTCCCTGGCATTTTTGGACTTGGCTTGGTCTAGGTCTAGGATGATCACATTTCCCCAATTGAAACTATTTTTAAATCTGTTTATATGTTGTGAAATTAAAGAATTTTCACCATGTTTCATCTTTACTTTCACAATATAGACAGATTTAACCATAGTTTCAATTGGGCAAATGTGAACATCCTAGACCAGGGGTAGGCTACCTTGGCTCTTTTATGACTCGTGGACTTCAACTCCCAGAATTCCTGAGCCAGGCTGGCTCAGGAATTCTGGGACTTGAAGTCCACGAGTCATAAAAGAGCCAAGGTTGCCTACCCCTGACCAAGCAACGTCCAAATACCCCAGGGAGTACTAGGACTGATATGTTACCTAGTTTCGGTAATGAAATGTCTGCCAGAAAACAAGCAATCTCAGAATGCACAAGGACTCCTCATGTCAACCTAGAGCTACAAATATTCTCCTTTATTAGTACATATCATAACAGTTTGTAACTTCTGCACGAAAGTGATAATATTAACAACTTCTTTTTATCATGCATTCAGGTCTATTCCAGAAATGATATTTAGAACACAATTTATAATTTAGGAAAGATTATGATTGTTTTCTTATTTGGATTCAGACCACCCCAGTTAAGAATAACAGTTGTAACATAATGTAACAATGAAATCAAATATCAAAAATTCAATGTGCAGCTTAAAAAAACTAACAGGATTTTCAATTTATTATGCATAAAAAGCTTTTATGCTGGACTGAATAAAATTCTAAAACTTCAGCTTTTGCTCAATAAAATTTCTGCATAGAAGTAAGACTCTGATGCAGAGAGAACACCTTGCTAAAGTCAGTTGTCTCTCTGCCATTAACATAATGCAGTGAATTGGTGAAATTCACTGGGAAGAAGAAAATCAGATTAAATAATTAGTATCAATTAACTCTGGCAAAATAATTCCATAAACAATTGGTCTCCAGTGTCTTGCTTAATTATGTGAGACTTTCATTGCTTCTTATCAAGTCTGCTTTGATTCATCTTAGATACTTGAGCTTCCCCAAAGGTATAATTAATTATTGTCTTGTAAATAACCCCTTGATAATTAATGGAAGTAGTACACAATACAGATTTTTTTTAGAAGAAGGAAAGAAAGAAAAATGTATTAAAGAAAATAATGGTTTATATGGGAATGACCTTTTTTCATTTTAAGGTAAAGAATATTCATACCATCATAAAGAACGGAGGCTAATTTAAACAAAATGCCAGTTTAATTAAAAACACCCCATTCCACTGCTAGTTCTTCAATCACTATCATTAAAGCTAAACAATCACCTTGTATACTTTAACATTTATACTCACTTATGCCATTATTATTTTCCCTTGGAGTTAATTAAAAACATTTCCAAGGCCCCAAATTAAAATTAAAATAGTCTTTTAGACATCATCAGTAAAATTCACTATTCAGAAAAATACTTATAATATTCATAGTACATATATTCACAGTGAAACGTAAGCCTAAAAATGAAATATTTATACTCAAGATACCGATGCATGATTCTATACAAACTACTGTGGCAGGTAGGATTCTGTGGGAAGGAAGAATCACGAAAATGTTAATGGACAACCATTCACATTTGAATCATCATATTTTGACAGGAATCAGTATGCATATTAGAGGTAGTACCTTTCGCAAATGAGAAAAAAATCAGTGTTCTGTGAATAAAACTCTTTTATTGCCAGAATTATCTTCTGTATTCAGCTGTACTTACTATGTCATCTAGTCTTTTATTTCCATCCTAGATAGCCCAATATCTATTAGATGCTCCAAAGGAAGTCATGAGTGCTTTTATATCATTTTACTCATATTCCCTAGAACAGGGAATAGATCTTAAAAGAAATAGACCTTAAAAATACAATCATAGGGCTGGAAAGAACCTTGGAGGTCCAAGTCCAAACTCTTGCTTAAAACAGAAGCCCTTATTCTATCCCAGAGAAATGATTGTACTGTCTTTTCTTAAAAACCTCCAGCAATGGAGCACCCACAACACCAGGAGGCAAGCTGTTCCTTAATTAATTTTTCTCATTGTCAGGAAATTTCTCCTTAGTTCCATATTGGATCTCTATTTGATGAGCCACCCATTGCTTCTTGTCCTGTCCTCAGATTCTTTGGAGAATAAATCAACCCCCTTTATTGGAAGATAGCTATCATGTCACTCCAAAGTTTTCTCTTTGTTATGCTAAATATACCTAGTTCACTTATTCTGTTTCTTGTATGGTTTAGCTTCCAGACCCCTTATAACATCTTCGTTGCTCTTCTCTGCACTTTTTCTAGGGCCTCAGCATCTTTTTTATATCATGTTGTCCAGAATTGGACAAAGAATTCCAAGTGTGGTCTTACAGTGGAGTATAGTGCAATACTACCACTCCTTATGATCTTGCTATTATTCCTCTGTTGATGCAGCCCGGGACTGCATTGACTTTTTTGGCAGCTGCCACATACTGCTGACTCATGCTTAAGTGGTGGTCCACTAGGACACCTAGTTCCTCTTGCAGGCCCTACAGTTGAGCCAGGTATTACCTATTCTGTACCTGAGTCAGGTACTGTCTATTCTGTACCTATCACTGAACTGCATCTTGTTGGATAGGGCCCAATGTTCTAGTCTGTCAAAGCCCTTGTGAATCTTGAGTCTATCTTCTAAAGTGCTAGCAATTCTCCACAGTTTTGTGTCATCTGTAAATTTGATGAGTGTCCCTTCAATCTCCCTTCTACATTATTTACGAAGAAATCAAAGAGCACTGAGCCCAAGACAGAACCTTGAGGTACCCCCCCCCATTGCATAGTTCATTCCAAATAACTGTAGTGCTGACAACATGGTGAGTGCAGTTGGTCAACACTTCTGCAGTTGCCTCCAGAAGTGGTGAATCCTCCAATACTGGAAGTTTTTAAGAAGAGACTGGACAACCATTTGTCTGAAATGGTATAGGGTTTCCTGCCTGAGCAGGGGGTTGGACTAGATGACCTCCAAGGTCCCTTCCAACTTTATTATTATTATTATTATTATTATTATTATTATTATTATTATTATTATTATTATTATTATTATTATTACATGGTGAGTGCAGTTGGTCAACCATATATATTATTTATTCTTCATTATTCTATTTTACCAATATTCTTCTTTATCTAATACATTACTGAAGTCTAAGTATACTATATTGAAAGTATTTCCTTAATCCACTAATTTAGCCACTTTATGAAAGAAGACAACCAGGTTTGTTTGACATAAACTGCTTTCAACAAAGCCATGCTAGTTTCAAGAATGGGTAGCCCTCAACTTGCAAAAGCTTGTTAGAGACTGTTCAAAGTTATAATGGCAGTGGTGGGATTCAAATATGTGAACAACTGGTTCTCTGTATGGATGTTGCTTCTGGAAGTCCGTTCTGAGCCTGGGCAACAAAAAATTAGTTAGTGGTTCTGCCAGAGTGGTGAGAACCAGCTGAATCCCACCACTGTACAACAGCACTGAAAACATATGACTGTTTTTCCACACTTATGACTGTTGCAGTATCCCCATGGTCATGTGATCAAAATTTAAACTTTGGAGGCTTGGCAATTAGTTCGTATTTATTATGGATGTGTTTCCTGGTTTCTTGAGTCTCTTGTGTTTCTTTCTCTGTGATATTATTCTTGTTTGGGCCTTTATTATCTCATTTTTCAGAATTTGCCAAGCATCTTGAACTGTTTTTCTCCTCTAGGATTTTCATCCATGGAATATTTCCTATTCTTTCTCTTAGTCTATTGAAGTCAGCTCTTTTAAAGTCTAAAACAGTAGTTTGAGTTTGTTCAGTTACCTATGTCTGTTTTATGGTGAATGACATGGTCACTATCCCTCAATGTTTCTACCTCTTCCACTCCTTCAACCATTTCATCCTCATTAGTAAGAATTAAGTCTTGTAAAGCTCACCCTCTAATTTCCTCTCCACCTTTTGGATGATAAACATATAAGCAAAATCTGATTAGCAAAAACTCATCTATTTCCTTCACATGGTTGGGGAGGCACCACTATAGTGATGCTACCTCTTCCTCTACTATTCACCTAAATACTTGCAAGGAGACTTTCATCATTACTTTTGTGTATTTCTATAGAGGTGTAATAATTCTTCACATGCGATGCAACTCCTCCTCCTCTTTTGTTTTGTCTGTTTCTTTTGAACAATTTATATCTTTCCAGTAATATGTTGTAGTATGGGTTCCATATCACCAAGTAGTTTCAGTAATGGCAAAAATATTGTACCTGCCCTCACATATTAGGACTTCAAGTTCTGCTTGTTTCTCAAACTCTGAGAATTGGTGCACAGACATCTGAATCCTGTTTGACTGGCCCTACTTTTGCTTCCTGCATCCCCTGTTTTATATCTGAGTGCCCCCACATTCTCGCCACTCCATTCCTCATTGTCTGATTTGTTGTGTTGGGGTTAGTGCTTTGGTTTTGCTCCTATAACTTGGGCTCATCTCCCTTTCAGTTTTAATTTAAAGCCCTTTTGATGAGTTGAACCATTGTTTTCCAAAGACATTCTTCCTGGTCTTTGTGAGGTGCAGCCCATCTCTTGCCAGAAACCCTTCCAGTAGATACCGTAATTAAATTGTATAATATACTTTATACTTTTTAATTATACTTTTTAATGTAATGAGCTGTTTTTAAATTTGTTGCATACTGCCCAGGGGCACTGTATAAGATGAATGAATTTAATAATAATTTAATAAATTTAATTGTTATTAAATTTAAATAATTTAATAATTAATAATAGACTTTCAAAGTACTAATTATGCCAATGAAGTTTGTTCTCTGTTCTATTCTATGTACTGTCCTGTACTCTCAGATGCAAAAACATCTCTTTAACTTTTCAGTATGACAGTTTTTCGATATTTGAAGAGTGTCATCATAACCCTACTCAGAAATCTTTTCTCAAAGCTAAAAGTAGCCAATTCCCAGATTTTCTACTTGAAGAATGTTATCACCAGTCTTGTTTTCACCACTTCTGCACAGAATTGTTGATCTAACCTCCTTTTGAAGCCATCCAGGTTGGCAGCCATTGTCATAAAAGCTGCACTAAAAAGAATTATCCTAAAATGTCCTATGATTTAGCCCAGGGGTGTCAAACTCAATTTCATTGAGGGCCGCATCAGCCTTGCGGTTGCCCTCAGGGGGCCGGGTGGGTGTGGCCAGGGTGGGCGTGGCCTACTGGGTGGGCGTGGCTAGAGTGCGTATGGCCTACTGGGTGGGCGTGGCCAGCTCTACATCATTGGCATCAAGGGTGCCTATGGGGGCCTGGGCAGGAGTGGGACAGATCTGAGGGTCTCTGGCAGAAGGAGGGTCTCTGGGCCAGGGCCAAGGCAGTGGGGGCCGTTCCCTCACTGTTTCCAGGATGGCTTCGCGGGCCACATGAAACCACTTCGTGGGCCGGATCCGGCCCCCGGGCCTTGTGTTTGACATGTCTGATTTAGCCTAACTGAATGAGTCCATGTTCTAAGACAGAAAGAAAACCTTTGTATTTATTGTTGTGTGATTTTAATTTTATTCAACTTGTTATATCTATCTCCATTTTCTATTTATTCCAAATCATCATCATCATCCATGCATCATAATTTTTCCTCATAATTTTTTTTTAAATTCCTCAATAAATTTTGTTGCTCTTTTCTTCATTCTCTGGCAATTTTCTTTGAAGATATTGTATCCAAGTGCTATACATGACTATGCCAATATCTCATTACTTTGACAAAAATAAGTAATGATATTCTACAGGCAGCAATGTTATTTCTGCTGAATCTCAGACAGATATATAGATTACTTCAATCACTTCTCTGGAAAAGATTTTCAACCAATAAAGAAATAATTTGGTTTTTTTTAACCATTAGTAGTTTTAAATAACCATGCTGAGGTCATTTCTTTGGACATACAAATATTATATTGCATCAAGGATTACTTATCTGTTCACTGATGATTTGGAAAGATGTATCACCTCAAACTGTCCATGCCTTTTCCCATTGTGGTGTAGCAGTTAAAGTGTTGGCCTAACACCAAAGAAACTCAAATTTAGTTCCCATAATTGCTTTGAGGTAGTCATCCTCTGTGCTTAACTTACCTCAAAGAACTATTACTGTAAGAATAAATTGGGTGGGAAGTTCTCTATGTAGACTACTTAAACTCTCTGAAGGAAAGCAACAAATAAATATAGCCCAAATCTCAGTGTTTATCAGTTGTGTGTTCTTATAACTATGTTTTCAATATGACATAACACAGAAAGTTACAGTTGCAAGAAAAAGTATGTGAACCCTTTGGGATTATGTGGTTTTTTGCATGAATTGGCCATAAAATGCACTCTAAACGTCATGTTAGTCACAACAATAGAAAAACACAGTCTGCTTAAAATAATACTACACAAACATTAGCTGTTGTCATGTTTTAATTGAAGATAAGATGGAAACATTCACAGTGCAGGGTGGAAAAAGTATGTGAACCTTTGGACTTAATAACTGGTTGACCCTCCTTTGGCAGCAATAACCTCAACCAAACGTTTCCTATAGTTGCAGATCAGACCTGCACAACGATCTGGAGTAATTTTGGACCACTCCTTTGCACAAAACTCTTTCAGTGTAGCAATATTCTTGGGATGTCTGGTGTGAATCGCTCTCTTAAGGTCATGCCACAGCATTTCAATCGGGTTGAGGTCAGGACTCTGACTGGGCCACTCCAGAAGGCGTATTCTGTTCTGTTGAAGCCATTGTTTTGTTGAATTACTTGTATGCTTTGGGTCATTGTCCTGTTGCATCACCCATCCTCTGCGGAGCTCCAGTGGCGGACAGATGGTCGTACGTTTTCCTGCAAAATGTCCTGATATACTCTGGAATACATTTTCCCATCAATGACAACAATCCGCACAGGCCCTGAGGCAGCAAAGCAGCCCCAAACCATGATGCTCCCTCTGCCATGTTTTACTTTGGGGATGAGGTTTTGATGTTGCTGTGCTGTGCCATTTTTTCTCCACACATAGTGTTGTGTGTTTTTCCCAGACAACTCAATTTTGGTTTCATCTGTCCATGTTTGAAGTTTGCAAAAGAGCACCTGGATGTTCCACAGCATTACTGGCAAAATATACTGTGGACAGATGAAAGCAAAATTGAGTTGTCTGGGAAAAACCCACAACACTATGTGTGGAGAAAAAATGGCACAGCACAGCAACATCAAAACCTCATCCCCAAAGTAAAACATGGCGGAGGGAGCATCATGGTTTGGGGCTGCTTTGCTGCCTCAGGGCCTGTGCGGATTGTTGTCATTGATGGGAAAATGTATTCCAGAGTTTATCAGGACATTTTGCAAGAAAACGTACGACCATCTGTCCGCCACTGGAGCTCCGCAGAGGATGGGTGATGCAACAGGACAATGACCCAAAGCATACAAGTAATTCAACAAAACAATGGCTTCAACAGAACAGAATACGCCTTCTGGAGTGGCCCAGTCAGAGTCCTGACCTCAACCCGATTGAAATGCTGTGGCATGACCTTAAGAGAGCAATTCACACCAGACATCCCAAGAATATTGCTACACTGAAACAGTTTTGTGCAGAGGAGTGGTCCAAAATTACTCCAGATCGTTGTGCAGGTCTGATCTGCAACTACAGGAAACGTTTGGTTGAGGTTATTGCTGCCAAAGGAGGGTCAACCAGTTATTAAGTCCAAAGGTTCACATACTTTTTCCATCCTGCACTGTGAATGTTTCCATTTTATCTTCAATTAAAACATGACAACAGCTAATGTTTGTGTAGTATTATTTTAAGCAGACTGTGTTTTTCTATTGTTGTGACTTACATAACGTTTAGAGCGCATTTTATGGCCAATTCATGCAAAAAACCACATAATCCCAAAGGGTTCACATACTTTTTCTTGCAACTGTACATATCAAATGACTGGGTTCACATATTGCTGTAAGCCATATATGTTAAAGATTGGGCTTTGCTTGGTTTGTGGGATGTGTGAACCCACTGTATGCGAGTTGAAAACCATGACTTACACATAGCAAGTAAGAAATATGTATATAGCAAAGCATGTATGAATGCCTATTACATTCTGTAAACATAGCCAATATAAGCTCTAACAACTAAAATACTGTAAAGATCTAGGAAAGCATTAAGTGGTACTAACAAAACTGACCCAATCATTTTTTTTCTAAATCAAGGATTGGTTGTTATATCTTTGATGGCAGAAAAATAAGTTGAATGCCATCAGCTTCATTTCAGCAATCCCCAGTTCCACAAAGTAGCAATACATATTACTTTCAGCTTCCTCCTCAAAATTGTATAACAACATAAACTTGGAAATAACCCTTTGGTTAAGTGGATTTCAACCTGCCTTAGCTAAGCAGAGTTGTGCTCTCTCCAAAGTGCAAGGTTGATGAATGAATAACCGGATGAATGAGACTGTGGATTGGCAGCAGTTTCTGAGATCTTAATATGCTGTTTATGTATACTGCACATGATGAAACAAGACTGCAAAGTTATGAACTTTTAAAAAAAAGGAAAAAGAAAGATATTTGAAAAACTAAACTGATGAATAAAAATTAAGCTGGCAAGTCACGGTAAGTGTGATTAAACTCTGTGATGCAGAAGTTCTACATCTGTAGCTGATGCAACTTTGGAGTATTGTCTTGTGCAGAGAGTTAAGGCAGACAGCAGGCACAATGACATGTTAAATTACCCACATGATGTATAGCTTAATGAACCCCCTTGTGTTGATCACGCTTGGCATTAATCAAGAGCCATGAACAGATTCCCTTATTTTCTCAATGCTGCCCTGATAAACTGCAATTTCATTTAACCTTGGACAGGAGCTTTAATAGCATCTACGGGACAACTGTCAATACTTTCCCCAGGATACAGTGATTAAAGTACAACACAAGATGCATGCCATGAATTTTCTTCATTTGGCATTAGAATTTTCATTTTTAAGCAACTATTTGCATAAAATATGCTGGAAATATGAAGATGACAAGATTTACATGAAGCTATAGGGAGAAAAATCCTTTAAAATGAGATAAAATACCCCATCATATTAATTAATGCCTGGAAACTTTAAATAGGTATGAAAATGCAACACCCCAAAGTCAAGAATATAAAGTAAAAATGACAGTATTCTTTACATTTTCTCATTACAAGATATTGACATTGGGGGTTTTGGGGGTTTTTTTTGGAAGGGCAAGAGTAAGTAATTGGATATTACAACTAAAATTGTTAAAATTCTATATTTTTTTGCCTGGGAGTAATCCAAATAAATTCAGTTGAGAAAACACAGAGGCATAAAATAACAGACTTCTGCATGTCTTGGATAAGTAGGCATTGCATATATCTTTGTCTGCATATCTAGGCTGTTTTTAAAAATAAGTAGAATAAGTTAAGATTTCATAAGGAGCTCAGCAAAGAAACTGCTGCTCCATCACCATCTTAGCTCATCCTCAAATATCTTTATATACAAACACCTCTTCTGATCCAGCTCCCACTGATTTTAAAACAGTATGATTTCTCTCTCTCTTTTTCTTTTTGAAAAGGTCACAGTAGCAAGCTAGAGGAACAATTGTATTAAGAACAAGCAAGCATTTAGGGCAGACTTTTCCAAAGTGGCAATATTAACCTGCAATGGGACTATTCATTATGGTACTAGTGGACTGTTGTTATTATTATTATTTGTAGTGCTATTAATTGAAATAGTATTTATTATTTTCATATAATAAATGATTGGAAGGGGTCAATGAGCAGTCAGGAAATTCATGATAGAAGGTGATGAACTGAGGTGTTTGGAGACTCTTACTGTAGAGGTAACAACAATTCTCCAAAGAAGCCAACAAAAATAAGAAGAAAAATTAAATTGCTTTATATAGTAAAAAGTCTTTATAGTAAAAAAAAATCTTTATTTGTACCATCCAATATATTTTAGACTTTGCCCATCTGATACCTGAGCTCTTAAAAAAACCGTGATGCACTGAAAAAGAGTGATATAGTCTTAAATGTGCAGGGCATACAGAATGGTCATGACTGCTTAGAGAGGGCTGTAAAGCACTATGAAGCGGCATATAAGTCTGTGTTATTGCTATTGCTATAAGTGCAACGACCAAGTGCAATTCATTTTTTTCAGTAACTTCAGATGGTCATTAAATGAATAATTGTAAATGTATAGGACAGTGTACTGGAATTACAGTTCAATACAACATTTGGAGCCTAGTAGATGTTGTGTTCTGCCCTCAAATTTCTTAACCTAGCTCTGTTTCTTCTTTCTGGCAATTGTTTTCGGCTGGTAAAATCTAGGCATTCCTGAAAATATATAAGGTTGTTTCAGTATAAAAACAAATTTTACACTGAAATTTTAGCAGTTGTCCTAATTTTTGGGAAAACATCAGGTTGAGAATGAATGGTTCTAACAGCAGTTACTGCTGAGTTACAGTCCAAGTCTCCCTGCAACTAACCTTCTATGTGACCTTCGCTTAATTGTGAAAAGAGGAGATGAAATGTCCTAGCAACAGAATGCAACATTGAGGAAGAAGTTGCTTTGACAAGTGTGTTGATGGCAAGAATCTTGAAGAAACAATATATCTGATGGAAAAAAGACAAACAAATATAATAATTTTAATTACAACCCTTAATGTAAGAAGTTTAGAAATATCTTCATGGCCATGCAAACAAAATAAATCTGAAAGAATGTAATCACAGTTGGGAACAGCAAGACAATGACAAAGAATTCAAGCTGACAGTTAAGACTGATTGACTGATTATCTGTGGGACCACCTTTTCTTAAGGACATCTACTTATCCTACCAGGTCAGATAAGCTCCTAGTCCTTCCCTTAAATAAACCTCTGAAGACCTGGCTTTCCCCCCAAGCACTGTGATAAGATAAGGTGAATGCATATGGGAAGATTGATCTAGCACCAGTTTTTTATTTTAGTGTGTTTTTACGGTTTTTATATTGTTTTAATTTTTAATTAGTGGGATGCGGTGGCTCAGTGGGTTAGGACGCTGAGCTTGTCGATCAGAAGGTCGGCAGTTTGGCGGGTTGAATCCCGACTGCTGCGTAGCAGAGTGAGCGCCTGTTACTTGTCCCAGCTTTTGCCAACCTAGCAGTTCGAAAGCACATAAAAATGCAAGTAGAAAAATAGGGACCACTACGATGGAAAGGTTACAGCGTTCCATGCGCCTTTGGCGTCTAGTCATGCCAGCCACATGACCACAGAGACGTCCTTGGACAAGCACTGGCTCTTCGGCTTTGAAACGGAGATGAGCACCGGCCCCTAGAGTTGGAAACGACTAGCAGGCATGTGCGGGGGAACCTTTACCTTTAATTTTAATTGGGAGCCAACCACAGTTTGTTATAAAATGGATGTCTATATAAGTATTTTAAATAAATAGATTAAAATGATATTGCATCAACTCATTTTGATTCCTAACAATCACACAGATAGTACTTTCTTTAGATAATATTTCTGTAGATAACAGGTTACCAAGGTTTTCTTTCTTCCTTTCATTACCTGAGGTGTGAGACCATTCTAGATTTCAGTCCTTCTTTAAGGAGGTTTCTTTTTATCTTTGCCTTCTAATTACAATTAAGTCTTTTTCAACCACCAGCTAAAATCACATCATGATATGTTATTTTTTTTAAAAAAATTGTTTAATGAAAGCATTTATTTTAAAATAAAAGCAAATTTACATGAACAAATCTGCACATTAAAAAAACCTGACTTATTTAGAGTGAGAAAGATGACATCCCATACAAGTTATTAACCAGAAATTATGGGAACATCTGGAAACTTACTATGGAAATGCAGGAAAAATTTTAGCTGCAAAATTAATTGGAAAGACCATGCTATGGTGAGATAATCATTGATCATGATTGATTTAGTAAATGTTGACGTACATTTTTGCACACATCTGGACACAATAACAATATTTTACTATAGTAAAATAGTTTCTTCATCATAATAAAATACCTTTATATGAGCAGAAATTATAAGCTCCTAGGTTCTCATATAGCTATATGGAACACCATTATCATTCAGTAAAAAACATCCATTTACCCTGTTAGAATGTCAAAATTCTCTAAATTTCTAAATTTTGAACCCTGTCACCTAGTACTGCAGCTTTAGTTAAGAAAATTCAGTAAACCTTAAATGGTTTCCATAAAAGAGAAATAACAAGGTGAAAATATGGCTTCAATTGGTTTTAAATCTGAATAAACTATTCACTTAAACAATTTATTTTTTTAAAAAAAACTATTAAATATTTTATAATCACTCCAAAATATTCTGATTCTAATCAAGCTTACAGTATATTACTTATTCTACTGTGAAAGTAATCAAACACAGTAGGGAAATATTTAAGATTTATTGCATCTCTTTAAGAAATACTTTAAATAATTCAATGAATACATTACACAGAATATTGTAGACCTTGCAAAAACCAACTCTATAGCTGTTTCATCCAGATCCTATGCTCTGTAATGGTTTTAATCTTGGAATGGAAAAATAATAAGTTATGTCCCTGAAAAAATCAATCTAAAACCTTATGATAAGCTCACTAACAATGCAATCCTATACATATCTACTCAGAACTCCCATTAAATTCACCAAGGCTTACATATGAATGGGTACATAGGATTATAGCCTAACAAGTTTACTATTCAATTCTCAAAATGCAATACTTTGAGAATAAGAATTAATGACTTATCTTAATCTGTAATTACTAACAACTGAGATAGGAAAATTTCAGGAATTTTGTGATAAAGTAAAATTAACTCAGGTTTTCTCCATATCAAAACATTAAGGCATGAAGTGCTCTTCTTTAAAATGTTAACCAGCTTGTTCTTTAGAAAGCCATTCATTCTATTCCTTTTCTTATCTAATCACTATCCTTCCTTCCTCTGATAACCATAGTTAAAGCAGAATTACTGTGTATTTTAATTATCACTAACCTAATTAGCTGATTTCTGTTTGGCTTCCCTGTAAATATGGCTGATAATGCTATGGAAAAATTGTGAACTGAGTTAAATATTAATAT
The DNA here is from genome assembly GCF_947247035.1 of Vipera ursinii. Taxonomy (NCBI): domain Eukaryota; kingdom Metazoa; phylum Chordata; class Lepidosauria; order Squamata; family Viperidae; genus Vipera; species Vipera ursinii. The sequence goes on from NC_139517.1 coordinate 92,078,227, forward strand.
ATAGGTTGGTAAATTATTCAACTCCTTGGAATAAAGTGAGGAATAAATTTAAATATCAAAGTCAACAAAAAGTTGTATGGCTCCTAAGTACACATGCTAAGAAGAAAAAAATGGCTAAGTTTAAACATTGATTTTCTCCAGAAAAAGAACTCTGAATTTCCAGTTCATAAACTGTTGAATTTTAGGGTTGTTCCTCTGAAATACTTTTTGGACAATAGATGAGTCATGAGTCAACCTTTTTGATACATTTAGATTTTTCTATAAATAAAAAATAGGTTAGTTATAAATTCTTATATTTTCTACTAAAATGACAACATTTGTAGTTAGAACCACATAATTTATTGATTCCTATAAACCACAGTAATCCCCTTCATGGATTACTGGCAAGAATCCCTCAGAAGAAATGGAGTAGGCTTCATAGTCAATAAAGGAGTAGGAAAAGCAATACTGGGATACAATCCCCAAAATGATAGAATGAGCTCAGTTCAAATCCAAGGCAAACTATTCAATATTACAGTAGTCCAAGTCTATGCCCCAACCACCAGTGCTGAAGAGGATGAAATTGACCGGTTCTATGAAGCCCTACAGCACCTTATAGAACACCAAAAAATGATGTCCTTATCATCATGGGGGATTGGAATGCTAAAGTAGGAAGCCAAAAGATAACTGGAATAACAGGCAAGTTTGGCCTTGGAGTACAAAATAAAGCAGGGCACAGGATGATAGAATTTTCTCAGGAGAATACAATGGTCATAGCAAACACTCTTTTTCCAACAACCCAAGAGACGGCTCTACACATGGACATCACCAGATGGTCAACACAGAAATCAGATTGACTATGTGCTCTGCAGCCAAAGATGGAGAATACAGCCAAAGATGGAGAATACAGTCAGTAAAAACAAGACCAGGAGCTGACTGTGGCTCAGACCATGAGCTTCTTGTTGCAAAGTTTAGGCTTAAACTGAAGAAAGTAGGGAAAAGCACTAGGTCACTCAGGTATGAATTAAATCATATCCCTGTTGAATACACACTAGAGGTGACAAATAGATTTGAGGAATTAGATCTGATAGACAGAGTGCCTGAAGAACTATGGACAGAGGTTCATAACATTGTACAACAGGTAGCAACTAAAACCATCCCAAAGAAAAAGAAACGCAAGAAAGAAAAATAGCTCTCTGAGGAAGCTTTGCAAATAGCTGAGGAAAGAGGGAAGTAAAAGGCAAGGGAGAAAAAGAAAGATATGCCCAGTTGAATGCAGAATTCCAGAGGATAGCTAGAACAGATAAGAATGCCTTCTTAAATGAACAGTGCAAAGAAATAGAAGAAAACAATAGAATAGGGGGGACCAGAGATCTCTTCAAGAAAATTGGAGAGATGAAGGGAAGGTTTCATGCAAAAATTGGCATGATAAAGGACCAAAATGGCAGGGACCTAACAGAGGCAGAAGAGATTAAGAAGAGGTGGCAAAATTACACAGAAGAACTATACAAGAATGAGCTTAACATCCCTGATAACCACGAGGAGGTGGTCACTGACCTCTAGCCAGACATCCTAAAATGTGAAGTGAATTGGGCCTTAGGAAATCAGAGCAACAACAAAACTAGTGGAGGTGAGAGTATTCCAGCTGAGCTATTCAAAATCTTAAAAGATGATGCAGTAAAAGTGCTACACTCAATTTGCCAGCAAATTTGGAAAACTCAACAGTGGCCATAGGATTGGAAAAGATCAGTTTACATTCCAATTCCAAAGAAAGGCAGTGCCAAAGAATGTTCAAACTATCTCACCATTGCACTCATTTCACATGCTAGTAAAGTTATGCTTAAAATCCTACAAGCTAGACTCCAGCAGTATGTGGATCGAGAACTACCAGTAGTACAAGCAGGATTTTGAAGAGGCAGAGGAACTAGAGATCAAATTGCCAACATACACTGGATCATGGAGAAAGCTAGGGAGTTCCAGAAAAACATCTACTTCTGCTTCATTGACTATGCTAAAGCCTTTGATTGTGTGGATCACAACAATCTGTGGCAAGTTCTTAAAGAGATGGGAGTACCAGACCATCTTATTTGTCTCTTGAGAAGCCTATATGCGGGTCAAGAAGCAACAGTGAGAACTGAACACGGAACCACTGATTGGTTCAAAATTGGGAAAGGAGTCCGGCAAGGCTGTATACTGTTGCCCTGCCTATTTAACTTATATGCAGAGCACATCATGAGAAAGGCAGGGCTAGATAAATCAAAAGTTGGAATTAAGATTGCCGGGAAAAATATCAATAATCTAAGATATGCAGATGATACCACTCTAATGGTAGAAAGTGAAGAAGAACTAAAGAATTTCTTGGGGTTGAAGAAGGAGAGTGCAAAAGTTGGGTTGAAACTTAACATTAAGAAAATCAAGATCATGGCATCTGGCCCTCTCAATTCCTGGCAAATAGATGGGGAAGAAATGGAGGTAGTCAAAGATTTTATTTTCCTGGGCTCCAAGATCACTGCAGATGGGGACTGTAGCCAAGTAATTAAAAGACGCTTGCTCCTGGGAAGGAAAGTCATGGCAAATCTAGACAGCACACTAAAAAGCAGAGATATCACTGTATCAACAAAAGTGCGTATAGTCAAGCCTATGGTTTTCCCACTTGCAATGTATGGCAGTGATAGTTGGACAATAAGAAAGACTGAGAGGCAAAGAATTGAGGCCTTTGAACTATGGTGCTGGAGAAGACTCCTGCGAGTCCCTTGGACTGCAAGGCAATCAAACTAGAGGAGATCAACCCTGACTGTTCTTTAGAAGGCCAGATCCTGAAGTTGAAACTCAAATACATTGGCCACCTAATGAGAAGGAAGGACTCACTGGAGAAGAGCCTAATGCTGGGAAATATTGAGGGCAATAGAAGAAGGGGATGACAGAGAATGAGGTGGCTGGATGGAGTCACTGAAGCAGTAGGCGTGAGCTTATATGGACTCCAGAAGATGGTAGAGGACAGGAAGGCCTGGAGGAATGTTGTCCATGGGGTTGCGATGGGTCGGGCATGACTTCGCAGCTAAGAACAACTTTAGTCACAATAAAATGCAAGTTACTACCAGCATCATTGGACTATTAACCTTCTATAAAAAGGTCTTTAGTGAAGCATAGTGATGCTTTTTTATTATTTTGTATATTTTATTATATAAAATTTTAGAGGCCACCCAGCTCCAAATTACATTTCAAAGGCAGGGACAGGAATAATAAAAATTAATCATGTACATCCCAAAGAGAAAACATACACAATCTCCAATTATTTAATGAATTTATTTTCATTGGCATCAGATGAATTTATGTTGTCTATCTGATCACAAAACTAGGAAAGAAGTGACAAACCAATTATTTTATTCTAAAATAATTTAAAAGAGTTTTATTCCCAGGAACGTTACATAGCTTTAAAAATAACATATTCAGCCCAAATAAATGCTAATTTTACTTACCTAGTTTTATTGTATTAAACCTGAAATACAAATACAGCATGCTTTAGGTTGTAATGGCATAGATTAACACAAGAATTACACGCTTTTTGCTAATTAATTGTGTAACAGTTTAGGAATGGTTTTTTCACCTCAGGGAAGAGATTTACAAAATGCCTACATGTTAATTAATAATGGCAAAGAATTTAAATTTGTGTAATGCTTCCGATCAGAGAAAAAAATCCATATTCTATAACATTTGGCAAGTAATGGACCATATCAAGGATGAAACCCAGCCTATTCTGTGTTCCTGAATATTGGAGGTTAATGGGATATCGGTTTTTAGAAGATGTCTAGGAAACAATCCTTTCTTGCTAAAAATAATTAAAAATATCAAATATGTTTATAAAATTAAAAAAATGAATGAAATTAGTTCCTTTGTTATTCATATTTGTAACACATAAAGTGACTAGAATAATCAATGCATTTACCAAAATTTAAAGGAAATCCTATACACTCTCAGTTTAAAATAAAAAGTGTCACACTTTTTTAAAAAAAGGGCTGACAGGGACAAAACCTGGATTTCATCTAGGATTTTTGGGTGGAGCTTCAGAGAACTTTATTTTTTAAAATGTGTTAAGATCATTTTAAAGGTATATTGCTGCTTTTGTGTATTTCCTGTCTCAAAATGTTAGAAATTGTTTCTTTCTAACTGTGTTTAGTGTAGTTCCACCAAGCCTTTGAAAGGGAGGCTTGGTGCTACATGAAGTCCTGGAAATATGGTTTGCCTGCCACACCATAGTTTATGCATGTAACATAATGAAAAAAGAGTGAAGACTTCTAAGGAAAGTCAGTCCATGTCTCTGGATGAGCAATAGAATTATAAATTTCTCATTCATTTTAACGCTTTTCAAAGACCAGTAAGTTCTACAACTCCATTGGCCTAGCAATTGGAACAGATTATTCTTTCTGGCAGGAAAGAAGGAAGTTAAACAGTTGCAGCTAAGAGATAGCCACTAAAAGGAGCCATGTTAATGTTTCTCTTGCCATGAGAATCTTCCTAGGAGGCAGAAAACACGTTGCATTTAATCCTCTAGTTCCAGATCTGCATATCCAGTTCTGTATGGATAAGAAAGTTACTTTGTATGAGATGGGCAGCCATATATATCATAAGTAAGTAAGTAAGTAAGTAAGTAAGTAAGTAAGTAAGTAAGTAGGTAGGTAGGTAGGTAGGTGTAAGAAAATAGAAAGTCCTGGGAAAAACAATCTCATTTGGTCCAGATTGTAGACAATTAGAACTGTAGATTCAGACTAGAGTCAGACTACAGATCCAGGCCTTCATTTCTTACAAACCTATTATTACCACACTCAATATATCTTTGGGTTCCCCTTGCCCCCTTCTTTCCTACAAAGGTTGAACTGCTGTTGTAGTTGTAATTATGGACAACATATTTATTTCCCCTGAAGATCTTTAGGTACCAAGTCCAGGGGATGGAAGGGGAGGGGAGGGAAAAGATAGGGGATGACAATTTATTAAATTTATATACTGTCAGACTTCCAAGAACTTGGGGCAGCTTTTAAACAAATAAATAATAATGTCCTCTTTTGCTTGTTCTATGCTATACAAGTTTCTTCTCTGAAATTCTTCTCTAGCCAGAATCATGCAAGATACTGCTGGAACTTTATTCTGCAGTGCAGAATTCAACACATTAAACTAAGTAAAGACCAGGTACTTCTCTAGATTTGTTTTTCAACAACTGATCCAATAAAATTTTAATTTACCTAAATATTTATTTGCATGTAATAGTTATAGTTGAATAATATTCCAGAGCTGCAGGTACTCCTATCAGTGTTGAATAGTTATGGATACTAAACAAGTCATAAGGAATTCACAGCAATGTAGACAGAAACATAAAGTATCTACTTCTGTGCCCCACTAACATGAATTCATTTGTTTCACTCTGCCAAACTTCACAATAAGTTGGAGAAAGTTGGCCTAAATGGTATTCAATCAGTATGATGCTTGCCAGTTAAAAGCAGAATCTGGTATCAAGTATGAGGAAGTAACTGAGGAAACCCAGTAGGAAATAGCAAAGAAATATTTTTATTTATTTGTTTGTTTGTCTATTTGTTTTGATTTATATTTGGTGATTCAATTATAAGGGATGTCAATTTAGGAAAGGATACAGAGGTTTCGAAAGAGCTCAGGTGTCTACCAGGTGCTACTGCCAGCAGGGACAAGAAGCGTATTTTTAAGATAGTCAAGAATGCCAGTAAGGACTGTGATGTGGATGCTATTGTACATCTTGGCACTAAGGATCTGTCCCAAAAAGAAATACTCTCTATACAGAATGATTTCCAGAAGGGCAGGAACTTAGCAAGATAGGCTGTAGGATTAATTTTTCAGAGGTTTTTCAGTGGGTTGGGATGCTGAGCTTGTCAATCAGAAGGTTGGCAGTTTGGCGGGTCGAATCCTGAGTGCCGCGTAACAGAGTGAGCACCTGTTACTCATCTCAGCTTCTGCCAACCTAGCAGTAAAAATGCAAGTAGAAAAATAGGGACCACTGCAGTAGGAAGGTAACAGCATTCCATGTGCCTTTGGCGTCTAGTGATGCCGGCCACATGACAACGGAGACATCCTCGGACAAGCGCTGGCTCTTCGGCTTTGAAATGGAGATGAGCACCAGCCCCTAGAGTCGGAAACGACTAGCACGCATGTGCGGGGGAACCTTTACCTTTACCTTTAAGGAACAAAATGGAAAAGGCCAGGATATAGCTGAATTCAATATGTGGCTAAAGGAGTGGTGTAAAGGGGAAGGCTTTGGTTATAGTAGCTACGATGTCTGTGGCTGGTCCAATGAAAAAGTATACAAAAGAAATGGTTTGCATCCATCAAAGAAAGAGGCTGAATTACTTGGCAATAAATTCACATATTTTTTGGAGAAATATTTAAACTGGACAACAGGGACAGTGAGTTAATTGATACAGAACTTTCCTGTCCCCGGCAATCTAAAAATTATAGGGTTATCAGTGCATGTAACATAGATGTGTGTGTGGACAAAAATATCAACCTTGCTGTCAAGCAAAATCAAGCTTTTAACAGCGAGTGCCACACAAAGTGCACTAACCAAATAGGTGGTAAGAAAATAGGGAAACTCAGGCACCACATAGGGTCAGTCATAAAGGACTCAAATGTCTATACAGCAATGCACAGAGTATGAGCAATAAAAAAGCTGAATTAGAAATTCATGTAAATGAGGACAGATATGATATTGTTGTATTCCAGAAACTTGGTGGGATGAAACCCACAAATGGAACACACAGCTAGAGGGATTTAAATTATTTAAAAGAAACAGATCAAAGAAAAGAGGAGGTGGAGTTGCTCTCTATATACAAAATAACTATATGTGTTAAGTATTTGTCAAAGCTTTTGAATGCACCTTGCTAATTAACTCTTTCTTTCCTGCTTTGGCTTGAACCAAGGCTATCCACAGAATATAGTCAACTTATGACAGCTCATTATTTGTGTAAATTATTCAAATTGCTAATAAAGAATTAGGGAGGCTGAGATGATCATTTCGAACTTCTTATGTTCTCATCAGTCAGTCATACCCTTTATCTGAGATTCGAACCTGGGCTGATTATATATTAGGCAATTGTTTTAACTTCCTGAGCCACAGGTTCTTTCTCTCTTTTATTAGCTAGAAGGCAAGGGAAATATATGTGTTAAATAACTATATCTCTACAGAAATAGAACACAACAATGATGAAAACTGTCTTGAATGCATTTGAGTCAATATAAAATGGGGGCGGGGAGAATGACACTGCCACCTAACCAAACAGAGGAAATAGATGATCTTTTTGCTACTCAGTTAACCAAGGTATGTAAGAAGAAGACTGCAACAGTAATGGGGGACTTTAATTACCCAGAAATCAACTGGTCAACAAACTCTGCACCAAATGGAAGATCAAAGAGATTCCTAACAACCTAGCAGACAACATTGTCTCCCAAAAAGTAGAGAAGGGAACTAGGAGATCAGCCATATTAGACTTAATTCTCACTAAATGGTAGAAGGTGTTGAAGCCACAGGAACCTTTGGGTGGGGGGGAGTGATCATGCAATATTGGAATTGAACATTATGTAAGCACAAGCAATAGAACATAGTCAAACTAGAGTCTTGGACTTTAAGAGAGATAATTTCAATAAACTTAGAGAGAAATTGGGAAGGATTCCATGGATGAGAATCCTCCAGAGGAAAACAACTCAAGAAGCTTGGGAAATTTTGAAAAGTGAGATTATAAAAGCTTAGTCTAGCACAATACCAAAGAAGAAGAAAAATAACAGCTTTCAAAAGAAACCAGCATGACTGCATAAAGAACTCTCTGATAAACTGAAAGACAAAAAGGACAGATATAAAAACTGGAAAGAGGGGCACATAACTAAGGCAGAATATCAGCAAATAGCCCAAGCCTGCAAAGATGAAATGAGGAAAGCTAAGGCTCAAAATGAACTAAGGCTTGCGACAAAAGTCAAAAATAACAAAAAAGCTTCTTTCAATATGTAAAAAAAGCAAGAAAAAAGTTAAGGAAATGATTGGTCCATTAGTAGGAGAAAGTGGCAAGAAGGTGACAAGCAACAGGGAGAAAGCAGAACAATTTAACTTCTTTTTTTTCATCCGTCTTTACACAAAGGCAAAAAACAGTCCAACCTATCAAAAATAGTACTGTAAAAAACAAATCAGAAACACAAGTTAAGACAGGCAACAAAATGGTAAGTGAGGACCTATCCACCCTACACGAGCTCAAATCACCAGAACTAGATGGATTACACCCCAAGGTTCTCAAGGAACTGGCAGATGTGATCTCAGAACCACTGAACTATATCTTTCAAAGATCCTGGAGCACTGGGGAACTACTAGTGGATTGGAAAAGAGCTGATGTAATTCCCATCTTCAAAAAAGGGGAAAAAATAGATCCAGGAAACTACAGACCTATCAGGCTTACCTCAATACCTGGGAAGATTATGGAAAAGATAATCAAGCAATGAATCAGTGAATACCTAAAGGCAAACAAAATCATTACCAAAAGCCAACATGGATTTGTCAAAAACAGATCATGCCAGACAAATCTTATTGCATTCTTTGACCAGGTGACAAAATTAGTGGACCAGAGAAATGCTGTGGATATAATTTACTTGGACTTCGGTAAGGCATTTGATAAAGTAGACCATAACTTACTACTTGATAAGATAGAAAAATGTGGGTTAGACAGCATCACCACCAAATGTATTCAGAGCTGGCTGACCGGCCTTACTCAGCATGTGTACACAATCAAACTGCACCAGTGCTCTTTAAAATCTTCATCAATGATTTGGATAAGGGGATAGATGGGAAACTCATCAAATTTGCAGACGACACCAAAGTGGCAGCAATAGCCAACACTCTAGAAGATAGGCTTAAAATATAGAAGGATTTTGACAGACCTGAACACTGGGCACTATCTAACAAAATGAAATACAATGGTGAAAAAAGTATGGTTCTACCAAATCCATAGGTATAGTACAGGTCAGAGGTGTCAAACTGCCAACCCTCAGGCCGGTTTCATCATACTGAACCCACGCCCAATCCATGTTATAGGTGGTACCTTGCTCAATAGTAGTAACTGTGATAGGGATCTCGGAGTCCTAGTGAACAATCACTTAAATATGAGCCAACAAGTGCTGCAGCTGCCAAAAAAGCCAACACAGTGCTAAGCTGCATTAACAGAGGGATAGAATCAAGATCACCTGAAGTGTTAATATCATTTTACAATGCGTTGGTAAGGCCACACTTGGAATACTGCATCCAGTTTTGGTCATCATGATGTAAAAAAGATGTCGAGACTCTAGAAAGAGTACAGAGAAGAGCAACAAAGATGATTTGGGATGGTTGCTGGAATTGGGTATGTCTAGTTTAATGAACAGAAGGGTGAGGGGTGAGATGATAGCAGTGTTCCAATATCTCAGGGATTGCCACAAAGAAGAGAGAGCCAAGCTATTTTCCAAAGCGCCTGAAGGCAGGACAAGAAGCCATGGATGGAAACTAACCAAAGAGAGAAGCAACCTAGAACAGGAGAATTTTCTGACAGTTAGAACAATTAATCAATCAATTAATTAGTTAATTAAACCTGCCTCCAGAAGCTGTGAATGCTCCAACACTGGAAGTTCCTAAGAAGAGACTGGACAGCCATTTGTCTGAAATGGTATAGGGTTTCCTGCCTGAGCAGGGGGTTGGACTAGATGACCTCCAAGATCCTTTCCAACATTATTATTATTATTATTATTATTATTATTATTATTATTATTATTATTATTGTTATTGTTGTTATTGTTATTGTTATTGTTGTTGTTATTATTATTATTATTATTATTATTATTATTATTATTATTATTATAAAACTTTTGTTCATAAAACATGAAACTCAATCAACTGAACACTCAAATTGACTGGCACTAATGGTTGATATGGGCTCCTAGGTATCAACCAGGTATCTCTTTAAAATGTAAGATGTTCTGAGTAGCGCAGTTTTTTGTAGCTTTTTTGGAGTTATTGCAGGAAGCTGCAATTTCTTGATGTGTTTTACAAAGTTTTCGGACATAGTTCCCAGTGCCCCGATGATAATGGGTATCACTATTACACGTTTCATCCATAACCGTGCAGTTTCGATGGCCAGGTCACGGTATTTCATAATTTTTCCCAGTTCTTTTTCTTTGACTCTGGCATCTCCTGGTACAGCGATATCAATCAGCTGTACACTTCGGTTCTCTACAACTGTGATATCTGGCATGTTGTGTTCCAAATGGTGATCTGTCTGTATTCAGAAGTCCCACAAGATCTTCACCCTCTCATTCTCGACAACTTTTTCCACCCTATGTTCCCACGACTTTTTGGACACAAGCAAGTCATATTTTTTACACAATGCCCAGTGGATTAGTTTAGCAACTCTGTCATGTCTAGCTTTGTAATTAGTTTGCGCGATTTTGCTGCACTCACATATTAAATGTGAAACAGTTTCAACTTTGTTGTTGCAAAGTTGGCAATTTGGATTGTCAGTAGATTGTTGTATCTTCGCTTTCATGGTATTAGTTTGTAGTGCTTGTTCTTGAGCAGCCAGTATTAAGCCTTTTGTTTCTTTCTTGATGGTTCCCATCTTAAGCCATGCCCATGTCAAGTTGTTATCACATTTTCCTTCAATGTTTTTCAAATGTTGTCCATGCAAAGCTTTGGTTTTCCATCTATTTAATCTATCATCCGGCCATTTTTCCTTATATTCTGCCTTTGTTTCTGTTATTTTTATAATGTTCTCTGTTTTCACAGCCTGCAGCAATTTTTCTGTACTTTGATTCACATAGTCATTCAAACTTCGTTTTTTTTTTCTTCTACAGTTTGGTGGATTTGCAGTAGCCCATTTTCTGTTAGAACTGTTTTTCATTTTTGCATATTTGCTTTCAAAAATGTACAGATGTTTTTGCTGATTCCAAAGTTTTCCAAACACGCATTAATCCAACTGTGGGGTAATGAGTCAAATGCTTTCTTGTAATCAATCCACACCATATTTAAATTTGTTTTTTGCTGTTTTGCATTTTTAAGTACCATTTTGTCAATGAGCAGCTGATCTTTTGTTCCTCTTGATTTTTTATAATTTTATTTTTGTTACGCTGGATACAAATTGTTTTCCATCAGATGATTGAATACTGAATTTGCCAGTATTCTTGTAAAATGTTTGAACGTTGTTGGCAGACAAGTAATTGGGTGGAAGTTGCTTGGTTCTGTGCTCTTTTCAGGGTCTTTCATTATCAAGTAGGTTCAACCAGTTGTTAACCATTCTTCACTTGTGGCATTTTGAAGCATTTCATCAGTGGCCATGTCGTGATGGAGGATGATGATGTGTTTCAACCAGTATCCATGCAGCTCATACAGGCCAGGTGCACTCCAGTTCTTGACCTTCTTTACTTGTTTTGCAACCATATCAGTGGTTATTACAATATTCCCCATTTTGTTTTGTGTTGCTTGTTTTTGGATATCTTTGATCCAGGAGGCAGTTTTATTATGTTCCACTGGGTTTTCCCACAGTTCTTTCCAAAGGTTTAAGGTTTTTTCTTTACATGGTAGAACAGTAGTTTGGACTTTACTTTCATCAAGTGACCGATAGAAGAGGTGCTGGTTTCTTCTGAACTGGATGTTTTCACGATATTGTTTTATTCATCCTTCATATCTTTCAATTTTCTTTGCTGTTGCTATTACACGCTGTTTTAGGTTTTCCATGATTTCTGTTATTGTTTTTTCCTCCAGGTTATATTTTTTGTATAAACTATTTTTCAGCTTTTCATTCTTTAGTTTTCCCTCTTTCAAGTATTTCAACTTGCGGACATCTCCTTGAAGTTTTTTTGTTTTATTTCAAGTCGAATTTTCCACTTTTGTGTCCCAGTGGGTTTCTTTTTTGGTATTTTATAACCCAATTCTGCAATTATAATGGTGGCTGTACTAGTTGGTTTGTTTCATACAGTGTGGTGGATGGGATGGAAGTTAAAATATTGTTCACAGCATTTAGTAGATCTTTCACTCATTTGCTATGCACTTCACAGATGGTAGGCAGGCTTTTTCTTTCTGTGTTTTCTTTGACGTGGTTTTCAATCTTTTCTTTCAGCATTTTTGCTAGATTACTTAGGTCTACACTTTCAAGTTGTTGCACAGGGGAGTCTTCATCCTGTGTGGTGGCTTCTTCCGCTGGTTGGTCAGTTTGTTGGTCAGTTTGTTGAGATATTGGAACAATTTCTTCAGCCTGTTCATCATCATTGCTTGTTGTTTTCTTTTTAGCCAATGTTCCTAGATGTTGAATTTCCTCATCTGTAAAAACTTTATTACAGATGATGAAACGCCTTTGATCCATTAATCATTGTTCAGTTACGTCACTTTCTAGGTACTTTTCCTTTCTCAGTTGCTTTTTTAAAATCCCCTGGCTGTTGGTTCTGCCTGGTAGTAGCATTGGATGATTCTCGATTTTCTTCAGTTGTCCAGGTTTTGCGCTTTTGTTCCAGTTGCTTTACAGTTGTATGCTCTGGTTCCCCAGCAGTAACAACTGAGCCCTGTGGCCCATTTTTCGACAGATGTTCAGGAGCCATAGCATCTGACGCGGTCCTTGTTGACCGGGCGACGACCAATCCAGTATGGAATTTTTTTTAATTCTTCTCATCATTGGGTGACGGGAGGTGCCTGGGTTGGTTCATGGTGGCTAAGCCACTACCAATCAGAAGACTGGTAATCCCATAACCATAGGGACTGCACCCAATAGCTGTCCAGGCCCAGCCATGGGATGATGATGATGATGATGATGATGATGATGATGATTTGGCTGCCCAATTCAGAAATGCAACTCTCTCGGTCCGGTGCCAGGTACCAGGTGAATGTCGCGTCCGTGGCGCCGCTGGGCGTTGCGCCCACGGGGCGCGACAATTAGTTGACAAAAATGGAGAATATACAATGTAAAATATGTATTAAATCCAACAAAGTATAAACATATTACTCTTCATATTTTCTTTTTTCCCATTATTCCTGCCTTCCTTTTCACCTTGCTGCTGTTCTTAGGATTTGTATAATGCAGGAAAGTTGTTGCTGTATATTATGATTATAGATTATAGATTTCTGGAGTAAGACACACTGATTTCAATACAAATGACTTAGGAATGTTTGCAGACATTTGTGACATTACGTATAATAAGCAGGCATATACATAGAATGAAGGCTACTGCTAAGCTTGTAAGCCGCCCTGAGTCTTCGGAGAAGGGCGGGATATAAATGGAATTAAAATAAAAATAAATAAATAATACGTATTTTATCTCATACTGCTATCTTCCAAATAAGCTTGCAAATAATTATTAACTTATTATTATTTATTAGTAATTGTAATTAAGAAATTTCATCTCTTTGAAAATAAGTGTAGCACTCTTTACTCTTCTTGATATAAATATGTAATTAATTTAGAACGCAAGTGCTAAATTTTAATAATTTATAAAATTAAATATAGCCTATACACCATGAAAATATTTTTTTTAAAAACTACTTAGGCCATGGAAAAAAATATAAAACATTCCAGAAATCTTTGAAACAGCAATTATTACTGTTACTATTCAGGCAAAGAAGCAACAATATAGTTTACATGCAAAGGCTTGTAACAGTTTGTCTAATGAAGGGCAAACAAGCTTGCTGATCAAAAAGAAGGAAAAACAGGCATAGGGATGTGGGGTGGGAAGCAATACTCCGATATTTCCCTGTCCCAGAAGCCACTGAAAGAGAACAGACAGATGTAGCTTTCCTGATATTAGGCCACATTACTGAAAGAAATGACAGATGTAAACCCATCCTTTCAAAGCAGGCAAGAAGTCCACTCTGACACACAAAGAAGATTGACAGCTTCAGAGCCCAATTTCTTTGTGTAGAAAGCCAGCTGCTTCTTTAGCCTTTGCAAAGCACTAAGCAGTATTAGCAAGTAAGCAAAGCTACCCATCCCTAGCAAAATTGCTTACTCACAAGAAACCTTAAAGAAATCTGCTGTTTCTGAGTAGCATTGAAAGCAAACTTAATGCTGGTACTTTTTCAGGGACATGTCATCTGGCAAATGGGGATAAAGACACAGACTCATTTCATCAACACTTTAAAAACTGTTTTTTAGATATGCTTTTGTACAAATGACCATGGGTGCCAAGCTGCTTTATAGATATGTAAACTAGCTAATTAACTATCAGGACCAGTTTCCATAATATACTGGAATCTCTCCCAGGAATCTCTTGACTTAAGAATACAGAATTATATTTTTCTGTTAAATAGGAACCATTTATAAAATTGTGCCTTCAGTGAAATACACTGTGTACAGGAAAGAGTTGACATGTCAGTTTGAGGGCAATACGCACTATATTACAAGTATATTTATTAATTTAATTTTTGTAAGACAAAATATTTTACAATAAAAAAAATCCTCCCAGGATGGCAGGATACCAGTACTACATTGCTAGCATAAAATTATAGGAGCATAATAGTGACTTTTGGTCAGCACTAAACTTCAGAATAGGAAATACTGTATGATATAGAAAATGCTTTAAGAAAGAATGCCTGTTATTCCATCAAAGCATGCTTACATATTATATATCAGTACTACAGGACAATGAATCAATTTGACTTTGGTCAACTTATATTCCATTTCAAAAGTTCAGCTAAGAACACCCAGACATAAAGGAAGTTTGAAATTTGACAAGAAAAAGAAAGAAAGAAAGAAAGAAAGAAAGAAAGAGAGAGAGAGAGAGAGAGAGAGAGAGAGAGAAAGAAAGAAAGAAAGAAAGAAAGAAAGAAAGAAAGAAAGAAAGAAAGAAAGAAAGAAAGAAAGAAAGAAAGAAAGAAAGAGAAATTGCCTTAATGGGGGGAGGGGGAGGAACGGGGAGAAAAAGAAACACTCAAACCATCCCATAAGGAGTCACATAATGCTGAGAACCTGAGAGATTGATAGATAAAACTGACAGCCATTTGTGAGAGGGAATGAAAGTAGTGGCTGAAAAGGCAGGAGAAGAAGAAATACATAGAGATAAAAGGCTCAAAGGGAATCATCTCATTATCTTGATAGCCTGTTTCTTCATATACCACATTTTAAAACATTTACAATGATGAGGAAGAAACAATTGCACAAGTAAAAAAAATCCATTCTTAAATTGATCTGGCTTGCACAATACTATACACTATCTACCTCATCTCTTAATCCATGGAAAAATTTTAAATGTTAGCAATAAAAAAAAATCTTGCTTCATGTGTGCAATGGGAAATGAGGGCACAGAACATTCTTTGGAAATGGGGAAGATTTCACAAGTGCAAACAATCCATATGGCTCTGTTCATCCTGATGGGGACTTATCATCATTCATCATTAATGATGGTACCATTGTGACATGCAGATTCCAAAATGGAATTAATTCAACCAGCCAATTAATCATGAGCTCCAAACAGAACTATGTTTCTTTGTGACTAAAATCAGGGGCATAGGTAGCATTGTCCTCAGAGCAATGGGGCTTCCCAATGTGGAAAGAGCTCAGACACCAAGACTCCCCAGATTGCAACCATTGAGTGTAGTCAAGAGAATATCTCCGCTGTTGCTGCCAATGCAGCAGGTCTATATCTCACAAGGGTTTAGGAAGAGAAGAAGAGAGCAGCCAGTTCTGAGATCTGAGAAAGTATTCTAGCTGTTTCTGTGTACCACTTACAGGCAATCCATTGCAGCAGCACAATTGTGACAGTCAGTGCTTTTTTTTGTAAAAGAAAAAGCTGCCGGAACTCACACATGTCATACAACCCGCCTTGCCTACCCTACAAGGTTCCATCCAAAAAAGGTGCTGGAACTCCGTTCTGAGCGTTCTGTGAGAAAAAAAGCCCTGGTGACAGTTATTCTATTATTCATCAGTAATTTATTCAGGTGTCTGGGATGAAGAAACAAAAGAAATTCACCATGGCAAAAAGGTGGTTTGGTCCACCTGTTCTTCTATCCCTACTAATTATTCTACACTAGATACATTCATTTTCTTTTCTTTTTCCCCTTACATCAGACATGTCAAACACAAGGCCCGCGGGCCACAAACGGCCCGCCATATGATTGAATCCGGCCCGCACAACTCTCCCAGAAATTACAAAGGTCCGGCCCCCACCACCTTGGCGCCGGCCCGGCTGAGCACCTGCTCAGTAGGAGGCAAGTGCTGGTGGAGCCCAGCAACATTTGCAGCTCATTAGCCCCTCAACAGCTCATTGGCCAGAGCCGAGGCAGCCTCCTCCCAGTTCCAAAAAAAAAGTGGGACTAAAAAATTCAATCGATCAATTCAAACTGCTCACAAAAAAAAAACAACTCTCAAAGTTCGAATTGATTGAATGAACTTCTTTGGTTTGTGGGACTTCCTACAAACTTCTTTGCTTCTTTGGACTGCACGTGGAGTCAACGGAGGAAGAAACAGGAGGAGTGGAAAGGTGAGTGGGACCTTTTTCTACTTGCTGTGCGGGTGGGGGCAGACTTGAGGAGGCCAGAGAAAGAGCCGCTCTGTTACCTCTGCTGGCATGCTTTGGCGTTTCATCTCCTCGTTCGGGCGCTGCAGAGGGTGAGCCGAGGCGCCCGGCCAGATCCTGCAGTGCCCCAGCCCAGACGCGCCCGCGGGAGCTGAGCCACTTGTCTCCTCGTTCGGGCGCTGCAGAGGCCGAGCCGAGGCGCCCGGCCCGATCCTGCAGCGCCCCAGCCCAGAGGCGCCCGCGGGAGCTGAGCCATTAATCTCCTCGTTCGGGCGCTGCGGAGGGCGAGCCGAGGCGCCCGGCCCAGACGCGCCCGCGGGAGCTGAGCCATTAATCTCCTCGTTCGGGCGCTGCGGAGGGTGAGCCGAGGCGCCCGGCCTGATCCTGCAGCGCCCCAGCCCAGATGCGCCCGCGGAAGCTGAGCCGCTTGTCTCCTCGTTCGGGCGCTGCGGAGGGCGAGCCGAGGTGCCCGGCCTGATCCTGCAGCGCCCCAGCCCAAAAGCGCCCGCGGGAGCTGAGCCGTTAATCTCGTTCGGGCGCTGCGGAGGGCGAGCCGAGGCGCCCGGCCCGATCCTGCAGCGCCCCAGTCCAGACGCGCCCACGAGAGCTGAGCCATTAATCTCGTTCGGGCGCTGCGGAGGGCGAGGAGCGGCTCCGCTGCTGGGGGCGCATCTCGGCCAGGCCTTGCAGGATCCAGGCCGGGCGCCTCGGCTCGCCCTCCGCAGCGCCCGAACGAGGAGACAAGCGGCTCAGCTCTCGCGGGCGCGTCTGGGTTGGGGCGCTGCAGGATCAGGCCGGGTGCCTCGGCTCGCCCTCCGCAGCGCCCGAACGAGGAGATTAACGGCTCAGCTCCCGCGGGCGCGTCTGGGTTGGGGCGCTGCAGGATCAGGCCGGGTGCCTCGGCTCGCCCTCCGCAGCGCCCGAACGAGGAGATTAACGGCTCAGCTCCCGCGGGCGCGTCTGGGTTGGGGCGCTGCAGGATCAGGCCGGGTGCCTCGGCTCGCCCTCCGCAGCGCCCGAACGAGGAGACAAGCGGCTCAGCTGCCGCGGGCGCGTCTGGGTTGGGGCGCTGCAGGATCAGGCCGGGTGCCTCGGCTCGCCCTCCGCAGCGCCCGAACGAGGAGATTAACGGCTCAGCTCCCGCGGGCGCGTCTGGGTTGGGGCGCTGCAGGATCAGGCCGGGTGCCTCGGCTCGCCCTCCGCAGCGCCCGAACGAGGAGATTAACGGCTCAGCTCCCGCGGGCGCGTCTGGGTTGGGGCGCTGCAGGATCAGGCCGGGTGCCTCGGCTCGCCCTCCGCAGCGCCCGAACGAGGAGATTAACGGCTCAGCTCCCGCGGGCGCGTCTGGGTTGGGGCGCTGCAGGATCAGGCCGGGTGCCTCGGCTCGCCCTCCGCAGCGCCCGAACGAGGAGATTAACGGCTCAGCTCCCGCGGGCGCGTCTGGGTTGGGGCGCTGCAGGATCAGGCCGGGTGCCTCGGCTCGCCCTCCGCAGCGCCCGAACGAGGAGACAAGCGGCTCAGCTGCCGCGGGCGCGTCTGGGTTGGGGCGCTGCAGGATCAGGCCGGGTGCCTCGGCTCGCCCTCCGCAGCGCCCGAATGAGGAGACAAGCGGCTCAGCTGCCGCGGGCGCGTCTGGGTTGGGGCGCTGCAGGATCAGGCCGGGTGCCTCGGCTCGCCCTCCGCAGCGCCCGAACGAGGAGATTAACGGCTCAGCTCCCGCGGGCGCGTCTGGGTTGGGGCGCTGCAGGATCAGGCCGGGTGCCTCGGCTCGCCCTCCGCAGCGCCCGAACGAGGAGATTAACGGCTCAGCTCCCGCGGGCGCGTCTGGGTTGGGGCGCTGCAGGATCAGGCCGGGTGCCTCGGCTCGCCCTCCGCAGCGCCCGAACGAGGAGATTAACGGCTCAGCTCCCGCGGGCGCGTCTGGGTTGGGGCGCTGCAGGATCAGGCCGGGTGCCTCGGCTCGCCCTCCGCAGCGCCCGAACGAGGAGATTAACGGCTCAGCTCCCGCGGGCGCGTCTGGGTTGGGGCGCTGCAGGATCAGGCCAGGTGCCTCGGCTCGCCCTCCGCAGCGCCCGAACGAGGAGATTAGCGGCTCAGCTCTCGCGGGCGCGTCTGGGCTGGGGCGCTGCAGGATCGGGCCGGGTGCCTCGGCTCGCCCTCCGCAGCGCCCGAACGAGGAGACAAGCGGCTCAGCTCCCGCGGGCGCATCTGTGCTGAAGCTCCTCTGCCGGGCTTCTTTCGCATGCAATTCTGGGCCAGGTGCTTCTGAGGGCAAGCAGAGGTGCCTGGCCCGGATCCTGCCAGGCCCCGGCCGAGACGCGCCCCCAGCAGCCTCAGGCAAAGTAGCTCGCATGCAAAACAAGCCCGGCAGAGGAGCTGGAGCAGCTCCGCTGCTGGGGACGCGTCTCGGCCGGGCCTTGCAGGATCCAGGCCGGGCGTCTTTGCTCGCTGCTCCAGCTCCTCTGCCGGGCTTGTTTCGCGTGCGAGCTACTTTGCCGGCCGCTGCTGAGGGAAGATCTCTGGAGAAGAGCATAAGGTGGCAGGGAAGCTGCATGAGGGAAGGCTGCTCCAACCAGCCAGCATCCTTTCCACGCATGAGTGGAAATGGGGTTTCCCTTTCAAGAAGGGCCAGCCTCCCTCATGCAGGACTGGGAAGTGCTGCTCCCTGCCTCCTCTTGCTCTCCAGAGATCTGTCAAGGCAGAAGAAGAAACACACACACACACACACACACACTCTCTCTCTCTCCAAGCTTGGAGACTAGGAGGCTATCTACATTTGAGCTAACAAACTACCAATCATGCCTGGGCTTGGGAAGAAGGCCCTTTCCATCCTCTACACATGCTTGGCTGCAGATGTTTGGGGAGGTGAAGAGCTTGTGGGGCAATGAGATGTCCCCACATCAAATTAGCTGGTGCAACTTGTTCTCTCCTGACCTAGGCATTTCGAGTAAGCTGCGCTGAGTGAGCAGCATTGAGCTGGCCACGCCCACCCGGTCACGCCCACTTGGTCACGCCCACCTGGCCACGCCCACCCGGCCCCCTGAAGGCAACCATAACGCTGATGTGGCCCTCAGTGAAATTGAGTTTGACACCCCTGCCTTACATGAAACTGTTCCTTCCAATAGCCACAACTAAAACCAACTCTAAGCATCTACATGAAGCTATTAGACCGAGATCATCATGAGAACTGGGCTGGGCCCCAATTCTGTGTGAAGTTTTATTCTTTGGAGAATGCTTACTCAAGATGGATAAATCACCCATTTTCTTAAAGCTAGAATATAACTTTTCCAATTCTTTTAGTACACACATGCATGCACACACATGCATACATGCACATTGCAACTTTCAAGACATTTAATTCCTAATAAACAGTCAAGTCCCAAAACTTTGGTGTATATTTCAACAACACAACAACAATATCTTTGTTAAAGATTTCCCCTTAAAGCAGACATGTGAAAGTCGCGACATCACGAGTTTGCCAGCAACGGGGTGGATGCGGCTTCCGGATGAAGTGTCCGGCCCATGGGCTGGCAGTATGACACGCCTGACACAAAGGTACGAAATTATCACATGATTATATCATTTGCGTGTCAACTCTACAATGAACCTGGCTGCAGCCATCTTGCTCATTCTAGGTTGCCACATGAAAAGGAGGGGGATGGAGTATCTTGGCTAGTCTAGACAATATTGTGTCCCATGTGAACAAAGGTCATTCTCTCGCTTGGGAGAAAAGGGTTCAGTGTTTTATTGGAAAGCCCACCAATCAGCTCTATTGGTGGTAGCGTAGTTAATGCATAGCAATGGGGAGGGAACTTTTACTTTGTAATAGTGCAATTCTTTGGAGGGAATTTCAGACTTGGTTTCACTTTTGACTGTGCCGATGTTTTGTATCTAATAAACATGTTATTTGATGACGATTCAAGCCTCAGAGTTCTGATTTATTCAATTATATCCATCAGAACATTGACATTGGGTCAATGAATCTTTAAAAACTTTATACCTTTAAAGAAGAAAATCTGATGTAGCCTCCTTTGGGGAGGCTAATATAAAAATATGCAATTTTTGATGAAAAACTTTCTCAAATATGTTGATATTTTAAAAATATCATTTTAAGAGTATGGTTAATAGAACATTAACAGACTTCCAGTTCTTTAATGCACATGTGGAATATCCCCAAAATGTCCACTTTAAAAGTGTTAAGAGTTTTTGATAGAGATTTGTAATAGGTTTCAATTCTGTCATGGATTCCATCAAATAAGAGAGCACCTCAGGTGACTTTGAGCAACCAATGCCCACACTGAGCCTACCTTCCATAACTGCAGTTTATTCTGCTTCCCTCATGCTAAACATATTGGGTTGTGAATAACCATAACCAGGAAGAAGTATCACTTGCTTAATAATGACATATTCTAAAAGAAAAAAATAATAATGAAATGTGATGAAAAACATTGTACCTGCTAGGCCAGTTATGTGGCTCTATATTATAATAAAAAGGGAAAGTTAAAAAAATATGCCGAAATGCATAACATCACAGTTCCTGGAATTTATCAGGTCCACTGCCAATAGGCTGGTCTTTGGGCTATCCCAAAGATATAAGGAACACTTCCAGTTGCAGTAAGTGGGCACACTTAATAGTCTTTGGATTTCCTATTTCTCAAAGGACAAAAAATGTAATTTGAGAATCCCTGCAGACATATCTTTGTAAGCCATTGTAGGGACTGAAGATGCTGATGCCTCTGATAATGTGTTTTCTTGGGAAAATAGTAGAGTTTCATTTTTTGGGTTAATAGGAATTGCAATGAAAAAATGTTGATATCTTACAGAAGCCTCTTTGTTAGATCCTAACAAAGGTATATAACTGATGTTACTTTTGTTGTTGCTTTCTTTGAGCAGAGTAAAATAGGGAAGACTTGCCTGAAGCTGTTTTCTTCTAAGTAGGCTCACTATTTCTGTGGAGCTAGTTTGCCTTGAGTGTTTCCAAATTGCTTCTTTGGTGAGGGGAACTGGAAAGATTAACAAAGTGTCCTTTGAAGTTAAAGGATGCCTTTTCTTTGGCTGCCCTGGACCTTGAATGAGCAACCCATAAAGCCAAAGCAATTTCACACCTAAAAGGCTACCAATAGTCTCCCATCTTTAAGAATTTGTTTCACTCTAGGCATTTCCTGGACTCAGGAAGAGTTGTTTAGAGCAGCAAAGTTTGTTAATAAATAAAGTCATGATAATAGTGTGGAGGCTTCTTAAAAAGCCCAAGTGCATTTAATGTCAAGATCTAAACATCGTGCTTAAGTATGGTAAGTTGTGAAAACAAGAAATGCTTTATAAACCACAAACCCTAGGTCTGCACGTGATACCAAGCACAACCCATCTCATTATGGATTAGTACATTGTCTGAACCAGACCCTAAGAGGCCACCCTTCTGAGAATACATTATTCTGTAGGGCAGCAATAGTTACACTTAATCTGTCTGTGCAGACTTCTCTCTGCCCCCTGCTCTGGAGAAACCCCTGCTACTGCCTATTAATTCAGTGCAAATCTCTGCAGGAGGACTGGGCACCCGTCAAATTCAGTCACATCCCACTTCTCTATAAATGCTTAAAAAAAAGACCGATGCTGGTAGACAGTTCTGGGAATTGCTGTCCTAGCACATACCAAGAATATTAGAAAGTGGCAACTGTGGCAAAAAATCTGATTGTCTACAAGCCTGCACATATTTACTGAGAAGAAAATCCCACTTTGTTCTTTGGGATTGTGTGCACAGAATTGCAGCTCAGAAAATAAAAGATAGAATCACCACCATTCCGATTTAGTCAAGCTTGAATTGGCTACTAAATGTAACTAAAAGGTAGTATATTGAATTCTAGATCCAATAATAATATTGTAACATAGGGTGAGTCTGAAAATAAAGGAATCAGATCAACTAAGATTCAGGGATAGGCAGGAACATCGAGAGATTTGCATCACAATAAGGGGTTGTCTTTGTTACACTTGGATTGCTCTTAATCCCATTTCTGAATCAAGGCTGGGAATTTAAAGAACTAAAACAAGAATAGTTTCACCATACTGGAACAGGTTTGCAATGTTATTTTATTTTTGAAAGATGGAAAAGACTTGGACCTTTCTCAGTCAATAGAAACTTTAAAGTCCTTGAATTATGTGAATTTGGAGTATTTGGAGACCTTAAAGCTACCAAAACCAGTTCAAACAAATGTGCTAACTTCAGCTGAGCTCATTTCCACATGAATGGTTTGGGCTGGAGCTCCAGGAAACTTGGTTATCTTTTTTTTTTAAGAGCTTAAGAGTTCAACAAGCTAACCTGAAAATTGCAGCCACTTGCCTAGAAAATCTCCAGCCCATTTTACTGATTTATGAAATCCCTCCTTTCTGTCTAAACAGCATTTGTAGAGGCTCACAATAAAATAGGGAACATACATTAAAAATTTCAAATAGTTACAAATTTCTATTAAATAAGAACTTATCTCTTTTTTATATTTATAAACCACTTATAGTTTCTTAGGCCACAAGGTGTAGTGTGTATTTCTTTTCTCCCAACATTTCCTTGTCGCAGCAACTCTGTGAGAGGTTGATTTAAGTTTGAGAGGCAGCTTACTGGTTAGGGTGAAAAGACTTGTTGATGGCTAGCTTGGCAGCGCCCACGGAATCAGCGCCACGTTTTATATGTATAAATTGATGCCCCGCCTATAAATTAACAATACATTATTACCATATATTACAAGCCGTTACGAAATCCCTCTCGGAATCGATATTGCTGGGTTAAGTAATTCCAATACTCGGAATCATTATTCCTGCATCATTTCGGTTGTGTTAAAAAACATTAATCGCCCCTCTCTTCCTCTCGAGGCACATTATAAAAGCACCTTTCGCTATTTAAAACGCACTGCGCTCTCTCATTACGGGACCGGGACTTCCCATTGGGGGAAAAAGTGACCGAGGCATGGGTCAAGATTTCCGTCTTAAGAAGCGAAGTTGGTCGGCCAGCTTACGCTGCAGGGCTGCACCCGCCCGTAGAGGGACTTGGAATTTGCCCATGTCGATGGGATGGGATGGGATGGGATGGGATGGGGTGGGGTGGGGTGGGGTGGGGGAGGGGAGGCGTAGCGAGCGCCAAAAGCTGGATGCGGGCGCGTGGCAGGCAACCTCGGCGGAGCGACCGCAAGAGATGCAAGCAGTTTCTTTGCCTCCCCCTAAGAATAGATCGGAGCCGGGTGGTGACGGCAACGCCCTCACAGAACGCCCCTGCGGCGGCGGCGGCGGCGGCGCTGTTCTCGGGGAACGGCTTGTGCGGACAAGCCCAGGACACAAACATAGCTATACATTTTTACAAGCAGGGCTCTGCTTCAAGTACAGCAAGAAGCAGGGGAGGAGAGAGGCATCAAAGAGGTTGGCGCGGTCCCAGAAAGGGCTCTATTTATATCCCGGCTCTGCTATCGGGGCAGCCCCTTTTTCTGTGCATATGTAAGCTGAGAAAGTGAATGATCACAAAAATGACGAAAAGGCCAACAGCAACGAACAGCGCTCAGCAGGCCGCAAAGGGCGTTCTCAGGACGCCCTGCCACGCGGGCGGGAGGAGCGGGGCCGCGCCCGATTGTTCTGAGGTGAGAAGAGCTTCGAGCCGCCCTCCGCTCCGAAGAGATCGGGCCGCGAGGCACCGGCCAACAAAGGGTGCCGCGAGCGGCATTATTGCGAAGGCGGGCTCATCCCCTCCCCTTGGCCAATTTGCTCCAAAGTGGGCGGAAGTCTTCGCCAGCCTCTGCGTGGGGTGGCGGCCGGTCCTGGGAGTTCCGCTCTATTGAACTTTGTTGGTTTGCCGCGAGCAGTGCTTTTAACAGGGCTACAAAAGGAAGGGAGCCGTTAGCCTTCCCTTTTCTTAGCGCCTCCCTACGATTTTGACACCCACCCCCTCCAGCACGACTCCGCTATCTGCTGGCGAAGCAGGGCCACCGGGGTTCGCGGCTTCGTGCCGAGAAGATTCCCCCTCTCGCCGGGAAGGCAGAAGCCGGAATGCGCACCTGCCCGCCCACCTTGCTCGAGCTCTCCTTGCCAAGCGCCAGACGCTCTTTGCGCCGAGAGGGCGGAGCGGGGCGGTGAAGGAGGAGGAGAAGTAGCACCCAGGAGGCGGACTAGGGCAGGCCGCGGTGGGATGCGGTGGGCGGAGCTCTCGTCTGCCTCCTCTCCCCCCCCCCCCCGCCTCGGCTCCCCTCGCCTTAACTATGTTCGTAGGGCGCGTCCTCTGAGCCCGGCGCTTTTAGAAACGCGACCTGGCGGAGAAACCTCCTACACAGGAAGCGAAGCTGACAAAGGCGGGAGGGGGCGTTTGGCGGAGGACAGGCGTGTCTGTTTGGGTCTGCGGGAGGCGCGAGCGAGGTCAGGTCGTGGTGGGCAAAGAACGCTGCGGCAAGGCAAGGCGGAGCTGGGTGGAAGAGAAATAAAAACGCCGCGCTTTGCTGGAACAACGGAATTAGGCACGAAGGATGGAAGGATAGTTGTTTCGGTTTTGACAAACGTCGGAATGGAATTCCTGCCTCCATGTCCACTAGGCGCAATAAGTGAATTAAATTACAAAAACCGTCGTGCTTACTGGCTTGATCAAAATAGTGTGCCCCCTCCCCTCCCCTCCCCCAGCTCATTTAGTTTGAATTTTCTGTAACCTTACCCTTTTTGCACAAGAGCAAGGCAGCTTTCATCCATTACCAAAAGTTTAATGGGCAGATCATAGCAAAAGTTAAACACAAACCAATGGGTCTGGGTGGAATTGCTGTGCATTTTTTCCCTGCATCAACTTGCCAATTCTCTTAAAAGGAGAATTTACTCTTAAAATGTAGAGTAAAATTATCTGCTGACACTGTCTAAAGCAGGGCTTTTCAACCTTTTCACCCACTGTACCACTTTTAGGATATGGCAACATCTGAGTACCTCCAGTCGCCTAACAAGGTGTCAAAAACTTGACACCCCCCCCCAAAAAAAGGAAAAAAGTGGTGAAGTACAAGTAGTCCTCGACTTACAACAGTTTGCTTAGTGACTGTTCGAAGTTACAATGGCACTGAAAAAAGTGCCCCCCAAGCCACAGCTAAGCAAGACACCTGCCTGCCCGCCCAGCGGTGCTTTTCCTCCTGTCCGAGGTTTTCATTGTTGTATTTCTGTTGAGGATTGGCAGTGGGGGGTGGGGTGGGGGAGTGTTTGGTTTTTATTTCCCCCCCACCATATACTGGGTGGTTGCAGCAGGTTTTGGTCACTTCACATGACCCTGGGACACTGACTGTCATAAATATGAATCAGTTGCCAAGCATCTGAATGTAAATCACAAGACCCTGGAGATGCTACAATATTCCAGCTGATCAGCACTTTTTCTGGGCTCAGCAGAAGCTCCAGGATCAGTGCCGAGCTCCAACTGGAGCCTGGCGCTGATCCTGGTGCTTCCGCTGAGCCCTGACAGCCCTGCAGCTCCAGCCATCTCTCGGTCAGGCTTGTGCGGTGCTGCCACCGGTTCAGCTCATTCCCCTCCCCTGCTACCACTTTTCTAGGATGGTCACGTACCACCTGCCAGGTGCCAATGTACCACAGGTGGTACCCGTACCACTGGTTGAAATGCCCTGGTCTAAAGCTGCAAGTGCTATATCCAAATCAACGTTTAGGTGGACCCCATAGAGAATTTATTTGAAAGGCCCTATTCAGTATAAGAAGGGACGCGGTGGCTCAGTGGGTTAGGACACTGAGCTTGTCGATCAGAAGGTCGGCAGTTTGGCAGGTTGAATCCCGAGTGCCGCGTAACAGAGTGAGTGCCTGTTACTTGTCCCAGCTTCTGCCAACCTAGCAGTTCGAAAGCACGTAAAAATGCAAGTAGAAAAATAGGGACCACTGCAGTGGGAAGGTAACAGCGTTCCGTGCGCCTTTGGCGTCTAGTCATGCCGGCCACATGACCACGGAGACGTCCTCGGACAAGTGCTGGCTCTTCGGCTTTGAAACGGAGGTGAGCACCGGCCCCTAGAGTCGGAAACGACTAGCATGCATGTGCAGGGGAACCTTTACCTTTACCTTTACCTATTCAGTATAAGAGCTGCTGTAAGTATACATACTGCCTAATTGTGCTACAGGAAAACACACCTACCTACTCTGAGTTAGAATTTTTAATTAGTGTTCTGGAATTCTTCATGTGCAAGAATGAACCCCAGAATTTCTCAATACCGGTAGTCCTTGGTTAATGGCCACAACCAAGACCAGAATTTCCTAAATTGCTGAACAAAATGATTCCATTGATAAGTGAATTGAACCTGATATTATGATCTTTTTAGCCATGGTTGTTAAGTGAATCATTGAAGTACAGTGAATTATGCAGTCATTAAGTGAATACAGCTGCTACCAGGAGTGTTTGTCAGAAGTTATCTGGGAAGTTTCATGGGTGATCATAACTTCAGAACACTGCAACTGTTGCAAATACAGGCTGGTTGCCAAGCACCTGAATTTTGATTACATGACCATGGGGGTGGGGTGGGGAGGGGAATGCTGCACTGGTTGTGAGTCACTCCCCCCCCCCCAACTTTGAATGGTTGCTGAAGGAATGGTTGTAAGTTGAGGACTACTGATACACCCGCTCAAGAGAAAAGTAGATAATCTGAAGAACAACTACAGCTGTCTAATATTACTGTTACAGTAATGAGATCCAGTTTTATATTGATTCCTTTTCGGATAACCAACTTGGTGTCCTCTAGCCCTTTGTTCAACCTACATTTGCAGTAAACTGACATCATATCTTTACTGCTCTATCAGCCATTATTCTGGAGGGGAGTTCAACTGATCTCTTCTAGAGATGATCAATTCCACTATTTTATTTGGGGAAGAAAATAGCTATTTCTGCCCTATTGTGCTTCATTAAACTCTTACGTGCGTATTGAGGCATCAGTGTAGCCAGCCTGCTTTGCCTCATTTATATTATCCAGAAAATATTGAGGAATCTTAAAATGGGTTTATGTTACTTACCAGTGGCCCTGTATTTTTCCACTGCACTTTTACCTGTCAGCCTTTTTTCTCCACCCTGCTTCAGTTCCCTTATTGATGATTATTTCTCTCCCTGACTGCTAATGTATAATGAGACAAACCCTTCAGTACAGAGGAGAAAAAATTGGTCACCAAGCCTGTAACAAGTAGTATACTCCAAAAATCACTGCATTCGCTTAGTGGCAGAGTGGGTTTATGCAATTGTGGCTAATTTAGCCAGTTATGGCTTATGTGTTATGTGAGCATTGCCTAAACTGCCTTATACTTACGCTTTGTAAGTATTGTCATGCTACATGCAAACAGTAAAAGGTAATTCAGAAAATGGCCTACTGCCTGTTGTAAAATACCAGTCCATGAATATGTAATATTGTAATAAAGAGATTCGAAGCACATTTCAGGGTGTATTTCAGCATGCTGTAGGTAGCTGGAGAGATTAAGGCTGATTCTCAGTATATTTATAAAATAAAATAAATATTTAATATGACTATGAAACCTTCAGATTCAAAGGGGAAAAAATGTTTCAGAGAACCTATGGATGCACACATCATTCGAAGTCAGGGGTGTCAAACTCGCAATGTCACCTGATGTGTTGTGACATATCCCAAATTTTTTGCCTGCAGTTTGACACTTCTGTTCTAAGTCCTTTAACCAAATCATTTAAGACATTGACTATCCCCAGCTTTTCTCAGACTCTTAAAAATATTCCTCCGCATTTTCCTGCAGCCTGCTTTATTGAAAGTTCCTACAAGGATCTGCCAGAGAGGGACTGATCACATAGCCACAATTCAAATCCCTTTGCAGCTCCATTGGGATGTTTAGGCTGATTATGTGGCATGGGATGAAGATAGAAATGCCCCTATCCAAATGCAAGTAATGACTAATGACAAAAGATGCTACTCTGAAATACTAGGAGAGTACTAATTTGCTTGCTTCTGTTTTAAAACATCAGGGAACACAAGCATGCACTACTTAATTTAATTCAACCAAAGTCTTGCCTCTCTAACATCACAAGCTCTAGTTGAGATGATTACTGATGGAAGATTCTGCTAGTATACATGGGGATGGGTGGTTTGCAGCAGAAACTATGCTTGGATTAGAGGGTATGAATAGAGAAACAAAATCTTTAATCAAAACTTCCAGGCTGGGCCTCGTTTCTCTTGATTCTTTCTTTAGTTTAAGCCAAATCATGTAGCCTTCAGGGGAAAAGGAGGCAGTTAATTGGAGCATTGGCAGAAAAAGTATTTTCAGAAAAAAGAATCTTTGAGATTTTTACGCATTAGAAGGAAGATTTAATAATGGTCTTCATAGCTTAACTATGGTTTGTTGAACTATTATCTGAGTTTATGCAAGCATTAAGTGGATGAACCATAGCTGTCAAAGCACAGTATGGTGAAGACATTAGATACTATATTGTCAATAACTATCATTCTCTGTCAATGCAATTTGCTTATCTACTTGAAATAATATCTGGGGATAAACAGTTCCTGGATTTATACTTGTATACATTTCAAAATTTCTTGGAAAATGGAAGAATGGAGGGATAGGCTGACAACAGTCCCTGCTTGGCAGGTTTGGTTTAAATGAATGTTTATATATCAGCATTTGTCCTGCCCATTTTTTTGAACGAGATCCTACAGATATCACTCCTGCTATTTCCATGCAATCAGCTTAATAGTAAAGATGCCATATCGAGTGAGGAGGAAGATTGGCAAGACAGGACATTTAAAAAAATCAAGAGGGTGACTGCAACCTTGAAACTGAGGCTATTTCCTTATTTGTTTATTTATTTATTTATTTATATCCCACCTTTATTATTTTTTACAAATAACTCAAGGTGGCTAATATATCCAACATACCTTCCAGTTTTGATTTTCCCCACAACAACAGCAACAACCCTGTGAGATAAGTTGGACTAAGAGAGAATGGATGGTCCAAAGTCACCCATACGACTTTCATGGCTAAGGTGGGACTAGAACTCACAGTCTCCCAGTGTCTAGCCTGGTGCCCTAATCACCAGACCAGACCAGTTCCCAACAGGGTGAGACTTCACAGAGCAAGGTGGATGAAAGACACTTCCTCCTTTGGAATAAGGTCCTCCAAATAAGGTCCTTCCTGCAATCCAAAGCAGATAAATTATCAGAGAACTCAAGGCAGAAATCTCTGCCAATGTTGCCAGAGCTGAGAGCAGAAGAAAAAGAAATGGAAAATCATTGGGTTGTGGCTTCCTTGTAAGTAATACGGTAAGTTGTGAAAACAAGAAATGCTTTATAAACCACAAACCCTAGGTCTGCACGTGATACCAAGCACAACCCATCTCATTATGGATTAGTACATTGTCTGAACCAGACCCTAAGAGGCCACCCTTCTGAGAATACATTATTCTGTAGGGCAGCAATAGTTACACTTAATCTGTCTGTGCAGACTTCTCTCTGCCCCCTGCTCTGGAGAAATATCTTAATATCTTAAGAAATATCTTAAGAATAAGCAAGGGCTGGGATCCTACAACACATAATCCTCTTGTTTAGTTTGATTAAGAAGATGGCACAGACCCAGCTATAATGCTTTGAAAACAATTTACCATGGCACTATAAAGTCTGCCAACTGTGGTTTGTTCCATGAAGCATGGTCAGGCAAAAACTGGAGTTTAGCAGGATGCCTGGATTCAACCAGAGAAACACATGTTTTACTTCCATGCCCCTCATTCACTAACACTGTGTGGCTTTAGAAAATACAGCCTGTTTTGAATGATGGTTGGGAAGTGATTGCAGTAAACTGGGAATTAGCCCAATTCTTCATTCTATCTTTAATTCTCTGTGGAGGAATCAGATTTCAAATTCAGGATTCTTCTCTATGTTCAGGGCCAGCTAAGACATTTTGCTGCCCAGGTGAAAGAGCAAATGGCGATTCTTTCCCAGACAAGATGCTTTGCACCCAAGGCCAATTGAGCTATTTGAACACCAGTAGAAGAAAACCTCCACTCCTTACAAGTAAATGATTATTCACTGACTTCCGGGTTTTGTATACCAGCTGCCCCTAAGGCCACTGCCCACTGCTGCCTCTTAACCTAATGTTAGGGCTGGCCCTGCCTGACTCACACTAGAGCAGGGGTGTCAAACTCAATTTCATTGAGGGCCGCATCGGCATTGCAGTTGCCCTCAGAGGGCCAGGTGGGCGTGGCCTACTGGGTGGGCGTGGCCAACTCTACATTGTTCGCATCAAGGGTGCCTGGGCAGGAATGGGACAGATCTGAGGGTCTCTGGCAGGAGGAGGGTCTCTGGGCCAGGGCCAAGGCAGCGGGGGCCGTTCCCTCACTGTTTCCAGGATGGCTTCGCAGGCCGCATGAAACCACATCCGGCCCCCAGGCCTTGTGTTTGACATGTCTGCACTAGAGTGACTTTACAGCAATTCCAGTACTGTCATCAGAATAGCAATGAATTACCCAGCCAGCCGAGAAGTTCAGTCCTGATTTCACTCTAATCTCATTGGTGTATGGATGTTTAATCCCCACATCTCAGTGGGATGTTTCCTGCAGTCTTTAGCTTAGAAAAGCACTCCTTGTGCTTCAGACCCATTTAGTGCCAGTTCTGCCCTGTTAAGGATATGCAGAACTTGGCCTTGAATGGCTGCAGACATTTTATTTCCTGGATCTACACAGTTGGTTCTAATGAATTGATAAGTCAGAATCATTAAGCCTTCGCTCCTTTCGAGAGAGCCATGCCAGCATGGAAAAGCTGGGTGAGGGGCTGCTGCATTACAAAAATCATAGAACAGCAGTAGGGAGGTGCACAGTTAAGCAATTTGTAGCTATGTTAAGCTTTCACTCAATCTCTCCCTTTTGTGGGCTCCCACCCTTCTCTTTTTTGGACTAATTTCTGTTGGCATAGCAATAAGGAAACTTTGTAGTTACATGGAATGTTTTTTTTTTGCCAGATCAATGTAACTCGAAAAGCCTGCAGAGTTCTTTTTCCAAACCTACAGAAGTGGGTAACAAAAAAACATTCCTTCCTTCTTTCCACACCCCTCCTAGTTTCAGCACGCACCGGATCTCTTGCAGCCAGATCTTATTTACTGACAAGTCCTCCGTCGAAGTTCTGCAGGACTTCGTTGGTGAGAAAGTTTGCCTATTTCTTTATTTCAGCGTTGCAAAGTCTAAGGGACGGGGGGGGGGGCTTTTATCACAGACGGATTAATGTCAGGAATAATGTCACTGCAGAACTGAGGTTGAACCTGTAGCTTGATGACCTTTTAGAAAAGAAAGCTAATAAATTATTTGCTTGCCCTGGTCGGTGAGTAAATGTTATCTTTGTCAAACCACTTCAAAAACATCACCTCTAGTAGGATATTGTATCTTTCATTCCAGCTAGCTCTTAAAAAAAAACCTATTTCTCAGTTACATCTTTACAAAGAAATCATCAAAGGTTTTTATTGTTCCCTCATTTTATTTTCTTACAGCTGATTTGGAGGTAGCTGATTATGTCCAAATATCGTGATGTTTGATCATAATTTGGTTTTACTGTCTGCAATTCCAGCTCTGGTGGAACCAGAGCAGATCCCTTGGCCACTTCAGGGGAACTTTGACTTTGCTTCATTCCTACTACAGACTGACAGTTGCAACACACAACTTCTTGGTGTGAAAGATTGCCAAGTGCTAAATCTGGGAAATCAAAATGGCAAAAGTAGCATGGCTCTTTTAAAAAGAAGTATGCTTATTTCCTACAACTCATGTTAAATTTATCTATACTATTGAACAGAACGCCTTGATGTTAGGAGGGAGAGATTGGTGTGTTGGTGTGTGTGTGCGCACGCGGGTGCATGTGTGTGAGACTCTAGTTGCCATGGCTGTAGTTGATCCAGTTTTTTTTTAATTGCTCAAAATGACTAGGAGGAGGAGAAGAATCCATCTTGCCCACCTCCGTCCTCGAATAAAAATAGTTGATTGCTAAGTTGCTACTCTCGAGTAGAACTGGGTGGAGAGCAACCAAAGGCTCCGGTGCACTGAAGCTTCCAGGGTCCATGTTGCACAGTCAGTCCTCGGGTCAGCGAAGAAATGCTTTGCCACATACTTGGCTAGCACACGCCGCGTTGAAATCTGGGTTTGGGCAAAATATACGCTCAACAGATGAGAGGCAAGTAAAGCGGCCAGGAACCGACTCCAGCTCTCAAAAACTGCCAAACGAGACATAAAGCCGCATTGTCAAAATCATCTGGAAAACAGGTTTCCCCATTGAAGTCGCTCAGTGTTAATTACAGCGATCTGGAAGCCTCTGAATTTAAACGCCTGGAAGCGGCTTCCCCTGCGCTCTCCGCCTGCCCGCCCCCTATTTTGCCGGGGTAAATGGACAGGGCGCGCTGTGCCCCGGCTGGCGAAGGGGTGGGGGGCTACTTGGTTAGTTTGCGTCCGGCTTCTTTGCCCTACATGCCTAGACATCCGTAATTCGTCACCACGGAAGGCTCGCCCAGGATGGCGGCTTATTTTCTTGTAAACCAAACGCAGTTCTCCCTTTCTTTTTGCCTTGCAAAATGATTCTCATTATGTATGCTACAATGAGCGATCTAATTTCTTCGTGATAGTCAGCTAATTGCTCTGGCAGGTAATTAGGAGAGGTTTTACAACGCAAAAAGGGGCTTCCTCTTTTTTCTGATTCCCCCTCCCCCTCTTTCCCTTTATTTTTTTCCTATTTTACAATACCCCTTGGATTATTAGATGGCCCTGTGAATGATATCTACAAAGGGGCGGTAAGATGGGGATGATGGTTATGGCGGAGGGGAAGTCTTTTCAGTAAGTTTTTCTGGTGCCATCCAGCTTGCTCTGGCTCTCCCTCTCTTTTAATGGACTTTTTTTTTCTTGGTTTAGCTTTTTCCTGGCCTCGAATTATTCTAAAGCACGCGATCTGAAGCCCATTTTGTTCGTGCTCAGTGGTCCAGAATAACTTGCCCATAATGGGCCAGGTTTGAAGCGAGCTTCCTAAGCGATGGCAATCTCTACGGAGCATGTGGGAAAAGAATGGCTTAAACGAGGACATCTGTTCGGCGCTGCTCACCCCCCACCTCCACTTCTTAGCAAGCCAGGCTACGGGAATAACCGACCGCCACTTCCCCCACTCAAGTGTAGATGTAGAGACACGATTCACAAGTTGTTTCAGGTGGGCGAAAGGGAAAAAGCTGAGTTCCAATGCAAGGGGAGAAGTAGGTAAATATTGCACTAGGGGTCAGTCGTACAACTATTAGAAAGAGAAGAGGAGTGGGTACCTGGCCAAATATGTAGATATTTTATACAGCCGCCCATCCATGTATAGTGAATGCATTCAAAAGAGCATTTCTGTTTGAACTTCCTAGCACTGGGACAAAAATACGAGTATGGAGCCCGCCACTTCTGAGTCTTGTACGAAAGCCCTGTAAGAAAGATGTATTACCCATGCCTCGGGTAATATTTCATTTGCTCCAGCTCACACTTCAGAGCTGTTTGACAGCCTCCGGGTGCTACGATATGGATGGAGACTGGTGCTGTCTGGGATTAGAGAAACTGAATTGCATACCGCAGGCAGGATCCGGAGCAAAAGCTCAGCTGCTCCAAGAAAACCCGTGCCCTCGGGGCCGACTGCCGATCTTGGAAGAAGACTGTGAACTTGGGTTTATTTAGATGGGAGCGCGTCTCATTGATCTCCATAGGACTCCGGTAGAGTGCGCGACACCGAATATTGTATTTGCTGCGCACCATTAGGCGCCAGCTGGTGGGAGAATGTTTGACTCCCTCCTCCTATTTTGTTATATATTTTAGTCCCCCTCTGCCCCGTCTTTCGATGCTTGTGAAAGTATTCCCCAATACACAGGCGTTTAAACAACCCCAGCAACAGCTCCAGCGCGCCACCGTTCAACTCCGAGACCCTTTTAAATTATTGGTAATTAAACGCTATTCCCAAAGTAACATTCATCTTCAAGTAAGCACGATTGCAACTGTCAACCGTCTGGAGGAGATGTGCGGTAATCTGGGAGACTGACCTCCAGGAAGAGAGGGGGCGAGGGGCGACAGGGGAAGAGAAAAAAAAATCAATATTGCTGAGGAGACGGATTTGTCGCGTTTAAACTCTCCGGCGAGAAACGGAAGTATGAAAAGAACAGGAGTTAAGGAGGGGGTGGGGAGAGAAAAAAAGGAGAAACTTTTCTTCGGAGTGGGGGGGAGGAGGGTGGGCGTAAGGAACGCTTGGCGATTTATTGAGATAGGCCTTTCTCCGTCCTGAGGGACTAAATGGCGTTGGCGAAAGTGGGTCAGGGCAGCGTTCCCAAACTTGTTTCTCTCACTTGTTGCTACTTTGATGCCCCCAGATATGTGACGGACTGCAGCTCTTCTTCCCTCTTCCCGCCACCGTCGCCGCCGCCGCCGAAGGGGGATCCTATTCCGATTCCCTTTCGCGTGGGGAAAGGCTTCCTGGAATGGAGAGGGAGGCAACAGCTCAGGACCTGCTCCTCGGCGACGTCCGCGAGTCTTGGGTCTGAAAACAAGCGAGGGAAACCGGTTTGGGACAGCCATGGCCGACAGGTTTCCCCCATATAATTAGGGACATCAACCTAGCCTGTGGCTGGTCTGTCAAGCCCCAAAGCGACGTCAAAGAAAGCCATTTCAGCGGGGTGGGGGGAATAACCATATATTCTCTGGTCTCAGCGAAATACACGCAGGAGTGGGAAGAAAGAGGGGCGCCCCTGGGAAAAGTTCAAGATTGTAACGAAAAGATCCCACGCGAGGACAAGGCAGTCGAGGGTGGTGAAAGAAGGGACTCCGATTCGCCTGCAGGAAAGAAACGCATTGATTTTTTTTCCTCCCACGGTAATATAGGTGAGCGTTTGGACGCGCACGCCTGAATACCCGAAACCTTCTCTTTTGTTTTCCCCCTAACAAAGTGTTGCTTAAAGCACCGCAGCCGTTTAACCAAGTTAGCTAGTTGGATACTGAAAGACCAGCCAAGGGAACAATGAAAACGGGCAGCGGAGATAATAATGGAGCAAAGGCTTTCCGATCCTCGAAACGTTAATCACTTCGCTTCCTGCACGCTACTACCTCAGACTCCCACTGATTCTGCGGGAAAGAGTTTAAGCAAGAGCTTCACGTGCCCTGGTTGGAATCAAGGGGCTTAAAATTATTTAAATACTGGCATATTTTTCTTTAGCAATGACAATGGAAAAATAATACTGAGGCAGATTGCCTTTAGGTGGGAAACTAAGTTATTGTTCAGTCTTCCTGTGGATTTCTTTGGCATCTTTCCTTAGACAATTCCCAGGTGAAATTTTTTAAAAAAAATTAGGCAGAAGCAAAAGGTTAATACCTTTTGGGAGTGAGAAGATGGTGTGTGTGTGTTTAAAGGAAAGCAGTTTCTGAGTCTTCGGGTGTATAATGGCAACTTTGGCTAGAGATTCAGACCCAGTTATCTTCTTTCATGCTTTTGAATGCCGGTCCCTTAGGACGGAATCTTTATTTATGGAGGTGGGATGTTGGTCATGTTATCCATAAAACTTGTTCTAAGGCCTGGTTAGTATTTGGGAAGTTCCAGAACACTGGTGAGTCGAAAGACACCCCAGAAGGCAACTGCAGACCTTTCCCACACCTTTGACTCAGGTTCAATTCGACTGTATTCTCCTACCCCAAGATCCCACCCAGAAGAGCTGGGATTTTCTTACTTCTTATTTCGCCGGCTGCAAGGTCAGCATTTAAACGTCTCTGTCTACATCAGGCCAGGCTGCCTGGGCCTGGTTATCTGAGGCAACCACCTCTCTACCATAGTTTCTGTCCGCCCACCCGGATCAAGCCTAGGAAAAACAGTTTCTGGGTGCTTTCCTTCTGAAACAGCATCCCCTGAAGGTCTGTAAGGCTCCTATCCTCCCAAAGCTTTGCTTCTAGGCCTGAGGTTAGAATGGCCTTCTAGTCTCCGGGGGTCTTTTTTCTGATGGGGAATGAGTTTTTCCTAGTATTTATTATTTTATTATTTTATTTTTTGTTTAATGCCATACTGGGAATTGGGCAGCCTGTAAATCCAATAAAAGGCATAACTTCATGTTCCAACAAATAAGACCCACGTTTGGTTTGCTCCGCAAACTAATCAATAACCGGAGGGATGGTGGTATTGACAAATTATGCACATGGGAGACCCCTGCACGCAGGTCTTCCTGAATGAAGTATGGCTTGTTCCCAGGGGGAGCGCCTTGGAATAGGACCAATTCTGCTCCTTCCTCCAAGTTGCAGAAGAGACGCTGACTCCTCCAGCATCGGGGTTTGGCTGCTGAGAATCGGCCAACAGAGCAGCTTCGTCTCGCTTGGACAAACCGAAAGGTCGGCAAAGCTGCCGCGTCCTTTTTCAGGCCTTGAGCGAAAAGCTACTTGTTTCCTGGCACCTCCGGGATCGGTGGGCGCGCGCGCGCGCGGGGGGGGGGAGAGTGCGCGCTCAGCTGGGAACCCAGGACTCCTGTTTCCTCCCATTCTCCCCCCCCCCCCCCAGCGCACGTTCGTCTCATCGGGCGGATGAATTTCCTAATGGCTCCCGGAGCCACTAGGGTCTTCGCTGGGCAGACTTGTGCAAGTTGTTCCCGGTATGTAAATTAGGTCCCCAAAGCTGTTGTCCAAATCGAAGAAACAGAGAAATTAATCTGGGAGACTATCCATCATAGACTGTAATAAAGGGAGCGACATGGATGAGACAGATGATATGATTAAGGAGCTGTGGTCGTTTTAATTAACTTTTCGCTGTCCTGTAATGATCAAACTGGTCAACAGACCCGGTCAATAAGCATGTTAATATCAAACAAATAAAACCAGGGATGATTAAAAACCTCCCGGTTTATTAAATTTGAAATTCAAATGAAATTTATGTGCAGATGCAGACGGAATGCTAATGGCCCGTCACTTTCGTCAAAGCAGCGGATGCTACAGGTTTGCAAGAAAATGTGCGGACCTCTCTCTGCCAAGCAGCGAAAGGAATTGGTACGCTTATTATCTCCATGAATTTGGAAGCGAAAGCTTTTTTTTTTCTCCCTCGAAGTCCCAGTCCTCAGAAATTCCTATCTCCCCCTCTCCCCAACCTCCAGCCCTAAAGAACCG
The DNA here is from genome assembly GCF_947247035.1 of Vipera ursinii. Taxonomy (NCBI): domain Eukaryota; kingdom Metazoa; phylum Chordata; class Lepidosauria; order Squamata; family Viperidae; genus Vipera; species Vipera ursinii. The sequence continues at coordinate 92,115,821 of NC_139517.1, forward strand.
GGGCTCTCTGAGGACTGTACCCAGCCGGGACAAACCACAGGTTTTATTTAGACCCAGAGGAAGGGGCATAGCAGGCGAAGTCTGCTAGTGAATGCGCATCCTGCGCGCACACACACCCTCCGCACACAAAGTTGCATCCTTCCCCCTTTCTCTCTGTTCTGAGACAGCGCAGCTACACCGAGGCTTTGTTTCTCTTTCTTTCCCTTTTTTTGCTCTCTGGTTAAGCACAGAGGGTGCAGTTCTTCAGTGGAGATATTTTTTAAGTTGTGAAAATTGCTAATTTGGGTAGATGCTGCTTTTTAGTAGTGAAGTTGAAAGAAAAGAAAATAGAAGTAGTCTATGGAAATAAGCATTTTTGAAGTCCTCTGAAAACATATAATAACTGGGGAGATTCTGAAATGAATAACTGAAAAGAAAAGGAGGAAAGCGTTCCCCCCACCCCCCTCTAACGAATTTGATCTAATTAATGATCCTTGTTTGCAGGGATCTCTTTAGCACAGGCAGAGCCAAGCTGTCTTTCCCCGGTTTGAAGAGAGGCATTGACCCCATTGATTCCCGCCCCCCTCCTAAATTTGCAGGTCTTCTTCGGTGCCCTTCTGGTGCAGCGGACAAAGTCAACAGATCCCGGATCTCAACAGTCACTTCTTCTCCGTAACCGGACTCCCCCTTAAAACACTCCCCCACTCTTTTTCACCCACGTTCCCAACCCCACCCCCTTCCTGTGGGTGCTTGGTGTGGGGAGGATCAAGGAGTAGTATTGATTCAATTTAAATCCGAAATTTAAACAAGTGTGCATTAGGTCTTTAAAATGAATATCATTATAGAAGGAGACCAAAGGCACGAAGTTAATTCTTTTTATTTGTTAAACGCCGCTCGCTCCCTCCCTCCCTCCACCCGTTCCTCCTCCAGGGCTGGCCTGTCCCGCCTTCTCAACAGGCTCAAGTCACTCAGAGCAGCTCAGCGAGAGGAGCGCCGCATTCATGGTTAACCGTCAGCCTTCAGAGAAAGACAGCAGTTCATTAATTTACTTCGCTCCTTACTTCCAAGTACGATCATGCCTCTTACCCCGTAATCAATAGCTATGATGCGCAGTCAATAGCCACAAAGCATTAAAAGCTCCCCCACCTCCGTAAAAAAAAAGGGGGGGGAGAAGCCCAGAATTGGCTATAGAGGTGAGGTATCTCAGCTCGGGATACTTCACCTCTATATCTGTCTGGTTTTTCCTAAAAGTTTGGAGTAGGGGAAAACTCGGGCTACAGTCATATTGCAAGCAAGAGACTACATTAATGTTAATCATAATAAAACTAAGCCCTTCTCATCTGAAAATACCGGGAACAAAATTTCCAGTTGTATTCTCCTAACGAAAGGTCCTCTTCTGGATAAAACTAATGGGTTGCACTTTAGTGGTGTTGATTGTGGCGGTGACCATCATCATAATAAATAAGGATGCATTGGTGGAAGTCTAAAATCCCTCCATTTAACACCTGGATCAAGCGATTTCACTCCACTGAAAACGGAGCTATTCCGATTTGAACAAAAAAGAGAAAGAGGGGGGGGGAATCTTAAATACATAGTGCGGAATCCCATTCCCAAACTTTTTATTGTCCAAAACAGAAGAAAGATGCCACTCTGAGTGCTTAAAATCCGGTTGAAATAATCAGGAATGCACCAGGAAATTGGATTCTAAAATATTTACATGTATATCAATATACACAGCTTCATCTTTTTCAGAAAATAAAAAAAGGAAGGGAGGAAGGAAAGAAGGAAGGGAGACCCACTAACTGTAAAGTGGCCTGATCCGGGATAATTCTTTCCCACCGCCGTTTCACACGACTAGACTCCTTGGTGTTGCAAAAGGACTGGGTGAGTGGGTGGTCAGATTGGAGAAGGGCAGGTTCCCCTTTTCAGGAAAGCGGGGTTTTCCCAGCCATCCAAACGATTGCTGAGCATAACTGGGATGTGGGGGGAAGGCGGAAGAGACCGCAGACTAAAAGAGACAGGCGTGGACAACACCGTCGCAGCTGGCAAAGCGAGCGCCTGCCCGCTCTCGCAACGCACGCGAAGTCTCATGCAGAGCGAATAAAACGCGTTTCTTCTTTCCGTCTATGGGGCTGAATATCTGAGCAGCCTTCCGCGAAACGGGAGCTCGTAAAACGGAAGGAAGAAACAGGCAGGCGGGAGGCGCTGCGAGGAGCGCCGCAGCTCCTTGCGCTCTCCCTTGCAGGCCAGCTTTCGCGCGCCCGCTGCCTGCGCTGAGCAGCAGCCGCTGGAAGGAGCAGGCGGCGGCGGCGGCGGCGGCGGCGCTGATGACCTCACGCGGCAACGCAGCGAAGCGGCCGACGGCGCCGCAGATTGGCTGGCGCGGCCTCAGCGGCACTTCAAAGCGAGAGAGGGAGCTACAATTGTGGTGGAATGGGCGGAACTGATCATTGTATTGCACACCTCTAAAAAAACACACTGCCTCTGATTTATCAATATAAAAAAAGATCCTCCGAGAGGAGGGCACTTTGTGGGATGGCAACTTCACTTCTAGGGGTGAGTCCGAGGGTGTGTTTCCCCCCCCTCTTCTGCGCCCCCCCCACCGCTTTGCTGTTTTAATTGGGTCCTTTTTATTGGCGATCGCGGAGCAGGGTTAAGGCAGCCCCTCTCTTGACCAGGGGCTATTGAGGGTTTCATTTTTGCTTTTTTCTCTTGACTCATGCGAGTTTCGGAGAAAAGAAAGGAGGCGAGGGGGAAGGGGAGGGGGAACCCCCTTGACAGCGTGCAGGAAAAGGTTTTAAGGGCATTAGCCCTTAACAACCTCCAGAGCTCGGGCTGAGCTATTCCTGTATCCCCGGAGAACTGGCCTCTCTGTTGTCGACGCGGACGGGGGAAAAACAGCTGCCTCGCTTGATCTTTTTTTTTTCTCCCTGTGAGATCTTAAAAAAAAATTGCAGCAGCTTGTTGCTGTTGTTGATCCCCCCCCTTTCCTTTTTAAAATTTCTCTGAGCCCGACATTTCCTGCAGGTACGTTGATTATCTCTGTTTCCTTGAGGTATGAATATAAAAGTTTGGGGGGGGGAAGAGAGAGAATGCTATGAGTGAACTCGGAAACCTTTAAAAAAAAACAACTTTAATCTGCGGCTAGAGCCAGTTTTAATTGCTAGATGAGAATGGCTGAGGATTAAACGCACTATACCGCTCTTGGTGGTTTCGGGAGGAGAAGGAAGGAATCATACGGTGTGGAAACCCAGCACCTATGAATTGGGGCTTAGTCAGAACCGAAGCTTTTCAAGTTTTCAGATTTTCCTTTGGAGTCTGGGTTTCTGGATGGGGCTGAGATTAAGTTTACGAGCTCTTTGGCCGGACTCCGGGCTGCGAGCCAATCTCAACCAAAGAAACCAGTGAGCTCTCCTAAAAGACGCCTTTCCGGGGCTTGCGAGGAGAGATCGGGGGAGGGGGTGTCATTTCTTCTCACGGAATCAAGAGGAGGGGTAAAGGACCGCAAAGGTTCCTCGCCTTAGCCCCCATTTCCCCGTCCGCAGGCGAGGCTACCGGGCGCGAATCCTGCTCTGGGCGGGCTGCCGCGGGCATCTTTGCTGGCGGAAGATGACGGGCGCTGTCCCGGACTTCTCTCCCCGTTTTCTGCAGGAAGAACCGCGTCTCGGCTCCACTCCACTGGCCATGCTCGCCGCCACCTGCAACAAGATCGGCAGCCCCAGCCCTTCGCCGTCGGTCCTGTCCGACAGCACCTCATCCTTCGGCAAAGGCTTCCACCCGTGGAAACGTTCCTCATCTTCGGGCAGCTGCAACGTGGTAGGCTCCAGTCTGAGTGGTGTCGGAGTCTCGGCCTCGACCCGTAACGGTTCTTCAGCTCACGCCGCAGCGGCGGCAGCGGCGGCAGCTGCGGCGGCGGCCCTGGTCTCGGACTCTTTCAGCTGCGCCGGCTCGCCTGGATCCAGCGCCTTCTCGCTCACTTCCAGCGGCGCGGCGGCCGGCTCGCCCTTCGCCAACGACTACTCCGTATTCCAGGCGCCCGGGCCGTCGGGAGGCGGCGGCGGCGGCGGCGGCGGGGGCAGCGGGTCAGCTCCAGACACAACTGCCACTCATCAGCCGGTCTTCATCTCCAAGGTGCACACCTCGGTGGAGGGACTGCAAGGCATCTACCCGCGCGTGGGCATGGCGCACCCCTACGAATCCTGGTTCAAGCCCTCGCACCCGAGCGACGCTGGCGCCTCCAGCTGGTGGGACGTGGGCGCCGGGTGGCTGGACGTGCAGAACCCCAACGGCGTCCACCCGGCCGCTGCCACGGCCAGCGGTCTCCAAGCGGGTTCCTTGCACTCGCCACTGGGCGCCTACAACTCGGATTACTCTGGCCTGGCGGGCCACTCGGCCTTTAGCAGCAGCGCCGCTTCGTCGCATCTCCTCAGCCCCGCCGGGCAGCATCTCATGGACGGATTTAAGCCGGTGCTGCCGGGCTCCTACCCGGACGCGGTTCCCTCGCCACTAACGTCCGGAGCTGGCGCCTCCATGCTGGGAGCCGGACCCTCCGCGCCACTAGGCGGCTCCCCGCGCTCGTCGGCCCGGCGTTACTCGGGCCGCGCCACTTGTGACTGCCCCAATTGCCAGGAGGCGGAGCGGTTGGGCCCGGCGGGTGCCAGCCTGAGGCGCAAGGGCTTGCACAGCTGCCACATCCCTGGCTGTGGCAAAGTCTACGGCAAGACGTCGCACCTCAAGGCGCACCTGCGCTGGCACACGGGCGAGCGGCCCTTCGTCTGCAACTGGCTCTTCTGCGGCAAGCGCTTCACGCGCTCGGACGAGCTGCAGCGCCACCTGCGCACGCACACGGGCGAGAAGCGCTTCGCCTGCCCGGTGTGCAACAAGCGCTTCATGCGCAGCGACCACCTAAGCAAGCACGTCAAGACTCACAGCGGCGGCGGTGGCGGCGGTGGAGGGAGCGGTAGTGGCGGTGGCTCAGGGGGCGGCAAGAAGGGCAGTGACACCGACAGCGAGCACAGCGCCCCCGGCAGCCCACCCTGCCACTCGCCGGAGCTGCTCCAGACCCCCGAACCGGGCCACCGGAATGGCCTGGAGTGAAAATCGCTCTGAGCGCGCCGGCGGAGTCCAGGCGGGAGGAGGACCTGGCTTTGCTGTTCCCGGCTCTCGTCTCCCTCCTCCCCACCCCACTCCTGTCTCTCCTTCTCCCCTTCTTGTTCGGATCCACCACGCTTTCAGCCCTCCCATTCCGTAGCCTCCAGCCCGCTGGGCCAAAGGGGATCTGGACGTCGAAGTATCGCGCTCCAGCCAACGCGGACTCGCAGCCAGATCCCTGCCCAGAAAAGGGACTTCTGTCGCCGAGCGGCTGCTCCAGAGACACCCGCGCCGGAGGGGAAGAGGTTTGGGGCGCTCCAAGGCAATGGGAGGGCGGGAATCGTGCTCTCGGCAAGGACCAGAGCTTCTCTCAAGCGCCACGGAGGGAGAGGCGGCTGTTCGGGGGAGTAGGGGAGAGGAGAGTAGGGAAGAGCCCAAGATCTCCCGCTGAAAGCACTTTGAATATTATGAGATGCTTTTTATTAATAATATTATTTCAAAGAGTTGCTCCAAACGTTAAATTCACTTTTGCTCCGAAACTGCAGTGCTCACTCGCTTCCTCTGGAATGTTGCAACTAATGGGGTTACTCTGGAGGAAGTGGGTGAAACCTGAAAAGTGTGCGTGTGTGGAAGTGAGAGTGAATGTAGGCGTGAACGCCTAGCGCCCCATTTGCAATTCAGTTCTGTCAAAGAGGATCCCGCCTTAGTAGATATTACAAAATAAACTGGGCTAGGCTTTTCTTTCTTTTCTGTCTAGCACTTCCAAGTATTTTGTGCTTCAGCGAGTGGCTCAAAATAACTAAGATTCTGCTCTTAGTTGGAGGTTGTCCTTTATTTCGGTTTCTTCGCCACCCCCCCCCCACCAGAAAAGTTCTAACAAAAACGGACCAGGAACTTTCAAGTAAATGGATGCTGAAGATGCCATTGACTTGGGGGGGGGGAAATCAGATTTAACAACCATTTAAAGAAAAATCCCCTTGCTTTAACCAACTCAGCATACAGCCATAGAGCCTTCACCGAGAAATCAGTAAGGTTGGGTTTTACAGACTTAAGTCCAAAATTATTTTCATAAACAATTTTTTTAATAATTACCCTTCAAACCCATTTATTCAGAATTAAGGCAAACTGAATTAAAGTTCCAAAGTTAAACAGACAGTGAGGATTCTTTCTGAGTATCTCTAGGACTGCATAGTAAATTGCCTTAAAATACTATCTTTTGCATGCTTTCCTAGGGATAAATTCCACTCAGCATAAAGATATTTAATTTTTGGCTAAAATTCATAAAGCTGGGCTGCACCCATTCTGATCAATTAATTTATAATTTATATCTATAAGTCCAACTAGTTTTAAAAGTTTTGAACTGGGCTATTAATTTGAGTTTTCTGCTATAATCAAGCATTGCTTAACTCATGATAAAAACTGACTCTTCGAAGTACTTCCTGGAAAAAGTGTATTCAGTTGGTGCAGTTAATTATATAAACTTTATAGTTGTTGTTGGAAGTTATGACCCAGTTAAAGTTTGTCCCATTGATTTCAATGAGATGTTAAAAATTATTTCTAATATTTTCTTTCTCAGTGAGATCAGTAAGACTCAAAATAGTTGACTGGTTAATACCCATTAGTTAAATATAAGGGACTTCCAATCCCTCCTCTTATTCTTTTAGAAGTTAGAGGAAAATAATGTAATTAAATTACTTCAATCTAGATAAGTTTCTTCCCCATAAAGTACCAGCACCTCTGCTTGATTTCCAGAGTCCCAGCATCTCTAGTGATGTGGTGCTTTGAAAACGCCAAGGATACAATTTATTGTAATTCGTAGCATAATTTTTCTGACAGTAAGAACTATGAAAGCAACCTGCCTTTTCTGCAAGTCTATAGTTTGCTAAAACAGACAAACGAACAAAACCCAGCCAATCAAACAAAAACACAAGGGGATAAAGTCAAATATTAGTAAAATAGTTCTAAACCTAATGACTTGTACAACAGAAATTGTTGTAAAATACCTAACAATTTAATATAATTCCACCACTGTTTTGGTGTGAGGCGCAGTTGTCCAGGGGACGATTTTGTATAGTATTTTTCTTGTATATTACTTCCAGTAAATATTTGAAAATATATCGAAGTACACTTGAGCTTTTTTCTCTTTTTTTTTAAAAAAAATCATTTTTCCTTTTTTGTCACAAAATATTAAATCATTATTGTTGCAGTCTTAATCAACTGCATTTTTTTTAAAAAAAAATATGTCCTTTGAAGTGTACAGCAAATTGCACTTCAAAATATAGTTTTGCTTGAATATTAATTTAGTTAGGCATAAGACCGTAATTAAACCAACAAGATTGGATAAATGTTGAATGCCATTTCATTTAGTGGAGCATGTACTTTTTTACATTTTTTGACAGTTCAGGTATAGTTTAAAGTGAGAATCCGCCTATATTTCACACAGTGGGCTCATCTTGACCCATATATTAAATAAACTGTCCAAGTGATGCAGACAAATAATGGCCTCTGGTTTTCCTGAAAATAAAGATGGTGAATGTTAATAACGCACTCCTGGTGTTACCCAAACATCACAATCCTATGCGTGTTTCCTTAGGAATCCTACTGTCTTCAGTAGGTCTTATTCCTAAATATGGGTAGGATTGTTGTCTGCAAGTTTGCAAACTCTGCAAACAAATTGTCTCATTGTAATGTTGAAATAAGTTTGGATATTTCACATTGAAATGAAAAGAATGAAAGAAACAAAGGAAGAAAGAAAAAAAACTTTACTCTGGAATACTTTAAAATTGCATTTTAAATGCATGAAATGTAATTGACTTTTATCTGTAAGATTTTAAAGGAATTAATAAACAGCACATAAAATATTTGTTGTTAGGGTTAGTTAATTTCTTTCTCAGGATAATAATGGAGTATCTTCAAGACATTGCAATTTGTTTTTCCGGGACTGGGATCCCTTTGGAAAACAGCGTTATTAGAGCCTGTACAGTCTTCCTGGGCAAGTCTTACTAAAAGTAATAGGTAAATGTATGCTTAGGAAAGAACCTCTATTAAAGATAGCTGGATTTGCTTTGAGGTAAGGAGCTTTAGAAACTAATACAACAAACATTGCTACCCCTCCCCCCATTTCTGTTGTTTATGAATATTGACAACAAACACTTTCACATTCAATTATTATTTTGTTAATGATTTTCAGGAGGTCAACTGGGACAGTTAAAAGTTTGGAAATATTACTCAGTAGTTGGCTTGCTGTGTGCATGGAATGCTTATTTTTATTATTTTACAAGTAGCTTGACTTATAACTTATTCCTTCTTACAGACAGTGAGTGAATGAGATACAAAACTGCTATTATCCTATGACGATTGAATCTATTAAATACAGTGATCTCTGTTATTAATCCTTAATGCCAGCAGCATAAGAACAAACACAGTCTTTGTAGCTTCTTTTCGGGTCAAGCAGTTTAGGACCATAGATTTTTTTTGGGGGGGGGAGGGAAATAGCCTAAGGTTGAAAAAAAATCAAGTTAATGATTAAGCAGGAAGGGTTAGTTAGTCGCTCCTCAGTAGATCCAAGCCTGAAGTTTGAAAGTTTGTTGATTGTTCTGATCCCTGGCTGTTCGACACCTTGAAAAGGAAATCCTGTTTGGTTGAAATGTAAAAAAAAGATCACAAAGTCGGCAGTCGGTGGGTTTGTTTTTTTTAAGAAGCTGCTGTCCGAATCCCGTCGCCACTTTCTCCGGGAGCGAATAGAGATCTGGCGGGGGTGGTGTGTGTGTGTGGGGGGGGGAATGCAAACTTGAGCTTGGGGGAATTCTGGCGCCAAATAGTTCCCTTTGATTTCGTTCATCTCCGCGGTGCAATCTGGACAGCTGCCACTTTGCGACATGCCCAGCGATTTCGCGTGGCACCTCCCTTTCCAACTGGGAGGCAAAAGTGAAAGGCTGTATCTTAAATAATGGAAAAAACTAATCAGCAAGAGAGTCCTAATCTGGCCGTAAAGCTGAGAACTGCGAAATAGCCACAACTGTAAAAAAAAAAATATCTGTTGTATGGCTGCTGTTGTTTTTTTCCCCCTGGATTTTGAGACCGTATTAAGGGTCTTTGCCAGGCGCCCTTTGCAGTTCTTTCCCAACTTCCATCTCCTCCAAGCAAAGAAAAAGGACGCCAGCATCACGGGCGCACTTGCCTGCAGTACTCCCCCCCCCCCCCGCCACCTTTTTTGCTTTGGCTTTGGCGAAGGCGGAAAGGGAGAGTTGAAGCTAGAGGTCTGGCAGGCGAGGCAGCAGCGCCAATCTCTCCCTTTTCCCGCTGCCTAGCAAGGTGGGCTTCGAAGTTGGTGGCGGGGATGGGTTTGGCTGCCTCACAGTAGGGCCCCGAGGTGATTCCGGGCTCCTGCCCCAGCTGAAAGCTGCAACTGCTTTTGGCTTGATGCCTTGGCTATGCAAGTTGCCTATTCTGCGCTACTGAGTGGGAACTGGGGAGGTGAGGGAGATCTCGACCTTGGTGCAAAAAAAAAAAAAAGAAAGAAAGAAAGAAAGAAAGAAAGCTGCTTTCTGCAGGCTCATGGGTGCTTTGAACCGAAATCTCTCCCAGCTAGGGAAAACTCAGCCTGGTCGTGGGATGGAGGCAGCGGGCGGGCGGGAAGGCGGAGGCAGTCCGCCTTAGCTATTTGCTCTTTGACTTTGTAAATAGATCTTCTGCAAAGCAGACTTGGGTGCCCTACTCCAAGTTTCAGTCAATGAGGAAGTGGGGCGGGGACAGAACCAATACTTGGGTTTAATACCTTAGGATCGCAGCAGCTCTCTCTCTCCCCGCTTAGATATTTGCAGTTGGGGTAGGACTAGCCAAACTGGATGTATTTGGGGCCAATGGAAAAAAAAAAGGAGAGGAAAGAGACTCGCGTTCGGTATGCCCCGTTCCTTTGCTCAGTTACATAACCTCTGGAGAAAGTGCGTTTGATGCCTTCTACCACTTCAAACCCCATCCTTTGAAGTGGTAGGATGTAACTCCATTGACCATGGAGGAGCTAAGCATTGCTGCATTCCTAATAGGCAGTCTTACCGGGCCAAATCTTAAAATCTTCTTTAAAAGTGAGCTCCATTGAATCCTGTCCAAAGAAGACTGTATTAGGATCGCAACCTTGCAAACATGTGTAGCTTACCTTTAACTCGAAGTAAACGCATTTAGGATCGGGCTCTTACTTTGACATCTAATTCGGAGCTTTGGGAGGGCTAATAAATAACATATATTACACTGCATGCGGAGATGCCTCTCTGAAAGAAAAGGAGGGGGAAAGACAATAAGGGCTTAAACGGAGGTACGGAATAATCAACCACAGGTGTCCTTGCCATGATTCGGGAACACGTGCAAGATGTCTCATGGACTGGTGGTGATTTAAAGTTCTTCTCACTCTTGGTTGGGGGCAGTCTCATGTCGGAGCCTCCGAGGTTTAAAGGAAAACTTCCTTGCAAGGGGCAAGGAAAGCCAACTTCCCTTGCTACTTGCATCTCTTTTGGAAAGGCGTCTTGTTCGTCTTGTGGACGGAGAAAGTGTTGCATAACTAGAAGGAATGTTTTCGCTTTCTTTCTTTTTAGACCTAATACGCAATAGGTGCTGGGATCGCACAGTAGGCCGGTCCACACTAGGCTAGGCTAAAATAGGGCTGGGCCTTTTGTGTTGTGGGAACCCAGTCAACCACTATCGACATCCACATCACGTGAAACTATAAAACGACTCGTTCGGCTAGAGCATATTCTACAGACACTGCGATTGTGTTTTGTTAATCCTGATTTAACATTGAGCGTGTTTTGTGACCTCAGTTGCAGGGTCGATCACGGACAGAATTCAAATCCTTGCCCAGTTTGGAAAGGCCAGCCGAGATTTGGGTCAATCACTATTCCGCAGTTGAACCAACTTCAAAGGGTTGTCGAAGGATAAAGGGGAGAAAAAGCGAGAGGGCGTTGCTTTGAACTGTTTGGAGAGATGGTGGGTTAAATTCACACAGAGTTATACTAATGATTTGATGCTGGACAGAAAGTTCCTTCCATGGGTGTTAGGAAAAGCAACAGTTTGAGGCTAATTTATAGTGTATTAATATGCATTCTAAATTCGGTGCTGGCACATTATCGATCTGGAAGAAAGATGCGTTCTAGAGCCACTCAAGGAAATCTTAGTTTATCTATCCCTTGGTTGTGTCGGAATCCTAACTATCCTGGGGTTTTGTTTTTGAAGAATTGCCTTTTTCCTTGAAGGAAGGACCTTCATTCGAGGCAGGAATTCAGTGGCACGTCCAGACTGGTTGGCTGGACTGCCGTCCCAAAATACCCTTGCAGCGATTCTCTTGAGGAAAAAGTCATACTGATTTCCGGGCACTGTTATCCTTATTAGGTCTTTAATGATTGCAACTTTCGAAGTGTGTGAGGGAAGGAGGTGGAAATCTCACCACTCCGAGACCATAAGATTTACTGTGACTTACTGGCTAGCGAATTCAATTACCATCCTGTAGGACATCTAGCGCTCCGAAAATTTCAGTTCGAACTTAACACGGGAATTCCCCCCGAAACCCGCGAAGGTAAAATGGCTAAGGTTTAAGTTAATGCCGGGAACAACATAAACTCGGGGAGACTCGGGTCAGTCACGCAGTCCCCGAAGCACGCGGGGATCTGGATCTGCGTGTGAGCTTGATCCTCTGCTGGGACAGTGCTTTGAGTTCCTTGAGAAGCGATTGCAGGACATTTGTTTCCTGGGCCGGAACGGAAGCGTCGTTTCCTGGAAAATCGCCCCTCCTCCCCCGGATTAAGAGACCATCACCTGAGGAGGGCTGAGGGGCTCCTGTCCAGGTGACTATCCCTTCCTTCCCTCTGAGCTTCATTGGGGAATAATGGCTTGAAGGAACCAGAGGAAATTGCTTGACCTCCGGCCAGGAAAGCCCGTTTCCGGAGGCAAGTTTAAGGCCAATCTCGAGAGGTACGGAGGTAGTTTTTGCTGAAAGTATACCAAGGCCACCTCCATTTGACCGAGCATTCTATACTAGCACCCGCGCCGGCGTTTTCTAGTGTTTTGTGTGGCCGCCGGTCTTAAAATAACTCTCTCCCCGCTCGGCTTTGCTTTTGGGGCTCTGCCCGTGCGCTAAGTGACTTGGAGACTTGGCTCGCCTTTGGTGCGCGTAACTGCGAAAGACCCTGTAAGGAACCAAGAAGGCACCTTACGCCTTACAGTCGTCGGGTGGACGGGCTAGCCGCTAGACAGAAAGGGGGTAATTACGCGCTGTTTTCCAAAGCCGACTTTGGTGCTTGCGCGGATTTGGCAACCTACTAGGTGCTGAAGTGCCTGAAAGCAGAGCTAAGCGCGCCGTCTTCGGGAGTGGAGAAACAGCGCCGCCTGCCGACTGAGGTGAAGTTGCTCGGGCGTTGGCCGAAAGACAGAGGCGCCGCGAGTCCCGCAACCGGCAGCGAGCTTTTTAAGTTGGTCAAAACTTTCCGCCAGTTTTGTTAGACGCAGGGTCGATGCAGAAAGTGTTGTTTTTCTCATTTTTGGTTTTAATAAAAAAACACATTAAGGAAAGTAAAGGTGGAAAAGATTGAGGCTGAGTGATTAAGATGTTAACGTTATATAGATAGCCCTGTATTTTTCTTACCCGTTTTCTTGTGCTCCCTCGCTGATCTCGCGATTGGCACTTTGTTTTTCTCTTTTGTTGTGTCCACCTCAGTTTCTGCCAGCCCAAAATGCTACTAAGCGGATCTGAGGAAGCTGGCTACGTTTTCTTAGATCTGTTCCGCTCGTCCTTGGCTCCAACCTCCTTAGCTACGGACCTTTAGCGGGACTCGGCCTTTCTTTCAGCTACATCAGATCTCAGCGGAACAGAGTGAAGAAGAAATATTTTTTCAGAATCGGAGGTTAAAGCAAACGAATCGACAGAACTAAAAGAAGGAAGGAAGCACCGGGCAGAAAGAGATCTTCTTGCGTGTTTTAAAAAGTTAACCCCAGAATTAAAGCAACTGGAACGGAGGGATATGGTCTCCTCCGTGCTGAGGAACTTGCTTTAATTTCTTTACAAAGGAAACCTATTATAAACAAGAACATATTTCTGTTGCATGTACAAGGGCTTAAAGCGCTTAAGTGCTCTTACAAAAAGTCATGGCTTGATAGATGTTTGGACAGGGAACTTCATGATATATATAAGAAATTATGCTATACTTTGACAATAATGATGATAATGCAAGTAACTTTTCCTGGTAGCAGTAGAAAAACCAGGTCAAGCTAGAATGGCTAAAGCTGGTATAGAGATGAATCCATACCTGTATATAGCAGGCACAAGATAATCATGCCTTTGCCATTTTCAAGAGAGGCATGCTGATCCACCCTGACTCAAACCTTAGTAACAGAGATTCAAAAAAAAAAAAAACCCAGTTCTGACCACGCACATGGCACATTACATGGCACTATCTATACAAGTGAAGTTAATCTGTTTTGGTTCAGTTTTTGTTGGTCCTTTTACACATAAATTCACATACAGTCTACTCTTTTCAACAGCAGTATTGGACAAGATGATCAACTGGATCTGTAGAAACCTGCTTCAAATTAAACTTTAGCTATGGAAGTTCACTGGCTGACTCTGGGCCTGCTATTAAATTTCTTGTCATAGCCAGGATTGGCACTGGATTAGTGCCAGAATAAAAACAAGCTGGAAAAAGATGATTTCCGCTGTCTCCAGGACACCAACTGTGCTTTCCAAGAAGACCCTACCAACAGCCAGTTTGCAATATCTTCACTGAAATAATCTTATTCTTATTTTTAGAGAGGTAAAGACACATATTTTAGTGCAACTCCCAAGCTAGAACTATTCAAATAGATTAAAACTCCCTTTATTCACAACCAGCTATCTGAATAAATGCCATATTCCCTCCCTCCCCCATAATGAGAAGTGTAACTTGATCCTGGCACACTGGATCAAACATATAGGAATATATAAAGTGTCCTTGAACATTTTATGTAGGAAAACACATTGTGGAATACACTAAGCCAAACAAAAATTGAACCAAACCAAATTAATTTCACTTGCATAGATGATGTGCCATGTAACAGAATACACAACCAAAACTGTGTTTTGGAATCTCTGTTACTGAGATTTGAGTCAGGTTGGATCAGCATGCCTCTCTTGAAAATGGCAAAGGTATGCTTATTTCATGTCTGCTATACAGGTATGGATTCATCTCTATACCAACTCTTTCTCACCCGAGACTTACCATTCAATCGCATCAGAAAACTTGGCCTCAGTACAGTGCAGATTTATGTCAGCAACCTGTCTGATTTAATTTCCATCCGTAACATGAGAAGAATGCCTAGATATTGGATTCACTTTAACTGATTGTCTGGTGTTTCAATGGCACTAAGAAAATATGCTTAAACCTGCCAGGATGCAAAGTAGATTTCTGCCAAATGAAAGTTTGGCTGCTTTTTAAGTGCATGTCTAAAGTTTTGTGGATAGCCATTTCTGCAAATTATATGTTACAGTACAGTCAACAGGATTCCTGATTCCTTCAAAACTTTTTGAAACTTTAAATACAAATGCCTACACAGAAATGAAAGTCTTGGTGCTTCAGTGAATTGAGAATGAAAAATTAGAAATCTAATGATCTAGAAATGTTGTCTACAGTATCAATTCAGTAAGGGGAGATACTCAGGTTTGTAATATTTTCTTGGAGGTTTTCTTTAATTATCCTTTTTTTACAGGTGTTTTATATTACACAGTATTGCTTAAAAATAAAGTTGTGTACTTCCAATTGCCCCTTTAATACAACATCTGGCAGAAATGTCTGTATCAATATTCAAAAATATTGAGTTCAACCTTCCCACTTTTTGAAATATGTCAGGGCACTCTGAATACTGAGGATCCCATTTACTCAATCATTAAAATCTATCTGTATTTCTAACAACATTGCAGACTTTTGTTTTTTTTTACTAAACTTCCTTTGAACTATCAATGTTCACAACTGAGATTTTGGATATTGAATATTAGAATGTAAAAAAAATATGATCATGAATACTTAAGTACAAAATCTCACAGGTATTTTTGTGATTAAAGTGACACCTACAATTTTTGTACAAAACAAGTTTGACATAAAAATGCCCAAGCTATTGGATTAATATGGGCAGTATTATGTTGTACACAAAATTCTAGTGTCTGAATAGATATTGGCACATCTGCTTTTGTGATTAGACAATGCCCTGCTTGTATCATGAAGATCTCTAATATGAACCTTAAGGACACAAGGACTTCTGTTGCTATGTAGGTTTCTTTTATGGTACTTGCCAGACTCTCTGGTCCCTTAATTTTCTTTGAAATATTTTTAATGAAAAACTTTAAAAAGAAACAGGGAAGTCTGGGATGCTGCACAAAGAGGCATGAAACTGCATACCATTGTTTCCAAGAATTTTTGAACAGAAAAATGATGAATGTCTGCAGTCCAAGATTTGGTTCTGAAAAATGCCAGATGTCTAGAAAGTGAAAAGAAGTTGTAAATGTGCAGAGAAATCTGATAGACTTGAAGTGACATTCTTGGCCAAAAAAAAAGGATGGTGGAAAATAAAGCAGGCATTTTGAATATTGTAAAAATGTAATGTGATTGATCTTCACTTGTGTAATTTCACTTGCATCTTTTGATGTGCATGGGGGAACTTTGAATAAATAGATTTCTGACCAAAACCTTGCATTCTGCAAAATGGGTTTTTTGTTCTCCCTGTGAGAGAGTATATGACTCAGCATTCTTATATGACTTACAAGCAGCTTCTTGACCAACAACCATTTTATCTTGTGTTTTGTTAGATTTCTGCCTGGGAATGTTTTGTGACTGGCCATACCACCGTGACTTTTGTCATGTGACAATGACACACTTTTAACATTCAAAATATATCCATCAGTTCAGAAGGATACAGCAGATTCCTTACATTGGTATATGAGCACAACTCTTTCTGTGCTGAGTGGGCAATCAGCAAAAATGCATAAGATTAAAAGCTGCTGTTGCAACATTGTTTTTAAAAACTGCATTTACTTTTCTAGGACTTTCAGAAAATCTCACTTGCTAAATTTGGATGCCCATTAGGTGGCAGGCAAGAGAAACATAACCATAAATTTTGCTGTGCTCTGATGGCCAACTGGATTTTTTGCAATCCAACGGATTGTCTTTGTTTCTGAAGCAAGACTCATTCAATCAAATTTGCCCCGATGTTTAACATAGATTTTTTTTGTGTGTGGGGTGGGATAAGTTGCCAAAAGTTCAAACAACCCAAAATGTTCTGGTCAGATCTAGATAGTCAATTATTATGTAAAGTATGCAGGGATGTTTTAACTAAAATCCTTTAAAATCTATGTGTGAGTAGATGGAGGGTGAAGGAGCTGCAGAAGTTGCCAATCCTGGCATTACTGTAAAGCAGATGGGTCTGAAACTAAGATTGTGCTCCTGCTCCTACATCCCATTCAGTATAGTAAAGTGATTTTTTAAAAAAATGAATGACAAAAGAAAGTCAGAAAAGAAAGTTAATCACTTGTAGCATAGAGTGGTACATGATCCTGTCATCTTCTTTCAGACTGCTGCAGCCTGGCACAAAACTGTCACAGGTAAAGAGAAGGCTTTCTCAACAATACCAGTTGGGTGACTTTGCACTATAGTGCAAATCCAGCAACACAGTGATAGCCTCTGCACCTGCCCCAAGCATATGTTAAAAAATCACACGAAGCCTCCTTTAAGATGAGCTTAGTTACTGACAAAGGGACGTGGTGGCTCAGTGGGTTAGGACGCTGAGCTTGTCGATCAGAAGGTCGGCAGTTTGGCGGGTCGAATCCTGAGTGCCGCGTAGCAGAGTGAGCGCCTGTTCCTCGTCCCAGCTTCTGCCAACCTAGCAGTTTGAAAGCACGTAAAAATGCAAGTAGAAAAATAGGGACCACTACGGTGGGAAGTTAACAGCGCTCCGTGCGCCTTTGGCATCTAGTCATGCCGGCTACATGACCATGGAGACGTCCTCGGACAAGCGCTGGCTCTTCAGCTTTGAAACGGAGATGAGCACCGGCCCCTAGAGTCGGAAATGACTAGCACGCATGTGCGGGGGAACCTTTACCTTTTAGTTACTGACAATGTCTTCAGTGGGTGCTTCCTTTGCAGCAGCATGAAAATGTGCAGTGATGAAAACAGTCCTATTCAACTCTTGAATAGGAGCAAAATACAGAATGGTGTTCTCTGATCACCCCCACTGCTGTCATCTGACTTCATTTCCAATGTTAAGGGTGACAAGAGTGTAACAGCTTTTACACACTTTGAGGCTACTACTTGATAGTTTCCAAATAAGGCAAAACCTTACTGACAATGATAAACTATGGATGACTTACAACTGTTTAAGACATTGACTGGTGATGGGAAGTGTGTGTGTGTGTGTGGGGAAATTGCTGTTATTCAGGTTAATTAAACTGCTGCTGACATGGTTGATGGTGCCCTAGAATAAAGCGGAGACTGCAATGGCTTGAAATTGAGGCTGAAGCTTTTTGAATGTCCAGATTCAAAACGGAAACAAAGCGGCCTACTCTTGCTTTACTCCTGCTTTGTTCCCAGGTTCCAAAAGATATGTTGAAATTACTATTGCTTTTTCTAGATTTAGGCTTCATCTGAATCTTATGCATACTTGATTCTTTAATTAGTCATATTTTTTTCTTCTTCTCTTTAGGCTTTTTCTCTTTAAATTTTTCTCTAGTCTTGCCTATATTATTTTTTTTTAATGTAGGGAACACATTTCTAAAAATATCCCCGTTGTTGCCTTCTGATGATACATTTAGTGCATCCTTGCACAGACAAGGTTGCAACAACACTTGAGAAGGCTAGCATGTATGGCTACTTCCCCCCCCCGCCCTTTTTTTGTCTTTCTTTTAACAGAAATCAACTTGCCAGCATGGCTAGGTCCCAAATATTTTGTGAATATATCAAGAGGAAGATGTTTTAATGTGCACACATTTCTTCCCAATTCCTTTTTAAAGTGAGGCAGAATAAGGTTTATTTAATAGTTTCTAATAATTTAAAAAAGGGACGCGGTGGCTCAGTGGGTTAGGATGCTGAGCTTGTCGATCAGAAGGTCGGCAGTTTGGCGGGTCGAATCCCGAGTGCCGCGTAACAGAGTGAGCACCTGTTACTTGTCCCAGCTTCTGTCAACCTAGCAGTTCGAAAGCACATAAAAATGCAAGTAGAAAAATAGGGACCACTACGGTGGGAAGGTAACAGCGTTCCATGCGCCTTTGGCATCCAGTCATGCTGGCCACATGATCACAGAGATGTCCTCGGACAAGCGCTGGCTCTTCGGCTTTGAAACGGAGATGAGCACCGACCCCTAGAGTCGGAAACGACTAGCACGCATGTGCAGGGGAACCTTTACCTTTACCTTTAATAATTTAAAGCCAGTACATTTTGTTATATCACAGCTATACATTAAATTCATCACTAACTGAACCTTCTAAAAGTTAATCAGAAGATTTACATTGATGAGGGAAGCTGGTATAGCTATACAACCCATAATTTTTTTTATTTGTTTAAGAAAATGTATATAGCCATCCAACTCACTCACAGTGACTCAGGGTGGCTTACAAAGATAAAAAAACCAATATAAAACCAATAAAAACAATAACCGCACCCCATCCTCTTGCTGATAAACAGTCAAACAAGTTATTTGATAGGTTCCCTCCCACTCTAGGGTCCCCAGGCTGTTGGCAAAATTGGGTCTTAAGCATCTTGCAAAAGAGGGTCAAAATGGGGGCTAATCTTATCTCTGATGTTTCACAGGAAGGGAACCACCACAGAGAAGGCCTTCTTCATCCTGCTAAATGGACCTTCTTAGGAGAAGTTACCTGTAGCATTCCCTGCCTCTCCACTTTGGTGAATTGGATAGCTGTGACCAAGAAAAGACAGTCTTTCAAATAACCTCATCCCAAGCCATGTAGGGTTCTGATGGTGCCAATTAGCACTTTGAATTGCACCCAGAAGCAAATCAACAGTCAACACAGCTCCTACAGGAGAGATAATATATGGCCTGCACAGAACCATATGGGTCACCACATTTTGAACCAATTGAAGCTTCTGCATACATTTCAAGAGCAGTCCCACATAAAGTGTGTTGAAATAGTCAAGATGTTAGGTAATTAGGATGTAAGTGACTATGAGCAGGGATTGTGGTCCAGGAAAAGGACATAACTGGTGCACAATCTGCAGCTGCGCAAGGGCATTCCTGGCCATAATGCCACCTGCTCCTTCATCAGCAGTTGTGAGCCCAGGAGAACCCCCATATTATACACTGGGGCTGTCTGGGGTAGTGCCATCACATCCAAGACCAGAGATGGCAAGTCTCCATGGACCAAGAACCCACAACTCAAGAGATATTCTGTTTTGCCAGGGTTCAGTTTGAGCCTGTTGCTCCCCATCCAGCCCTTAGCAGCCACCAAACATTGTGAGAGGTAGGTCATGGCATCACCAACTCACCATGCACATATAGCTGGGTCACACCACTGTATTGAGCATATCTCAACCCATGGGGGAAAATGACTTATCCAGTGGCTTCATGTAGATGTTAAACAAAAGTGGAGAAAATATCCAGCCCTGTGGGACGCTGCAAAGCAGGGGATGAGGGTTGGACCTCTCACTTGTTATCAACAGTGACTAAAAGTGACTACAGAGAAAGGAAGTTAAAAAGGACAATACAAAGCCTCCCACTCCCAAACTCTGAAGCTATCCAGAAGGATGTATGATCAATGATATTGAAGGCTTCTAAGAAGTGGTAGAGTGTGGATAGATGCAATAACCCCACCCTGTTCCTGCCAGATACCATTAAAAAGTGTGACCAAGGCCATTTCCATCTTATACCAGGCTTGAACACTGAGTGAAAAGGGTCTAGATAATTCAGTTTATACAGGAACCTCTAGAGCTGCCACACAACAACCTTGCCCTGAAAAGGAAGATTGGAGACAGAATGAAAATTACCCAATAGGGTAAAGTCTAGGCTTTTTAAGAAAAGGGCAGAGCCTTCTTGTAATGCTGGGTGGGTGACCACTATTCCTAGTTGTACCCTGGATGACCTGAAACATGGTTTTCATAAAATCCCAAGCTAATTCCAACCCCACCCTCAGTGACGATAGTCTGGGGAACTCCACTGTTAAGCGTTGAGGTGAGGACCAGGAGCCTGGATAAGGAAGCTGTCACACAGCAGGGAGGCTGGTACAGTAGTAGCAATCTTACCTGATCAAGGGTCACATACTGTAATTAGGCATGTCCATGTCCCTGGAGGCTGCCTGAGATTAAAGGGTAACTTTAAGTCTCTCAACAATGAACTATAAGCACTACACTAAACACATTTTCTTAAACACATTTAAGAAAAAGATGTAGCAAGGTGATTAATGGTACTTTTTCTGTGCCAGCCTAGTTCTTTGTGGTTTGCTTATTTCTGGGATGTTGTTTGTCTGACACCAGCAGAATCTGTTCCTCTGATAACTAGCTATCACAAAATATTGGTAGTAAGCAACCACTATGACATAACTGAATCCTGTCAGTGATGGTGGGGGACCTTGCTAATCAAAGATGATAACCTTTTTGACATTCCAGATGCCCATCACAACAAAGATGAATCAATGGTAATTCTTTAGTCTTAAGCCAAGTTTGCCATCCCTGAAAAATAAATAGAAGAATTAGTTTAAGTGGTTTTAAAATTATTTTTATATTAAAGATATGGTAGAACACTTTCTGCTTTGGTTCAACACAATTAGACTCCTACTTGGAAGCCACGTTGCTTTTTAAAATTCATCCTTGGTATGTCTGCCTTAAAGGATTTGTGGGGGTTACTTAAACTGTCAACCATCCCATTGGCATATGCAGCAAAAGAAACTCCTGGGACAATATTTTACCAATAGTATAACTTTACTGATAGATCCATATAGGCACAGTAGAAAGCAAAGCCAGTTCTAGCTTTTTGTGTGAAAAAACTGCACCGTCAAAATCTCCCTTTTCCCCATTGGGCCATCCACCGTCCAGTGTCCACCAAACCAGTGCAATCTCTTTGTTTTGGGAAACTGTCTGCTCAAGTCAGAAGGTTCTCATCATTTGACCTTCAGCTGTAGAGATTCTCCAAGACCATATACGGTGCACATGAATTCTTCAATTCCAGCCACCCATACTGTTATGATCCAGATAGGCAAGACTAGGCAGGCCTCCAGAGAGTTCTTTAATTGCTCTTGGAAAGGGTTAACAAATGACCCTCCACTGACCAGTCAGGCTCCACCCCCAGTTCCCCAAACAACAGCCCTTAATTACTTGGCAAATCCATAAGGCAAATGTCCGGAAAGAAAGCCAGGGAAGTTCTCAGAGCCAGGCAAAGGTCCAAGGCAAGGAACAATTTTCCAGATAGGGCACTGTGAAACAAAAGACAAATACAGTTCACAAACAAGGGCACAGTTCAAACCAAAACGCAAAGAGCACTTGTCACAACAAGATGGGGTTCAAGGCAAGGCAGGTCTGAAGGAGGAATCTTCAAGGCCAAGGCAAGCCAAGAACAGTCTTCACAGCAAGGCAAAACAGTCTTTGACTCACAGAGCAAAAGTAGTCTTTGACGCAGACAAAAGCAGTTTGGAGTCGAGGGACCAGATGAGGGAGTGTAATCCGAAAACAACTTGTTCCTGGCAAAAGTCCCTCCTCATGGCATCTCCTTAAATGTTAGTCCCCAGGTCAGGGGTAGGCAACCTTGCCTCTTTTATGACTCATGGACTTCAACTATGCTGACTCAGAAATTCTGGGAGTTGAAGTCCATGAGTCATAAAAGAGCCAAGGTTGCCTACCCCTGCCCCAGGTGAACCTTGTAAGGAGGGATTGGGATGCCTTCCTAATGAGTAGTCAGGTTGCCCTATGCTGACTCTGCCTTCTTTCCATTCTTTGCACTCAGGGAGTGAGCAGGGGACACATTTGCTCTTCTCCAGAGCTCTGGAGCTTCTCTGCTTTTCCTTGATCAACCTGAGCCCTCTCTGCCTACTTTTCCAAAGCTTTTCCATTTCCTTGGGTTTCACCAAGTATATCTTGGCACAATCTTGGTTGCACAGTCTATGATTTGGTGGGAGTGTGTCTGATTCCTTTTCACTAAAAACCTCTGCTAGGTCACGGTACTCCTTGAATCAGTGGCTCTAGCTCATCCCCTCCATCCAGTTTATTAGTAGTTTTTGCTTTTGCTTCCCTAACCACAGCCCCAGGGCTAGCTTTTAACAGTTTCACTCATCCTTCCTGGTTGGCTGCTTTTTTTCACATCTGCAACTTGGTCTTATCCCACTTAAGAGAAGGGTTTCATTTTTTCCCCACACTAGCCCTAGGACAATGGGCTCTATCGTTCCATGGGCTACAATGAATCAAATAGTGTCTATGTGGGCCCCAGCCTTCAGCAGGCACTCTGCCTGTTATGGAACATCCAATGGGAAAATGCCAGGGGCTATCTCAGTGTCCTCAGCCTCATCCCTAACTTCTCTACCACTTGGGGGCTAACCAAGCACCTGGTATAGCCCAAGACCAGTAAGGCCATGAGGATCTCCTTACTCCCGAGAAGGGCACCATAATCTCCACCCTGGCTGTCATAGGGATGATGGTGCCCCTTACCATTGGGTCATCCTTCCCCTCACTGTCGCTTTCACAGAAGACTGAGCCTTGTTTGGTGGGGGTCAGAGTTCCCTCCTCCTTGCTGGATTGAGGAGAGAACTCTATTATCTGCTGTACTATGTATGTTTTCTCTTTTGGCTTCCAGGAGGTGGGGTTCTAGTTTGGCTGGTTTGGAGGTTGGGGAGTGGCAGCCAGGTGCAACATGAGGCCCAGCTTTCCACAGCAAAAGCAAGGCTTCCCTCCTTTGATCAGAGGAACACACCCCTTCCTCCTCTGGGGGGCCAATAACTTCTTAGGCACTCAGGAGGGGCAGCTTTCCTGCAAAGTGTGTTCGTGGTACTTTATTAGGTCAATCTCCACTTCAGTGGCCATTCAGTACCATGCCCACAGGTTGCTTGGCACCCCTCAGGGTAGGCAGTTGTGGTATAGTTCTTTGTTTAGTTTTTCTTGAAACTGGTAAACCAGCATGTGCTTGGGCCAGTCTCTCAGGTGGCTGGCCAGATTGTGGCAGTCTTGGATGTATTCCAACACTAGCCACTTTTCCTGCTTCAGGATGTGGATGTGGACCTCTTTGTGTGAAGCTGCCTTAGGGTCTTCAAACTGCTCTCGCAGTGCTTGCATGAAGGCATCCAGATCAGTCAGCTCTGGAGTCCCTTCATCACGCAGAGACACCAACCATCCTGAAGCACTCCCTTCCAGGTTGGATGCGATGGCATGAACCCAGGCTGCATTGTCTGAGTACATCATGCCATAGTGCTCCATCTAGTGCCACATCTGAGACAGGAAATAGGCCAGATTGCCTGAGCATCCATCAAAGCAGTCCACCAAGGAGGGTTGTGGCTGCTCCTTCCACACCAGGAGATATCTCGGGGGCAACTCAGCCATTGCTCCCTGCTCCAGTGCAGGGGCTCCAGCAGCCACTGCAACCATTAGGATCATCCATTGCAATGCTGGAGGTGGGGTGGCAGGGCCAGCTGCTGCTGCCGCCTGCACCATGGCTCCAACCATCTCTGTTGGTGTTGATACAGTTAGCTGCAGGAGATGGGGAGATGGCCACTGTTGGTGGCTTCACTTTTCCTGCCCTGGTACCATCACCACAGTCCCTGGTGGTATAGCCAGACAAAACTCCAAAACACCAAACTTTTCTCTCAGCTGCTGCAGTGATGGGCTCTAGCTCAATTGGTTCATCCCACTCCACCAGTCACCTCATTTTCCACCTGCTCCTTTGGACCGTGTTGATGCCTGGTACGGGGCATCCTTCACCCTCTCTCTCGTACTTCCAGGAAGTTGTTCGGATCTCTTGAACTTCTGTTTGGGATGTGCACTGGCCAGCTGCGCTCCTGCTCCAGCTTGGAGAATCGCTGGAGAGTCCTGTTTTCTTCCTCTCCTCTGAATCTTTGTCTGCCACTGACATCTAGGGGTTGTTGGCTTCCTGGTGGGAGCCAGGTAGGCTACTACTATGAAAACTGGCATAATGTCAACTGTCTCATTGGCATAAGCAGCAAAAATAAAATAAAACAAAACAAATAAATCTTGAGACTTCATTTTACCAACAGTATAACTTTACTGATAAATACACATAGGCACAGTAGAGAGCAAAGCCAGTTCTAGTTTTTCATGCGAAAAACTGCATAGTTAAAATTCCCCCTTTCCCCGCTGGGCCACCCACAATCCAGTGTCAACCAATCCAGTGCAATCTCTTTGTTTTGGGAATCTGCTCAGTTCAGAAAGCTCTCATCATTCAACCTTCAGGTGTAGAGATTCTCCCAGGCCACAGATGGTGCACATGAATCCCTCAGAATTTCCCAGACATCCATACATTCCAATCATTCCTTACCCACCCCTTGGTTTCTGATGTCTGGCTACGAGTGAAAGTGCAGAGTGAATCAGCTTTGACAAATATTGAGATGAAATTCTTCTAAATATCCAGCTAAATATCCAGCTCGACAGACAAAGTGTCCTCCAAAAGCTAAATAATCCCTTGTCTTTTTACCTCTTTGTCTGAAAGTATGAAATGATTACAAGTATTATATTGTATGGATGGATATTGATGAAGATTTTCAGTCATCCGTCTGGAAATTGAGCCAAGTGGTCATGACTCCTCTATGGGTGGATCTTTTTTCAAAATAATGCTCAAAGCTGAAAGCATTTTGAAGTAAACTTAGCTACCCACAAAATCTCAAGTCTCAAAGTAGCATTCTTCACATAGTGAATTCAAATTGAATCAATGCTGATTCACACAGGTTTACTATTCCCAGGACATGGGGACTACCCTTGAACATTATGGAAAATATTATTGCAGAAATCTCCATCACAGTGATTTTCTTCTTCTTGACATTTGTGATTTATCCTGCTTTTCCTGGTTATGAACAGCTTAAGAGTCTATCTGTCTGTCTACTTACCCATCTAACAGAAGAAAAGATTTGGAAGGGACCTTGGAGGTCTTCTAGTCCAACCCCCTATTCAAGCAGGAGACCCTATACCATTCCAGACAAGTGGCTGTTCAGTCTCTTCTTAAAAGCCTCTATTGATGGAGCACTCACAATGTCTGAAGGCAAGCTGTTCCGTTGATTAATTGTTCTCACTGTTAGGAAATTTATCTTTAATTCTAGGTGGTTTCTCTCTTTAGTTTCCATCCATTGTTTCTTGTCTTGCTTCCTGATACTTTGGAAAATAGGTTGACCCACCCCTTCTTTGTGGCAGTCCCTCAAAAATTGGAATGCTGCTATCATATCTCTCCTTGTCCTTCTTTTCACTAGACTAAAGGTAAAGGTTCCCCAGCACATGTGTGCTAGTCGTTTCCGACTCTAGGGGCCGGTGCTCAACTCCGTTTCAAAGCCGAAGAGCCAGCGCTTGTCCGAGGACGTCTCCGTGGTCATGTGGCCAGCATGACTGGACACCAAAGGTGCATGGAACGCTGTTACCTTCCCACCGGAGTGGTCCCTATTTTTCTACTTGCATTTTTACGTGCTTTCGAACTGCTAGGTTGGCAGAAGCTGGGACGAGTAACAGGCGCTCACTCTGCTACGCGGGACTCGGGATTCGACCCGCCAAACTGCGGACCTTCTGATCGACAAGCTCAGCGTCCTAGCCCACTGAGCCACTGCGTCCCTTCTTCACTAGACTAGACACACCCAATTCCTGCAAATGTTCTTTATATGTTTTAGCCTCCAGCCCCCTACTCATCTTTGTTGCTCTTTTCAGAGTCTCAACATCTTTTTTATAATCTGGTGATCAAAACTGGATGCAATATTCTAAGTGTGGTCTTACTAAGGCTTTATAAAACAGTACTAATACTTCAAGTGATCTTAGTTCTATCCATCTGTTAATGCAACTAGGATTGCATTGGCTTTTTTGGGTGCTGCTGCACACTGCTGGCTCGTATTTAAGTGATTGTCAACCAAGACTCATAGTTACTGCTATTGAAACAAGTTTCATCCAATCTCTAAAGGTAAAGGTAAAGGTTCCCCCGCACATACGTGCTAGTCGTTTCCAACTCTAGGGGCCGGTGCTCATCTCCGTTTCAAAGCCAAAGAGCCAGCGCTTGTCCGAGGACATCTCCATGGTCATGTGGCCAGCATGACTAGACGCCAAAGGCACACAGAACACTATTACTTTCCCACCGTAGTGGTCCCTATTTTTCTACTTGCATTTTTACGTGCTTTTGAACTGCTAGGTTGGCAGAAGCTGAGATGAGTAACTGGCGCTTACTCTGTTATGCGGCACTTGGGATTCAACCCGCCAAACTGCTGACCTTCTGATCAACAAGCTCAGCGTCCTAACCCACTGAGCCACCGTGCCCCTAATCTCTACCTGTACATTTAATTTTTTTTGCCTAAGTGTAAAACCTTACATTTCTCTATAATGAATTTCATTTTGTTAGACAGATCTACTTATCATTCATCACACAAATTTATTTATTAATAGATTTATTTGCCACCCATCTCATTTTGAAGTGACATATAAAACTATGGAAATAGGAAAATAATGTTATTAATGAGATGATAAAACCTGTATCTGAATTTTTGAATGAAATCTGCTGTGAGTTTCCAGATACAATATGGAATATAAATGCAATGCATAAGTAATAATAAAAATGCATAAGTAATAATAAAAGTAAATATGCTGTAAAGAAAATTTGTATTCAGATACATTTAAATGCTGTCTACAGGTGAGAGCAAGAGGTATTTTGATTAACCATGTGTCAGTAAGTTGGTGTTAATCCTTAGCCACAGCAAATGCAGAATGTTTACTAATTTTATATAAATATTTAAAATCACAGTGAAAATTTCCTTATCTTTAAGGAGGTATATTTTTTTAATGCAGTCACATACTGAGGTATTAATCAGAAAACTACTAGGTGAACAGAGAACAGTGACCTCTGAAGCATTTGCCAGTCAATGATTTGGATAGTTGGGGAAACATATTAATGGCTGTTACCTATAAATTTCTTGTATTTTGTCCTGTTCCCAAGCAAAGTTTTATTATGTAATCCCTGCTGTACCAACATAGTTTTACAGGGAATCTTGAAAGTGCTTTTCATTTCTAACTCACCCATTTTTGTATCAAATACCAAAGTGAATTGATACACAAGGCATTTTCCATTTTAAGCCAGTAGGTAACTGTTTTAAAAAGAACAATATTTCATGTATATTTTACTTATTTAATCTCCAGTATTTGATATCAGATTTTGTTTAATAAAAAAAAGATACTATTGGTGATGGGAAATCGTATGTTGGGACTTTTTTTCCACAGAAGTCATGTATTAATCATAAGGTAACTGTTAAAAATCTTGTTATTGTTGCTGTTGAGGTAAGGGCTTAAGGCCAGGTGTCCAAGAGTATTTACATATTCTTTCTATATCACAGAAAATACCAGAAAGCTTCATGCATCCTTAGGATTTTTACTGGTCTTACTTTTGAAACCTACACGTATGTGCGCATTTCTAAATATATGTTTTGCTTTTCATGACAGTAAATTTACTGACAGTAAATGAATAGCAAAATAGCAAAAATATGAACTTAAGGTGTTTTTTTTTAAAAAAGAATTAAAGCATTACCCCATTTATTCCTCAACAGCTTTAGTAAAGATAATTTATGTATTTATATTTAGCAAATAACATGTATTTGAAAAACAAGTCTTTCATTGCATTCCCTCCCCTCTCTCCTTTTATGCCGGTGTATGAATTTCTGCTATCTAGTCAGTTTTCATGTTTTGATTCCTCTAGAAAAAGAATATAGCCACAGTGAGTGTAAATGATGATATGCTGTAATCTGGGACCTAAAAATATACTGGTGTTATAACAAAGCAATAAATTTTCATCATATTCCAGCTACAATAGTACAGGAAGTACTCAACCTATGAGCATTTCTTTAATAATGGCCTCAGAAAAAATGACTCAGAGTATGACCTGTATTTGTACTTAGGACAGACAACCCTCATGATCACATGATTGCAATTTAGGTATTTGGCAATTGGCTTGTAGCATCCTGTTGTCATGTGATCCTGATTTATGACTTCTTTTTGCCAATTTTCAGCAACCCCACCTCCCACTGGGGAAGCTGTATTTATTTAATGCCTGTGTGATTCACTTAACAATCACTGTAAAAATTGTCATTAAAATTGGGTCCAACTTGAGTTACCTCCTTAATGACTTATGATGGAAATTCTGGTCCTAACTGTAGTAATAAATCTAGGATTATCTGTATTTCTACTTACATGCACACACTCACACACAAGTTCAGGCAGATTGGGCCTTCCACCTTTCCACAATAAGGTGTCCAGCTTCTGGATCTTTTCTTAAACTCTTGGGAAGAGACATCTAGGTAATGTTGCCATCAACCATTTTTTCACAGGGAAATCTGTCTTTGTCTTGGTTTACTCAGAAGAAAGCAAGTGACCATTTTCTCCTTTTAGTAGCTTGATAGAACAGGAAAGGTGCATTCTAAAGCCTGGCATTTTTTTCCAGAATGAGTACCATATATACTTGTGGATAAGCTGGGAATTTTAGGTGCCAAAATACATTCCAAAAATTGGTTTTGGCTTATCAGCATATGAGCTTATCTATAAATATTTAATGAATCACGTTTGGGAAGGATTACATGATCTGCAGCAGGCCATAGAGTTAGCCTTGGAGAACTAGACGTAGTTTATAGCCCTTCATGGTATACTTTTATATAATGATCTTGCTTATTATCCTTTTACTAATCCTGCATACGGGAACTTGGGACTGGGGCTGACAAAGAAGCAATCTTTATTTGACCTTGCTACAATAATGAATTCCACCAACATGCATTTGCAAATGTACAATAACCTCATGGTTACATATTCACATTATGTTTCTGTCATGCTGTTCTTGTAGCTCGGGGTTCTCAAAATGTAGTCTGGGGACTCAGAGTTCCCAAGACCTTTTAAGGGATCCCTGAAGTCATATAAATAAATACTTTAACAATTCTCAGTTAATTTTGAATACAATGCATATTGATAGACATAAACCACAAATACTGAAGCTCTTTGAAGTTGTCCATCATTCTTAAGAATGTAAAAGGATCCAGAGGCCAACATTGTTGTGTGTGTGTGTTACACTAACAGCAATATCACATTGACTCTAATTTTAAGGCTGCTATATGGAAATGTTACTACTTTGATCAGTAGATGGCAGTAGACTCAGAGTTTGTCATGGCTGGGAGCAAATACAGATGAAATACTCAGTGGCTGCTGTTCTTTGCACATGTGGCAAATGCAGTCCTAAAAAACCTTAAAAAATTCTGTAGTTCTGCAGGTGTTGCCATCAGACCTATTCAGCATGACCATTGGATCTGTTCAACAACCTACAAAACCTGAGACTACCAGTTTATTATTTCTACAGTGTACTCTTATGTGTGTGCCTTAAAGTCAGTCTTGATTCTTGGCAACTGTCTGGACAAGTCCTTGTAATTTTCTTGGCCTGATTTCAGAAATGGTTTGCCATTCCCTGCTTTCTAGGGCTGAGAGACACTAGCTGACTGCACTGATTTCTAGCCTGGTACCCTAACTACTGCACCAATTGGCCCTCTGCTGATTTACTTGAAAGTATACATCAGCTACTACTGTATTATCCTACAGAATACTTCCCATAGAAAATATCCAATACTGCTCTACTGACCAATTATATTGACAATAATGTGCCAAATAATTCTACTATCAAGCTTTACTCACCCACCAAGGAGCTCTTAAGCAGACATAAACTCGACTTCATTGTGAAAGTCCAATACTCAAGTGTGCCTCTCAGGACTTATAAAAGGCCTGCAGCAGCTGGAGGGTTGTATTCTAACCACATTCAGTGATGCATGGTTTGCTAACAATTAACCCCACCAGAAGCTTTCGAAAACAGACTGGTTATTTCCAAAAAGATCATGTCAAAGGAACATAATGCAGATCGCTCACTGGAAGGATGGCTTGACAATACAGTGCTTTTGCTGCTGCAAAAGCCTTGGTGGAGCAGTGGGTTAATAATAATAAATAATAATAAATAATAATAAACCTTTATTGTCAAAGTACAACATGTGTACATTGAGATTAGCTGAGCCTCCCCCTGTGCTCTCTCCCCCCAACACACAGTGACAACAAACCCTCCATCCCACCACACTATGTGAACCAACTACACCACACACCGGCCTCCCAAGTCAATTCTGCATAAATTATGTCCCATTTAAAAGCCTAACAGCCCACGGATAAAAGCTATTCTTCAGCCTGTTGGTACGGCTGGCTATATTCCTATATCTCCTACCGGATGGTAGGAGAGTAAAGAGTAATGCCTCCCTAAGTAACACCAGCTGCCTGCAATTAGTGCAGGTTCGCATCCCACCAGGCTCAAGGTTGACTCAGCCTTCCATCCTTCCGAGGTAGGTAAAATGAGGACCCAGACTGTTTGGGACAATTAAGCTGACTTTGTAATAATGCCGCTTGGGGTGTGTGTGAAAGCCCTAACAAGCAGGCATATACATAGAATGAAGGCTACTGCTAAGCTTGTAAGCCGCCCTGAGTCTTCGGAGAAGGGCGGGATATAAATGGAATTAAAATAAATAAAATAAATAAATATGAGCTTAAAGGAGATTTTTGTCAAATTTTCAAGCTGAAGATTTTGTTTTGGAGTTTTCCCATATGATTTTGACTTAGTTTGGTCATGCTTTATTAAATTTAACTTGGGGGAACGTATTTGTTTCTTATCTGCTTAAACTCCTGTTGAAAGAAAAATCTTCACTAGGGTCCAGTCCAAGCTGGGGATTATCAAAATGTAGACTGCTTTAGAAAGAAGGTTGCAGTTTATTGAAGAGGAGACTGACCACATGGAGTAGTGTGGTGGGCTTTTAAATCTTCTGGGGCTCTTGAGGTTGTTTCCTGTTCCTGTCTGAGGCTTTGTATTTCCTGTGTCATGTCCTTTGACCTGAGTCTGAGTGTGCCCTTTTGGTATTGGTGGGTTAATCCTATTATGTCCTTTTCTTAGAGTTTGGGTGGAATATGTAGATTTTAAAGGTCTTTGTCTTCCTAATTTCTTCAGTTTCTAGCTGGAAGGCTCCAACCTTTTTGAAAGGATGATTGAATCTGCATTTCTAAAAGCTGGCTTCTGCCTAGGGCACAGGTCTGCAACCCATGGCTCCGGAGCCGCATGTGGCTCTTTCAGCCATCTCCTGCGGCTCCCAGTCCTCTGCCATGTGCAGTCCAAAAAAAAAGTGGGACTAAAAAAGTTCAACCAATCAATTCAAATATGCAGGGTAGGTGCATATCTCGCCTTGACTCCACTCTTCAGTCAAACCCTGTTCTGTGCATGCACGCATATACACCCATGTGCACACATTTTTTGTGGCTCCCAGTTTTTCCTTTTGTGAGGGAACCGGTTCCGAGTGGCTCTTTCACTGTTTCAGGTTGCTGACCCCTGGCCTAGGGGCTGGGCTGATTTCTGGGGGCTGGTTTCTGTCTTTTTTAAAAGTTCTTCTCCATTATTCCTGTGGGGAAATATATTCTGCCTTTTTAATATTTCCCCAAATATTTCTTTCTCTGGATTCTTCCCACACTCCCAACCCTGTATAAGCTTTGAAATTGTAATTTGCATGGATGCTTATTTTGAAAAGTAATTGAAATAGATTTTTCCTTTTAATATAAAAAATAAAGGAAAATGGCTTATGAGAGATTTTTTTACTGTAACTGATATTTGTGTGTTCCAGTTCGTTTTGACTTCAGACCTTGGACCAGGTTGGGATATTCAACCGCAGGGAAGATGGAGGGGCAACTTGAATTCAGATAGGCTCGTCTCATCTACTTGAAGCAGAAATTACTGCCTTCTACTCAAATAGTGGCAACATTGGTGAAAACTGAATTAATTGAACTGCCAATCAGAGCTCACCTTTTCCTACTTCCATTCCATGTTCAGCACCATACCCTTGTGTCTAGCTCTCCTCAATCTGTTTGGGCTGTACTATTGTTGACAACTGGACACACACACACACACACACACACGAATGCAAATTTAGGAAAAGAACACCGTCACCTAGAAAACAAACTCACAAGGAAGAACTGTAAAGGCAGACATTTTTTTTGTGCATGCATACATACATGTGGGGTGAAAAAATAACCCTGTTCTTTTGCAGGACACCAAGGGTTGCAATGGAATGGTGTGGAACTGAAAGGAAGTGTCTTTCTTGTTTATCATCCCCATTCTCTGTCTGAAGGAAAATAATTGATCACTGATTGATTGGTAGATACTTTATCAGTGTTGATGGGCTACAAATTGTTGGTTCAGCAGAAATTTAGCTTTGCTTGTCTAAATTGGAACCTCACAGAGGTCAGTGACAAAGGAGGAGCAGCAAGATCTGCTTTGGCATTTGTAATATTTTCCATCAAATCAAATAAATTCACAAACAAATACTATTCTAGCTCCGGTAAGAACAGGTTAGCATCTTAATATAGGTAGTCCTCGATTTACAACCATTCATTTAGTGACTGTTTGAAGTAACAATGGCACTGAGAAAAATGACTTATCACCATTTTTCCCACTTACAACTGTTGCAGAATCCCATCATGCTCGTCACATGAGCAAAATTTGAGTGCTTGGGGCAACTGGCTCGTATTTATGATAGTTGCAGTGTCCCAGGGTCATATACTCATTTTTTGTGACCTTCTGCCAAGCAAAGTCCACGGGGAAGCCAAATTCACTTTACAACTGGGTTACTAACTTAACCACTGCAGTTAAGAAGGTTCATGGAGCAAAATGGACAAAACTCACTTAACAAATGTCCTGCTTGGAAACATAAATTTTGGGCTCAGTTGTGGTCGTAAGTCGAGGACTATCTGTATTTAGAAGAAACTATGCTTTCAATGGATTCTGTAAAGTGCAAGGCTGATGAGCTTTGTTTGTACAAAATTTGGCAATGAGGTGAACTTT
Organism: Vipera ursinii; assembly: GCF_947247035.1. Classification (NCBI taxonomy): domain Eukaryota; kingdom Metazoa; phylum Chordata; class Lepidosauria; order Squamata; family Viperidae; genus Vipera; species Vipera ursinii. The sequence continues at coordinate 92,148,959 of NC_139517.1, forward strand.
AATGAAATAGCCGAGTGCCTATTTGCAAGAGATTTTTCATGGGACCATTGTGATAATCATATTAAAGCCAGTTTATGGCTTTTGTTCTAATATATCACAATGTACTTGTTATTATCATAAAAAAAGAAAGCTTCACGGGGATGAATGTCATAGGACTATTAGCATGTGAATGGGTGATTAGCAAAGCGTCAACAAGAGTGCCCGGGCTACAAAAATTAGCATTTATATTATATTAGAAAAGACATGAGAGTCCTGTTTTCCCCGCCCCACTTAGCAACATCATAGCTAATAACTTCATTTCAATTACTTTCAAGTCATTGAGTTAGTTAAAAGAATGGACATGATCATGCAAACTTGTCTCCCAAGGGGGTCTTTGAGAATCATACTCTGGATCATGAACTTACTAAGCAATGCAATTTATGGTCATGAGAATGTCTGCATTTTCACCCTGAACCCTGCCATACAGTTTACCAATCACATTAGAGCCTGGAAGACTATGGGAAATGTGGGCTGTCAGGGACTGACAGAATTCAGATTTCCAAAGGGAAGAACAGATTGGAAAGGTTAAAGGTAAAGGTTCCCCCGCACATGCGTGCTAGTCGTTTCTGACTCTAGGGGCCGGTGCTCATCTCCGTTTCATAGCCGAAGAGCCAGCGCTTGTCCGAGGACGTCTCCGTGGTCATGTGGCCGGCATGACTAGACACCAAAGGCGCACGGAACGCTGTTACCTTCCCACTGTAGTGGTCCCTATTTTTCTACTTGCATTTTACGTGCTTTCGAACTGCTAGGTGGGCAGAAGCTGGGACAAGTAACAGGCGCTCACTCGCTACGCGGCACTCGGGATTCGACCCGCCAAACTGCCGACCTTCCAATCGACAAGTTCAGCGTCCTAACCCACTGAGCCACCGCGTCCCTAACCTTGGAAAGGTTAGAAGGTTGCTATTTTCTGGGGTTACAGATCTGCACCAAAATGGTCTTTCTATGATTTCCACCATTCCAATTGTAGGACAGTATATAACAAGTGAAGAGCCAGTTTTTTCTAGTGGTTAAGGCACCAGGCTAGAGATCAGTAGACAATAGTTCTAGTCCCATAAAAACTGGTGGGTGACTTTAGGCCAGTCAGTCTTTTTTGGCCCAATTCACCTCACAGAGTTGCTGTTGTACAGAAATTCAGAGAAGGACGGAGTTTTAGACATGTTTCTGCCTTGAATTTTTTTTATAAAAATAGTAAAAGTGAATAAATAAATAAAATAAATGTGAAAAAGTGCTTGAAAACCGCTGTTTTACTTCTTGAAAACACTAGTCAATTTTCCATGCCCTTATGCAACTATGGTCAATGGGAAAAGCACTTCAACATCATATTCTTTGTGTGAAGAACAACGTAGGCAGAGAATAACTATGGCCTGGATCAGATCTGCACAACGTATGGCCCATGAGCTGCATGCAGCTGCCAAGCAGTTTTGTGTGCTTCACCAACCTTTTCTGAAAAACTAATAAATCTACCACCACCAAACATTGCCATGAGAAAGATCTATTGCCACCTCTCCAAAACTATGTTGAGGGCTTCCAAAATTTCCCTGACTCCACCAGCTACATCTTCCTCTGCTATTAGACCCCTAGCCACCAAACAACTGATCTGGTGCATCAACTATTCTTTTGTGGCTTGCAGTGATTTACCTTATAGCTCTTTGCCCTGTACCAGTTGTACAGGATTGCCTAGATCCATGGGACTGGATGAGTAGATATCACCATTGTTTGTGGAAGGGTAAATGACAGTTTTCCCTGATGTACCCTTGAGCTACAATTCCCTACACCATATTCTGCGTCATTTGCAAGGGGATTATGATCATTGCAAACACTTTTGTTGTGATGTAAATTGTGATAGGAAGGAAGTAGCAGTAAAATCTGCATCATTTAGAGCTGTGCATAAAATTAATCTCCTTTTCACACTGTGGTTGATGTGAAATGTAATGTTAGTACAACGCACATTGAGGCAGTTTTCAAAGCACAGTTATGCATCCCTAAGCTATAAGGATCACTTGCTAGTAACCTGTTCATTTTCCAAATGCATCTGAATCTATTTCTTCTCAGACTGCTCATCATATGTTTATTTATCACCTGAGCTTCGGCCTACATTTGTAAGGATTAAGAGGAGGAAGGAGAATTGCTTTTTATGGGCTTTACACTCTGTTTTTATGGAAAAGGTCAAGATAGATAGTATGTTCAAGAATGACTTTAACATGCACCTATGATTTAAAAAAAATATATCAACTTTGTTTGAAATTGTAAATGTAGCATGAATCAGTTTTGTCTCTTGGCCAACTCACTATTTTTATTTTTTTTAAAAATTAAATTGTATATGCATTTTTCCTAACTATTATTTCTTGGTAATATTGTAAAACTTCAGAACTATTGAAAATATTTATAAAGTCCCTCACTGCCACCTTTATTCTTCAAGTGTACTCATTACAATTGTCCCTGGGCTGGAGAGTCTATTTAAAAGGCAGCAGAAAACACTTTTGATTTATTTCATTTAAAAATATGCGTTTCAATATTACAAAATAAATATCTACATGAATCAAAAAGGTGCTAAAAGAAATAAAAAACCAGGCAAGCAACAAACCCTAATCTCAAACTCACAGCCCATCAGTAACCTAAACCAGAAGCAAAATCATTGGAAACAAGTCAAAATAGATGAAAACAAGCTATAAACATGAAAACACACATCTCTGTAGGTCATGCCACATTTCTTATCAACAAGGAAAGGTTTATATTGATGGCAGTTCCTGGAACAAGAGGGAAAACAAGGTTCAGATTAAATATGATGCCATTCAAGAGTTTTCTTCTAAAGTAAAATTGCAATCTGAATTCGGAACTTGTAAGAAAAAAAGCAAAGCTTTAATTTCCCTGCTTTATTCCTGTTCTATATCCATCACATTTTTATATGCCAAATGCATGCATTCATTAGTTCCCCAGTGCAAAAAAAAAAGGCAAAAAAAAAAGCTTATAGCCTCCCATGTCCTCCCTGGATCTTATTTCAGGACTGGATCACTTATGCTGACAATGTAATTGCCAGTCAGAGACCATTACCTTTATTTATTCATGTATTTATTTGCAAAATGTCTATCTTGGCAAAAGTAGAAATTCTTTGGCTAGGAACAATAGCAGCACTTATCGTCGTAATTAAAACATCACCATTGCAAATATTCAGCAGAGAATAATATCAGCTGCAGTTGTAGCTAAGATGCTTTAAAAACACAGGGATTGCAGTATTAAAAGACTTCTGAGAAAAATGGTATTCATTTCATGTTCCCAGATTGTTTATTTGTAGTCCTCTGTGCAATGCTCTTTTTTTAAAAACCCCATTTATATCCTGCCCTTCTCCGAAGACTCAGGGCAGCTTACAATTTAAGCACAAACCAATGTGCTTAGCAATAGCCTTCATTCTATGTATATGCCTGCTTATTAGGGCTTTCAGGCCCCCCCAAGCGGCATTATTACAAAGTCAGCTTATTGCCCCCAACAATCTGGGTCCTCATTTTAGCTACCTCGGAAGGATGGAAGGCTGAGTCAACCTTGAGCCTGGTGGGATGTGAACCTGCACTAATTGCAGGCAGCTGGTGTTACTTAAGGAGGCATTAGCCCACTTCTCCACCAAGGCTCATATATCATATATCTTTCCTATAAGCAAACATTTGTACCTTTTGTCTATTCCAGCTTTTTCTAGCTTACCAAGGAGTAGGTTGTGGTCTACTTTATCAAATGCCTTACTGAAATGTAAGTATATTATGTCTACAGCATTTAACTGGTCTAGTCACTTTATCAAAGAATGAACTATGATTGGTTTGGCATGATCTGTTTTTAACAAACCCATCCTGACTACTAGTTATAATTTTGTTTGCTTCTAGTTGTTCACACATCTGCTTTTTGATTATCTTTTCTAGGAGCTTCCCAGGTATTGATATTAAACTGTTTGATCTGCAGTTCCCTGGGTCCATTTTTCCCCCTTTCTTGAAGATGGGAACCACATTTCCAATCTTCAGGTACTTCCCTGGTGCTCCAGGATTTTTGAAAGATATGGTGCAGTGGTTCTGAGATAACATCTGCCAGCTCCTTCAGAACTCTGGGTCCCAGTGATTTATATTCATCAAGGTCAGATAGGTGTTCTCTTATCATTTTCCTGCTTATTTTAATTTTTGTTTCTAGTTTGTCTTTTGCAGTGTTTTTTTGGGTACGTTGGGCTATAGTTTCTTTTTGTGTGAAGACTGATGCAAAGAATGAGTTAAGCAGCTCTGCTTTCTCCCTGCTGCCTGTTATTTCCTTGCCATCCTCTCTCTTTAGTGGTCCTACTGTTTCCTTAACTTTTTTATTGTTGTTAATATGTTGGAAAAAAACTTTTTTATCCTTGATTTCTGTTGCAAGTCTTTGTTCGTTCTGAGCCTTTGCTTTCCTAACTTAATCTTTGCATGTTCTGTCTGTCTGCTGATAATTGATCTTAGTTATGTGCTCCTCTTTCCATTTTTTGTATTTGTCCTTTTTGTCTTTCAGTTCATCAGAGAGATCTTTGTGCAGCCATGCTGGTTTCTTCTTGAATTTCTTGTTTTTCCTTTTCAGTGGTATTCAGTTCTGTTGAAGGAAAAATCTTCATCAGGGTCCAGTCAAAGCCAGGAATAAACAAAATGGAGACTGCTTGAGAAAGAATGTTGTAGTTTATTGAAGAGCAGAGCCAGAAGACACAAGACTCTGGAGCAGCTGACCACTAATTGTTGGGAGTGGTGGGTTTTTATACCTTATTGGGCTTTTATGTTTGGAGTTGTTCTTCCTGTTCCTGTGTCATGAACGTTGACCTTAGCTTTTGAGCATGCCCTTTTGGTATTTTGATGGTGGTGGGTTAATCCTATTATGTCCCAAATGTCACATCCTACTTCTCTGTGGCTGATGGTGTTATGTACTGATACTAACAGTTAATATGTTTGATTTAAATGTGTCTCCAACTGTTTTGGAGGGAATCTGTTTTTAATTTTTGTATTTTGTATTTTTGGTATTTATTGCCCTGTTCACCGCCCTGAGTCCTTCGGGAGAAGGGTGGTATACAAATAAAATAAAATAAATAAATAAATCTGAAGCTTGTATTTGAGCGGGAAACCAGCTTTCAATTTGATTGGTCACCATCTAGTGGAGGCATGTATAAATAGCTGTCAATCTGTCAGTTGACTTCAGTTCTGTTATTCTGAAAATAAAACTGTTGAATTAAATCAGTTTGGTTAATGTCTCCAAGAACCCACTACACAATAGTGGCAACAAAGGTGGGATGCTGCTAAAGAAAAATGCTGACTCCTTTCGGGTCTGAAGCCACTGGGTGCCAGACCAGGCACAAGAGTCCTGGTGGGACCACGTCCCCACCCTTCCTGACAGTAAGCCACACTGGAGGCACAGTTGTCCTGAGGGATCCATCCTCAGGATCTAGGCAGCTCAGCTCCTCTTGCAGCAGAAGGCAATGACCAGGACCTCACTGAACACCTGCCATGGTCAAGCTTGGCAGGCTCAATGAGGTCAATGACTCCCACCCAGAACAGTGGAGTTCCTACATCTCCAGGGTGGACAACTACCTGTGGGCCAACCAGTTCAGAGAGGATAGATTGAAAGTGGCGACACTGCTCTGTACATGTGAACAGGCCACATTCAACATCGCTGAGAATCTGATAGTGCCAACCAGCATTGAGTCAGTAACTTATGCTGACTTAAAAAGAAGACTGAAAGAACACTTTGAGCCCAAGCTGTCCATAATCGCTTGGCATCATGCTTTCGAACAAAGAAAGCAAAAGTCAGGGGAGTCGGTAGCTGAGTTTGTGGCTATATTCCAACAAGTTTCATGTCATTGAGAGTTCCCAGACCAGGAGGATCATCTCAGGGACAGACTCATGTGCGGGCTGGTGAATAGAGACTTGCAGCAGTGCCTATTTGCCATGGAAAAGTTGACCTTCCAAGATGCCCTGAAGGAAATCATGGCAGATGAGGCTTTCGGTGGAGCGATGAAGGCTCTACGGCCTCAAAAGACACCCTCCAGCCAGGTAGCCGTGCATCAAGAGACCACTGAGAGACCGGAAGATTTGGAAGAGGATGATGAGATCGACCGGTTGCAAAGGGAACCCATTTGACGGCATCGTCCTATAGCACAAGCAAGCTGTGAGAGCTGCAGGAGACAACACAAAAGGACTGAGTGCAGGTTTCGCACAGTAGTGTGCCGTGCCTGTGGGAAGCAAGGCCATATTGCCAGAGTCTGTAGAGGTTGCCAGAGAGATGCTCAGACTGCAGACATCCTGCAAAAAGGTAAATGGGCCCCGGGTCAGAATAGGGTTGCATTCTGTTCTGGGAGGAGAAGCATTCTGCGGATGGGAGCCCAATGCCCTCTCAAAGAGGAGCTGAGACTTCAAGTCAAGCTACAAGAGGTCCCTTGTTCCAAGGAGCTAGACACTGGGTCAGCTATGTCCATCATTTCTTACAAGACTTTCAATTATATCTGCAGACAAGGCAAGAAGTTCGCCTGGTGCAGCAGTTGCGCCCCTTTTTGGACCGAGATGCCCTATGCACGGTCACCCATGCCCTTGTCACTTCTCGTCTGGATTACTGCAATGCTCTCTACATGGGGCTGCCCTTGAAGTGCACCTGGAGGCTTCAGCTGGTGCAAAATGTGGCCACGCGGGTGCTTATGGGAGTTATCTCAATACTCCCATGTTACACCTCTCCTGCGCGAGCTGCATTGGCTTCCGGTTGCCCTCCAGGTGCGATTCAAGGTGCTAGTAATTACCTTTAAAGCCCTACATGGCTTAGGCCCGGGATACTTGTGAGACCACCTGCTGCCAATGTCAACCTCCCATCACCCAGTTCACTCCCACAGAGTCAGCCTCCTCAGGATTCTGTCAGCCAGGCAATGCTGGCTGGCGACCCCCAGGGGGAGAGCCTTCTCTGTGGGCGCACTGACCCTCTGAAATGAACTGCCTCTGGAGCTGCGGATGGCCCCTGACCTTCGATCCTTCCATTGTGACCTGAAGACATGGTTGTTCCAACAAGCGGGCCTGGACTGACCATGGTTTTTAATTTGGTTTTTATTGTGTAAATTGTCCCGTATTTCTTATATTCATTGTTTAATTCTTTTTAAATTTTTGTATTTTATGTCTCTTAATTTTTATTGTTGTGAGCCGCCCTGAGTCCTTAGGGAGAAAGGTGGCATATAAATTTAATAAATCCTAATCCTAAGAAGTGAGTTCAACTCAAATCGTCAAGCCTTGTTCTGACAGATTTTCAAAATTGTCGCGTTGCAATAAAAGGTGAAGCCACCATAAGAGTCAGATTCAAATAGTTTGATGGTCCCCTCAACACTGTGGTCACTGAAAGACAGCCTACCAGTCTAATAGGATTGGATTGGTTTAAAGCCCTGAGCATCCGAGTAACTGGCATCCATTGCACTCCAATAGCTGACTTGACAGCAATGTGCCAAGAATTTGCTGATGTGTTCAGTCCTAGCCTGAGACAATACAAAGGGGCACCCATCTCCCTTAATCTTGATCTGGCTGTCACTCCAATCAGGATAAAACCGTGTAGAGTGCCCTTCATGTTAAAGCCTAAGATTGATGTGGAGCTGGACAAACTAGTACAGTAGGGAGTGTTCCAACCTGTGGACAGTAGTTTGTGGGAGACTCCCATAGTGACCCCAGTGAAGCCTAATGGGGACATCCACATCTATGCAAACTACAAGTGCACAGTAAACAAGGCACTACAGTAACATGCTTACCCAGTTCCAGTGGTAAGTCACATCCTCACATCACTTCAAGGAGGTTGCCTGTTTGCCAAACTAGACCCCGCTCAGGGATGCCACAGTAAAGGCACAGATAATCATCATTCACAGAGGGGCATTCAGTTTGTCACCTGCAGTTTGGTGTAAGTGTTGCCCCAGGATTATTCCAAAGCATTATGAAACGGACACTTAAAGATATACCAGGTGTCTGCCCCTATTTTTATGACATCCTGATTGCAGGAGAATCTGCGGCAGTCCTAGCAGATCGCCTCAATGGTTCTGTGCAGTGGGGTTGAAGTTAAAAAAAGAAAAGTGTCAAATTGGAGTGAACTCTACTGAGTTCTTGGGATTCTGGATAGATGCTGCTGAAATCCATCCATCAGAGGCTAAGCTAAAAGCTATACAACAACTCCCCAGACCTAAATCCAAAGGGGAACTGCAGGCATTTCTGAGACTCTTAAAATTTTATCACTTGTTTCTGCCACACAAAGCTGTGTTGGCAGAGCCATTCCATCGACTATTAGTCAAAAAAGCACCCTGGGTGTGGGCAAGCACCCATGACAAGGCATTCAGAGCAGTCAAATCACTGCTATCGTCAAACTCTGCATTAGCCCATTTTAACGAAAAACTGCCCATGACTTTAGCATGTGATGCATCACCTTATGGCATTAGACCAGTTCTAAGCCATCAAATGGCAGGTGGTCATGAAGCCTCCATAGCATATTATTCTAGACATTATCATCAGCAGAGAGAAACTATGCTCAAATAGACAAGGAAGCTCTTGCTATTGTAGCAGGAATTAAGAAATTCCATGACTTCCTATATGGGTGACCCTTCGCCATTTTCACTGATCACAAGCCACTGCTTGGCTTTTTTATGGCTGACAAGCAGACTCTGCAGATCCTGTCACCAAGAATGCCGTGATGGTCAATTTTTATGGCTGCCTATTCATACAGGTTAGTCCGTAAGCCAGGCAAGGAAATGGGCCATGCTGATGCACTCAGCTGACTGCCTCTGCCTCAAACTGATCCAGACCCAGACCCAGCAGCTCACATCCTGGCAATCCATGATCTTTCTGAGACACCCCTACACAGAGGAGATGTGGCCGCCAAAACTGCCATTGACAGATGTTCTGAACTGGGTGTTGAGGGGATGGCCAGAAAACAGGCCAGGTCCAGAGTTCCAGAGCTATGCCAGCAGAAAGAATGAGCTGTCAGCCCACAAGGGCTGTGTACTGTGGGGAAGCAGGGTGATTGTTCCACCCACATTGCAAGCCAGTGTATTAGAATCTCTGCATGAGGGACATCCAGGCATTGTTAGAATGAAAGTACTTGCAAGAAGCTACTTGTGGTGAACAGGTCTGGATAAGGTCATTGAGGCTCAAGTAAGGAGCTGTCGGGTCTGCCAAGAAACCTGGCCAGAAATTCTTCAAGCACCAGTGCACTGCTCACAGACCATGCAAACTCCATGGTCACGCATGCACATTGATTTTGCAGGATAAGTATTCCTCATTGTAGTGGACAGCTATTCAAAATGGCTAGAGGTAGTACCTGTCCAATCTATGACTACTACCAGGACCATCCAGTAATTGCACAGGCTTTTTGCTACACATGGCCTGCCGAATGTCATTGTGTCAGACAATGGGGCACAATTCAGGGCAGCAGAGTTCCAGTCCTTCCTTAAAGCTAATATGATTCGACATACCACTTCAGCTCTGTTTCATCCTGCTTCCAATGGCCAATCTGAACAGATGGTGAGATCCATAAAAGAGGCTCTAAAAAGACTAACAACAGGAAACTGGAATCATTGCCTGGCAAACTTTCTCTTATGCCAGCACACAACACCAAGTACCACTACAGGTCGCAGCCCAGCTGAGCTTAGATGGGGTCATCGACTCCCGACAAAGTTGGACCATTTCCAACCAGCTGCAGAAATGTCACAACCCAAGCCTATAAGGAATTTACAGCTGGGTGAGCCTGTTTGGGCAAGAAACTATGGGCAGGGGGCACCTTGGGTGGTTGCTATTGTGAGAAAGGTGTCAGAGCCACTATCTTACGAGGTGGTCCTGGACAACGGTCATGTGGTCCAATGCCACATTGACCAATTGTGGCAGCGGCAGGCAAGTCAGAGTCCTGGAGCAGAAGGACTATAGACATGTATAAGAAAGCTGCCATTCCCGAATTGCCCAGACCCACAGAAACTGTATGAGAAGGACCAAAGTCACCACAGAACAGTGTACCGTGTTTGCCGGCAAGTGATGCGAGCAAACACAGCGGTACAGCTCTACCCAGTACTGACGGACATAGTGGCACTGGTCTACCCGGTGCCGACAGACATAGCGGAATGGGACTACTGGGTACGGCCAACCGGCAAGTTGATTGGGAGCCCCAAACAGCCTTGTGGCACTCCAAAAGAACTTGTAATCCACCAGCATATTTAAATGACTATGTGCATAAAATGTACTGGGAATGACTTTGTCCAGGGGGAAGGGGTGCTATGTACTGATATTAACAGTCAATATATTTGATTTAAATGTGTCTTCAACTGTTTTGGAGGGAAGCTGAAGCTTGTATTTGAGCAGGAAACCAGCTTCCAATTTGATTGGTTGCTGCCTAGTGGTGGCATGTATAAATAGCTGTCAGTCTGTGGGTGGAGTTCAGTTCTGTTATTCTGAAAATAAACCTGTTGCATTAAATTGGTCCGGTTAATGTCTCTAAGAACCCACTACACAATAGATGGCTTACTTCCTGTGCTGGATTTCTTAGATGGAGGGTTGCTGGTTCTAATTCTTTCGCTCTGTTTTGCAGCAAGGGATTTCAAAAGATCCTGTCTTGAATGGGATTCTGCCTAGTAGTATTTGTTCATGAATGGGGCCTCAGACTTTCTGAATGGGATTATCAAATCTGCATTTCTAAAAGGTGGTTTTCTACTGGGGGATATTAAGAAAAACTGGGCCTGCTTTTCTGCCTTTAGGATCCTTTGGAGAAATATAATATTCTGCCTTTTTAACATCCCAAAATATTTCTTTCTCTGGGGCAGGGGTGCTGTCCTCCACAGTTCTAAACCTGGCTTTTTAAACAGTGTTAAGATTTTTCATTCCATCATAATTAAAGTAATGGTGAGTATAACAGGAAATACATTGGTCAGAGAAACAAAGTAACTATATCAAACAACTATGAAGTGGCAGTTAAAAATGTTCTCGTATCTTGTAATTTCCTGAATTCACTGAATTAACTCTAAAGATTAACTGATATTTAACAATTATGCCTATTGTTTTGAAGAATCAATGACTATAACAGGTTGTGCCAGAACATGTTTCAAAGATAAGTTTAAAATGTATAATATGAATCAATCAGTCAATCATTAATAAATGAAATATGTTTCACGAATAAGACATAAACACACTATGAACCTACCCATGATTCTACAGGAAAGAGATGTTATCTTTAATTTTGCCACTATAAAATCTATAGTAAGACTTCTATAAAAATTCTACAGGGTTAGATTACAGGTAATCCTTAATTTATGGCTGCAAAGGAACCTCTGTCAAAATCTGGTTGTTAGTTGGCTGATTCCTCAGGCATTGTGGTACCTGTTCTGTTGTTCTGAAGCTTAGATAAAACAAAACCTATTTTCCCATGGATCAAGTATTGAAAGATCCCAGAATCCAGATTTTAAAATAGATCTACTGCCAACTCAAAAATGAAGTGATGAGTGAGAAAAAAGCCATGGTTCTTAGGTCCCACAAGATGTCAGTGTTTAATGGAGATGACCTGGAGTGGACTCAGTCTGCTGGAATGTACTGGGCAGACAGAAGCAATTGGTCTTCAGCTATTCAGGCTGCAAGTCATAGAGTTCTTCTATAGAGAGTCCTGTTATTTCTTTTTTTTTATTGAAAGGTTTTACAATACATTTTATCTTTAACAATCCCCCCTCCCTCCACCCACCCCTACCTAACCCTCCCTATCCCTCCCCCCCTTCCCCCCTCCCCAGAGCTAAGTACAAGGTATAAAAACAAAGAACAATCATAAACAACCATATGCTAACAACAATAAACTATTAAGTCTATCGCACTCTAGCTCATATGAAATGACTACAAGCAATACTAATATTACATTAAAAAAAAGAAAACTTATTCAAATGCTAAGTGAAACTTTTTAGTCCCATATTTGTTCTGGATATAAGCAATCCACTTTTTCCACTCCATAATATAACGTTGTTGCGAGTGATCTTTCAAATAAGCCGAAATCTTTGCCATTTCGGCCAGGTTAGAAACTTTTAAAGTCCATTCTTCTATAGTCGGGAGTTCCTCCTTCTTCCAATATTGACCTATTAAGAGTCTTGCTGCTGTGGTTAAATTCAGCATCAACTTAATGTCCACAACAGTAGCATCTGTAATTATGCCCAATAAGAACAATTGCGGACAAAACTTTATCCTTTGCTTGAAGATCTTCTGCATATTCCACCAAATTTTTATCCAAAAAGCCTTAACCTTTTTACAGGTCCACCATATATGAAAATACGTTGCATCTTCGCCACCACATCTCCAACATTTAGGTTGATAGTTCGGATACATACTTGCAAGCTTTTTAGGATCTAAATGCCATCTATAAAACATTTTGTAAAAGTTCTCTCTTAAGTTTTGGGCTTGCGTAAATTTTACGTTCCTCACCCAGATCTTTTCCCACGTGTCCATTGTAATAACTTCTTGAATATTCTGAGCCCATTTTATCATACAGTCTTTAACAAGTTCTGTTTCTGAACCAATGTCTATCAATGCAAGATAAATCCGTTTGATATGTGCTGGACCCTGGTTTCTAATTTGCTTTACCAAATTTTCATCAGTCATTGAGAAACCAATTTTCTGGTCTTCTTTCCACCTGGCACGTAATTGACCATATTGAAACCAAGTTTGAACGATCTTCTCATCTCGCAAAAGATTGTACAGCTTCAAACGCCAAACGTTCCTCTCCAAGCTTAAGATCTCCTTGTACGTAGTCACATCATGTTTGAAGCCAACATTTATGTTTTCTATTGCATGTTTTGGGATTGCCCACAACGGCATCTTGTAGTCTAACTTGTATCTATACTTCTTCCAAACTCTCAACAATGCCTGTCTTAAAATATGCACTTTAAACACATTATCTACCTTCTTATCATATAGTAAATATGCATGCCAGCCAAATAACAAGTCGTGGCCCTCAAGATTTAATAATCTCCCTTGTGTCAAATTAATCCAATCACTTATTCCTGACAACGCAGCAGCTTCATAATATAATTTAAGACTGGGCATTTTAAGACCACCTCTTTCACGCGTATCCTGCATAATCTTAAGTTTAACTCGTGGCCTTTTCCCTGCCCATACAAATTTATTGATACCCCTTTGCCATTCTTCCAGATTAGAGTCTCTTTTAAGAATCGGTATCATTTGGAATAAAAATAAAAATTTAGGCAGGACATTCATTTTCACTGCTGCGATTCTTCCCAGTAAAGACAATTGCAATTTTTCCCAACTCTCCAATTCTTTTTGAATTTTTCTCCATAACTTTTCATAATTATTTTTATATAACTTTGCATTTGAGGGTGACAAATACACCCCCAAATATTTGACCCTTTTAACAATCTCAAATCCAGTTAATCCTTCTAAAAGGGCCTTTTGCGATACTGTCATATTTTTGGCTAATATTTTAGTTTTTTGTACATTAACCTTAAATCCAGAAACCTTAACATATTGCATTATTATCTCCATCAGGTCCACAACAGAATTTTCTGGCTGGGTCACCGTAACAACCAGATCATCTGCGAATGCCCTCAATCTATAATCCTGATCTCTAATTTGAATACCCTTAATTTTTTCCGAATTCCGTATTTTTATCAATAATATCTCCAAAGTTAATACAAATAATAGAGGTGATAACGGACACCCTTGTCTTGTGCCCTTTTCAATATTGCATACTTCAGTCAAACTATTATTTACTATTATTCGGGCAGTTTGCTTTTGATATAATGCCCTAATTGGTTGTAAAAATTTATCCCCAAAATTCATTTTATCTAGAACTTTCATCAAAAATTGCCAATCCAGTTGATCAAAAGCTTTTTCAGCATCTAGAAAGATTAACGCCGCAGGGATCTGGTTGTTCCTTTCCAAAAACTCCACCACGTCAACTATATGCCTCACATTATTTTTCATTTGTCTACCACTAATAAACCCAGTTTGATCCCCATGAATCATCTGTTGCAAAACCCTCATCAATCTATTAGCTAAAACCTTGGCAAATATCTTGTAGTCCATATTTAAAAGTGAAATTGGTCTGTAGTTTCTTACTTGGGTAACATCCTGATCTTCCTTCGGAATCAAGGAAATAAAAGCAGTTCTCCAAGACGGAGGCACCCTTCCTCCCCTTTGAATTGTCTGAAACAATTCCCTTAATGGCTTTATCAGCTCCAATTGTAGATTTTTGTAATAGACCGCAGTCAGTCCATCCGTACCTGGCGCTTTGTCCACCTTCAGTTGCTTAATTGCTAAAAGAATTTCTTCTTCTGTTATCAATTGATTAATCTCTTCCTTTTGTTCTTGTGTAAGAACCGGGATGTTAGCATTCTTCAAATATACGTCAATGTCTGTTTCATTAATCTTATCTTTAACATATAATTTGGAATAAAAGTCCACAAAGGCTTCCTTAATAAGATCCTGTTGAAACACAACCTTGCCTTTATGTTCTATTTTATCTATGTTAGAAGCCCTTTGTTTTTTCCTTAACCTGTAAGCTAACCACCTACCTGGTTTATTGGCATTGCAAAAAGTGTTATGCCTAGCAAACCGTAAGTTAATTGCCACTTGGTCAGCCATCAACTTATCAAATTGTCCTCTTAGCAAATTAATAACCTCTTTAATCTTCACATCCAATGGATTCAAAATTAGGGCCTTTTCTTTTTCCCTAATTTCATTCTCCAATTCTTTCCTCCTGACTTCCAAATTACGTCTGTATTTATTATTCATATATATTAACACCCCTCTCATATAGGCTTTACTAGCATCCCAAACCATGTCCATAGAAGTATCCTTGTTCATATTAATTTCAAAAAAGTCCTTCATCTGCTTTTTACATTCTTCCACATTACTCTGATTTCTAAACAAATTCTCATTTACGCGCCAAGAGCGCCTATCTCTATTATCCTTGTTGATCTCTAACCAGACTGGACTATGGTCAGATATAGTTCTTGCACAAATCTTCTTAATCCTAGAAAAAAATAATTAGTCAATAATATAAAATCAATCCTAGAAAAAGATTGGTGTCTATCAGAAAAAAAGTATAATCCCTTTCATGTAAATGTGTTTCTCGCCAAATGTCTCGCAGTTCCAGATCATCCTTCATTTCAAAAAAAGATTTAGCCAATCTAGTATCACTCGGGGCATGTTTAAAAAAACCAGATTTGTCCAGTTGTACATGCAAGACACCATTCCAATCTCCCATAAAAATAAAAGATTTATAATCCAACTGGGTAATCTTTGTATGTAGTGAACTGTAAAAGTCAGTTTGTTGTTGATTAGGAGCATACAATCCAACTAAAAGCGTTTTTTTGCCTTCTAACAGCAAATCTATCATAACATATCTTCCTTGTTTATCTGCTTCAATTAGTTCCACTGTAAAAGTATTCTTGACGTAAATAACCACTCCATTCTTCTTATTCATAGCAGAAGCTATAAATTACATACCCAACCTTGAGTTCAACAAGTACTTTTGGTCCATAACCCTAATATGTGTTTCTTGCAAGCAAATAACATCAGTCTTAAATTGTTTTAAATATTGAAAAACTTTCTTTCTCTTCTGTGGTGAGTTTAATCCATTGACATTCCAGGTTAGGAACTTAGTTGCCATTCTTGGCATCCCAAAGCTTCTGGAGCATGCCTGCCAGGACCCCTTTAACTTCCTTAGGCCGCGCCCCTCCCACAGCTTCGCTATAGGTACGCTTTGGAGGTTCCATAACTTTCTGCTGATCTTGCTCTTGCTCTTGTCTCACTCGTCTTGAGGCGGCACGCGTCATCCTCTGCTCTCTAGCATCTGCCGATGAAGCTGTAATTTGATCCCCTCCAGTACCATTCTCCTCTGTCTGTATTCCTTCAGCATCTTGAGGCTTTCCCTCGCCATTTTTCTTTACAGATTCCAAAAGTGGTGGAGGGGTTGCTTTTAGAACTTTACTGTAAAAGTCACGTGCCTGAATCACTGTAACCAAACGGTGTCTCTTGCCTTCATGCATCACCACCATGCCCACTGGAATCTCCCATCTAAACTTGATGTCACATTTCTTAAGTTCCTGTGCCAAAAAAGCAAAATCTTTCCTTCTCCTTAAAATTCTTGGAGGAATTTCTTTTAAAACCAAAACTTCTTGCTCAGCAACCACAAGCTTAGTATCATAAGCAACTTGGATAACTTCATTCCTAATTGCTCTCTTTGTAAAGTAAACCACCACATCTCTAGGTAGCTTCCTCTGTACCGCTCTGCCTGCCTCTTCACACTCGAAATTCTTTCCTTCTGGCAGGGGTGGTTGCTAACGCTTGGTTCTGCTCCAAAAAACACGGAGCAGAAGCGCTGCGCAGCCCGGAGCAAACCCAGGCTTTGGGTGGGGCTCAATCCTTCAGCCGCCCAAACTAAAAGCTCAGGCGGCCCTGGAGAGCTCAACCCCTACCTGGGGCCTCACCCCCTCCTCTTCTCCTGAGGAGGGGGCTTCCGAATCACCAAAACAGCTGATCGGCGCTGTTTTCGGCAATTCAACAAAGCCACGGAGCGGACAGCCCGGAGATGGCTGTCTTCAGCGTCGCGTCGCCACTGGAAGTCCTGTTGTTTCTATATCTTGGTTCTAATCTTAAGTGATCAGAGGAACTGAGAAATCTACTCAGTGTCTGTTTGATACAGGCAGTTAGATACTTGAAGACAATTTTCAATACTTTAAACCCTTAATCAGTGGTTTCCCTCTATATTCAGTATGTAAAATGGGCATTATTTACCCAAAGCAGAGCAAATGGGATTTCATTAGGAGAGCTGAAATTACATGCTTAATTTTTCAGGCATTTTACCAACAACATTTTGTTTTCCTTTCTTTCTTTTTTAATCCAATTTTATTTCAGACTTTCAAAATTTCTTCTCTTGCACGGGATACCTGGGATCTGTTTTGTTGAGATAAAAGGTTTTTAGTATGTATCCGTTTGAGCCATAAGAGGTCAGTGTTGTGTGAGAAAAGCTTCAAATCTAGGAAACTATCTATGAGGCTGTGCTGCTCTGTAAAAGATCAAAAGCTCTAATTTTCTGTGGCTATTAAGACCCCAGACATCTATATAGCCTGAGGTTTTTAATCAAACAACTCTATTTTAGTCAGACAATTTTAAGTAACTCTAGACAATGTATACAGATAATGGTCAACATTGCCATTTGGACAAAATTGCCAGCAGCACAGTTTCCCTTCAAAGACTCAATTTTATTTCCTCCAGTTTATCCACCCTTTATGGCAGGGATTTTATTGATGTATTATATCTGGAAATTTTTATATTCTTATATGCATTACACTTCACTTTTGGTAGAGAATTTTTGCACCTTAAAAATAGGGATAATTCATATTAATATTTGTATAATCTTAGCTTTTAAAAATATCACCTCTCTTCTTACAGAGAGACATTAAGTCTACCCAAATGTGTAGTAGACCACATGGAGCATGAAAGACTTAGGGATAACTCCATGTGATCTTTTTCTTCATTGCAATCCTATTTTTCCCACTATTGCTTTGAACAATCAAAGCACAAGCATAAGAAAAGATGAAATAATATCCCTGGTGTTGGGAAGGGGGGGTGTCAAAGGAAACAAAATTCAAAAGAAGCCCCTGATGTATTGTACATGTATCATGAAAGTACAAACAGCATGTGGTGGGATGTCACAAAGCTGCTTTTATCATTCTAATGAAAGTAGCAAGCTCCTGTAAACATTGCTCAAAGGATAATTATGCCAGATTTGGTAATAGTGAGGAAAGAATGGAACACATGGAGTGTTTTTCACATTGCTCTATCTATGGGAAATCCTCTCTTCATGTGAGCAAAGAAACACTTCAAGTTAAGATGGTTCCCATTCTTAACACACACCTTGTTCCTCATGAATTAAAACCAATACATAGGGTTCATACTGGGGTGTTCTTGAGCTTGATAATACCAGAAGGAAAAGGTTTGTTGTGCCCCCTTTATATATAGATGAACTTTATGACACAGAATTTGGATATATGAAGAACACTTACCTTCTTCAATTTATCTTCAACTAAATTTCATTTTTAATGTGTATAATTGTGCTCTATCTATCTATCTATCTATCTATCTATCTATCTATCTATCTATCTATCTTTTCTGCCTGCCTGTACTTTCCAGCAAAATGGATTCTTTACAGGTCCCCTCCATTAAACTCTGTCATTCTTGTGGCACCTAGGAAGTGTGTCTTTTCTGTTATGCCTCTATTCTCTGGAACAGCATCCCCTCCACAAGATAATGGATTCCAGAAAAAATTAAACCTGTGATGTTGATGCTCTTGTTTGTATAAGGCCCCTGATCTATTCTGTTTTTTATTTTGTTGTTTATTAGATAATTTTATTCTAAATTGCTTGTCTGATGTAATGTTTTTAGCTGTATTTATAGGCCTTTCTTACTGTTATATGTCACCGAGTCCACTGGAGATGTGGATCAACAAATTTAAACAATAATAATAACTAGAAGTACTATTTGTTCCTGGAGCACTATGAACATCAGGGGAAAAAATCCTCTCTTCACTAAAATTTTTAACATTACAGGAATCCTGTTAGGATTTAACAATGTTATATTTTATGATTACTTGAAAAGTTAAAAGAGGTTTTATGCTGGAAATGGCCTTAAATTTCAGAAAAATTTAAGAAGAAAAAAAAAGGAAACATGAGATATATCTTTTTTTATTGAAAAGTTTTTCAATACATTTTATCTTTAACAACCCCTCCCCCCACCCCCTACCCAACCCTTCCTAACCCTCCCCCCTCCCCTTCCCCCCTCCCTGTCCCCGACTTCCCAGAGCTAAATACAAGGTATAAAAATAAAAACAATCATAAACAACCCTATGCTAACAACAATAAACTATTACCAGTAAGTCTATAGCACTCTAGCTCATATAAAATGACTACAAGCAATACAAATATCATATCAATACTTATTCAAATGCTAAATGAAACTTTTTAGTCCCATATTTATTCTGGATGTAATCAATCCATTTTCTCCATTCTGTAATATAACGTTGTTGCGAATGGTCCTTTAAATACGCCGATATCTTTGCCATATCCGCCAGGTTAGACATGAGATATATCTTGAATTATTCAACAAATGATGCTCCTCCTGCTCCAAAACACTGATTTTTTTTTGTTTACAAGTATTCATAATGAAGTACTTTATGTATGTCACAACACACCACTTCTTTGTCACAGAACTAGCCTTTTTATTTTTGATCATTGTTCCATTTAATTTATAGGAGGTGAATTGAAGCATAGTTATATTGCAATAAAACAACAGAAGTACAGGAACTGAATTTGTAGGAACCATCAATGAACAATGATACAGCAGATTATTTAGATCAAAATACAGCGTATCATTGTTCTCCACTGGGAGCGGTAGAAGCATATAAACATAAATCTTCTCACATTGTTAGATCAGCAACCATAGGCCTTGCAGACCTCATGCTGTGTGAGAGTTTCCTTGGCTAAATTCTTGCAAGCTACTGTAAATGTTTTTTATCCATCTTTATCTGGATTCATACTTAAGGCCAAGTCATAAATAATGGTTTATAGATAGTTGAGTTCACACACTGAAAAATCAAACCATATAACTACATTATGGCTTAGAATTATGCATGAATTCAGCCTATAAAAGGCTTTAATGGTAGATTGGGGTAGGCATGACTACAGCAGCTTTGAAATGATGGATATATTGGAGAGAAACTGGACATCTGAACTGTAACATAAATTGTAGTGCCACTGACATTATTTAGATTTCTAAGATTATATTAATCAATCAATATAAATCCATGGAATAGTATTAATGGATTAACACAGCTTCAGAATTAAAGATAATAATAAAAAGAATTTTATTATAGACAGAATTTCTCTGAAATTTTAACTATATTTTTATATTTTTCCTTCTCTTTGTCCACACAAACACAAAAACAACCCCACAATAATTCAGATGTTATAAATAACATGTATCAATAATCAGTTACTACAAATCAGGTGTAGATATTACTTACTACTGCATTTAATCATTCTTTTATCTATACACAAGCCTGAAAAAACTACAGTTCTTGATATCTTAGTAAATTTCAAATATTGAAGATATAAGTAAGAAAAACACTAGGGTCCTTAACGCACAGCAGTTGATATAAAAATATTAAGTCAATACAAGAACTAACTATATGAGTTAATGTTCCAACTCCTGGTTTGCATATCTAATTGCAAGGTTAATTATTATCACACCTTATTAAGCATTCACTGAGCTGTGTAATACAAACACATCAAAACATGCTAATTTCATATTGTTTAAAATGACTCTTCATTGGTTTATAGGAAGAAAACGTTCAAACTTGTTTGTTCAGAGGTCATGTAAATAATAAAAACTCCAAGTTCCTTCTACTTCTGAGATAGTATACATCAGGGCTTTTCAACCTTTTCACCCATTACACCACTTTTAGGATATGGCAACATCCGACTACCACCAGTCGCCTAGCAAGGTGTCAAAAACTTGATGATAAAACAAAAACAAAAAAAGGAAAAAAGTGATGAAGTACAGCTAGTCCTCAACTTACAACAGTTCGCTTAGTGACTGTTCGAAGTTACAATGGCACTGAAAAAGTGCCCCCCAAGCCACAGCCGAGCAAGACAACTGCCTGCCTGCCCAGCGGCGCTCTTCCTCCTGCCCGAGGTTTTCATTGTTGTGAGCATTTCTGTTGAGAATAGGCAGCGGGGGTGGGGTTTTTTTTGTTTTTATTCCCCCCTCCCATGTGCTGGGTGGTTGCAGCAGGTTTTGGTCACTTCACATGACCCTGGGACACTGTGACCATCATAAATATGAATCAGTTGCCAAGTATCTGAATGTAAATCACAAGACCCTGGAGATGCTGCAATATTCCAGCTGATCGGCGCTTTTTCTGGGCTCAGCAGAAGCGCCAGGATCAGTGCCGAGCTCCAACTGGAGCCTGGCGCTGATCCTGGAGCTTCTGCTGAGCCCTGACAGCCCCGAAGAAGTGCCAATCAGTTGGAAAGTGGTGCTGATCCTGGCACTTCCGCTGAGCCCCGACAGGCCTGCAGCTCGAGCCATCTCTTGCTCAGGCTTGTGCGGTGCTGCCACTGGTTCAGCTCATTCCCCTCCCTCGCTACCACTTTTCTAAGATGGTCATGTACCACCTGCCAGGTGCCAATGTACCACAGGTGGTACCCGTACCACTGTTTGAAAAGCCCTGGTATACATGAATGACTTGGAAGATGGGTGGGGGAGGGGGAGAGATGCTACCTAGAGAAAGTGGTGGGATTCAGCTGGTTCGTACCACTTTGACAACAATGCTAGCTAATTTTTTGTTGTCCAGGCCCAGAATGGACTTCTGGAAATGGCATCCACACAGAGAACCAGTTTTTCACATATTTAAATCGTACCACTGCTAGAGAAGCTTTGGATAAAGAGTGCAGGGGAGGGGGAGCCAATAGCTCAGTAACAGGCAAAGAAAGAAACTCAGAAAGAGCTTTCCTACTCAATCAAGCTGTAAAAGAGAGAGGGGGCAAGACTGATGTCAGCCTTCCCAAGTAGATTAGGCAGGAAATATGAACAGATGAGCTAATTCTGCTAACCCTAAGGATACATTGACAGAATTTTGCAAATCTAAAAATCTCTTTTTACAGTGTGATAAATTAGGGAGGGTCCTTTCTGAATCTCTTTCTCTGCCCATTATGCAGGTTTGGGCTTTCACCTCTTATCTGATTGTTCCCTAGGCAGCATCTCTTCCCTCCTGTATCTCAGGATCATACCCACATACACAACATATAAAAAGAGGGTAATAGCTTAGGAGTCAAAGGATAGTTCTACATATTATCCAATTACTAAAAATACAAGTGCTGCCTATTCTAAGGGGAATTGATTTACAATTGTGTGTGTGTGTGTGTGTGTGTGTGTGTGTGTGTGGTGTGTGTGTGTTCTTTAATTTGTGTTTTATTAATGGTAAAGGTAAAGGTTCCCACACACATGCGTGCTAGTCGTTTCCAACTCTCCAGCGCTTGTCTGAGGACGTCTCCGTGGTCATGTGGCCGGCATGACTAGACACCAAAGGCAAATGGAATGCTGTTACCTTCCCACCGTAGTGGTCCCTATTTTTCTACTTGCATTTTTATGTGCTTTCGAACTGCTAGGTTGGCAGAAGCTGACACGAGTAACAGGCGCTCATTCTGTTACGTGGTACTCATGATTCAACCCGCCAAACTGCCAACCATCTGATCGACAAGCTCAGCGTCTTAACCCACTGAGCCACCATGTCCTTATCATGTTTTATTAGGTCTGCACAAATCTTGTTTCACTCATATTCAGAAAGGGTTGTATTGTTTGAGTCCTGAGAAGTCATTATACTCCTATGCAATGAAATACAAAGTGGAAAGGTGCTTGTAACTCATTCTGTACTGAGTGGAATACAATATCTTGGGAAGCACGTAGTGAAAAATAGACAACATTTCTTAAGCCCTTTTCATGTGCAAAAGTAATGGATTATAGCCCATCTGATAGCTGCAGGTCAGCAAAATAATTGTTGCCTTCAGGGAAAGTTTAGGATCTAAAAGTTATTAAAAGCTTGTATGCCAAACCCTTATGACCAGAAGCAAATGGTTTCGTAACATTAGTTTTAATCTATCATTACTTCTCCTCTTCTCTTCTTAATTTTGCAACCATGGGGGTTTAGGTCCTCGGGGATCAAATGAGGGTTAGGATTAAAGCAAATAAAGAAGAAGCAACAAACAGGCTAGGCACCATTTTTTGTGTTGAAATAAACACACTTTGATTTAGGGTCACAGATGTAACTTTCAATCCCATTTTTCTCTTTTACAATTGGAAAGATTCATTTTATTACTTTTAGTTTAAAATCTATATTATTATTTTTTCAGAATGGATATCTCAAAATGGGCTGATTGTGGTATTAAAATAAGTTAAGATGGCAATTGCAATCTTTGTGGCTTTGGCTGCAACAGCCTGCAGGATCATATTTATTTCCCCTTTATCCTTGAATTCCAACTAACGTCCAAAGACAGTTTTAGAAAAGAAATAGGATCAGTGGTTGCTATACTGTGATTTTGTAAATAATTTGAAATTGATAATGAGCATTATGGAAAACTAGAGATGAATGGCAAGTCACAATTTCATCATTTTTATTAGTTTATATTATAAAATACAAAAATACAAAAGAAAATATAGGAAAATAACGGAAAGAGAAAGGAAAGGAAAAGTGTATGGAAAAGGGCAAAAATAAACAAAAGGTGTTGACTTCTGACTCCCTTTGATACAGTAGAATAGGATAATAATATCAAACACCAACTTTTTACTTTTACATAATAATATAAACTAGCCATTTCTATAACAACAAGCCTATCTAATCAGTGAATCCCAAAATCAAAGTTTCATTTTTTTTCTACCTCAGGCATAAAGTCCAGAAATGATTCCCAAGTAGAAACAAAAGCAATTATGTCTCTATTTTAATCAAAGCAGTCAATTTAGCCATCTATACTGATGCCATCAACATTTGCAGCCCTTCATCCATTGTAGGAATGACTTGCCTCTCCTTCTATTTTTCTGCATAAAATAATCTTGCTGGCATCAACATATATAGCATCAAAGTTCCATTCCCCCCCCCAAATCTTTTTTCATCAAACCCCAAAGAAGGCACAATTTCATCATAATGTCTTCTGGCAATGAGTCTATGACAGCTTGGCATGGCCATCTCACCACTGCCAGCTTGCCACCACCAAGTCACCTATGCCAACTCATCCCCAATTCGCCACAGGATAACTCCACAGGGCCAACTTGCCACAGGGAAAATTCGCTGCGAGCAACGAGAGGGAAACCCAGCTAAGCACATGAGTGGGTAGGCAAAGCACAGAGTGGTGGTGGCAGCTTAGTGGGCTTCCCGTTTTTACACCCCCTGCCACTGACACGGCTGCTGAGCTTTGGGCTGAAGAGGCCGAGGATGTTGGTGGCGGTGGTGGGCAGGATGGGTGGGTAGTGGGGAGGCAATGGCAGCCAGGTTGTCTCATTTTCACATGCCACCCACCCTACCCACTCCTCTCTCTTTGACCTTGAGCTCGGCAGCAGCATTGGTACCAGGGAGTGTGAAAATGGGAAGCTGCTAGCCACCAACATCACCCTGTGCTCTGTCCACCGGCATGTCCAGCTCTCTCTTTGGCTGCCCACAGCAAGTTGTCCTTGAAGTGAGTTGGCCTGTGGCAACCTGGCAGCAGTGAATTGGCAGAGGTTAATTGGTGGTGGAGAGGTGGTGGTGGGGAGCTGGCTGTGCCACACTGGCCAAGCCAAGTTGTCCCATTTCATCTGGCATTACTTCCCACAAAATGGCAGCCATTTTCTTTGAGTGCCCATATGATTTCAAAATCTTCATTGTACCCATAGTTGCAGGGAAGATACAGAGAAGTTTGGGATTCCTGTTTGTCCTTAATTATACTTATTTTAGTAATAGCTATAGCATCTAAAAGATTTTAGTCAATTAAATCACCTAGCAAACCACTAGGCTTTATGTAATAATTTTCATTCTTTCATTCTTCTTTCACATACAGGAGTCTGCAAGTGACAAAATACACATTGCAATGTTGTGATGGAAACTCTGTCCCTTACATACATTTGTATTCTCCTTCTTCTCCTCCCCCTCCCCCTTTCCCTCCTCCCCCTGATCCCCTCATTATACCATTCTATATATTTCTGTTTAAGCCTACTTTCCCATTTCCAGTGTTCACATTGCAGATACACTACATAATCTTTTACCAATACCTAAAATTCAAGAATATCAATATATGTCATGAACAAAACATTTTTGTATATTTGATTAACAGCTGTTACATATACTCAATAATTACTTTTCCTGTGCTGAATCATCTTTGCAAATATAGTAATTATCAAGCCCCACAAAGATCACCACAAAATCAAGAAACAAGAATTACAGAGACTTGACTTAAGTATGTTTAATGCTAGTCTTGGGGGAAGATACAGAGTACTGGAATTGGAATTTCCAATTCTCGTTTATATTGGGTTTGTCAAAACAGAATCTTTTTGAATGATTTGAAATGCTTCTTCCTCAGTTCCTTGCCACATGGGCTGATTGATCTTTATAAGATGAACTACCACCTTCTATTGCTTGCTCCAATGTGCCCATTTACTTTCCAGCCTCCCTATCATAGTCAGCACTGAATCATTTTTCTAAATAGGACAATTTCTTTGTGGGAAAATGAAAAGGCTGGTGGCAATGGAGAAAACTTGTGTTTCAGCTGCAGTGATTGCGATGGGTATTGCATGAAGGAGAGAAAATTCACAATGGATAGGTTGAAATGGGATGAAATGCAGATATACCAAGTACTAAATTAATCTGCATGCCAGTTGAAAAATGAACTCTTTTTTGTTGTTGTTATGTCCCTTTAAATTTAGGGGATCTTTTGAATCTTCCAGTCTCCCCCAAAGTTCTATGTAGATTGGTAATTAACTATGGTTAAGTCTGTTCATGTGAAATTAAGGAGTTTTCATCATGTCTTCTGCTTGCTTGTTGGTGTTCATGGATGTGCTTTGTTAGTCTTCTGCCTGTCTGGCTGCTGTAGCCCTTAAATTATATGTTGTAGATGGCTCCTGTTTTTATTTCTGGGATTGCTGGGTCTTTTGTTTTGCTTAGGATGTTTTGGAGAACCTAGTTGATTTGTGTGCTATAGTGATGCCATGTGGTTGTAACAGTCTGTGGATGATTTCTGAGATGTTTCAATGTATGGCAGTGTTATCTTTTCAATTGCTTGTTTTGGTTGAGCTATACTGGGTTGAGTGCTCAGGCACTTTCTGATGAAGTTGCATGGATATTGTGGGGGAAGATGTGCAGAAACCACCAACAGACTAGAAGCAGTCCTCAATTTACAACCTCAATTTAGCAAATTTCTGTTGCTGAGTGAGACATTTGTTAATGTTGTTTTCCCCATTTTATGACCTTTTTGTCACAGTTATTAAGTGAATCACTGCAGTTGTTAAGTTAGTAACATGTTTGTTAAGTCAATCTGGCTTCCCCATTGACTTTGCTTGACAAAAAGTTACAAAAGGTAATCACATGATCCTGGGGCACTGCAACCATCATACGTATGAGTCAGTTGTCAAGCATCTAAACTTTGATCACATCACCATAAGATTGCTGCCATGGTTGTAGATGTGAAAAATAGTCATAAGTCACTTTTTTCAATGATGTTGTAACTTTGAACAATCTCTAAATGAGCTGTTGTAAGTTGAGGACTACTCATATTACAACTAAATGGTACTGACAGAGCAGTAAATAACAGCTCAGTCAAGGAACCATCAAGACTACTCCCACTAACATTGACAGGGCAAATCATTAATATATTAGAGCCATGGTGACACAGTGGTTAGAATGCAGCACTGAGTTTGATTTTGACCAGCTCAAGGTTGATTTAGCCTTCTATCCTTCTGAGGTTGATAAAATGAGGAAACAGATTGTTGGGGACAATATGCTAACTTTGTAAACTGCTTAGAGAGGGCTGTATAGCACTATGAAGTGGTATATATGTCGAAGTGCTATTGTACTGCTATATAAAATGAGAACAAAT
Organism: Vipera ursinii; assembly: GCF_947247035.1. Taxonomy (NCBI): domain Eukaryota; kingdom Metazoa; phylum Chordata; class Lepidosauria; order Squamata; family Viperidae; genus Vipera; species Vipera ursinii. The sequence continues at coordinate 92,175,642 of NC_139517.1, forward strand.
CCCACTTCCCATTTGCACTGATGATGTTACATTGTTTGGTAATAAAACATTTGTAAGAAAATAACCCAGCTCAAAGAGCATGAAGGGCTCCACAGTTCAACCCTGAGCTACACATATTATTTTCTATCTGTTGTGATACTACAAACCTACAATGTGTATATTTAATAGAATACTAATTTTCAAACTTTTTGTGGAGTTTACTAATTAGTCAAATTATAAACAGGTTCTGCTGTGACTCAGTAGCTTAATGGTGATGTAGATGGTCTCTGCTCTGGTGGTTTGAGTTCCAGCACTACATGGAGAGGTGAGCTCCTGTCACTCTCCTCAGCTTTGGCCAACCTAGCAGTTTGAAAGTATGTTATTTGCAAGTAGATAAATAGGTACCACTTTGGTGGAAAAACGAGCTGGTGCTTCATGTGGATGGTCAGAACCCTGCTTGAGATGGATCTTCCTGGATGCGACGCCTGTTTGTGAGGTGATTTCGGTGCAGGAAGAAGGGCCCAGATGCTGCTGCCTGATGCTGTGCATCTTTCTTTCAGGTGTGAAGCTAGCTCGCCCTCTGTGATGCATTACGAATAGTGCGCAAGCATGAACAAAACAGGTTAGCAGTCTCAGGCAGCCAAAATCTACTATTCTCTGTTAGCATTGTAGTCTCCTAACTATTGTAACATCACCATATGCTAAATAAAATAAATTAGTTAAAGAGAACAATCAGAAACTGTAATTTAATGAAATTGCAGTGGATGTTCTCCTGACTTCTAATAGCTGCTGCAAAATTAATACAGGAGAGAAAGTCATACTTAGTTCTAAACACAAAGCAAACACATAAAGCTACTATGCTAAGAGATTCTGGAAAAACTATAAATGAAAAAAAACATTCCTGCAATCATTTCAAAATTATATTAGCAAATAGATCATTCTGATACTAATTTGTGTGTCTACTGTGTAGCAATTACAAGTAAAATGATAACAATTTGTTTTCCATAAAGCCAGTAGAAAATGATTTTTTATTTCCTGGTTTATTCCTTTTGAATAAAAAAGAAAAAGAGATTACCTACTACTTAGATCTTTTAAGGATGTTTTCTGTATATTATTTCTTGAAGTTTAAAGTCTGATGAGATATGTCTTCCATTGGAACATCTGCTATAGTCTATCACTTGCTTTCTGCTTCCTGGAATTTTGGAATTTGATTTTCTAAATTAAATGTTTTTAGAAATTTATATGATCATAGAATATATTTTCAGTAGGACTGGACTGATGACTTTCAGATCTGCTTTATCACCCCATTGAGTTTTATTATGCAGTTGAACATTATGTAGCTTTGTAACATTTTTATTACTCTTACATAAATTATCATCAGCATCATCATAAAAAACAAATTGTAACACAGCTATATATAAATAAGTGTTTTTCTTCTTCACATAAGTAGCCCAAGTATCTGAACTTTGCATTTGCAGCACCTGATAATTCATTGATAATGGGACCTGCAACAGTCATTCTTCATGTTGACTGCAATTCATTGAATAATTTTTGGTGCCCTAAAGGGGTTGTGCAAAGAAAAAAAAAGAAATAAGAATGAAAAGTGTAATTTTTGAACAAGAGACCCACTTCCACCATATAATTAGTACTTGTGTTTCAATATAGCAAAATGGATTGCTGTTTGACAACCCAAACCCAAACCTGCTTTGGGCTTGGTGATTTTTCATATTGCATCTTGGTCTAACTTCTCCAAACTTCTGTTTCTGGTTTTATAAATACAACTAATGGGATACTTGGGCATTGACTAGTGCATAATAAAATCCCTCCCGTGCTAGCAGCTGGCTGTGAGTTCCTTGTTCTACTACTCTGCCATTTTGGATGACTGCTATGATATCAGAATTCTGGATTGTTGACAGTCGATGAGCAATAACAATGCAGGTTCGGCCTTTTCGAGCTTCATCTAATGCTTTCTGGACAATCTGTACTCAAAGACAAAAGAGAAATATCCTTATAAAAGCACTAGATAGAGGTCCTTTCCCCCCCCCCCCCAGTTTAGATCATTTCTCAAACAACGGCAATTGCTTACTCGTGAAGTGGGAAGTCAGCTATGGCTTCACTCACCTTTTCGCTCTCTGTATCCAAAGCTGATGTGGCCTCATCTAGAAGTAGAACTGCAGGTTTTCGGACAAGGGCACGAGCAATAGCTATTCTTTGCTTCTGCCCTCCTGAAAGCTGTGCTCCTTTATCACCCACTCGAGTATTGTATTTCTGATATTTAAAAATAGAACAATGTTGGTACTGTAGAGTCAACTCAGAGTGCTAAGATAGTTTGCATAACTCTAACATCAACCAAGTTAGTGAATTAGGAAGGAAGAAAAATGAATGTAAATAGCATTAATATGATGTATTATAACAAATCAGTTTCCTAATCTTTAAAATACAGTTTTGCGATTTTTCGCAGGAATAGAAACTTCTTTAGTTTGGTGCCACTCTAATTGCAAATTCCTGATTGGCATTTAAAAAATGCTTACATGTATATAAAATGACTTTTTTCAGCAATAATTTTCAACAAATCTTTATATATGCGAATGATAATATAGACTCATTGATGACAATTTTCAAATTTCAGCCTAGAAACCCATGATGAATCATATGGTCCTCAGACTACAGTAATAGATTTGAGGGAGGCTGGATTAAAGTTGATTGCTGGCATCATGACACAAAGGTGGATATGTCCTCCTCTTGAAGGTTGTTTAGTAACCCTATTTTTGGGATATGTTCCCTCAACTTTTCTAAGCTCCAATTTATAAATATCAAAAGAGATTATGGTACCTGAATTACCTGAAAAAATGTCAGTTGAATTTCAAAAGCCACTCTTGCTTTTATTTATTCACTTGTTTGTTTGTTTTGCTGGTCATTAGTTTTATTCCAACAGATATCTGTACCAATTGGAATAATTAATCTCATGCAGAAAAAAGATGCTATATACCTCTGGAAGATTTTCTATAAAATTGTGAATATTGGCTGCTTTGGCTGCTTCTTCAATTTCTTCCTGGCTAACAACTCTGCTATTATCTCCATACTGGATATTCTCTGCAATACTACAGTCAAACAAAATAGGCTCTTGTTGCACAAGGCCCAGCCTGGACCTCAGCCACTGTATATGTAGAGATTTGGTGTCTACACCATCTGCAATCTGGAAACAGAAAGGAAAACATGGCACTCTTTATTACAAAATTAAAAATATATTCCTTACATGTAGGCATACTTGTGCCCTGTTCCCTTCTGGACAGCAAATGAAAGAAGGTAATAGTAAGCAAAAGAAAATGAAGTAAGAAAAAAATATATATAACTAAATTTAGTTTTCACCAATATAATTTATGGTATCTTTTTGTACTTCATAGTTTTCTATCTTTGGAAATTATCCTTGTTTCCACTATATGCTACCTTTTTTTTTTTTTTTTTTTTGGAGAGGAGGGACTTCCAGTCAGAGTTGAATTGTCGCAACTGCCTGGATTACTCCCTGTGGTCTTTTTGCAAGATTTTAGAATTTGGTTGTCATTGCCTTCTTCCAAGGACTGATAGTGACTTGCCCAAGGTCTCCTAGCTGACTTTGTATATAAGGCAAGACTAAAACTCTTGATTTTCCCGTTTCTAGCCAGGGTCATTAACTACTATATCAAATTGACTTGACTGCTTATATGCCCTGCTTAACACATTACTTTTTGTTCTGTACATTACGCTTCCTTTCTGAGCATCCCATCAAGTCTGTCCCTCTATAACTTTCTTATTTTCTCTTGCTACCCTGCCATTCATGCTTTCTTTCAAATAGTTTATGGCGATTCTATTCTCCTTCATTCTCTCTATATGACCAAATAACCACAGTATACTTCTTTTGTGATGCTTTTGTATTTTATCCACATTAATTCAGAACTCATAGATTCTTAAGCTACCTGTTCTTATTTAACTGGTCAATTTCTTAAATATCATATTGCCAGTGCATTCAAATCTTTTATTTCTCCTCAATTACTCAATTTTCATTTTCATGATAATAGGCAAAAGCAAAAGCATGATAGGCAAAAGATCAGGCAAAAGCATGATCTTTTCCACAGTCATTTCACCCATTTTAATGAACATTTATTCTTCACAACATCCCTTTCTACCAGTATTCACACAACTTTAAAATTTATCCAGAAAAATATTTTCTGTTTTTTTAAAAACATTTTACAATTCACTTAATTGCTATAATTTTTCATCATTTATGCATAATTTGCAACCATTCATTTTATATTAAATACTATTATTTTAGCCTTGAATATATTCAGATCTATATTCCTTGGTGTATGATAAATGTCAAGTAGAAAGACTTGCACATGGATTAGAAAACAAACGGAAGTATGCAGTATCATCAAGAGAGTAAAAGAATTGAAATGGAAATGGGCTGGTCACATAGTGAGAAGAATTGATGGCAGGGGGACCAAGGCAGTCATAGAATGGATCCCACATGATAAAAAGGGACCTAAAACAAGATGGATCAACAACATTAGCAAGTATTGCGAGCCCAATTGGCAAAAGAAAGATCAGAACTGTATTGGTTGGAAACATGCCGAAGAGGCCTCCGTCCTGCAGTGGATAGACAATGGCTAGGATGATGACGATAATGATGATAATATAAGCTATGTAAATTTGCTGCACATTATTTAGATCACAGGTGTGAAACTCGCCATGTCACATGATGTGTCACAACGTATTGTGATTTTTTTTTTGCATTGCTGGAGCTGGGATGGGTGCGGCCTGCGTATGATGCAATCAGCCCAGAGGCCAAGAGTTTGACACCCTTGATTTAGATTCTCAGGCAAATGCCTACAAATGACCAGCTGAATAGTGAAATCCCAGTTTAGGGACATCTTCTGCTTCCAATAAAACCAATCTATACTCCCCATATTTTGCTCATCATTATCTCTTGCTCCTGTCAAATATCTTCCCAAGCACATTTAACAAACTAATTCTCCTATAGTTTTTAAATCCACCATTGTTTTATTTGACCACTTTATAAAGACACAATAACCATATCCTTCAGTTGCTGGGCATAGAAAGAACTAAGAAAGCCACAGATCCACTCTGTAGGCAAACCTCATATTTTAACACTTTTATAATTACACTGTCTACATTTGTATCTGATCTGCTCTTTTATATTCTTACAGGATTTGAGTTCTCTTCATTTTCTCTGGGATACTAACATTTGTAGTACTTTTTCCAATTCCATTATGTCAGATATATCACTGTTACTCCTATACAGATCTCTGACATACTTTCCCCCACACTTCAGCTTCATCACAAATCACATTAAAGTGCTTCAGGATTCAAAATAACAAGGTAGTCAAGGTGTCCCAAATTTTCACATTCTTTTATCAAGATATCTGTCTGACCTGGATTATTATAAAGGTTCATAACCAATGATCCTGGCAAAGAAGTAACCTAGATGTTACAACTAGTAACACGTGCCACAGAAATGTTTTCAATAGAACCAAGGTCCACTTACCACTTGTCCTGAAATTGGGTCATAGAATCGCTCTAGAAGCTGAATAGAAGTGCTCTTGCCACAGCCACTGCTACCCACAAGAGCCAGTGTCTGGCCCTTGCTAATCTTTATACTGAGCCCTTGTAAAACCTGCACTTCTGTTCTAGTTGGATATGCAAAGTGGATATCTTTAAATTCAATGTTGCCTTCAAATTTGTCCTACAGCAGGGAAAGGTGAGGACATGATGAGAACAAATCCAACAATGCTATGATTTTGCACAGTGATCTCTCCCCCCCCCCGCGCCCCCAGTATTCCTCCTGTGGTACTAATAATAGTAATAGAATTAGTAGCAGAATGGCTTTAGCAACAACAATAACTTACTGTATACATATTGATAGAAATAAAATTCTGATTTGGTCTGGGATAATTTTTCAAACCTTTACTCTCCAGATCTTATGAACTAAAATAGTATATCAAAACAATTTCCGCTATTTGACTTTTTCTATAAGCAGTCTGACATTATTTTAAATTAGCTGAAATAAAGAAAAAAAATGAAATATAGGATTTTCCCAATTTTTTAAATGGCTATTCTTCTTAGGCCATGTATATTTTCTTAGTCATTTACATACACAATGAATGGCTAGCTCCCCTGTTACTCCTTTTATTGTTTACAATATACAATGCAGCAAATATTTAAAATGCATTAAAAAAAAATAAGGGGACAATCCAATGAAAGTGAAGTTTAATTTAAGAATGACTTTAAATTTATCATTAAAACAAAGAAACTGGAGGAAAACTTTTATAGAAGTAGCTATTCTCAGAAATAAGTTTCAGGATTTTAAAATGATATTGAATGAAATATTGGTTTAATCATTTACCAGATAATTATACATATGCCTAATAAATTTTCAGGTTTATTTGCAGAAACCAAAGTTTCTAAATTGCTATTGGTGATTTTCATAGTACTATGAAAATATGTCAACTCAATATATTAAAAGGCAGCATAAGCTGTTAGACCTTACTAATTTTTCTCCTTCTTCACTATAGCTGTCAATTACAGGCTTTCGATCCAAAAGGTGAAATATTCTTTGGGCAGAAACCTTTGATTTGCTAAAATCAGGTGCAAGTGAATTAGCTTGGCCAGCATTCATTGCAGAAAAAATCACTGATGAGAAGACTCTGAAAATGCAAAACAAAAATTACTAAAGTGCTGCATCAGAACAGAATATAAATGTATACTTTTAAGTAACAAACTTTGTTGAAGCCAGTTTTATAATGTAGCCCTCTTTAAACATAATAATTTTACAGTAGTTTTATATCTTGGAAATAGAGCATACTATATATTAAATAGGATAAGGTAAAACATTTTGCCAAATGCCTTTGGATAAAAACTAGGGCCTGTAGTGCAGTCTAATTTGAAAAAAATGAAGAAAAAGGATTTCATACTATTCAAGAAGATTATTTAAGTCAAGAGCTGGTATTTGTAGCAGTAATTCTATATATATGTTGTTGGGAAAATCCCAGTGAATTCAGTATGTCTTAAACCTTAGAAAGATACGTATAAATGTGCCTTATGAAAGTGTACTTCAGTAACTCAAAGATTATCCCATCAGTCAAACTAACTATCCATCAGTCAAAACAAGAACATACAGAAACTGACTTCCGGTGGCGACGCAACGCTGAAGACAGCCATTTCTGGGCTGTCCGCTCCGCGGCTTCGTAGAACCGCCGAAAACAGCGCTGATCAGCTGTTTCAGTGGTTCGGAAGCCCCCTCCTCAGGAGAAGAGGAGGGGGTGAGGCCCCAGGTAGGGGTTGAGCTCTCCGGGGCCGCCTGAGCTTTTATTTCGGGCGGCTGAAGGATCGAGCCCCCCCGAAGCCTGGGTTTGCTCCGGGCTGCGTAGCGTTTCTGCTCCGTGTTTTGGGGAGCAGAACCAAGCGTTAGCAACCACCCCTGCCAGCAGAAAGGACTTTGGAGTGTGAAGATGCAGGCAGAGCGATACAGGAGATCAAGGTGAAAGTGGATTTTTGTTCTCTAGCTCAACAGATTTTATGGACTCTGAAAGTGAAAGTGCGTAGCAAGTGAAAGTGGGGGAAGATGGCGGCTAAATCTTCCAAAGTTCTCAGGAGTGCGGGGGCTTCCCCAGTGCAACAGTCCTCGCTGCAAGCCTTATTGCCTCCTGAACCTGCTCCAGCACTGACGGTTAAGGACCTACAGGACGCTTTGGAAAAGCATTCACAACAAATAGCAGATATTATAGATGAAAAGATGGAAAAGCTGGAGGAGAAGTTTACAGCAATGAGGGCAGACATTTTGCCTGCACTTCAAGGTATGGCTTTATGTATTGAATGCTTGGATGAAAAAATGGAAGATCTTAGCCAAAATAATTCCAGATTAGAAGCAAAAGTGTTAGAGACTGAAAATGTGATGGATAAAATGGACGGTGACTTGACCCTGGTCCAGTACCACCAGATGGAGTTTGCTATCAGAATCAGAGGCTTAAAAGAGAATCCTAAAGAAGATTTAAAGCAGATAGTCTCTGAAGCTTTGGAAGAGGTACCGGGACAGTCAGCAGCTGAAATTGAGGGAAATATAGACAAAATCTTTCGTGTGAATTCATGGATTGCAAGGCAAAGGAAGTTACCTAGAGATGTGGTTGTCTACTTCACAAAGAGAGCAATTAGGAATGAAGTTATCCAAGTTTCTTATGACACTAAGCTTGTAGTTGCTGAGCAAGAAGTTTTGGTTTTAAAAGAGATTCCTCCAAGAATTTTAAGGAGAAGGAAAGATTTTGCTTTTCTGGCACAGGAACTTAAGAGACGTGATATCAAGTTTAGATGGGAGATACCAGTGGGTATGGCGGTGATGCATGAAGGTACGAGACATCGTCTTGTCACAGTGATGCAGGCACGTGATTTTTTCAGCAATGTTTTAAAAGCAACCCCTTTACCACTTTTGGAATCTACAAAGAAGGGCGAGGAAAAGCCTCAAGATGCTGAAGGAATAACGCAGCCAGATGAGAAAGCTACTGGAGTGGATCAAATTACAGTTTCATCAGAAGGTGCCAGAGATCAGAGGATGACGCGTGCTGCCTTGAGACAAGCGAGACGAGAGCAAGAGGAGGATCAACAGAAAGTTATGGAACCTTCAAAGCGTACCTATAGCAAAGCTGTGGGAGGGGCGCGGCCTAAGGAAGTTAAGGGACTCCTGACAGACATGCTCCAGAAGCTTCGGGTCGCTAAGGATGGCGATTAAGTTTCTAACTTGGAATGTTAATGGCTTAAATTCACCACAGAAGAGAAAGAAAATTTTTCAATACTTGAAACAATTTAAGACTGATGTTATTTGTTTGCAAGAAACACATATTAGGGCTATGGACCAAAAGTACTTATTGAACTCTAGATTGGGTACACAATTTATTGCTTCTGCAATGAATAAGAAGAATGGAGTGGTTATCTATGTTAAGAATACTATGACAGCGGAGTTAATAGAAGCAGATAAACAAGGAAGATATGTTATGATAGATTTGTTGTTAGAAGGCAAAAAAACGCTTTTGGTTGGACTGTATGTTCCTAATCAACAACAAGCTGATTTTTATAGTTCATTACACAACAAGATCACTCAGTTGGATTATAAATCTTTTATTTTTATGGGAGATTGGAATGGTGTCTTGGATGTACAACTGGACAAGTGTAGTTCTTTTAGGCATACTCCAAGCCACACTAGATTGCCTAAATCTTTTTTCGAGATGAAGGATGATTTGGAGTTGCGAGACATTTCGAGAGAAAGACATTTACAAGAAAAGGATTATACTTTTTTTTCTGATAGACATCAATTTTTCCCCAGGATTGACTTTATATTAACTACTAATGACTTTTTTTCCAGGATTAAGAAGATAAAGCTTTGTCCAAGAACTATGTCTGATCACAGTCCAGTTTGGTTAGAGATTGACAAGGATAATAGAGATAGGCGCTCTTGGCGTCTAAATGAGAACCTGTTTAGAAATCAGGGAAACATGGAAGAATGTAAAAAACAGATGAAGGACTTCTTTGAAACTAACATGAATAAGGGTACCTCTATGGACATGGTTTGGGATGCTAGCAAAGCTTATATGAGAGGGGTGTTAATATATATGAACAACAAATACAGACGTAACTTGGAATTTAGGAGGAAAGAATTAGAGAATGAAATTAGGGAAAAAGAAAAGGCCCTAATTTTGAATCCATCGGATGTGAAGATCAAAGAGGTTATTAATTTGTTAAGAGGACAGTTTGACAAGTTGATGGCTGATCAGGTGGCAACTAACGTACGGTTTGCTAGGTATAATACTTTTTGCAATGCCAATAAACCAGGCAGATGGTTAGCTTACATGTTAAGGAAGAAGCAAAGGGCTTCTAATATAGATAAAATAGAACATAAGGGCAAGGTTGTGTATCAACAGGATCTTATTAAGGAAGCTTTTGTGGACTTTTATTCTAAATTATATGCTAAATATAAGATTAACGAAGCAGATATTGATGTATATTTGAGGAATGCCAATATCCCGGTTCTTACACAAGAACAAAAGGAAGAGATTAATCAATTGATAACAGAAGAAGAAATTCTTTTAGCAATTAAACAATTGAAGGTGGATAAAGCGCCAGGTACGGATGGACTGACTGCGGTGTATTATAAAAACCTACAATTGGAGATGATAAAGCCATTAAGGGAATTGTTTCAGACAATTCAAAGGGGAGGAAGGGTGCCTCCGTCTTGGAGAACTGCTTTTATTTCTTTGATTCCAAAGGAAGATCAGGATGTCACTCAAGTAAGAAATTATAGACCAATATCACTTTTGAACACGGACTACAAGATATTTGCTAAGGTTTTAGCTAACAGATTGATGAGGGTTTTGCAACAGATAATTCATGGGGACCAAACTGGGTTCATTAGTGGCAGACAAATGAAAAACAATGTGAGGCATATAGTAGACTTGTTGGAATTTTTGGACAGGAACAACCAGATCCCTGCGGCGCTGATTTTTCTAGACGCCGAAAAAGCCTTTGATCAACTGGATTGGCAATTTTTGATGAAAGTATTAGATAAAATGAATTTTGGGGATAAATTCTTACAACCAATTAGGGCATTATATCAAAAACAAACAGCCCGAATAATAGTAAACAATAGTTTGACTGAAGTATGTAATATTGAAAAGGACACAAGACAAGGGTGTCCGTTATCACCTCTATTATTTGTATTAACATTGGAGATATTATTGATTAAAATACGGAATTCAGAAAAAATTAAGGGAATTCAAATTAGAGATCAGGATTATAGACTGAGGGCGTTTGCAGACGATCTGGTTGTTACGGTGACTCAGCCAGAAAATTCTGTTGTGGACCTGATGGAGATAATAATGCAATATATATGTTGTTGGGAAAATCCCAGTGAATTCAGTATGTCTTAAACCTTAGAAAGATACGTATAAATGTGCCTTATGAAAGTGTACTTCAGTAACTCAAAGATTATCCCATCAGTCAAACTAACTATCCATCAGTCAAAACAAGAACATACAGAAACTAAGATTTTATGTTGCAAAGTTGAGAGTTTGGAATTCAAAATTATCTGTTGTCAAGACCAAAGTTTATAATGGATAACTTAAGAAAAGGTGTCTATCTTTCCCTTCTCAGTGATACTTGGCCTGACAATGAAATATCTCCAAAGTTCATCTTTTCACAAGTCTTTATAGATATGAGTAAAAGCTGTTAAGTTAATGGCAGATACTGAAATTATGCCCCAATAACTTAAACAGAAAATGAAAAGAGCAAACCTTTGCCACTGTTGCTCTTCAGCAAAAGGTTTCTAGAAGCATGTTACTTTCAAATCTGGAGATTCCCAGTAACTATCAGGAGCTGTCATTTTTTTGTTATATGTGGCTGGGCCAGGCTATTGAGGGACTGCTTCTCCTATGTGACATCAACCCATTCCATCAGATCTGTCAGAAGTAGTCTGTAATGGGTTCTGTCCACTAGATAGCATTTGGCAGGACCCAGGAGAAGGATCTTTTCTGCTTCTCCATGGGCCATATGAAACATCATCCCCTGAAAGCTCAAGCTCACCTTAACCTTGATTGCCTTCTAGAAGGGCATGAAGACTGGCATTGCTATCAGGCCTGGGAATTAGCGAGTGTTGTGGAGCTCATGTGGCTGTACTGTTCATGTTCTTTCCCAGTGACTGCATTGTATGGTTTTAATTGTTTTTAATTGTTTTGGCATTTTTTATTGCTTGGATAGCTATTTTATTCTGATTTTTTTGTTTAGGTTTTAATTGTAAACTGCCCAGGGTCTTGTGAAAGTTTTATGTAGTCATGTGAGATTTATATAGAAGTATATATTCCTAATTCTTTGTATATGATTCCAAGAACTTTTCAGCTGGTACATTATTCTATGATCTCATATAATTACACAAATGTTAATAAACTAATATGCACAAATAAACTAATAAACACAATGCAACCACAGAAATGGAAATCTTCCAACTTTGGGGCACAGGGAATCTCATGAGATTTAGCAATCTCAACTCGGAGATCTTGATGTTCCTGTCTCTTATTTGAAGAATTTCCAAGTTTTTTGTACAGAATCTTGAAAAGTTTTATGAAAGAATACCAAAAACTATGGATATTTCAAATTCTTGTTTTGCACTTTAAAATTATTTGTATTATTTTTTTTAGATTGTGAGGAAAACATCCAACACCAGCCTAGATAATGACATATTTATGTGCTGACTGTGTAAGCTTTTCTTTAAACAATTTATAGATGTGACTAAGATGTTAATACTCTAAACTTTTCCTTCACTTCAACATGATTGTTTTGTTTTAAAACATATCCACATATGAAAATTGCTAACTTCAGTTCATATTTTCATTACCCTCCACAAAAGCGAATATACTCACATAAATAGTTGTTCAAAGTTCATAAAACAATGGGCAACAAGCCATGCTCCAAATCTGAAGACAGCAGCATTTATAAAAAAGTTATAACTCTGCCCTATGGCATAGGAAAGTCCATTAATAGGAGCTTTCTTTAGTGTGTCCCTAATAAAAGTAAATAATTATAATTATACTTCACAATCAATCATAAAATAAAATCAATCAATTATAAAATTCAAAACTAACCACCATTTATTAGCTAAATCAGTTTTGAATAACCTTATCAAGAGGTGTGGACTTCAAGTTCCAAATTCCGGGAGGTGGAAATAAAGCCTCTTAAAATTGTGTGTGAGAGATTATTGGTATGTATTCATGTATATCATTTGTATATGTGTATGTGTGTGTCTGTGTGTGTATTTTAGTTTCCTTCATTTCTATTGATGTGTTCTTTTTAACTTTGTTCAATAAAAAAGCAATTTAAAATAGTGACTACAATGAGGAATATGCATACAAAATATGCATACACACACAAACACACATACAAAAAGTATTAAAAATAAAATTCTTACTTGTATGTTCCATATAAGCTTGCTTTGTAGTTCTCAAAAAATCTATCTTCTCTCGTTAATGCCACAACAGTTCTTATATTTTCTACAACTTCTGTTGAAATCTGGATTTGGGGAAAAGGGGAAAATATAAGGCATTCACTCATAGATGCGAGGATTTTTAAGAGCCTAATGCTGGCAAAGGTTGAGGGCAAGAGAAGAAGGGGACGACAGAGAATGAGATGGCTGGATGGAGTCACTGAAGCAGTAGGCGTGAGCTTAAATGGACTCCAGAATATGGTAGAGGACAGGAAGGCCTGGAGGAACGTTGTCCATAGGGTCGCGATGGGTCGGACACGACTTCGCAGCTAACAACAACAATAGCATTATCTACCTAAAGCACAAAAACCGTGATATAGCATACTATAAAACATGTGCATGGTTCATAATTTATCATGTGTAAATCCAGACAATTGTGATTTAAATAAACTATAGTTTAGACAATTATATTTATTGTTTGGCTTATCTCAAAAGGCATTGCAGTCCAACAAGTTAAATCTCTACCTTCCTTTTCAAGGCAATCTTTTTTTAACTAGTTAACTTTCTGAAAACTCTTCACTCTTGCCCTATGTTCTTTGTGGTGAAGGAAGGGGGAGGGGATAAGAAATCAGGATGTTTTTTCCTTCCTCTCCAGAAAGCAAAAGAGAGATTAAATGCTTCTTTGTTTTCCCATTCTGCTGAGCAAAGAATGCTGCCTATTGATGAATTGGTGACTCACTCTGTAGGGAGGCATTTTTCAGTTTGCAATGGAAGACAAGGGAATCTGTGGCTGTCAAATCATTTTAAAGAACAACTCTCAGTAGCTCTAGTCAGCATACAAATAAGAATGATAAAAGTTGCAATTCAGTAGCAGCCACAGGGCCAGGTTCCTACGGGCTTATTTAATTTGAGTTTCTTGAGTTTGTGCTAAGTGATTTCACACTGCATTGCCTGAAGTACATATTGAGGAAGGATGGCATGTCAACAAACAGACCACATTTTTCTGGAGAAGCACTACTGAGAAAAATGAAGACTATGGGCCATACTAGAGCTATGGTGGCACAGAGGTTAGAATGCAGTATTGCAGGCTAACTCACTCCTCACTCCCAGGAGTTTGATTCTGAGCGGCTCAAGACTGACTCAGCCTTCCATCCTTCCAAGGTTGGTAAAATGAGGACCCAGATTGTTGGGGGCAATACACTGACTCTGTAAACTGCTTAGAGAGGGCTGTAAAGCATTGTGAAGTGATATATAAGTCTATGTGCTATTGTTAAAGTAGACTCAGGTCTTGCTAAAATAGTGAATCGAAGTAACTCTATTGAAAGTTCAAATCATATGACATTTCCTGCCTAATCGTCACCACTTAATCTTATCCATGTATTTATATATGTAGAAGATACCCTTCCAGCTTCTTCAAGGGATTTTTGATCCTCAGCTGCATGACTTGCCACCGATTTCGCTTGAATAACCTTTGCAACAATGATGAAGGGAATACAAGCTAGGATGAGCAGCGTTAACTGCCAACCATGTGCAAAAGCAATGATAACAGCTGTCACAAGTGTGAAGAAAGTCATGGTCATTAAGGCCAATCTACTTCCAGTAGCCTTGAAAATAAATAAGAAAAATAAATTATACCTTTTCTTCAATAAAACATTCTTTTATAACATTCAATGTACAATAAGGCTGTCTTCTATGAGGAGGCTTTGTGGTACTGGTATTTGAACCAGAACTATTAGATTCTATTATCATACAGTATCTCTCTCTCTCTCTCTCTCTCTCTGTGTGTGTGTGTGTGTGTGTGTGTGTGTTTGTATGTGTGTGTTTGTGTGTATTCAGACAGTTTAGCACATCTGATAGACAAGATAAGGTAAGATAAGGTAATGAAAGGCAATGTGAGGTGAGAATCTAATCTAATCTAATCTAATCTAATCTAATCTAATCTAATCTAATCTAATCTAATGTAAAATAAGACAAGTCAAGACAAGACAAGACATGACATGACATGATATGATATGATATGATAAAATAACCTTCACTGTCATTTTTTTACTAGCACACTGGCACACATTAAAAATGAAATTCTGTTGCCTGCTCTCAAAAGAAACTATATATCTACCCATATACGTATATATATTAATCACTGTCCATTTTGAATAAATAGCGGAAAGAGGAAGCTTGAGAGTTCACAAGGTTGATTCTATATGAAACAAAACTGTGACTGAATCTGGATGTTCTGCTTTGGATACCACAGAGCCTCCTCCCAGAAGGTAAAAAGGAAAACAGGTCATGAAGACAATGTGTAGTGTCCCAGACAATACTACAGACCTTGCTCATGCAACTCTTATATGCTATGTCCTAGAGAAAGGGAGTGAACTGCCAATAGCCTTTTCTGCCATCCTCACCACTCTCTGCACCTCCTTCCTGCCTGAAGGAGTAACTTTTTTAAACCAGACAGTAATGCAATATGACAGGATGCTCTCAATCATCCCTCTATAAAAAGTGGTAAGGACAGGGAAGGAAGATGTACTTTTCTCATGAGATGCAGAAAATGCAGGCACTGCTGTGCCCGCTTCACCAGTGTCTCACTGTTGAGCTATTGTTGAGTGACCTAGCCATCCTACTTGTTAGCTGCACATCCAGAAACTTGATGTTGTTAATCACCTCCACAGGTGAATCATTAATACAGAGAAGTATGTGGCTGTGCCTACCTTTTCTGAAATCGATAATGATCTCTTGTTTTTCCAATGTTTAAAACAAAGCTGTTGTTATTACACCAATTTACCAAAGGCTCTCTTCCTTTATGGAAACACAATATATCTATGTCTTGCTAAGGTATACAGGTATATGTATGAAAAGTTCATGGCAGGGGGCATGTTTAACATTTATTCCCTGCTTTTGCAAGTCACATTGCTAACTTTCTTGAAAACAGTTTTTACACAGTTTCTCGTTATTAGTTGAAATTACCCATTGGGATTTTTATAAATGGAATTGATGTAGAATCATCTCTTTATGCATATATGATATCATCTGGCAATACTGCAAAGCCAATAAATTAGTTGGCAAAGTTATAGCTTCAATGCCAAACTGATTCATAGGATCTTGGAGTCTTGTGGAATGTATCCCCATTCCAAATCAGACTATTTTAGAAAGTGCAAGTAGAAAAATTGTCTGAAGACACAAGCACAGACCATGATATATTCAGAATGTGAAAATGATTCAAATAATAGATTTATTCTGTTGCTTCCTGCAGCAATCTATTATTGATACCAGGCTAATTATATTTCCAATAAAATATATAAAAAACAATAAGCAAAAAACATACTCCTTTAACTTGAGAAGCATCTGTTGAAAGTCTGGTTAATAGAACTCCAATACCATTATTGTGATCATCAAACCATCCAATTTCCTAAAACCAAAATGAACACATTGAAATAATAATTGAAATTAACAATTATTCTGAGTCTTTCCTTTTGTAGTGAACTATGGTATAAACATTTCCTGGCAACATAACTTTTTTTCTGCCAGGACTCCCTGAAATTGTCTTCATTTTTATTCCCAGTTAATGAATCAGATGTAAGTCACTCTTAGTTGAATCCTTTTCTACTCTAGTCCCCAACATACAACAGTAGTCACAAAGCATGTAAAGTCTGTTACATTTTGTCAGCCATTACACTGGTATCAAAATCAGGTGATCACTCTTGGGTGGCATCAAGGCAGCAACTCTAGAGTTTTCAGCCAGCTATTCTCAGTGTTGATTTTAATTTATCAATTTAGTATAAGATTGATGCAACAAAACAAGAGGTGTCCACACAGGACTATCAAAAATGATAGCTGCAACTGGATGATTGACACCTGCCCTATTTTTACTTAAAAAGGGGCAGGCCTTCAATCATAGGGTCATAATTGTCAACTTGATATTTTATCTGCTACTACCTGTTCCCATGGTGCACCCAAATAAGACAGTAGAGTGATGGATGTTTTAAAGAAGAGATAGGACAACCATTTGTCTGAAATGGTATAGGGTTTTCTGCCTGAGCAGGAGGTTGGACTAGAAGATCTCCAAGGTCCCTTCCACTTCTGTTGTTCTGTTATTCTGTAATGGGCTGAAATAGTTTAATACTGAAATGATAGGACCAATCTGTTCATTCCACATTATTTCCCAAATAAAACATCAACTCTGAAAGTCAGCATTTGTTGTGTCTACTTAAAAAAAAAAGGGAAGACGTACAGATAGAGACATGTGAATTAAAAATGCTGCTTTCCCCCTACTTAGCTATTCATAATGATGAAATTACTTCTTAGGCCTTCAAATGATATTTTCCACTATTAAAAGATATGTTAAATTTAGTGCTTCTATGGAAATACAAATGTTCTGTGGATTAATGAATAAATCTTTTGGCAACATAACTCCATTGGAATCTACAAGGATGCAGTGATGCATTATGTTGCTATATCTATATAACAGAATAACAGAGTTGGAAGGGGCAGAAATCTTCTAATCCAACACTCTGCTCAGGCAAGAAATCCTACACCATTTTAGACAAATGGTTGTCCAGTCTCTTCTAAAAAAAATCCAGTGTTGGAGCATTCACAGCTTCTGGAAGCAAGTTGTTCCACTGATAAATTGTTCAGACAGTCAGGAAATTTCTTCTTAGTTTTAGTATGCTTCTCTCCTTGATTAGTTTCCATCCATTACTTCTTGTCCTGCCTTCAGGTGCTTTGGTGAATAGCTTGACTCCCTCTTCTTTGCTATTCTGTCACCTTTAGTCTTTCTTTTCATTAAAATAGACACATCCAATTTCAGCAACCATTCTTTATATATTTTAGTTTCCAGTCCCCTAATCATCTTTGTTGCTCTTCTCTGCACTCTTTCTAGGCTATATTGAGATTTGATAGCTTCTTAAACATTAGCTTTTTATTCAACGTCACTATTTTGCAGGAGTCAGTTCCTAACCAACCTCGGCTGAATTGGAAAATCGGAGTACAATTGGACTAGTTTTGTACTTAGATGCGAATGGAGGCAATCTTAGGGCTTAGGCTAGCTGGGAATTCTTAAAAACTTTCTTTAAATAGGCTTCATATTCTCGCTAAGATAAGAAAGATAAGAAAGAACATTCTTATGTCCCTAAATTCAGCCACTTGACTTGATATTCCCCTTTTAATATTATAATAGAAATTTACTGTTCACATTCAATATAAATCTTTTGTTAATGTATGCTTCTAAATGGCTCGAGGCAATAATAATAATAATGGTAATAGTAATAATAATAGGACCTTGGATGTCTTCTAGTTCAACCCCCTGCTTAGGCAGGAAACCCTATACCCCTTCAGATAAATGGTTGATGATGGTACCTAGTTTGGGTAATGGAACGTCTGCAAAAAATCAGTCAAGCTCAGAGACACCAAGGATCCCCCATTTCTGAGCTACAAATATGCTCTTGCTTTCCCTTTCCTGCTGTGTTTTGTTACCTGTTGAAGCAAGGCTTTGAAAGAAAGAGAGCGTAATCGCATTGTGAGGGCTTCTCCAGACTTCCCAAAGGTGAATCCCTGCAAAAAGTATAAGACAAAAATTTAGCTTTTTATTTTTTTAGAAAAGGGCCATTATCATCTGAATGACATATATCCAATAAATGAGGGGGTGACAGTTTCAGGCATTTATTAATGCAAAACTTAACCACAAATTCAAGAAATAAAGACAGAACCATATCAAAGTTTAAGGGGGAGGAATCACTGATTATAGTAATAATTATGTGTGATGATGCAGTGTTAGAATCCAGTACTGAAGGATAACTCACTTCCCACTGCCAGGAATTCGATCCTGACTGGCTCAAGGTTGACACAGCCTTCCTTCTTTCCGAGGTCAGTAAAATGAGGACCCAGTTTGTTGGGGGCAATATGCTGATTCTGTAAGCCCCTTAGAGACGGCTGTAAAGCACTGTGAAGTGCTATGTAAGTCTAGGTGTTATTTCTATCCTGAGAAACTGCCTGATAAAATTTGAATAAAAAGGTAAACCAAGAAGCATGTTGAATGTTGAGAAAGTCTGGATGTATACATTAGGTACCCCTTCATAGATTACTGCCTTGTCGTGGCAAAGGGGCTTGCATAATTCAATGAAGCTATGAGCTATGCCATGCAGGGCCACCCAAGACGGACAGGTCATAGCAGAGAGTTGTGACAAAATGTGATCCAAAATGGTGACCCACTCCAGTATCTTTGCCATGAAAACCCTATGGACAGTACCAAAGGGCAAAAAGATATGACACTGGAAGATGAGCCCCTCAGGTCAGAAGGCATCCAATAAGCTACTGGAGAAGAGCAGAGGGCTAGTACTAGTAGTGCCAGAAAGAATGAAGCGACTGGGCCATAGCTGAAAGGACACTCAGCTGTGGATGTATCTGGTGGTGAAAGGAAAGTCAGATGCGGTAAAGACTTTTTCTCCATAGGAACCTGGAATGTAAGATCTATGAATCAAGGAAAGCTGGACATGGTCAAACAAGAGATGACAGGACTGAACATCAACATCTTAGGAATCAGCAAACTAAAATGGACAGGAATGGTGAATTTAATTCAGGTATACTACTGCAGGCAAGAATCCCTCAGAAGAAATGGAGTAGCCTTCATAGTCAATAAAAGAGTAGGAAAAGCAATACTGGGATACAATCCCCAAAATGACAGAATGATCTCAGTTCAAATCCAAGGCAAACCATTCAATATCACAGTAGTCCAAGTCTATGAACCAACCACCAGTGCTGAAGAGGATGAAATTGACCGGTTCTATGAAGCCCTACAGCACCTTTTAGAACTAACACCAAAAAATGATGTGCTTATCATCATGGGGGATTGGAATGCTAAAGTAGGAAGCCAAAAGATAACTGGAATAACAGGCAAGTTTGGCCTTGGAGTACAAAATGAAGCAGGGCACAGGCTGACAGAATTTTGTCAAGAAAATACAATGGTCATCGCAAAAACTCTTTTTCAAAAACCCAAGAGGCGGCTCTACACATGGACATCACCAGATGGTCAACACAGAAATCAGATTGACTATATGCTCAGCAGCCAAAGATGGAGAAGCTCTATACAGTCAGTAAAAACAAGACCAGGAGCTGACTGTGGCTCAGACCATGAGCTTCTAATTGCAAAGTTTAGGCTTAAACTGAAGAAAGTAGGGAAATGCACTAGGCCACTCAGATATGAACTAAATCATATCCCTGATAAATACACAGTAGAAGTGACAAATAGATTTAAGGAATTAGATCTGATAGACAGAGTGCCTGAAGAACTATGGACAGAGGTTTGTAACATTGTACAAGAAGTAGCAACTAAAGCCATCCCAAAGAAAAAGAAATGCAAGAAAGCAAAATGTCTGTCTCAGGAAGCTTTGCAAAAAGCTGAGGAAGGAGGGAAGCGAAAGGCAAGGGAGAAAAATAAAGATACATGCATTTGAATGCAGAATTCCAGAGAATAGCTAGAAGAGTTAAGAATGCCTTCTTAAATGAACTGCGCAAAGAAATAGAAGAAAACAATAGAATAGGGAGGACCAGAGATATCTTCAAGAAAATTAGAGAGATGAAGGGAACGTTTCATGCAATAATTGGCATGATAAAGGACCAAAATGGAAGGGACCTAACAGAGGCAGAAGAGATTAAGAAGAGGTGGCAAAATTACACAGAAGAACTATACAAGAAGGAACATAATGTCCCTGATAACCACAATGAGGTGGTCACTGACCATGAGTCAGACATCCTAGAATGCGAAGTGAAGTGGGCCTTAGGAAAGCTGAGCAACAATAAAACTAGTGGAGGTGACAGTATTCTAGCTGATCTATTCAAAATCTTAAAAGACGATGCAGTAAAAGTGCTATACTCAATTTGCCAGCAAATTTGGAAAACTCAACAGTGGCCACAGGATTGGAAAAGATCAGTTTACATTCCAATTCCAAAGAAAGGCAGTGCCAAAGAATGTTCAAACTATCACATCATTGCACTCATTTCACATACTAGTAAAGTTATGCTTAAAATCCTACAAGCTAGACTCCAGCAGCCTTTGATTGTGTGGATCACAACAAACTGTGGCAAGTTCTTAAAGAGATGGGAGTACCAGACCATCTTATTTGTCTCCTGAGAAACCTATATGTGGGTCAAGAAGCAACAGTGAGAACTGGACACGGAACCACTGATTGGTTCAAAATTGGGAAAGGAGTCCGGCAAGGCTCTATACTGTTGCCCTGCCTATTTAACTTATATGCAGAGCACATCATGGGAAAGGCAGGGCTAGATGAATCAACAGTTGGAATTAAGATTGCCAGGAAAAATATCAACAACCTAAGATATGCAGATGATACCACTCTAATGGCAGAAACATTAAGAAAATCAAGATCATGGCATCTGGCCCTCTCAATTCCTGGCAAATAGATGGGGAAGAAATGGAGGTAGTGACAGATTTTATTTTCCTGGGCTCCAAGATCACCGCCGCAGATGGGGACTGCAGCCAAGAAATTAAAAGACGCTTGCTCCTCGGGCAAATCTAGACAACACACTAAAAAGCAGAGACATCACCCTGTCAACAAAAGTGTGTATAGTCAAGCCTATGGTTTTCCCACTTGCAATGTATGGCTGTGAAAGTTGGACCATAAGAAAGGCTGAGCGCCAAAGAATTGAGGCCTTTGAACTATTGTGCTGGAGAAGACTCCTGCGAGTCCCTTGGACTGCAAGGCGATCAAACCGGTCAGTCCTAGAAGAGATCAACCCTGACTGCTCTTTAGAAGGCCAGATCCTGAAGTTGAAACTCAAATACTTTGGCCACCTAATGAGAAGGAAGGACTCATTGGAGAAGAGCCTAATGCTGGGAAAGATTGAGGGCAAGAGAAGAAGGGAATGACAGAGAATGAGGTGGCTGGATGGAGTCACTGAAGCAGTAGGTGTGAGCTTAAATGGACTCCAGAAGATGGTAGAGGACAGGAAGGCCTGGAGGAATGTTGTCCATAGGGTCATGATGGGTCAGACACGACTTTGCAACTAACAACAGCAATTCATTAGGTAGCCAAAGCATTTACAATGATATACATGTCATTTATGGGATTCCACCTGATAAACAAATCATAGTGTCAAAAGTCCATCTTTTTAAAATTAAAAGCCTTTTGTTGTACTGGTTGAGTAATTTTGTATACAATCCTCTCTGATAATTTCTTATTAAGTTGGTCTTATACTAGAACTTACCTGGATTATATGAGTTACTAAGCTGATCACTCCCAAAACAAGAAACATGAGAGAATACAGCACTGTATTCTGCCTTTTCTTTACATCATCTTGTTCGTGGAAAGCCTGAGTGGCAAAGCATAGTTTTAATTACCAGCACAAGAAACAATTGCTGATAAACTTTCTGTTTAGTTCAAATTATGACCATTTCCCGCAGGTCAACTTCCCTGATTTCCCTGTATGTGACCATCAGCTATTCTGAACAGCAGACTATGTTTTACATGAAGAATTTGAAAGCAATTCTAATTCAGTGACCACTGAGGTCTAGTTCAGATGATAGGAAATGGCTATTAGATGGCAGCAGTGTGAGATAAAAAAGTTGACCTCTTTACCACTGTGTGGTGACTGCGTGGAGTTCTGCAGGCCACCTCTGGTAGCTGCCTATCAAGACAGAATTTGTTAGCTGAATCTCATGGCTTTTTAAAAACAGAAGTCCAGATCATGTTCATTTCTTGAGGTTATGTTCAAAAATCATTAAATTCAAAGGTGGAATTTAATCAGGCCAAGTAGCAGTTTGAAAAAGATTACTATAAGAATAAAAATAAAATAAAAGTAATTTTATTTATTTGCAAAATTTGTAGGTGACAGTTTTGCTGCTGGTGTTTGTAATATAAATATAACAAACGTACAAAATAACTGTAGAGGAATAACTGTGTTAGTCTGGCAGGAGAAATTCAGGAGTGTGGTAAGCACCTTTTCCAACTAAAAACATTTACTTAGAAGCATATGTTTCTGTGACCTGCAGCTCACTGCATTCACTGGTGAATAAAATAGTTCAGTAAATTCTATTGTTAACATTTATATATCCCTTTCTATGAAAAATAATGTTTGGTTAAATAAAACACTGATATGTAATTTGTTGGCTGAACCAAACTAATGTAGAAGTTTTTGCTTCTTATGTTAGGAAAGCACTCCATCATTGGGGAGATCCTGATGAGGTCAAAGGTATCCACAAGATATTTATTTATTTATTTGTTTGTTTGTTTGTTTGTTTGTTTGTTTATATTTATTAATTCTTGGGACTTATATGCCGCCCTATCTCCCGAAGGACTCAGGGCGGCTAACAACAATAACATACAATAAATACAGAAGTTAAGATAAAATTAAAATTAAAGGCCTCTGTACAATAAATTAAAATTAAAATTAAAATAAATTAAAAATTAGAGTTAAAAAATTAAAAACATAATTAAAATCCCTGTCAGTCCAGGTCAGCCAGGTGGAAAAGGAGTGTTTTGAGGCCGCGGTGAAAGGACTGGAGATCTGGGGCCATCCGAAGCTCAGGGGGGAGCTGGTTCCATAGGGCTGGTGCTCCCACAGAGAAGGCCCTCCCCCTGGGGGTCGCCAGCCGACATTGTCTAGCCCAGGGGTCGGCAACCTAAAAAAGGAAAAGAGCCACTGGGAACCGGTTCCATCACAAATTTAAAAAAGTGGGAGCTGCGTGCGTGTGTCCATGCACGTGCATGCGCAAAAAATGTTTTGTGCATGCGCAAAATGGTTTTTTGTGCATGCGCGGATGCACGCGGTTGCCATTTTTTTAAAAGTGAGATGGAACCGGTTCCCGGTTGCCCGACGGCGACGGCCCGTCTGCAAAGCTGCCGCTTTCGGCAGCTTTGCAGACGGGCCGCGGCAGCTTCCTCAAAGAGCGGCACCCCTGCCCATTCTGAGAGGTGTGCGCGCACCTCTCCGAACGACCGGAGGTGTGCGCGCACCTCCCCAAACCTTTGGAGAGGTGCACGCGTACCTCCGTGCGAACGGGCAGAGGTGCCGCTCTTTGAGGAAGCTGCCGCGGCCCGTCTCCGAAACTGCCGCTTTCGGCAGCTTTGCAGATGGGCCGCGGCCGCTTCCTCAAAGAGCAGCGCCTCTGCCCATTTGCGCGGAGGTACGCGCGCACCTCTCCAAAGGTTTGGGGAGGTGCGCGCGCACCTCCGCCCGTTCGGGGAAGGTGCACGCGCACCTCTCAGAACGGGCAGTGCCACTCTCCATTTGGAGAGGTGCGCACACACCACTGCCCGTTCGAAAGGTGCGCGCGCACCGGGTGGCTTGGAGCTGCAGGAGACGGCTCAAAGAGCCGCATGCGGCTCCGGAGCCACATGCGGCTCCGGAACCGCGGGTTGCCAACCCGTGGTCTAGCCGATGGTACCGTGAGGAGGCCTTCTCTGTGTGAGCGTACTGGGCGATGGGAATTCGTTCCCGGCAGCAGATGGTCCTGCAAGTATCCCGGGCCTAAGCCATGTAGGGCTTTAAAGGTAAGTACCAGCACCTTAAATCTCACCCGGAGGACAACCGGTAACCAATGCAGCTCACGCAGGAGGGGTGTAATATGGGAGTATCGGGGTGCTCCCATCACTACCCGTGCAGCCGCACTCTGCACCAGCTGAAGCCTCCAGGTGGTCTTTAAGGGCAGCCCCATGTAGAGAGCATTGCAGTAATCTATACAGGAGGTAACGAGTGCGTGGATGACTGTGCGTATGCTGAAAAATAGTCAAGATGGCAGCTGAGACGTGTAATCAACACCTATTTTTATATGTGGATCTTCAGTTGCACTGTCCAGGTTGCCATCTTGACCTTTTTTCACCATTGCCTGCAGACACCCCTGATCTTTTCCATAGACACAGGTCAACTAAAGTTTCAAGGAAGAGGCACTTGGCCAAAGGGCTGTTGTAGACCTCAGGTTCATATTAGAGAAAGGAAAAAATATTTTCCTGAGCATTTGGGCTTAATACTCAGTATTAATTTGGGTAAACTTTAATATCCAGACTTGGTACTGGGCTGGAATCTGAAAGTTATGGAATATGATGAAAGCTCATCAAATATCATCAAGTTGGCAAACTGCCATTCCTCCTATAGTGCAAGGGCGATCTTTTTTTTTCTTTTCAGAACTGCATTTTCACAGGAATAATCTACAAGTAATCCTCAAGTTACAACCAGAATTGGATTATGGAATTTCCACCACAGTTGTTAAGTGACTTCTACCCAATTTATAATCTTTTTTGTTGTAGTTTTTAAGCAAATCATATAATTGTTAGGTGAACCTGGATTTTCCAACTGATTTTGCTTGTTGGAACCCCCTGAGATGGTTGCAAATGGGGAACATGCAATCCAGGATAGTACAAGCAGTGTAAATATAGGCCAAATTCCTGTATCAAAGAGCCTGAATCACAATCACATGATCACACGGAGGTTATAATCGTTGTATGTGTGGAGAATGATTGCAAGCCACTTTTTTCAGCACTGTCATAACTTTGAATGGTTGCTAAATAAATGGTTGTAAGTTGAAGATTACCTGCATGGATTCCTGGGGTGGAAGTATGGTGCAGGGCCAGATTAAAAGGAAGTGAGGATTCCGTTCTTTCTTTCTCTTTCTGTATATTCCCCTTTTCGCTCTCTCTTTGTCTTCCCACACCCTTTCTTGTTAGTGGCTTTTGAAATGAGTTATGCATGGCATTTTATTGTTCTATTAGCATTCAATATATACATCTGTTCCTATGATGACCACACCAGAAAAACAGTACTGTAATATATATATGTTCTGGGCTATTGTCTCCTGTTTTATACTGCCTTGGAAGATGCTTCTTTTATATAGATTAAGATTATTCATTTCTTTTGGAAGGAACCATTTAGAATGTATTTTTGGAAAGCTAGAGGTGGAATTGAGATGGTGAAAAAACTGAAATGCCATTGGTAAAGCCATTGTAAATAACCTCAGCTTCCAATAATATAAGATCATGATAAGAAATCAGTACATCTGATTGGTTTGATAGATTCTACAAAAATGAAATAGAAGTATTGAGTGGTCTTAAACATACCCCAATGATTTTGCCAAACAGAACTGCAAAGGCAGGAGTAATACCTCCTGCAATGGCAGCAGCAACGATCCCAATTGCTATGTAGCAGAATTCAGGCTTATTCAGAGCCAGGATCCTGGAATAAGGAACATCTGGGAGGGTCTCTTCCTGTAAGAGAGAAAATTCCCCTTGTCATCAACAAAATTACAAACAGGCAATGCAATTGATGGGTGAAATGTCACTGAGAATTACTCAACTGTCCAGTAATGAAAAGAAACTGGCTTCTGTGTTCAGTCCCACTCATTTCTATGATCTCACAATGAATACAAGTGTGAAAACAAAAGAAAAAGAACAAAAAGCCAATTTATCTCAAAATCTGTCTACAAAGGTCACTAAAAAGTGAGAGAAATCCCTCATGAATGGCAACATTTCTGCAGGAATTATTCTCTTGAATTACTAATCTGTGTGCTTTAGAGTCTTGCTGCCCATACATTAACTTTGGATTCTCATTATTTTAGTGTCATGTGCTTCAGATGAAATTTTGATGTGGCATATTTGAAATACAATATATTTCAAAAGTCCAGAAGTGTAACAAATTTTCTAACTGGTGTTCTCAAGTTGTTCATATTATTTGATATATACATTATCATAATTACCAAATACAGGTCGGGGATGAATGAAAATGAATGCCAATATTTCCTAACAACTGGGTTATCTTTACCTATGAATTTATCTGAAAATGAAATCAAATACATGGATAAATATAAGGCATTTATGGAAAGAACAAAGCTTCTCTTATAATTCTGGTTTGTTACTAGAACCAAAAGATGGACATGCCAATTTTCACAAAGCACTAAATAACTTACAGAGGAGTCATATTTTTAACACAGAAGATATTTTAGAAATAATCTTAATACTAACCACATGGACCTTCTTTGCGTTCTTCGTCTTCTGTTTTTTTTTCCTTTTCCTTTCAGAAAATCTTTTAGTAGATGCTCTACTGAGAGAAGGTCTGTTTGATATTCTTTGGAAACTTCCATACCTAGCCATTTCTGCGCCACCATTAGAACCCCCCAAATCATTTAGATCTGCTGTTTCATATAAATCTTCTTTCTCAGAAATTTCACTATTTTCATCCTTAGTCTCAAATTCTGTCTCTTCGCTTGATGTTTCACTGTCTTGTTCTTCTCCCTGGTAATTCTAAACATTTATAAAATGAAAACAAAAATAGGAAAAAAATAAATTACCAATGGGGTTAATTTTTCTAATTACAATTTATGAGAATTAAATCTACAGGTAGTCCTCAACTTATAACCATTCCTTTAGTGATTGTTTGAAGTTCAGTGGCAATGAAAAAGTGTCTGAGGACTGGTCCTCTCACTTAAGACTATTGCAGCATTTCCATGGTCATGAGATTGTGATTTGGTCACTTAGCAACCAACATGTATGGCTGCAGCATCCCAGGGTTACATGTTTGCCAGTTAGCTTCCAACAAGCAAAGTCAATGGAACAAGTTGGATTCACTTAACAGTTTTGTGATTTGCTTACTGACTGCAGCAAAAAAAAAATCATGATCGGCTGGGAATTCTGGGAGTTAAAATCCATCTCCCTTAAAGCAGTCAAGCTTGAGAAATACTGAGCTACAGTAACAGAATCTTGAAAACTTGACTGCATTTACCTATGTCTGAAGCATTACTATGATCATTTTCTCACAACTCTGGGATCTATACAGAATCCAGTGTCATTCTTGGGAAAAAGAGATTACTCTAGAAGTGAATGTTTTGCTCTGTAAGTACCATGTCCAAGAAACAAAAGCTGTTAAACATTCAGATTTTAAATTAAAAAAAAACCACACACAAATTCCACAAAGTGCTCATGTAGTTTAAGGATTATATTTCTTTGAACTGTGGAGAGAGCCAATAACCTCTCATTAACTTTGCTTAACTATTATTCAGTATTATAGAAAACTGGGCTAATGTGTTCTTGTACTCTATTTGGCCCTTTCATGGATTACTGCCTTGTTGTGGTGAAGGGGCTTGCGTAATTCAGTGAAGCTATGAGGTATGCCGTACAGGACCACCCAAGACTGAAAGGTCATAGCAGAGAGTTCTGACACAACGTGATCCACTGGAGAAGGAAATGGCAACCCACTCCAGTATCTTTGCCATGAAAACCCCATGGACAGTACCAAAAGGAAAAAAAGATATGATGCTGGAAGATGATCCCCTCAGGTCAGAAGGCATCCAATATGCTACTGGGGAAGAGCAGAGGGCTAGTACTAGTAGTGCCAGAAAGAATGAAGCGACTGGGCCAAAGCCGAAAGGACGCTCAGCTGTGGATGTATCTGGTGGTGAAAGGAAAGTCTGATGCTGTAAACATTTTTTCTCCATAGGAACCTGGAATGTAAGATCCATGAATCAAGGAAAGCTGGACGTGGTCAAACAAGAGATGACAAGACTGAAGATCGACATCTTAGGAATCAGCAAACTAAAATGGACAGGAATGGGTGAATTTAATTCAGATGACCATCAGGTATACTACTGTGGGCAAGAATCCCTCAGAAGAAATGGAGTAGCCTTTATAGTCAATAAAAGAGTAGGAAAAGCAATACTGGCATACAATCCACAAAATGACAGAATGATCTCAGTTCGAATCCAAGGCAACCATTCAATATCACAGTAGTCCGAGTCTATGCCCCAACCACCAGTGCTGAAGAGGATGAAATTGACCGGTTCTATGAAGCCCTACAGCACCTTATAGAACTAACACCCAGAAATGATGTCCTAATCATCATGGGGGAATGGAATGCTAAAGTAGGAAGCCAAAAGATAACTGGAATAACAGGCAAGTTTGGCCTTGGAGTACAAAATGAAGCAGGGCACAGGCTGATAGAATTTTGTCAAGAGAATACGATGGTCATAGCAAACACTCTTTTCCAACAAACCAAGAGACGGCTCTACACATGGACATCACCAGACGGTCAACACAGAAATCAGATTGACTATATGCTCTGCAGCCAAAGATGGAGAAGCTCTATACAGTCAGTAAAAACAAGACCAGGAACTGACTGTGGCTCAGACCATGAGCTTCTTGTTGCAAAGTTTAGGCTTAAATTAAAGAAAGTAGGGAAAAGCGCTAGGCCAGTCAGGTATGAATTAAATCATATCTCTGTTGAATATGCA
The DNA here is from genome assembly GCF_947247035.1 of Vipera ursinii. Lineage (NCBI taxonomy): Eukaryota > Metazoa > Chordata > Lepidosauria > Squamata > Viperidae > Vipera > Vipera ursinii. Next base: position 92,204,855 of record NC_139517.1, read on the forward strand.
GTAGAGGTGACAAATAGATTTAAGGAATAAGATCTGATAGACAGAGAGCCTGAAGAACTATGGACAGAGGTTCCCAACATTGTACAACAGGTAGCAACCAAAACCATCCCAAAGAAAAAGAAATGCAAGAAAGCAAAATGGCTGTCTGAGGAAGCTTTGCAAATAGCTGAGGGAAGGAGGGAAGCGAAAGGCAAGGGAGAAAAAGAAAGATATGCCCAATTAAATGCAGAATTCCAAAGAATAGCTAGAAGAGATAAGAATGCCTTCTTAAATGAACAATGCAAAGAAATAGAAGAAAACAATAGAATAGGGAGGACCAGAGATCTTTTCAAGAAAATTGGAGAGATGAAAGGAACGTTTCATGCAAAAATGGGCATGATAGAGGACCAAAATGGCAGGGACCTAACAGAGGCAGAAGAGATTAAGAAGAGGTGGCAAAATTACACAGAAGAACTATACAAGAATGAGCTTAACGTCCCTGATAATCACAACGAGGTGGTCACTGACCTTGAGCCAGACATCCTGAATGTGAAGTGAAGTGGGCCTTAGAAAAGCTGAGCAACAACAAAGCTAGTGGAGGTGACAGTATTCTAGCTGAGCTATTCAAAATCTTAAAAGACGATGCAGTAAAAGTGCTACACTCAATTTGCCAGCAAATTTGGAAAACTCAACAGTGGCCACAGGATTGGAAAAGATCAGTTTAAATTCCAATTCCAAAGAAAGGCAGTGCCAAAGAATGTTCAAACTATCGCACCATTGCACTCATTTCTCACGCTAGTAAAGTTATGCAAAGCACATCATGGGAAAGGCAGGGCTAGATGAATCAAAAGTTGAAATTAAGATTGCCGGAAAAATATCAACAACCTAAGATATGCAGATGATTCCACTCTAATGGCAGAAAGTGAAGAAGAACTAAAGAGCCTATTGTTGCGGGTGAAGAAGGAGAGTGTAAAACTTGGGTTGAAACTAAACATTAAGAAAACCAAGACCATGGCATCTGGCCCTCTCAATTCCTGGCAAATAGATGGGGAAGAAATGGAGGTAGTGACAGATTTTATTTTCCTGGGCTCCAAGATCACTGCAGATGGGGACTGTAGCCAAGAAATTAAAAGACGCTTGCTCCTCGGGAGGAAAGCCATGACAAATCTAGACAGCACACTAAAAAGCAGAGACATCACCCTGTCAACAAAAGTGCGTATAGTCAAGGCTATGGTCTTCCCAGTTGCAATGTATGGCAGTGAAAGCTGGACCATAAGAAAGGCTGAGCGCCAAAGAATTGAAGCCTTGGAACTATGGTGCTGGAGAAGACTCCTGCAAGTCCCTTGGACTGCAAGGCGATCAAACCGGTCAGTCCTAGAGGAGATCAACCCTGACTGCTCTTTAGAAGGCAATATCCTGAAGCTAAAAATCAAATACTTTGGCCACCTAATGAGAAGGAAGGACTCACTGGAGAAGAGCCTAATGCTGGGAAAGATTGAGGGCAATAGAAGAAGGGGACGACAGAGAATAAGGTGGCTGGATGGAGTCATTGAAGCAGTAGACATGAGCTTAGATGGACTCCAGAAGATGGTAGAGGACAGGAAGACCTGGAGGAACATTGTCCATAGGGTCACGATGGGTCGGACACGACTTCGCAACTAACAAAAACAACAAAATGAAGCCCAACAGCACCTTTTAGAAGTAACAACAAAAAACAATGTCCTTATCATCATGGGGGATTGGAATGCTAAAGAAGGAAGCCAAAAGATAACCAGAATAACAGGCAAGTTTGGCCTTGGAGTACAAAATGAAGCAGGGCACAGGCTGATAGAATTTTGTCAAGAGAATATGATGGTTATAGCAAACACTCTTTTCCAACAACCCAAGAGACGGCTCTACACATGGACATCACCAGACGGTCAACACAGAAATCAGATTGACTATATGTTCTGCAGCCAAAGATGGAGAAGCTCTATACAGTCAGTAAAAACAAGACCAGGAGCTGACTGTGGCTCAGACCATGAGCTTCTTGTTGCAAAGTTTAGGCTTAAACTGAAGAAAGTAGGGAAAAGCACTAGGCCACTCAGGTATGAATTAAATTATATCCCTGTTGAATATACAGTAGATGTGACAAATAAATTTAAGGAATTAGATCTGATAGAGTGCCTGAAGAACTATGGACAGAGGTTTGTAACATTGTACAAGAAGTAGCAACTAAAGCCATCCCAAAGAAAAAGAAATGCAAGAAAGGAAGCTTTCCAAATAGCTGAGGAAAGGAGGGAAGCGAAAGGCAAGGGAGAAAAAGAAAGATACATCCAATTGAATGCAGAATTCCAGAGAATAGCTAGAAGAGATAAGAATGCCTTCTTAAATGAACAGTGTAAAGAAATAGAAGAAAACAATAGAATAGGGAGGACCAGAGATCTTTTCAAGAAAAATGGAGAGATGAGGGGAACGTTTCATGCAAAAATGGGCATGATAAAGGACCAAAATGGCAGGGACCTAACAGAGGCAGAAGAGATTAAGAAGAGGTGGCAAAATTACACAGAAGAACTATACAAGAAGGAACATAATGTCCCTGATAACCACGATGAAGTTGTCACTGACCTCGAGCCAGACATCCTAGAATGTGAAGAGGGCCTTAGAAAAACTGAGCAACAACAAAGCTAGTGGAGGTGACAGTATTCCAGCTGAGCTATTCAAAATCTTAAAAGACGGTGCAGTAAAAGTGCTACACTCAATTTGCCAGCAAATTTGGAAAACTCAACAGTGGCCACAGGATTGGAAAAGATCAGTTTACATTCCAATTCGAAAGAAAGGAAATTGCCAGCATATGATGGATCATGGAGAAATCTAGGGAGTTCCAGAAAAAACATCTACTTCTTCTTCATTGACTATGCTAAAGCCTTTGATTGTGTGGATCACAACAAATTGTGGCAAGTTCTTAAAGAGATGGGAGTACCAGACCATCTTATTTGTCTCTTGAGAAACCTATATGCGGTTCAAGAAGCAACAGTGAGAACTGGATACGGAACCACTGATTGGTTCAAAACTGAGAAAGGAGTCCGGCAAGGCTGTATACTGTCACCCTACCTGTTTAACTTATATGCATAGCACATCATGAGAAAGGCAGGGTTAGATGTATCAAAAGTTGGAATTAAGATTGCTCGGAGAAATATCAACCACCTAAGATATGCAGATGATACCACTCTAATGGCAGAAAGTGAAGAGGAACTAAAGAGCCTCTTGTTAAGAGTGAAGAAGGAGAGTGCAAAAGTTGAAACTAAACATTAAGAAAACCAAGATCATGGCACCCGCCCTCTCAATTCCTGGCAAATAGATGGGGAAGAAATGGAGGTAGTGACAGATTTTATTTTCCTGGCCTCCAAGATCTCTGCAGATGGAGACTGCAGCCAAGAAATTAAAAGACGCTTGCCCCTGGGGAGGAAAGCCATGGCAAATCTAGACAGCACACTAAAAAGCAGAGACATCACCCTGCCAACAAAAGTGCGTATAGTCAGGCCTATGTTTTTCCCAGTTGCAATGTATGGCTGTGAAAGTTGGACCATAAGAAAGGCTGAGTGCCAAAGAATTGAGGCCTTTGAGCTATGGTGCTGGAGAAGACTGCTGCAAGTCCCTTGGACAGCAAGGCAATCAAACTGGTCAGTCCTAGAGGAGATCAGCCCTGACTGCTTTTTAGAAGGCCAGATCCTGAAGTTGAAACTCAAATACTTTGGCCACCTAATGAGAAGGAAGGACTCACTGGAGAAGAGCCTAATGCTGGGAAAGATTGAGGGCAAGAGAAGACGACGACAACAGAGAATGAGGTGGCTGGATGGAGTCACTGAAGCAGTAGGCGTGAGCTTAAATGGACTCCAGAAGATGGTAGAGGACAGGAACATTGTCCATGGGGTCGCAATGGGTCAGACATGACTTTGCAACTAACAACAACAACAACTCTATTTGGAGTAGCTACAGTTTTTGTTTATGCTTAGCCGAAATATACCTTTCAACATGTAAACCTGGACAAATAGTAGTTTCTCTTGGCTATGAGGGAAACAAGATAGTTTCAGCATCATTTATTAAGGTGGACTATTCCCGCCCCCCTTGTAGATAATGCTATATTGCAATTTACCCAAAATGGAAGATTCCAGACCTTTCACATTTAGGATATGGGAAAGGGCAGAAAGTGCACACTTGGGAATTATCCGCATAAAGCATATAGTGTCACATTCGAACCAAGCCTCTGAATCTCATTACCTGCTGCATTACAAGAGCATAGTAAAGTCCTTTATGTGCCATGAGTTCACCGTGTGTCCCCTGTTCAACAAGAACACCCTTCTCAAGGCCAGCAATAACATCAGCTGTCCTGATTGTAGAGAGTCTGTGAGCAATTACAATGGTGGTGCGCCCAGCCCTGGCCTTCAAAGAAGGATAAAAGAAAAAGAAATAAATAAAGAGAAAAAAAGACCTTACCTAAAACACGAATTTCTTCACAATTCCATCCTATATTCCTTTATGTATAATTTAGAGAGATCAGATCTATTAAAATTAAACTCATGTCATAAATGATGTAGATTTCTCAAATATGTTGCTGTTAACCCACTTATGTGGTTTAATAAGACATTCTAGTGTTTATTTATATCTCATATTTTCTGACAATATGTTTGCAATCCATAGTTGTTCAGATATGGTTTAACATTTAAAAGTTCACATAGCTAAATTTATCTGGTTAACATTATGCCACAAGTTTCATTATTGACAGAGTGCTTTAAATCATGACTAATACTTCACACCAGTTTTAGTATAATATGGGACAACTATAAAAGATCCATATAAGTGAAGAGGACTGCTTTGAAGACCTCTAAGCTTACAATTTCAGTTCAGAACTGAAGAAGCTTCTTGGATAATTAGTGAAAAATCTTTAAGGAAAACCCAAGAAAGTCCAGTTGCCTTTTGAAAAAAGCACCTTTGGGACAACCATGATCTGGATGACTGAGAATCTCCATAGACCTTTAGCTATGCACTCTAGCTTAAAGTATTTTGGAAAAAGAAAAATCTCTTGTCTCTCCAGGACCTTTGTCTAGTATAAATCATACTGTTTCTGACCCCAGCACTGGGACAAAATATAACAAACATCCACTTTCTGTTTTGTGGAAATGATTGCAAATTTCTGTTGGGGAGAGTATTGTGGTTTCATTGTATTCTCATAATAAGCATTTATTGTATACTTATTATATAAATTATATAAATAAAACCACTATTTCTTTACTGAAAACCACTTAGCAACATTCAAAATGCCTAAGTAGCTATCAAATAAATAAAGGAGCCACTTTCCAAATTTTCAGAGTATCATTTCAAATCCGCTGAATTTATCCTCTTAGATTTTTGGTCTTATGACTAGATTGGCTTTTGATCTGTACACATTCTAAGAATGATGAAAATATTCATTATCATTTATTTTTATATTTTATATCTTTTTATAGTTTGGCTGACTAAAATAATGGAACTATTGTATATATCAGGCAGATTTCACTTTCGTTTGGCGGATTGGGAATAATGGGAGACACCATCATTTGAAGCTGTTTAAACAAAGCTCCTGGTTTGGTAGATTTGGTAGATTAATTATGCGATAATATTGGGTAGTGTAGCTTCAGTTAAGAATGCTAACTCTTTGCAATGAGTCCTTTTATAAAATGGAAACAACCTCCTGATTCATAAAAGAAAGCAAGAAATGGAATGCTAAAGGAAAATTTCTGACTCTTTTCTCTGGAAAGTTCATTGGTATTAATAGAATAACCACAGGATAAATGTTTAATGAATCACCTTGTCAGAAATGACTAATACTGAAACTTATACTACAGAAAAACAAGACATGCAGATATAAGCACTAATAAAAGCACACATCCATCTGCACTACTTTTAGTCGTTCAGTTTTGAGCCAGATGCTCGTGAAATGGTTGGAAGCTCTTAAATTAAATGATAAGCTTTAGGTAAATGTTCTCTTAGAATGCAGAAGATCTTCATACACTGCCCTTACATATGTTCTTCAACATATTTTTAACTTTAATTGATTGCTTGTATACCAACACAACTGATTATATTTTTATCTGTGTCCTACAAAGAATAGCATGTCTCTGTTTTGTTTTCTTTGTACTTCACTGATTCATTTCATTTGTTATTTCAATTCAATTACCACACACTCTCATCATGAAATACATATTTTACTAAATCATACATATTTGAGTAAAATTTTCTTGTTTGAAAATAATTTGATCACCTGTGGATGCATTTACTTGCATTTATTTACCAACAAGCCTTTAATTTCTTAAAGTCATTCTTTAAGCTCTTCACCAGGGGTCTTCAAACCTGGCCCTTTTATGACTTGTAGACTTCAACTCCCAGAATTCCTCAGCCAGGCATGCTGGCTGAGGATTTCTGGGAGTTGAGGTCCACAAGTCATAAAAGGGCCAAGTTTGAAGACCCCTGCTCTACACAATCATATTTAACCAGCTACGTTTACCTTATCAAGTGCTGCTTGCACTATAGATTCACTCTGATTATCTAGAGCAGAGGTGGCCTCATCCAGTAGCAAGATCTTGGGGTTTCTGGCCAAGGCACGAGCAATAGCAATACGCTGTTTCTGACCACCACTGAGCTGTGCTCCTCTTTCTCCAACCGTGGTATTAAATTTCTGGGATATCCAAAATACAGAAATGAAAACTCTTTATGCTCAGATGTGTTTCTAAGTGACAACAGATTATTAGTATTCAAGCAAGCATATTGAATATATTAGCCAAACACACAATATGTGCCTGCAGGTGCACATGGACACATACACAGTTTTAAAGCAAAGAGACCACTTTCTAACTGCAGATACTCTTTCTCGTTGAATATAGAGGTGGCTTTGTTGCTCTCTTGACATTTTGATCAGATGTACTGTGCCAATAGTTTATCTTTCAAAAATCTCAGGAATAGCTTAATTAAACAATGACACGAAAGATTCTTAAAGGGAAAAAAGGAGGTCCCGTGTTGGCATGCTCTGAGTAACATCCATTAATATACATGTGTATGAATGCTGTATAAATACAACACTTCACTGCTCTACTTCTGAGCTACTGCATTGACTCTTAATGTTTCCAGTGTGATTAAAAATTGCCATTGCTCAAAAGAGAGTGTCTCTACTCAAAGTAAGTAAAAGAGTATATACTAATGCACGAACCCACCTTATAATTAACCATAATTAAACAAAGCCAGTCATTAAATATAATTAACTATTGACTGTAAGAACTGCACATTTGAGACAGCTGGTTCTATCTTCACTACAACAACAAAATATCATACTATGATGATTGAATATTCAGAAGACATAGCAGCTAATAATCTCATTCAGGAAAAGTTTTGGAAACACCCATGTAACCTGGATGCATATGCCTTTAATTTCCTATTAATTTAAGACTCTATCAGTGAAATGTATATGATCCAAGGTTATTTTAGCAAGAAAAACAAAGAAAATTATATAATAACTCTAAAAAATTGACCTAATTCTGAAGTATCAAGGTTTAGCAGAGAAGATGAGCTTAAGGAAAGATAAGGGGTGGTGGTGGTAAGATTCCTTTTTCTGGGACCTCTGTATAGTTACCAAGCTCACTGCCCCTACAAAGGCATTTTATATTTCTTCATGTGACTTAAAATTACACTTTGCACCCTTTGAGGTTTCCATATTATTTTCAAAGGCAAAATACTTAATACAATAGATCAGGGGTTCCCAACCAGGGGTGCTTGCACCCCCTGGGGGTATGAGACAATATTCCAGGGGGTGCAAAAACTGGGTTTTCAAAATTATAGTGTATGTGCATAATTTGTTGCCGTTATTTCAAACTTTTCCTAAGGGTGCAGGGTATAGAAAAGTTTGGGAACCACTGCAATAGATGATCTCTGGGAGATTTTCAGAAAAATGAATAAAGATTTCTGACTTTTAATTGGTTAAACAGTATAGAAAAAAAGAGATTGCCCACACTATCCACTCTAATTTTTACAGTTGGATGAAAATAAAATTGGTGTCGCCAGGATTTATATGCAAGACTCATGAATGTCACTCTACTGAAGAACTCAAAACAAAGCTCAGAATTATTTAAACTTTTGCACTTGGGTCTATTTGGGGGATGATAGGGCCTTATTACAGAACAAAGTAGACCTCAGAAACAGAAACTTTCCAATACCTGACAAGCATGATATTAAATGTCATTCATAATCTTGATGATGACATATTGAAGCACTCAGAGGGATATACAACATACGCAAATATATATTTGCTATAACTTCAAATGAATGCAGTATAATGTTTTACAGACTAACCGCTCAAATTCTTTATAGATTTTTCCTCAAGCGTGTGGAAGCATTTCATAAGTAAAGATTAACTGTTACGAAAATTCATTTAAGTTAGTTTGATAATATTATAGAGCATGCTTGAAAGAAAACTTGAATTGTGGGTGTAGGTGGAAAGCGTGCTTTATTGTTTAGTGATAGAAATAAATTCCACCTTTTTGTCTAACTAGCAATAGAAAAAGATCAGAGGAGCAACTCTGTTTGTGGGTGTGTGCATGTGTGTGCCCATGTGAAAGCAGGCTAAATAGCAATTCAGACCACAACAGAAGCCCTCTCTCTTTTGTACATTTACTCATGTGGATACAATGGGTGGGGCTTTGATCCCAACATTCCGCATTTTTTAGCTTCTTGCAAAGACTTTTGCCCAGGTTTTTTTGTTTTTTAAAATCATTGCAGACATTCCTACAAAGAGCAACACTGGTAATTATTAGTTTAACAAAGTCTGGTTACAGATGTTAGATATAAAGAATCAGCTAAACAACAAGGTGTCAAGAGTCAAGGTTAGTTGGATATCACTGGCTTCAATAAATTGCTCTATGATAAATTATATTGTGCTTAAAGAAAAAAAGTGTGATAGACCTGAAAAGCACATAAATGGGTGAGGACAAACAGATTAGTAAAGGTAAAGGTTCCCCCGCACATGTGTGCTAGTCGTTTCCGACTCTAGGGGCTGGTGCTCATCTCCGTTTCAAAGCCAAAGAGCCAGTGCTTGTCTGAGGACGTCTCTGTGGTCATGTGGCCGGCATGACTAGACACCAAAGGCACACGGAACGCTGTTACCTTCCCACCGTAGTCGTCCCTATTTTTCTACTTGTATTTTTATGTGCTTTCGAACTGCTAGGTTGGCAGAAGCTGGGACAAGTAACAGGCGCTCACTCTGTTATGCGGCACTCAGGATTGGACCCGCCAAACTGCCGACCTTCTGATAGACAAGCTCTAGACAAGCTCAAGTGTCCTAACCCACTGAGCCACCGCGACCCTATACAAACAGATTATCCAATCCTTATTAGAGGATCATCCTTACAAGAATTTGAAAATTGTGCTACATACATCAGGAAGTTTCATTATGAAGTCATAAGCATTTGCTTCTTTAGCTGCTTGTTCAATTTCAGCATCAGTAATATCTTCTCTGCCATAACGAATATTGCCTGCAATTGTGGTAGCAAACAAAACTGGTTCTTGGCTTACAATGCCGATGTTTTCCCTCATCCATTTGATATTAAGCGTCCGAATATCATGCCCATCTATGGTGATCTGCGGGAAGGAAAATAGAACTTTGTAAGAGCCAAAAGTGTAGATGTTTGATTGCTAGATTCAGACAGCTTTTTTAGATACTGTACCTTACAGGTTTTGTTGTTGGTGTTGTCAGCCCTTTTATTGAAAAGCCAAGTCCAGAAGTCCCAGTGTTAAGATATCATAGTTATCCTTGCATTAAAATGAACCTACCTGTCCTTGTGGTGGATCATAAAATCTTTGCAAAAGTTGAATAGTAGTGCTTTTCCCACAACCACTGGAACCAACAAGAGCAATGGTCTGTCCAGGTTGTATTTTTAAATTCAAACCTCTAAGAATCTGGAATTATTCAACATATAAAAATATACATTTAAAATGTTTTAGTCACCTCTCTGGCTTAATGCAGTACAGGTCATGCCTGCAATACATGAAAAATATTCTGGAAGATTATCTAACATATTTTTAGTCAGTGAAAACGTTCTAAAAATGAGGGACTTATTTAAGATATCTAAGAAAGATCTTTATCTTCTATAACTACACATTTTTATTACTGCTAGAACATTTCTATTTTGTAATGAAGCTTGTAATTACATATTCCTAAGACCTTTCCCTGATCATACAGAAAACAGCTTTTCTTTTACAGGCCTAAAAAGAGGTAGAAAAAAACTGTCTTACCTGAATATTTGGTCTAGAAGGGTAACTGAAAAATATATTTTTGAATTCAATTTCTCCTCGGAGTCTATCCAGCTTGAATCCTTCAGTGGAACTGCTATCTATGGGACGAGGCTAGAAAAATAATTGGGAAAGAAATCTGTACTTTTTATACATACAGATTTAATTCAGGCAAGTTTTTCTCCAATGTTAAATAAGTATGAGATGTAAAGTATGAGAAATGATGCATTATTTTTCTTCTTACAGAATTGCATTTCTGAGAAATATAGCTGCCTTTTCAAATAAGAAATAGATGTCCTATAAATTTCAAAGCCATGGCTTGACTATACGAGAATCATTAGCAATTAAGGCTAATTAGGTTCAAACATATTGTTGTTGTTGTTAGCTGCGAAGTCATGTCCGACCAATCGCGACCCCATGGACAACGTTCCTCCAGGCCTGCCTGTCCTCTACCATCTTCTGGAGTCCATTTAAGCTCACACTTACTGCTTCAGCAACTCCATCCAGCCACCTCATTCTCTGTCGTCCCCTTCTTCTCTTGCCCTCAATCTTTCCCAGCATTAGGCTCTTCTCCAGTGAGTCCTTCCTTCTCATTAGGTGGCCAAAGTATTTGAGTTTTAGCTTTAGGATCTGGCCTTTTAAAGAGCAGTCAGGGTTGATCTCCTCTAGGACTGACCAGTTTATTTATTTATTTATTTATTTATTTATTTATTTATTTATTTATTTATTTATTTATTTATTTATTTAGATTTATATACCACCCTTTCCCGAAGGACTCAGGGCGGTTTACAGGGCATTTAAAAGACAGTCAATACAAACATTAAAACAAATTAAAAGAGATTAAATAGAACCCTGAGAAAATTAAAACCCAGTTAAAATTAAAATTAAAAATATTCTCAGCCTGGGCCACAGAGCTCGAAGAGCCAGGTCTTCAGGTCCCGGCGGAATGAACGGAGGTTGGGGGCAGCTCCGCAGGCAGCTGGTTCCACAGGGCAGGCGCACCCACTGAGAAGGCCCTACCCCTGGGTGTTACCTGTCTTTAACCGGCGGCACCCTGACAAGACCCTCCCTGTGTGAGCGCACTGGACGAAGGGAACTTGATGCTGGTAGCAGGTGTTCCCTCAAATATCCCGGACCCTCGCCATTTAGGGCTTTATAGGTCATCACCAGCACCTTGAATCTCACCCGAAGGGCAACTGGAAGCCAATGCAGCTCGCGGAGCAGAGGTGTTACACGGGAATATCGGGAAACTCCCATCACTACTCGCGCGGCTACATTCTGCACCAGCTGAAGCCTCCGGGTGGTCCTCAAGGGCAGCCCCATGTAGAGAGCGTTGCAGTAGTCTAAACGGGAGGTCACGAGTGCATGAGTGACTGTGCGTAGGGCATCTCGGTCCAGGTAGGGTCGCAACTGGTGCACCAGGTGAACCTGGCCAAAAGCCCCCCTGGTCACAGCTCCTATATGGTCTTCAAAAGTGAGCTGCGAATCCAGGAGGATGCCCAAGTTGCGAGCCCCATCAATGGGGGGGAACACCTCACCCCTCATTGTTAGAGATGGAATAGTCTGGTTGACCCGAGATGCCGGTATGCACAGCCACTCAGTCTTGGCAGGATTGAGACGAAGCCTGTTTCTCCCCATCCAGACCCGGACCGTTTCCAGGCAATGGGACATCACGGCGAGGGCATCGCTGGGTTGGTTTGGGGTGGAGAAAAAAAGTTGGGTATCATCAGCGTACTGATGATACCCCACCCCATAATCACAAATGATCTCGCCCAGCGGCTTCATATAGATGTTAAACAGGAGGGGCGAGAGAACCGACCCCTGAGGAACTCCACAAACAAGAGGCCTCAGGGAGGACCTCTGCCCTCCCGTCAACACCGACTGCAAGTGGCCCAGGAGATAGGAGGAGAACCACCGCAAAACAGTGCCTCCCACTCCCAACCCCCTGAGACGCTGCAGTAGGATACCATGGTCGATGGTATCGAAAGCTGCTGAGAGGTCTAATAGGACTAGGAAAGAGGAACAACCCCTGTCCCGAGCCCGCCAGAGATCATTCACCAGCGCGACCAATGCCATCTCCGTGCTGTGCCCAGGCCTGAAACCCGATTGGTACGGGTCCAGTTTGATCGCCTAGCAGTCCAAGGGACTCGCAGGAGTCTTCACCAGCACAATAGTTCAAAGGCCTCAATTCTTTGGTGCTCAGCCTTTTTTATGGTCCAACTTTCACTAGCATACATTGCAACTGGGAAGACCATAGGCTTGACTATATGCACTTTGTTGACAGGGTGATGTCTCTGCTTTTTAGTGTGCTGTCTAGATTTGCCATGGCTTTCCTCCCAAGGAGCAAGCGTCTTTTAATTTCTTGGCTACAGTCCCCATCTGCAGTGAAAATAAAATCTGTCACTACCTCCATTTTCTTCCCCATCTATTTGCCAGGAATTGAGAGGGCTGGATGCCATGATCTTGGTTTTCTTAATGTTAAGTTTCAACCCAAGTTTTACACTCTCCTTCTTCACCCGCAACAAGAGGCTCTTTAGTTCTTCTTCACTTTCTGCCATTAGAGTGGAATCATCTGCATATCTTAGGTTGTTGATATTTCTTCCGGCAATCTTAATTCCAACTTTTGATTCATCTAGCCCTGCCTTTCCCGTGATGTGCTTTGCATATAAGTTAAATAGGCAGGGCGACAGTATACAGCCTTGCCAGACTCCTTTCCCAATTTTGAACCAATCAGTGGTTCTATGTCCAGTTCTCACTGTTGCTTCTTGGCCCAAATATAGGTTTCTCAAGAGACAAATAAGATGGTCTGGTACACCCATCTCTTTAAGAACTTGCCACAGTTTGTTATGATCCACACAATCAAAGGCTTTAGCATAGTCAATGAAGCAGAAGTAGATGTTTTTCTGGAACTCTCTAGCTTTCTCCATGATCCAGCGTATCTTGGCAATTTGATCTCTAGTTCCTCTGCCTCTTCGAAATCCTGCCTGTACTTCTGGTAGTTCTCGATCCAAATACTGCTGGAGTCTTTTCCAATCCTGTGGCCACTGTAGAGTTTTCCAAATTTGCTGGCAAATTGAGTGCAGCACTTTTACTGCATCGTCTTTTAAAATTTTGAATAGCTCAGCTGGAATACTGTCACCTCCACTAGCTTTGTTGTTGCTCAGCTTTTCTAAGGCCCACTTCACTTCACATTCTAGGATGTCTGGCTCAAGGTCAGTGACCACCTCATTGTGATTATCAGGGACGTTAAGCTCATTCTTGTATAGTTCTTCTGTGTAATTTTGCCACCTCTTCTTAATCTCTTCTGCCTCTGTTAGGTCCCTGCCATTTTGGTCCTTTATTGTGCCCATTTTTGCATGAAACATTCCCTTCATCTCTCCAATTTTCTTGAAAGGATTTCTGGTCCTCCCTACTCTATTGTTTTCTTCTATTTCTTTGCACTGTTCATTTAAGAAGGCATTCTTATCTCTTCTAGCTATTCTCTGGAATTCTGCATTCAATTGAGCGTATCTTTCTTTTTCTCCCTTGCCTTTCGATTCTCTCCTTTTCTCAGCTATTTGCAAAGCTTCCTCAGACAGCCATTTTGCTTTCTTGCATTTCTTTTTCTTTGGGATGGTTTTGGTTGCTACTTGTTGTACAATGTTGTGAACCTCTGTCCATAGTTCTTCAGGCACTCTGTCTATCAGATCTAATTCCTTAAATCTATTTGTCACCTCTACTTTGTATTTATCAGGGATATGATTTAGTTCATATCTGAGTGCCCTAGTGCTTTTCCCTACTTTATTCAGTTTAAGCCTAAACTTTGCAATGAGAAGCTCATGGTCTGAGCCACAGTCAGCTCCTGGTCTTGTTTTTACTGACTGTATAGAGCTTCTCCATCTTTGGCTGCAGAACATATAGTCAATCTGATTTCTGTGTTGACCGTCTGGTGATGTCCATGTGTACAGCCGTCTCTTGGGTTGTTGGAAAAGAGTGTTTGCTATGACCATCGTATTCTCTTGACAAAATTCTATCAGCCTGTGCCTTGCTTCGTTTTGTACTCCAAGTCCAAACGTGCCTGTTATTCCGGTTATCTTTTGGCTTCCTACTTTAGCATTCCAATCCCCCATGATCATAAGGACATCATTTTTGGTGTTAGTTCTATAAGGTGCTTTAGAGTTTCATAGAACCAGTCAATTTCATCCTCTTCAGCACTGGTGGTTGGGGCATAGACTTGGACTACTGTGATATTGAATGGTTTGCCTTGGATTCGAACTGAGATCATTCTGTCATTTTGTGGATTGTATGCCAGTATTGCTTTTCCTACTCTTTTATTGACTATGAAGGCTAATCCATTTCTTCTGAGGGATTCTTGCCCACTGTAGTATACCTGATGGTCATCTGAATTAAATTCACCCATTCCTGTCCATTTTAGTTTGCTGATACCTAAGATGTCAATTTTCAGTCTTGTCATCTCTTGTTTGACCACGTCCAGCTTTCCTTGATTCATGGATCTTACATTCCAGGTTCCTATGGAGAAAAAATCTTTACAGCATCGGACTTTCCTTTCACCACCAGACACATCCACAGCTAAGTGTCCTTTTGGCTTTGGCCCAGTCACTTCATTCTTTCTGGCGCTACTAGTACTAGCTCTCTGCTCTTCCCCAGTAGCATATTGGATGCCTTCCGACCTGAGGGGCTTATCTTCCAGCATCATATCATTTTGCCTTTTGGTACTGTCCATAGGGTTTTCATGGCAAAGATGCTGGAGTGGGTTGCCATTTCCTTCTCCAGTGGATCACGTTTTGCCAGAACTCTCTGCTATGACCTTTCCATCTTGGGTGGCCCTGCACAGCATAGCTCATAGCTTCATTGAATTACGCAAGCCTCTTCGCCATGACAAGGCAATAATCCATGAAGGGGTCAAACATATTAGGAACGTCGTTTGTGATACCTGTTATATTCATATAATTGTCAGATGCAAGCAACGAGAAACATTTGTGAATAGGCCCAAGTAGATACTTTATTGCTGATCACCTTTATTACAAGAATCTTGCCTGATTGTCTGTCCTACCTTGGGAAATGACAGATAAAGATCTAAGGGCTTGATCTCAGACACTTCCTCCCCTTAACCAACTTTTTACTTCCCCTAGAGGGGTCACCTCGCCTTCTACTGGTAATTCCACTACACCAAAAATCAACAAATTAAATGTTCTGAAACTTAACCAACAATTGAAACAAAGATAGGAAACAATTCGGCTCTTGCCTTCAGTTTATATACTTCCATTCATAACTTCCAAATGGGCAATTTATTGTTTTGAAGTTAGAATAGTAAATAAAGGAAATCAAATAGAATGTTGCTGAATAAGAAAAAATATTTAAGTTGAGTTCATCCTCTATTTTCAGTGCTGAAATAGTTCACAAGTTATATTCTCATTTTATTCATGTGAATGTGCTAAGAAAGGCAGTGAGGTTTTAGATTTAATCTTTGAAATACCACTATTGTCATAGACTCTTCTTTCCCGCATGATTTAATTTAATTTAATTTTAATTTTATTAGATTTATATACCGCCCTTTCCCGAAGGACTCAGGGCGGTTTACAGGGTATTTTACAATCACACCAATACAAAATACAAAAGTTAAAAAACAATTAAAAAGATTAAATTATCCCTGAAAATAAAAAACCCAGTTAAAAATTCTCAGCCTGGGCCGGAGAGCTCAAAGAGCCAAGTCTTCAGGTCCTGGCGGAATGAGCGTAGGTCAGGGGCAGTCCTGAGCTCCACGGGCAGCTGGTTCCAGAGGGCAGGCACACCCACAGAGAAGGCCCTCTCCCTGGGTGTTATCCGCCGGCAATCCTTTACCACCGGCACCCTGACAAGACCCTCCCTGTGTGAGCGCACTGGACGAAGGGAACTTGATGCTGGCAGCAGGTGTTCCCTCAAATATCCTAAACCCAAGCCATTCAGGGCTTTATAGGTCATCACCAGCACCTTGAATCTCACCCGGAGGGCAACCGGAAGCCAATGCAGCTCACAGAGTAGAGGTGTTACATGGGAGTATCGGGAAACCCCCATCACAACTCACGCGGCCGCATTCTGCACCAGTTGAAAACTCCAAGTGGTCCTCAAGGGCAGACCCATGTAAAGAGCATTGCAGTAGTCTAAACGGGAGGTCACGAGCGCATGAGTGACTGTGCGTAGGGCATCTTGGTCCAGGTAGGGTCGCAACTGGCGCACCAGGCGAACCTGGGCAAAAGCCCCCCTGGTCACGGCTTCTATATGATCATCAAAATTGAGCCATGAGTCCAGGAGGACGCCTAAGTTGCGAGCCCTATCAACGGGGGGTAACACCTCACCCCCCATCGTTAAAGGTGGAATAGTTTGGTTAGCCCGAGATGCCGATATGCACAGCCACTCAGTCTTGGCAGGATTGAGACGAAGCCTGTTTCTCCCCATCCAGACCTGGACCGCCTCCAGGCAACAGGACATCACGTTGAGGGCATCGCTGGGTTGGTTCAGGGTGGAGAAAAAAAGTTGGGTATCATCAGCGTACTGATGATACCCCACCCCGAAATCACGAATGACCTTACCCAGCGGCTTCATATAGATGTTGAACAGGAGGGGCAAGAGAACCGACCCCTGAGGAACTCCACAAATGGGAGGCCTCGGGGTGGATATCTGCCCTCCCATCAACACTGACTGCGAGCGGCCCAGGAGATAGGAGGAAAACCACCATAAAACGGTGCCTCCCACTCCCAGCCCCCTGAGACGCCGCAGTAGGATACCATGGTCGATGGTATCGAAAGCCGCTGAGAGATCTAATAGGACTAGGACAGAGGAGCAACCCCTGTCCCGAGCCCACCAGAGATCATTCACCAGCGCGACCAATGCCGTCTCCGTGCTGTGCCCGGGCCTGAAACCCGATTTAGTTCAATGTTTTTCAAATGTAATATGTGAGCTTCAGATCCCAGAATTCTCCAGTCTTATAAGTTGTCAAGTTTGAACATACTCAAACTTAGATTCATTTGCAATTAGATTCTAAATCCATAACAAGGAATCAACATTTTATGCAATTGCCTGGTTAGTCAAAGGGTTCCTCTGTTGCTTCAAGTGATATGCCATAGCCCATAGATACCTTTTTGATAATTTTAAAGACTTGGTAGGCTGCTCCTCGAGCATTGGCCACACTCTCCAAATTGGGGGAAGCCTGTCCAAGGGCAAATGCACCAACAAGCACAGAAAAGAAAATCTGTCAAGTAAAAGAAATAAAATAGTTTAATACAAGTGCTCAATTCTGTAGATTCAATTAATAAGTCAGCAGAGTAATTACAGTCAGTATGAGGGTGCAGGGTGGCCAGAGATCTGGTGCAGCAACTCTGGAGCTGCATGGTCTCCCTATCCAGAATATAGCTATAGTTCTCATAGTTTGATTTAAACATAGTTATAAATAGTAACAATTCATAATATGATCATTTCATATAATCAGGCAGCACTAATGTTTTATTTATATCTCTTTTGATGAAAGCCACCTTAATTCAAAGGTAATTTTCCCACCAAGAAGAATTTAAGATTAGTAACATGATTTTCAGCACAGATCATCTTGTTGGGTATATGCTGCAAATAAGCAATCTTGTTTAAATTCTCTATAATGAAAAACTATTGGCATCTCCCCCAAAAGCAACAGAATACTGTGGAGATAGATAGATAGATAGATAGATAGATAGATAGATAGATAGATAGATAGATAGATAGATAGATAGATAGATAGATAGATAGATGATAGATAGATATAGATATAGATATAGATATAGATATAGATATAGATATAGATATAGATAGATAGATAGATAGATAGATAGATAGATAGATAGATAGATAGATAGATAGATAGATATAGATATAGATATAGATATAGATATATAGATATATAGATATAGATAGATAGATATGTGTGTGTGTGTGTACACACACACACACACACACACACACACACACATATATATATATATTCTTAATAATTTTAAAAATATGAATCCCAGGCAGATTTACTTAAAGTATAAAATCTTTGAACACCGGGATGGATAGAAAACAGTCATTTATTGCTAAAAGATCATAATAAGCAATAAAAAGTAACTGTTTAAAGTATATCTACCTAATCTAAGCTTTCGCTGGTCCTCTGCCATCAGAGAAAGTATTGAAGGTTTGAAAAACCGTTGGTAAGTCTGTTTGGTTCTGCGCTCTGCTCATTGACCATGTGATGGACCTTGCTCTAGCCAATTGTGATTGTTCTGACTGTCTCACATCGCTTCCCTTGCAATCTGGTCTTACTGTCCCCTTTTTAAAAAATTTCTCCTCCCTATCTGTTTTGGTTTGACTACCTTAACTGATCTTGTTTTCTTTTGTTGTTCCTCATCCAATGTCATAGCTGTTGGTATTTGTATTTCCTTGTTCTCTGTGTCCTCCTTCTCTACCCTCCTTGCCTGTGATTGGCCATTCTGTGCTATGCCTGGGTTTTCCTCTTGACTCCCTTCTGTGATTTCTGCAAACAGCTTCCCGCCCCGATTCACTTGCACATATGACTTTTTTTTAGTGCTTATCCACTGATCTTTATCTGATCCCTGGACTAGCCACCCCAATGTTTTTTGTTTATTGATAGGCCGCCCTTGCTTTCTGCTATCTGATTTAGTTGATCTTTCTGTATTTGGACATTCTTTGTGTGTTGGTGTGTATGTGTGTTGCGGCACTCTCTTTCCTTGGTTCACCCATATCTGTTCAATTGGGGTTGTTTTCAGATCATTTCTTGTCTTATCAGCTAGTTGTTGCATGATTGGTATCTTCTTTTTCTTATGAGTCGTTTTATCCTCTGTTTGCTGTATTTCTTTAGATGGGTCACACGTTCGGTGGTTATTTTCCTTGCCTTGGGATGGTCACTTTCGTCTGTTCATTGTGCCTGTCCATCCATCTATTCCTGTTAAGCTCCTGTCTTCCAGGTGCTCTCTATCTGTTTGTGCATGCACGTGACATTGTCTTCTGTTCCCTTGCTGTATCCACCTCCGATCTTCGGGAGTTATTGCATGATTGTTTGTTGTCTGTTCCTGTTTTTTGGGCTCGGTGGGTTGTTGTGTTTTAGATATCTCTTCCGGTGTCCTGGTTGTCCAACTTTGATTTCTTTTGGTTTCTCTCCTTTTCATCATGGGTAGATCTTTCTGTTGCTGTTAATGTGCCTTTAATGCCTGATAGGCATGTGGCAATTCTATGTGGCGATTAATTGTAAATTTATCTGAGAACCAGGCTTCCTTGAGTAATCTGCCTCCTTTGGAGGTGTCTTGGGCAATGGTCTGTGCCCTTGCAAAGTTGAAGAAGTGGTTGTTATTGACCATATGTGTCCATATTTGTGAATATTGTTCATGTCTTTTTATTGCAAGCTTATGTTCATGGATTCTTGTCTTTAATTGTTTGGATGTTTCTCTGATATAGCTACATTGGCAGTCATTGCATCTCACCCTATAGATTACTGATGATTTTTCTTTTACAGATAGTTGTTCTTTTGGGCGCATCAACTTGGTACGGAGTGTCTGGTTTGGCCGGTGTGCCACATTATTGTTATATGGTGCCAATATTCTTGCCGTTGCCTCTAAAACCCCATTTATGTATGGAATTGTCATCCAAGTTGTATTTGCCAAGCCATTTTGTGTCAAACGTGGTTCTTGGTGCCTACTGTAATGCCAAATAAAATTTGTTGGGTAGCTGTTACATCTAAAGGTAAAGGTTCCCCCACACATGCGTGCTAGTCGTTTCCGACTCTAGGGGCCAGTGCTCATCTCTATTTAGAAGCCGAAAAGCCAGCACTTGTCCAAGGACATCTCCATGGTCATGTGGCCAGCATGACTAGATGCCAAAGGCGCACAGAACGCTGTTACCTTCCCACTGTAGTGGTCCCTATTTTTCTACTTGCATTTTTACGTGCTTTCGAACTGCTAGGTTGGCAAAAGCTGGGATGAGTAACAGGCGCTCACTCTGCTATGCGGCACTTGGGATTCGACCTGCCAAACTACCGACCTTCTGATCAACAAGCTCAGCATCCTAACCCACTGAGCCACTGCGTCACAGCTGCATACCCGATATAGATGATCACGTTCCTTGTCCTTGGCTCTTTTTGTGTTACAGTGTGTGTCTAAACATTTGAATAATGTGCGGATGCAGATCTTGTGGGATGTGGGGTGATTACTTTTATGATTAAGCACCCTATGTGTGTGTGTCCTTTTTCTATAAACGGATGTGTGGAGGGTGCCATTTGTTTGGCAACTGATTGACACATCGAGGAAAGCTAAGGTGCCATTGGCTTCCTCCTCTGCTGTAAACTGGATATCCGGAAATATTGAATTTAGCTGTCTCATGAAATCAATCTTATCCTTACGTTTGATGATGGTGAATGTGTCATCAACATATCTTGCCCAAAATTTGGGTTGATAGCTGGCCATTACTTTGGATTCAAGTAAAAAAGTCATATGTGCAAGTGAATCGGGGCGGGAAGCTGTTTGTAGAAATCACAGAAGGGAGTCAAGAGGGAAACCCAGGCATAGCACAGAATGGCCAATCACAGGCAAGGAGGGTAGAGAAGGAGGACACAGAGAACAAGGAAATACAAATACCAATAGTTATGACATTGAATGAGGAACAGCAAAAGAAAACAAGATCAGTTAAGGTAGTCAAACCAAAACAGATAGGGAGGAGAAATTTTTAAAAAACGGGACAGTAAGACCAGATTGCAAGGGAAGCGATGTGAGACAGTCAGAACAATCACAATTGGCTAGAGCAAGGTCCATCACATGGCCAATGAGCAGAGTGCAGAACCAAACAGGCTTACCAACGGTTTTTCAAACCTTCAATGCTTTCTCTGATGACGCTGGCAGAGGACCAGCGAAAGCTTAGATTAGGTAGATATACTTTAAACAGTTACTTTTTATTGCTTATTATGATCTTTTAGCAATAAACGGCTGTTTTTTATCCATCTCGGTGTTCAAAGATTTTATACTTTAAATGTATGTATATATGTATGTATGTACGTACGTACGTACGTATATACTATACTATACTATACTATACTATACTATACTATACTATACTATACTATACTATACTATACTAATCTCTCTTTGTGCACATGTCTGTAAAACTCCTTCATTTTCATGTGCATCACATGCGTGACACAAATGAAAAAATGTGGGAGTTGGTTGCATAGTTGTGGCCACCACCTTCATTTTTCTGATCTCTTCAAACGCCTCTAACAGCACTTTCAGTGTCATGTGGTGGGATCCTGGTATCCCAAATCCTCTCTACTGTCAGAGATCATTCATTTGGCAACCTAACATTCATTGGAATTAATTGGTACTTGAGTACGGGCTTACCTATATATGCATGTCTATACGTAGATTTAATCGATATTTGACTACTTTTAATGCCAACAGAATAAATTCAGGTATATTTTCGGTCTGACTTCATCCATTATGTTTTGAGGAAGATGCTCTTTGTCTTAGAAAATATTTTGCATCCCTGCCTCATGCATTCTAGTTACACCCAAAGTCCCAAGACAGGTGCCTATCTAACAATGACTTTATTAGAACTTTTCTTTTTTCTTAAGCCAACAAATCCTGAAAGAACCTTTTGATTTATTAGATGATAGATTTATTAAATTTATTTAATAGATTTATTAGATATATAGTTATTTTAAACATTTGCACTCAATAGAAAATGTAAACTTACAATTAATACTTTTCCGATATCATAGTTATCCTTTTCATCTACTGTTAGCTTGGTTCCATACCAGAAGGCAAGGGCATAGCATCCATAGATCAAAAACTGGGACACACCCATTGAAATGTTAGTGGTGATAGTCTTTTTTGTTCCAATAGACTGAGCCTCTTCTAGATTTTTGTCATACCTGAAAACAGATCAAGCATGTTAGATTTAGGACAGTTTTATAATACATCTTTTTTTTATTATTTTAATCCCATTTATATCCCGGCCTTCCCTGAAGACTCAGGGTGGCTTACAATTTAAAGCACAAATCAATGTGCTTAGCAATAGCCTTCATTCTATGTATATGCCTGCTTATTAGGGCTTTCGGCCTAATAAGCGGCATTATTACAAAGTCAGCTTATTGCCCCCAACAATCTGGGTCCTCATTTTACCTACCTCCGAAGGATGGAAGGCTGAGTCAACCTTGAGCCTGGTGGGATGCGAACCTGCACTAATTGCAGGCAGCTGGTGTTACTTAAGGAGGCATTAGCCCACTGCTCCACCAAGGCTCATATATCATATATCTTTCCTTTAAGCAAACATTTGTACCTTTTAATCATTCCTCTAAAAAGATTCAGTTCCTGGAGCTGTTGAAATCTCACTGACATTTCCTTGGATCTGTCTTTTTACAAGACATTTCCCTGAGAAAAGGAGGGACATACATCATGTGTAACTGATGTTACACATTGGTTGAAATTAGGTACAAATTACAGGAACAAGCCAGAGCACATTATGAACTTTAACGTCACGTGAATAAATTGGATCTCCAAAATTTTCGTGATTATTCAGCAACAGGAAAACTTTTTCATAATCCAAGTTACCATCCTGACTGTGGGAACTATTGGCAACATTAATTTAAGTAGGTGAAGTACATTTGTATACTACATTGGAACATTGCTTTTGTTCCTGATGTTTTTTTGCTTCCCATTAGTTTTTGGAAAGAGAGAAGGGGAAAAAATCTAATCTATACAATTTTTCATGACGTACTTAATCTCAAGTCCAAAGAATAGTTATTTATAGAGAGAGATCAAACAGCCTGATGGCTGGAAATCTAAGGTTTGGAAAAGGCTTAATGTGACTGTATCTGTTTTTGATCCTTTGATCCTGTTCTACTTTATAAAGATCTGGGGAAGATTGCAGAAGCACTACTACTTAACACATATTAATAGAAAATATTAACATAAAATGAATCCAGACAAACTGGTTGGTATCTTGGCATAAGGCAGTGTCCTATGGACATGTAAATGTCATCTTACCTTGCTATAGCTTTCTTCTGTCCATTGAAAGCAACAACTGTCCTGATGGCTGACAAAATTTCTTCTGCCACAGACCCTGCCTTGGCATAAGCTAGTAGTTCCTTTGCAGTCAATGTTGAAAGTATCTGGTTCAAGAAAAATAATGGAACTCAATTTCTAGAATTCTATTCTATTCTATTCTATTCTATTCTATTCTATTATATTCTATTCTATTCTATTCTATTCATGATTATAATCATATAATCATTTTAGATAGCCTTTCCTGTCTATTCCCATCCAGAAATGTTGGAAAATACTGCCTTCCTTCCTTAAGCTGTTGGAAAGACATCTGAAGAGCATCAGACTGGAGAAACTCATTTTATCTAATCTAACAGAAAAACAGAAGAGCGTTTATATGTTTTACTTCTGAATGTGAATACATCCTTGAATAAAAGTTCAATATACATATTATTTACACAAAGTGCATTTATTTTATTTTATTTCTTTATTTAGAAATTTTATATTGCCACCTACTTGCATTCTGACACCACAGTTCATTGGATATTGGATAGAGGGGAAATTGGGTTGGCAGAAACCATCTGATAGTGAAACAAATTATTTTGAAGGATTGTAGGTTTTGCTTCACTAGAAATGTTTGAGTATATGATGGTATTGTTCATTTGAAAATTTGCAGTAGTGAAAATTTGCAGTAGGAAAAATTATGCAGCTCTGTTATGCTAGTATATATACCCCAGAAACTTACATATGACCATAAGGCCCCAGAAACAGCAATAAGAGGAGTAACAGTCAATATCACCAGCGTCAGTTTCCATCCAAATGCAAATCCTACAATAATTGCCGTCAGAAATGTTGAAAAGTTTTGGATTATTATACCAATCGTGTCTCCAATGCCTTTGTGAATTGTGTTAATATCCCTGCAATGTAAACAGAAAAGAGGATGAATATCCTCTGTCAATTATCTTCATTCACATATTTTTAAAAATCAGCATAGATAAAAATCAAATGTAGCAGCTTACATTTTTTATGAGATATTTCAGATGATAGTTGAATACCCTTTGTTTATAATTAACAGTTCCAGAAACCTAGTTTTAGAAATTTGTGTTTTGGAATACAAGTCAAAAATAATGTGCATTACTAAAAATGCTCAGGGAATAATTGCAGCAGATTCCAAGGTTGAAAAATTGTCCAGAATTAATTTTCCTCCCCAATGCTATTTTTATTATAGCATTCAGAAATAAATGGAAACAACCCCCATTCTACAAAACCTACACACACACACACACACACACACACACACATACACACACAGAGAGAGAGAGAGAGAGAGAGAGAGAGAGAGAGAGAGAGAGAGAGAGAGAGAGAGAGAGAGCAAATCCCTCTAACATTCCTCCATACACAAGGATAAGCTCTCAGTTGAATGGAAAAATTCATTAAAGGCCTGAAATATTTAAAGGGAAACTGAACATTATAGAATAATGCTAACTACTGAACGTTTGACATAGTTTTGCTGATTTTGTGAGTCTGATTTCAATAAACGACAATATTCAGAAACATTCAATAATTATTGTTCTACCTTAATTCATGTTTATAATTTAAGGAAAAAGTGCTGAGCAGAGATCATGGTTTATTATAAATAATAATTATGAAATTCCTCCAAGCAATTATGAACACATACAGTTACTATTGCTTCCTAACAGTCATCAGGTAGGATTTCGACTTTTGGAAAATGGTGCCACATAAACAGCCTTAGCAATTTGATCAAGAAAGAGAAAAACATGGCTTCTTAAGCAGAGGTTTTTTTCTTCTATCTGGCAGTTCTTTCTTGGTGGTGGCCTTCCAGCTCTGGAAATCCCTCCTTTGTGAGATTGGGCTGACTTCTGTCTTATTGTCAATCCATTGCTAGGGGAAATTATTTTTGCTCTATTGAGGTTATTATTCTGTTAATATTTTAATTTTTAAGCTGCTATAGAGCTTTAATGAATTTAGAATCTAGCTCTAACTGGAGTTATCAGATGTCCAGCAAAGCTATGTCTCCGAAC
This sequence comes from Vipera ursinii, assembly GCF_947247035.1. NCBI lineage: Eukaryota > Metazoa > Chordata > Lepidosauria > Squamata > Viperidae > Vipera > Vipera ursinii. The sequence continues at coordinate 92,230,200 of NC_139517.1, forward strand.
AGCTTTTCTTAACAGCACAGTACTTCCTAACAAATGCTAAAGTCAAGTTAATCATCTCCATCTAGTGATGATGATGATGATGATGATGATGATGATGATGATGATTATTTAATTAAACTTATATGCCGCTCTTCTCCCTAAGGACTCAGGGTGGCTCACAACAATAAAAAATTAAAAAACAGAATACATAGATTTAAAAAATAATTAAACAATAAATAAAGAAATAAAGGACTATTTAAGCCGATAAAAACCAAATTTAAAAAAACATGATCAGTCCAGGCCCGCTTGTTGGAACAACCATGTCATCAGGTCACGGCGGAAGGACCGAAGGTCAGGGGCCATGCGCAGTTCCAGAGGCAGTTTATTCCAGAGGGTTGGCACGCCCACAGAGAAGGCTCTCCCCCTGGGGGTTGCCAGCCAGCATTGCCTGGCCGACGGAACCCTGAGGAGGCCAACTCTGTGGGAGCGAACCGGGCGATGGGAGGTTGACATTGGCAGCAGGTGGTCTCGCAAGTACCCCGGGCCTAAGCCAGGTAGGGCTTTGAAGGTAATTACCAGCACCTTGAATCGCACCCGGAGGGCAACTGGAAGCCAATGCAGCTCACGCAGGAGTGGTGTAACATGGGAGTATTGAGATACTTCCATAAGCACCTGCATGGCCACATTTTGCACCAGTTGAAGCCTCCAGGTGCACCTCATGGGCTGTCAGTGTCAACGGCGGGGTGCGCGTGCATGTTGGGATCGGCGGCCTTATGACAGCTGTCAGTGTGGCCACGTGGAGCGGCCTTTGACAGCTGTCATTTCCGCAAGGAATATAGTACACCCCTTTCCCCCCCTTGATAGAACAGTGGAACAGGAACATGTTAACTACAACTGATTGTTTGTCGTCGTGCTTCCGGCCCACTCGAAGTCCATAAGGTATGCAGGGGGTCGTCGGGTCCTTTTGGAACAGCGGAGAGGTGGTTCTTTGTCGGCTGCGGGATGTTCCTCTGGGGATGGCAGGGGTGGGATTTGTGGATCAGGGGGTGTTTGGGGGTTAACAGGGTGATCGCTTCCGGATTGGTCAGCTCCTTTGGATATCGGCCTCAGAGGAGTGTTGGAAGGTGCCCTGGGGCGCAGCTGATCCATGTGTCTGCGAAGGGTGAGCCCCCCCCGATGTTTATGGTGTAGGAGAGGGGGACGGTTTGTTCTAGGACAACTCCCTGGGTCCATTTATCCCTTCCCCCATAGTTCCGGGCCCAGACATTTTGTCCCTGAGTGAAAGTCCTTGAAGGCGGATTGATGGCTTCCTCGGCTGCTGGTCTGTCTGGGTGCAGCCTGTCAAGCCTTGTTACCAGCCTGAGACCCCAGTGGAGTTCGGCGGGGGATTTTCTGGTGGTAGATACGGGTGTAGTGTGGTGGGCAAGGAGAAAACGGGCGAGTCGGCGGTGCCAGTCTCCCGAGATGAGTCTTCGGAGGGAGTCCTTGGTGGTCCTCATCATGACCTCTGCAAGGCCATTGGTCGACGGGTGGAAGGGGGCCGATGTGGCGTGTCTAATACAATTGTTCATCGTGAAGATCTGAAATTTACGGGAGGTAAATTGAGGCCCGTTGTCAGTGATTATCACGTCGGGGAGACCATGTGTTGCGAAAAACCCCCTTAGGGCCTGAATGGTGGCACCTGTTGTGGTGCTAGAAACCGGGAGAACCTCCAACCACTTAGAGAAACTGTCTATGATAATGAGAAAGACTTGTCCCTGGAAGGGGCCAGCGAAGTCGATGTGGATGCGGGACCAGGGATTTTTCGTTGTTTCCCATTTATGAATAGGGGCATTGGGAAGCACTGGTCTGGTTTGCTGGCATAGGTAACACCCAGCTACATGTGCTTCGATGTCTTTGTCAATTGATGGCCACCAAACATAGCTATGTGCTAAGGCTTTCATTTTTATGATGCCAGGGTGTCCATCGTGCAAGGTTTGTAGGACCCTGGGTCTGTGACATGGTGGCACTATCACCCTGCAGCCCCATAGTATGCAGCCTAAATGGGTGGTAAGTTCGTGATGTTTTACAAAATAAGGTTGGAAGGTGGGGCCAGGGCTTATAGACTGCCAGCCTGACGATACCCAAGCTAGAATTCTAAGTGTCGGGTCCCTGCCAGTGGCGGACGCGATGTCCTTAGCTGTCACCGGGCATTCTGAGAGTTCCTGAATGGCTAGGATGTGACCTGCTGGGGCCGGGTCTGGGTCTATTTTGGGCAGGGGCAGTCTGCTGAGGCCGTCTGCATTGCACATCTCTTTGCCCGGTTTGTGGATCAATTGGTAGGAGTATACGGAGAGGAAGGTTGTCCATCGCAGCATTCGAGGGGACAATATTTGGGGAGTTTGGCGGTCCCACGTGAACAGCCCAAGGAGAGGCTTGTGGTCCGTGAATATGGTAAAGGGCCTGCCATAGAGATAATCGTGGAATTTTTTAATTCCAGCTACTATTACCAGTGCCTCTTTATCTATTTGGGCATAGTTGCGTTCTGCCTTTGAGAAGGTCCTCGAGTAATATGCTACGGGGGCTTGTGTTCTGTCTTTAAATATGTGGCTTAGGACCACTCCGATTTCATATGGGGATGCATCACAAGCGATGCATAGGGGTTTGTCCTCATTATAGTGAGAAATGGTGGTATTGCTTGACAGTAATTGTTTAAGTTTTGTGAAACTGTCATTGTGAGCAGCGGTCCACTGCCACGATGCTCCCTTGTCCAGCAATCTATGGAGGGGTTCTGCAATCGTCGCCTTTCCGGGCAGGAAGGTGTGATAGAAGTTCAAGAGCCCCAGGAATGCCTGGAGCTCTGTTTTATTTTTGGGTATGGGGGTGGCCCTGATGGCTTGGATTTTCGAATTTGTAGGGTGAATGCCTTTGCAGTCTATCCTATATCCCAAAAATTCAGTAGAGGGGAACCCGATGGAGCATTTTTCCCGTTTTAGCTTTAATCCTGCTCCCCGGAACCTAGTCAGAACTTCGTGCAGCCTGGCTGCCAACATACTTTCGGAATCTCCTGCGATGAGCACGTCATCAAAGTATGGGCATACTACGGGAATTCCTTTTAATGTTCATTCCATGACCTCCTGGAAGATACCGGGGCCCACAGAGATTCCAAATTGGAGGCAGTTTACTCTGAACGCCCCTCGATGGGTGACTATATTTTGGGCGTCTGCTGTCTCTCTGCTGACAGGGAGCTGCAGGAATGCGTGCACTAGGTCTAATTTTGTGAAAATGGAGCCTGAACCAATTTCTGACAGGACATCCCTGACAGCGGGGATGGGATATGCATGGGGGTTCAATGCGCGGTTGAGGATGGCCTTATAATCCACGCAGATCCTCACGTCCCCATTTGGTTTGACAGGCGTCACTATGGGGGTCTCCCACATTCCGCTGTCTGTGGGTTCTAGGACTCCCAGGGCGACTAGATGATCTAATTCTCTATCAATTTTTTGCTTTAAAGCGAAGGGGACCCTTCTGGCCTTAATTCTGATTGGCCCGACCTCTGGTTTGAGTTTAAGGTTGACGGGCGGACCGGTATATCTGCCTAAGGTTCCGTCGAAAACATCTGCAAAGGTTTTGCAGACGCCCTCTAATAACTGGGGTTGGATGCGGTTTGTCCCCTCTAGGCGGATGTCTAATGCTTCAAACCAGTCCAGGCCAATGAGGCTGGTCCGGGGGTGCTTGGTTATCTAGGCTAACAGGTTCCCTTTGAATTTCTTGAATTCAATTTTTAGATTAGCCTGTCTTTTTAGTGCTATGGGAGCGCCCTGGAAATCTGCTAGCAGGACTTTGGATGGTTGCAAAGGAATGCGGCGTTTGCTTCTAGATGCTATTTTTTGGAGTGTGTCCCATGATAGGATGGAGACAGAAGACCCTGAGTCGACCTCCATCTCGCAAGGGACCCCCTGAATTTTGACCCAGGCCTTGACCTTAGCACGTATGAGGTGCGTGGCAGTGGGTTTGGTTTGGGAAAGTACGGACCCTACAGACCCTTGGGGATGGCGGGGAGACTTGGTCCTACCTGAGGGGATCTCGTCAAGATCGTGGAGGGTCTCCCGGTTTTGACTGCGGCATGCGGAGCAGATGTGGCCGGTCTTCCCACAACCATGGCACTTTGTGTCCCTGAATCGGCAGGTGGCTCTTGCGTGGCCCCCGCCGCAGCTTGTGCACCTGGCCTTGTTGCCTGCAGGGGTTTTTTTGTGCTGGGACCCACTGGTTTATTTTGTCCGCGGTTTCCTTCACATCCGGTGGCCATCTGATTGAATTGGGAGATGATCGCGTCTACTCCTGAGCCGGACTCTGGGGGTCCGTGGTCTGCTTCCCAGGCTTGATGGACCGAGGTGCTGGGGTTGTCACTGAATGCCGGGGGGTCTTCGCAGTGGCTATCCTCATAGGCCATGATCTCGAGCGTAAGCTCTGCGAGGTCCATTGTGGGCCTTGCCACCAGTTTCCTCTGGAGGCGTTCGTTCTGGAGGCCGGCGATGACCTGGTCCCTGATGCGGTCCTCCAGGTCCGGGAAATGGCATTTTTGGGTGGTGTGCCAGACCCCGGCGATGAACGCGGTGGAAGGTTCACCCGGTTGCTGGCGTCAGCGGGCGAAGTGGAGTCGCCAGTACAGCTCTGATAGCCTGGGCATGAAATGTTTGCTGAGGCGATCCGTCAGCTCAGCGTAGGGCACTGTGGCGACCGGGTCCGGGCTGCAGAGTCCCACGGCGATATCATACACGGCCGGCCCGCTGAGGCATAGGAGCGCAGCAGCCTTGTGGTGGTCCTCAGTGATTTTATTCATGATGAGGTACCCCTCAACCTGGCCCCAATGTGACTCCCAGCCTTCAGGGTGGCGGACGTCGAACTCTCTAATATGCCCGAGATTTGCCATGTTGGATTAGCGGTACTGTGGCGCGTAGAAGGTTGTCCTGCCCTCAGCCAGTGACTTAGCCAGTGACTTCAGCGGTATCGGGCGGCTGGGACGGAGTTCCTTCTTGGCCGTGACTTCAGCTCAATTGTACCGGGATCCCACCTTCGTCGCCAGGTGCAAAATCTCGAGCAGTGACGAGAGAGATGGTGGCTTCAGTTCAAACGGTTTATTTAGCTCAGCCCAGACAATGTGGACAGTACAACGAGCCTTTATATAGGCAACGGTCAAACTTGTCAACAAATCAGGGACGGGTGTTTTCCCCCCAAGGGGTCATACCCAATGATCAGCTGGCAGCTTTTGACATTTCCCTAGTGATAGTGCATGCGTCTCTGAGCCGAGGAAACCCATCAGCTGGCTGGCGCTTCAGCTGGGAATCCATGTAACCTTTGCCGGCGATCTGACAGCTAGCGGCTGTCAGTCGGCTGGTGATTCTGCGCCTGCGTGGCTTTTGACAGCTCACGGCTGTAGCTACGCACGCGCAGCCTTTGACAGCTGTCAGTGTCAACGGCGGGGTGCACGTGCATGTTGGGATCGGAGGCCTTATGACAGCTGTCAGTGAGGCCATGTGGAGCGGCCTTTGACAGCTGTCATTTCCGCGAGGAATATAGTACGGTTCTTAGCCGTGTTCAGTCAGATTCAGATCTGTTGGACCTCCAATAGCTCTCTAGGCGTCTTTTCCGGCACTTCATCTCTCGGAGTCCCTTGGTAAACCAGGGGGCCACCCAGAATCTGCACTGGGTCAGAGGCCGCAAAGGCACAACTCGATCCAAGGCCCCAGCAGCAGCCCTATCCCAGGCTACCACTAAGGCCTCAGCAGAGTCGTGGGCAAGGGAAGCAGGAAATGTCCCAAGCTCCGTCTGGAACCTCTCAGGGTCCATCAGGTGCCTGGGGCGGAACCACCTGGTCAGTTCCGCCTCCCAGCGGCAGGGGCTGGCGTACTGAAAGTCTAGCTGTAGAAGAAAATGATCGGACCATGACAGGGGTTGGATAGTTAAATCCCCCCTACCCAGATCATTAATCCACTGCCCAGAGATAAAAACCAGGTTGAGTGGGTCGGGTCTTGAATTATTTGAGTCAGCTCCATGGCTTTCATAGAGGCCATGAACTCCTGGGCCAACTCAGATGCCTCACCCGCAGAGGGCAGATTGAAATCCCCCAGAACTATAAGCCTGGGGAACTCAATCGCCAACCCAGGCAAGACGTCGAGGAGCTTGGGCAGGGCCGATGACACGCAGCTGGGAGACAGGTACCTAATCCATAGGCCCAACTGAACTCCAGGACCCCACTTCAAATGGAGAGACTCACACCCACCTATCTGAGGGACAGTGGATTTGCAGACAAAGACTCTCCCTAATAATAACCGCTACCCCACCACCCCTGCCCTGGGCCCGTGGCTGGTGAAGCACCTGGAAGCCCAGTGGGCATAGTTCCGAGAGGGGGACACCCCCCTCTTGGCCCAACCAGGTCTTCGTGATGCAGGCCAGGTCCACGTTCTCCTCCTCCTCAATAAGATCATGTATGAGGGGAGCTTTGTTCACCACGGACCTGGCATTGAAATAAACCAACCTGAGCCCAGGGTCCTGTAATCCAATGCCCCCGGGGAGGTGAGAAGAGCAATGAGGGTGGGAACAGGCAACCACTTGAAGACAGCGGTGGCCCATTCCCCGATAGCGATAGAGCCCTCTGCTCCCACACTCTCTGCCCCTCCCAATCACTGTCAGGATAGGGAGACCCTCAGCACTCGGAGGTGAGTCTGCCCCCAAACCCCTACTCCCCCCATGACCATCCGATGGTCTGGACTGCTGTCCAGGTCGAACTCCCCCAAGTTCGTTCCGGATCCCTAGAGCCTCCCCCCTCCCGGGTCTCCTTAAAATTTTATATAAAAATCTTAATAAAAATCCCCTCAGCCTCTTCTTTGAAGCATGCCATCTTAATTACTTGATTAGTACCCATCAGCTGGCTTGTACTGCTGTCTGAAATTGATAAAATCTTAATCAGTTACCCACTAAAGGCTTTTGTCCTCTACCTGGATTGAACTAGGAGCCTGAAAAGGGTTGGGCAAACATCCAGAACTAGTACATTCCTCTCAATGTATTTTCCCCATTATCTGCCTGCTTATTCCTTTGTAATTCCTTCCCCTTCAATGAATATAAATACAAATATTAAATAGTGCGTCCTCTTTTTTCCCCATTTGTTCTTTCCAAGTATCCATGTACTACTTTGCCTGTTCAGGTATCTGGTAATCCTAGGTCTAATATGTATTTTAATATTACATTATCTATTTTTAATTCATGTAAATACTTTTAAATTGTAATTTCAGAGTTACAAGTTCTATTATAAGCCGCCTTCGGAAAATTCTGTTCTAAGGCTGGAAAACATTTAAAAACAAAAAGTAAATATAATTAGTGAATGTCGTTAATTGATGAAATAGAAATACACATTTGGTCCCAACTAAATGAACCATGGAAATTGGTCTTCTTTTGGTCCATTGCAGTGATTGTCTTCCCCAAATTTCATATTTTAAAAAAATCCTCCTTACTCTGTCAGTCTCGTATTCAAGGTTCCAATTGGTGTGGTATCAAACCAGGCCATTTCTTGGTGAAGAACACTAAAAAAGAATTTGTTACGTATTCTTGCTGTTTGTCTTGCAGAGATAGTCACAAAGGTCCAGATTTCAACAAAACTGCAGAGTAGTACGACAAAGCCAGTTCCAACGAAGTAGTATGCATGACTGTGGAAGACATGAGGAGTCAATACATTTGTTAATAATTTATTTCTACATTTTCAGCCCCCAAAGCCCAAATATAATTTTTAGTTTAAAAAGATGAAGTACATTCTTGTGGACAAAAAAGAGGAGAAAGAAATTAGAAAGTTGATAATAGTCATGCAAACAATCAATACAGTCAATCACTGATAATGAATATAAAATCAAATATTTTATCATGCAGTAAAGAACAATATTAAATTGCTATATTTATAATAAAATAGTAAATTCAAAGTAATTCAATATCAGATAAGTTAACCATAAAATCAAATGTGTTACAGTTTGCCAGTTACAAATAAGAAGAAGAGCAAAGATGTAAAGGTACATACGAGGCCATTTGATTTTCTATATCTGAGGCAGCCTGAGGGCAGGCTGAGGTATTGACTTCTGCACTTCCTATAAGGGAGATTACAACAACAGGAGTATCAGAAGATAATTTATAGATGTTAAACAGCAATGCAGTCCAATTTCTTTTTACATACTCTAAAAGTCTCAAAGGTGCTTTTTTTCTTCTTCAGAAAGCAACTGGACTGTTTTTCCTTGAGAAGGAGGAAGAAGAAAATGTTTTGTTGCTCATCCAAGAAGCTCCATCAGTTCTGATGTTGTTCGTGGAGGGGGGAATGGAAGGATAGGTTTGTATATGATGGGGGGGAGGGAAATGGAAGGATTGTATTTCTTTGCAGTCATCTGGTTGTTTGCACTCTCTGAGACCTGTTGAGGTCGCTTGGGGTTTTATCCTCCTGAGGGCCTCCTCAGAGTGCCACCGGTCAGAGAATGTCATCTGGTGGCCCCCAGGGGGAGGTCCTTCTCTGTGGGCGCCCCAGATTTATGGAATTGGTTGCCGGTTGAGCTTCGGATGGCACCCGACCTTCGCTCCTTCAGACGCGATCTGAAGACTTGTTCGAACAAGCCGGTCTGGCCTGATGGGGGATGGGTTGGGATTTTATTGTTGTTTTTAATATATTTATTTATTGTTTTAATTTTAATTTAATTTTAATTTTAATTTTAATCCCATTTATACCCCGCCCTTCTCCAAAGACTCAGGGCGGCTTACAAGCTTAGCAGTTTTAGCTTGGGCATTGTGTTTAATTCTTTTTTAACTTTTGTATCATTGTACTTTTATATGTTTGCCCTGTTCACCGCCCTGAGTCCTTCGGGAGAAGGGCGGTATACAAATAAAATTATTATTATTATTATTATTATTATTATTATTATTATTATTATTATTATTATTATTATTATTATTATTATTATTATTATTATCTGCATCTTCAGGAATACCTGAATCAGAGTGCAATGGCTTGTGGAATCTTCTTGGAATTGCTACAAGGGCTGCACTGTAAACTGGAGATAGGTGGTGTCTTATTCCTCCCCCTCTGTGGAAGGAGGGTTGTTTAATTCTAACATAGATAGATTCTTTTACCCCTCTTTCAAAGTGCTAATGACCAGTTGACTACAAAGAAATACAATTCTTCCATTCCCCCCCCCCCCATACTGTCGGAACCTATCCTTCCATCCTCCCCACTCCCTGCCATCAGAACTGATGAAGCTTCTGGGATGACAAACAAAACATTTTCTTCTTCCTCAAGGGAAAAAAAAGTCCAGTTGCATTTTGAAGGGAGAAAAAAGTGCACCTTTGAGAGAAACTATAACCTGGATGACTGAAAATCTCCACAGAGATATAGTCTAAAGTCCTATAAAGTCCAAAGAAAATAAACTTTATTTAATAAAGATAAATTATTACTACTTTCTAGATCCCCAAATCTAGTTTTTCAGGTAATACCAGATTGCAAATTTACTATTATACACAATAAGAAAGCTTCCAGATTCACAGATCTATATCTATATCAGGATTTTTTTTTCTTTGTTTTGGCAAAAACACAAAAGGGATTGCCGCTGCTTTCCTTTAGGATGCTCTTTCCAATCTGGCTCACAGCTTTCAAATTTAATAATTCCTTATCCCAACTTGGTCCAACTCTTCCAGGATTTTCTGTGATCAGCTAAATAAGACTATCCATCACTGAGTTGCCCAAAGGCTTTTTATTTTCTAATAAAGATTAGAAAATAAATAAATAAAGCACCAAAGTGGATAATTCAGTTATAGTGGCAATGGGTGCACCATTGGGGGACTTGAAAGAAGAGATTAGGAATAGATTATCATGGAGAAAAATCTATCTATGTGAACCCTAAGAGTGAAAAATGATATTAGGGTACATAATTAATCAAAGATTAATTTCTCACATATATGGGGCAAAGACTTTCTTGCTACATTTAAACAATCGTTCATTAGTGTTCAGTCTTACTTCTCCAGATTAGTTCTCTCAGTCAATGGATTCACATGCTGCATTAAGCATTTAATAAGCCACAATTGGCTGGTTGGGTGCTATATCATAATTCAATATATTATCGCTTAGTGTGATACACAGCTCTTACCTGTAGATACATTAAAACTAGTTCCCACAAAGCTGTTTGTCATCTGGCCAAAGATGACGATGATAATTGGCTGTCCACTTCCTGCTGCAACAGCTGCGATTGATCCCACAATCATTAAAATAATATCTAGAGCATCTGCAAAGCTAAACTAAATGGATGCAGAAAAATTTAAATGAAATGGTGATGGAAGGTTCCATATAGCTTTACAGACAAGATTTATGTTACAGATGACAATTATCTGGCTAAGTCCTACTGCATATTGTATTTTGGAAACCATATTACAAAAAAAAAGCTTGTTTATCTTTTACCTCTAAGTTCAGCTGGATTCTAGTCCTGGCCAACTTGTTTCCAGATTGGTCAACCAGTAATTAAATAATTTGTAACAGGTTTGTATGATAGTAAGACAGAAGCATTTACACATTATTTTTATTGGAAGACTTAATGTATATGCTCAATATCAAACATTTATTTATTTATTTATTTATTTTATTACATTTCTATACCGCCCTTTCCCGGAGGACTCAGGGCGGTTTACAGGGTAATTAAAAACCAAAAATACAAAAGTTAAAAACCAAGTTTAAAAAAGATTAAATTTATCCCTGTATAAATAAAACCCCAATTAAAATAAATTAATTCTCAGCCTGGGCCAGAGAGCTCGAAGAGCCAGGTCTTCAGGCCCTGGCGGAATGAACAGAGGTCGGGGGCAGTCCTCAGCTCCACTGGCAGCTGGTTCCAAAGGGCAGGCGCCCCCACTGAGAAGGCCCTATCCCTGGGTGTTACCCGCCGGCAATCTCTTACCGGTGGCACCCTGAGAAGACCCTCCCTGTGGGAGCACACTGGACGAAGGGAACTTGATGCCGGCAGCAGGTGTTCCCTCAGATATCCCGGACCCAAGCCATTAAGGGCTTTATAGGTCATCACCAGCACCTTGAATTTCACCAGCACCTTGAATGTCATTGCATTAATAGGCAATTTGGTTCTGAAGATGCCTAATTTTTATATTCCACATATTTCTTTCCCCACCCAATTTCATTGTAAAATATTCTTTAGATTAAAAAGGGGGAATAGACAAGTTACAGAGGAAAATGTCTTCATTTAGTATCATTTTTATTTACTTGACTGCTTCTAAGCTTCCATATGTATTTTTAGAGGGGAAAATCATAGCTTAATTACTTTGTTTTGAAGTGTCAGCCTCAACCTGAAATTTTAAGCAGGCTAGAAAAACATATTTCAGTCAAAAATTTACAAAGCATTATATAATGAATTAACTATTTGCCTCATCCCAGTGAAAAATGTATATTCTAAACTGATCCGCTCCCCTATTTCAAAAATAAATAAAAAAGAGAACTCATATCAATATGATTACAAACTAACCAGTTCAAAAAATCCAACCATTTGCTTCTCTTTCTTCTTAGAAGTTTCATTGTTCTTTCTAAAAAGATTTGAACAGGAGAATAAGTCAACGGAAACAATTTCTAACAAATTAAATGTGCAAGTGCTTAAATTACACTTACATTTTCTTTTTTTTTAAATGACCCTTTTGTGTTGTAGTTTCATCTAGCTGGAAAGCAGGATTGTCACAGACATTGCTTTGAATTCCTAATGGGAAAGCAGATTACATTTAACATCCTACTATCTACCTATACAAAAATAAAGCGTAAAAGGTCTAGAATTGACACGCTTAAGAAGCCATCCTGTAAATGCCATTTAGAAATTAAACATGGAGTAAAAATTTATTGTTATAAAGCAATAATTAGCAGAATAAAATTAATTACCTTTTTTCTATTAAATATATCTTTCATCGTTATAAAATGTTCACATGAAATTTTAAAAGATATTTATATGGAATAGGAAATTTATTTTATTTATTTATTTATTTATTTTATTAAATTTATATACCTCCCTATTCCCGGAGGACTCAGGGCGGTGTACAGGGAGGATTAAAACAAACATACAAAAATTAAAATCAGATTAAGACAATTAATTAAATGAAGTCCTTGAAATTTAAAACTAAAACCCAATAAAAATTAAAACATTAAAAAATTAAAATTGCTCACATACAAGGCAAAAAGACAGAAGACTATGTTTTCATTTAACAATTACTGTATATGAATGCATACCAAAGTTAAATAAAATTCTTTAACTCAAATTATTTCAGCAATGTTTGAATGTTTCTATTTCCCAAAGTGTGAACTGTAGGCCAGAGACATAATATAAAACACAAGACATTAATATGTTAATGGAGCAATATGAGATCTGAGATTGCCTCCAGAGGTGGTGAATGCTCCAACACTGGAGGTTTTTAAGAAGAGACTGGACAGCCATTTGCCTAAAATGGTATAAGGTTTCCTGCCTGAGCAGGGGGTTGGACTAGATGACCTCCAAGGTCCCTTACAACTTTATTATTATTATTATTATTATTATTATTATTATTATTATTATTATTAATAATAATAATAATAATAATAATAATAATAAATTATTATTATTACCCAGGGGTGGGATTCAGCTGGTTCACACCACTTCTGCAGAACCGGTAGCTAATTTTTTGTTACCCAGGCTCAGAACAGACTTCTGGAAGTGGCATCCATAGAGAACCAGTTGTTCATATATTTGAATCCCACCACTGAGATTACCCTTTATCAAAAGTTTGTTAGGGTGAAAGATCATTGTAATTTGCGAAATTTATAACACCAAAAAGACACAGTAGTTTGCTTGAATAATTATAAGTTATAATGTAATGATATATTTACTATAGATAGCCTAGAAAGGATATATAAATGTAAATTAATTATTAGAAATATCAGAATTACCAGGTATAGAAACATCATTCACTGCGTAACTTCCAGAATAATCCTTCATTGATTTGTTCTCTGGCCCAATTTCAGTTGAAGAACCAATCAGGTTTTTTTAAAAAATCTACATCAAAAGAAATTGTATTTCAGAAATGATATGGTCATTTTAAAATTCATATCAAACACTTTTATTAATATATTTTTCTTAATGTTGATTTTTAGTCAAAAATATCCTCTCATGATCCAAATTCTAAAAGGTTTTGAAATCAACTTAATTTAATTACTTCTTGTCTGCTTTCCCTGTCATAAAATAGTGACTAAAATGTATACGTTATTCAGCATAATCTCTAGGTTTCCAGAAATTCATCCTATCTCTGTTTATGTCACCTTCATCTTGAGTCAAGGAAGCTCAAATCCTATATACTCCATATTTTTTATCTCCGTTCATTCCGCCGGGACCTGAAGACCTGGCTCTTTGAGCTCTCTGGCCCAGGCTGAGAATTAATTTATTTTAATTGGGGTTTTATTTATACAGGGATAAATTTAATATCCTATTTCCCAACCTATGTAGCTCTTTAATATTGGTCCATGGGATTCTTAATACTAAGCATGTTGACCAAACAAAGATTATCATTTCCAGTTAGCATGGACTGAAATCTAAAATGTTGTGCTAACTGGAAACAGTGATTACTCAGGATTTAGATAAACCATGCAATTTCCAGGCATTCAGACCACAAACATAATGGCTTGAATCCTACAATAAACTTCACCCAAATAAAGCAAACCACTTCAAGACATAGAACCAATTATGAATTAGACTGTAGTGTGTGTGTAAAGACATGACATGGAAAGAGTAAGATACCAAAGGACTTACATTTCTATATTCTTTACTTTCTTTCTTTCTTTCTTTCTTTGTGGTCCAAAATCTAGGTCTGTTTCAACAATTATTGTTTAAACATATAAGTCCCATTTATGACTAATATATTTAAACATGTATAAAATGTGTAAGATGTTTTAAAAATAGGATAGCTCACAGAGACCATAACCTCATTTTCAATCTATAACCAAATTCATCTCTTATTCAAAGAATTGTCATTGTAGTCCATAGCAATTATTAAATTTGCAAACAAAGTAATGCTGACAAATTCATAATTTGAGGTGCTTAGTTGAGTGGGAGAGCCAGTTTGTTATATGACAGTTAAGGCATCAGATTAGAAACAAGGTGACCATAAATTGTAGTCCTACCTTCAGCACAAAGCCAGCTGGGTGACCTTAGGTCACTGTCTCTCTCAGACCCATGAACCATGTAATGCAAACCATTTCTGATTGCTTAAAAAACTGCAGGTACTTGTTCAGGCAGTCAGACAAGAATCAAGGCTGACTTAAAGGCATAGATGATTAGATAGATAGATAGATAGATAGATAGATAGATAGATAGATAGATAGATAGATAGATAGATGATAGAATTTCCTGTTTCAAATTCAGAAAAGGAAAAGGGATGTATGTACTCTTTTTAAAAATTTTAAATACATTCATGCCTCTTCATAGAATGAGTAGGCACTCAGAAGACAAACTCATTGTGAAGCTATTTTAATTCATATTTATTTAATCTATAAATATAGCAAGTATAGACTGAGGACTGTGGGATAATTATTAAAACACATTTGGAGAGCCTGAGATTGGGGAAAACAGCAATACTCAAAACACACACACACACACACACACACACACACACACACACGGAGTGCATGATCCACAAACCGTTTTGTGGCTTATAAATAAAGAAAGAGTTTCGCTCTTCGGTGGCTCAAAAGTAATCAAAGAGGACCAGTATGAGGGAGAGTAGGATACTAAAATAGTCTTTTACCAGCCCACCCCCCCAAAAAAAAATTGCTGAAAGTGCCATATCTTAGTCGAATTTCTTTCTTTCTTTTCTTTTCTTTTCTTTTCTTTTCTTTTTTTTTTTTGCACTACCACTCACGTGGCAGGATCCTCTTCTGCAATTTGCACTCGCTTATCAAGCCTGCATTCTATCCTTACCCACCACCTCCCCGGCCTCAGATTTCAATTCTGCATCTCCTCACCTACGACCTTCTGGGGAAACGCAGGCGGGGAGTTCAGCTGTAAGTTCCAAGTATTAAAGCCGAGCGCGAATCCTCCTTCGGCGTCGAAGGAAAGCTGGCAAATGCCCTCGCCTGGGTGATGGGATGTGTTTAGGCAACTGACTTTTGTCTAGCAAGGTTAGGTTTCGCTCGAACCTTTTCGGGAGACACGCCCAGAGATCAAAGCCTCTTCTCCCGGATCGGATTTCTGTAAGGGACAACAAGCTGCTTGACTTCAAAAGGAGACCTTCCATTTAACAAGCTTTCCTAATTTCAGCGAGAGAAGTCATCTTCTCTCTTCGTGCCCTCCGGCCTGCATTATCATCTACCCGAAAGCTTTTATTCGTCCTTTAAAACAAACAAACCTGAATGCATAGGTGCAGCTGATCATTAAGAAACAGACTTTTGGAAAAATGTAGTTTAGTTTATAATCTCAGTAATAATTTACCTGCCTCCGGGTTTTTTTCCCGAAGAAAGTGAAAGTTTGATTTTTTCCGGATCATACAGAACATTCTCTCTGGGCTATAAAGGCCATTCAGTGAAAGGCTATATATAATTTTATGTGGATAAATCCAACTATTTTCATTCTGGCTTATTTTCTATTAACTGTATTTAGGACTAGTGAAGTGGTTTCTGGATTTGATCAGTGTCAGGGAATCTATCCCTTATCAAATACTGTTGAATCTCATTGTCAGTTTTCAAAAGCTGAAATAAGTACAACCAGTGACAAATGCTACCTTTTAAATATTCATGGATTATTAAGGCCATATCTGAATATTTCTCAAATGTTGCTTATTGTCAACTTTTGCTTCCTTTCCATCAGAATTTTGTCAAACATCTGCCTAATCACACTTCACAATCAACCGTCCACAGCAAACCACTCCATAATTTAACATGTTTTCCATTACACCATGCATATCTGCATACATAGCATTTTATAAAAGCATTTTCATACCTTTTATTATTTCTTTCCCCCCTCACTTTGCTTGGCACTAAAATCTCTTATGGCTGCAGAAGCAAAGAGCATGAAATAATCCTCAGCCAAGTGGCATTGAGTATTATTCCTACTGAGCCCTAGGGTAATTCCTCTTCCCTGGAAGGCAGAGCTGAATGTGCAGACCTAGTCCTGTACTTTATAGTTAGCCTATGGCTGTCAGAATGAAGTTGGTTTTTTCCAGCTACCACTGTTAAGACTGGCGTCTATGTTTTGTCTAAGTAGCAAATGTCTGTTAGTACGACAGATTGTTTTTTTTACTGAACAATTAATGTTCTCACATCTGAATGATTTAGAACAGAGAGTTCCACCAGGTACACCTTGTCATTTCTGTAAAACACTGACTTTTGAATAGCAGTATTAGATTTCTTTCATCAGAAATATAAAAAAGTGGATTTTAAAAAATGAAGAAATCATTTACATTACTTTAGAGTAAAAAAAAATTGGGGGAACAGGTCGACAGACGATGCCATAGCTACTGCTTTACACTCTGTAGCAAGTCATCTTGAGAAACCTGGAAGTTATGTCAGGATGCTTTTTGTTGATTATAGCTCGGCTTTCAACACCATTTTGCCGAGCATTCTCATCGAGAAGCTGACTGACTTGAAATTCTCCCCCTCTATCTGTGATTGGATTCAAGACTTTCTTAGGGACTGGTTACAAACAGTGAGGGTCGGGTCTGCTTTGTCCACCCCCCTGAAGCTTTGCACCCCTGAAGCTTTGAAACAAGGAAATGCATCTTAATTGACTTTGAGGAGATGTATACAATACACAGACTACAGTCTGTAACTCTCAGGTCATGGCAGTTCATATTTCAGAGCAAGACATGCTCTGCAACTTTTTGTTAGGTCAGTAAAGTCTACTTTATACCATAAAAGGAGAAAAAGAGAAGACATAATATACTATAGCTAGTCTAAGCAATTTTGTTGATATAGTGATCTGAACACATTTAACCCATCAAGATTATAGCAATAATACACTATTATTATAATAGTTAAATATTTTGATTTAAACTTGATTTAGGTGATTGATGTAAATTTTAATAATTTTACTCAGATTTAAATCCCACTGAGTTGAATATCATATTGTGCTGATAATATAAGATTGTGTTGCTTAGGCATATCACAAAAAATACATCAAGATAATTATTATAAATTTAAAAGCCTGTTCTCACAATTGTAGAAATTATCATTATAATACAGTGATTTGGCAATGATTTGGAATACTATATCTAGATCAGCCTGAATTCATCATAGTCATTCATCATGACTACAGTGATTATTATCATCACTCAGAATGGCCTATAAAATGTTGCTTCATATCTGAAATCTCTTTTCAGAATGTCTGGACAAAAACTTCTTCATACTATCTAGTAATAACCTATTCCCTGTTCAGATCCTTCATAGGTAGTCCCTGGCTTATGTCCATTCATTCAGCATCTATTGAAAGCTACTGTGATGCTGAGAATTTGAGATACAGACAATTCATGAAGTTGTACCATTCCTGTTAACCCTGTGATCATGATCTGGACACTTGCACTTCAGTCACTTGTTCACCATTTATGATCTTTCTTGTTGGCTTCCTCCATGCAAAGTCAGGCAAAGTCAATGTAGAGCAGAGCAGGACAGACTGCAAGTTGCTTTGGTAAATCACATGGCTTTTCTGCACTCATGTGATGCCATGTCCTCCACCCCATGCCCTTCCTGCACTTGCATTTAACCAGACCCTCCTCCTCCCTCCCCTCCCCAATTCACATTTAATCTTCCGTGAGTCTCCCAGGGATTCCTCACAGTCTCCTTCATCACCCATAGCACCTATAGACACTGTGACTTCTGCCAGTTCTCATTTGACAGCCTACACGTCCTGAGATTACAAGACCAACTGGAATTGCTGGGGATTGTTGTTGATAAATTAAGTAGTTGTATAATGTTGTGCTTTACAAAGCATTGCTTGGCAATATCCCAATTGCCACCATAAACCAAAGACTAGTTCTAATAATTATCCACTAATTTTCTCTGTTTTTCATTATCAATCACCAAATTAATTTGTCTTTTAGGTTCATTCTTTTGTCATGTGGTAACATGAATAGTGTATTATTAAACCACATATTTGAAATACTTAGTCTTTTTCTAAGTAGGTAATCGCCAGTCATCATTCTCATTCATTCTGCAACTTGCTGGTTTTCATTCTCAACCAGCCATTGAAATTACCTGACAATAATGCCTGCTCTTCATTCATCTTAATTGTCAATGTTGCATAATTTTCCCCAAAATCATCTATGGATCTTTAAGTATCACAATTCATAGGAATGTTAGTTTTGTCGTTGTTATGCCATCTTTATTTTCTACATGTCTAAGCAGCACAGACAGTGCTCCTGTCTCCTATTTTCCTTTAACAATACTCTGTGGGGTGAGTTGGGTTGAGAGAGAGTGGCTGGCCCAAAAGTCAGCTTTAAATTATCATTAACTTACAAAATTCTGTTTTTATGTGTAGTCATTGTTGAACTAAGTAGTGAGTACTCCAACAATTACATAATTCAACATTCCAAGATTACTACCCCTGTAGTGTATTCTCAATCCAAATGTGAACCACTTTAATATATTCTCAATGGGTAAATATTACCTTGTCACAGGAAGGTGTTTGTATCTTAAGTAGAGTTAGTAAGGAATTGATTTTACTGTCTTCCCATTCTAGGGAGGATGCATATTCAGATTAGTAAAAGTTAGTAGATAATAGGCTGAGCAACCAAAAGCAGATATTCTCATAACTCCACAAGACTGTCACTGTCACTCAGATCTACATCTCTTTTTCTTTTCCATGTTATTAACTCATGTTCTTCACCATACATTCTTCTTATATTACAAGTTGCAATCTTCCATATGCCTTGGTAGTCAATAGATGGCCTTGAATATTGCCCTCCACTGCCCATCATAGTGTTGGTTGGTACATAAGGCTTTTTTTTAATAAAATAAAGAAAGTCTCAGTCATTTCCATGATCAAGACAGTGTTCTCTGTTCATGATGAGGATCAGTTCTGACACATTTGGATTATCATACCCCAAGTATACTAAAGCATAGTTTTACTTGCTGGTGCTATTCTATACAAGCTAGAATGTTTTATCCAAAACCAATCTGCATCCCAAAATCTAGGAGGTATGGGATACACTCCTGTCAGAAGCACTTTTGTAGATTATATTATCATAATACATCAGTTTTCCAAGTTTTTTTTAAATCATTCTGGAAATCATTACCTTTTTATAGGAATTTCTCACTAAGATCAGTGAAAGTAAAAGACTGGGCAAACTAATACTGGTATTTAAAGATGACAATTATTTATATTTAAATCTAATTGCAAGACAGAAAACAGCAGAATAGCTCCCAGTCTGATGCCTTTCTGAAAGTTGCTAAAAAGTGGCTATTCTGCCATACCTTGGGATAAAGTAGCAGGGAGCACTTACAAGACACTCTCTCTCTCCCCCCCCTCTCTCTCTCTTGTCTGGATTTTCTTGAAGCATCACATTTAGCTAAAATCAGAATGTTCCTTCTGTTTGAAATGACCAACAAAGCATGTAATCGTGTGACGATTGCATTGCATTCAAAAGTCCCTCTTTAATGATTTTCTGCATTCTTGTAAAACAGCAGAGAAACCTGATATACCTGTATTGCAGCCCAACTAATTCTTTTTCCTCCCTTTTCACATGGCTAATCTCTTTCCACCAAAAATGCCTAAGTGGATCAAAGCTTGCTTTGATTTGGACCAGGAATGGAAGATTTTAAGGAAGTAGGATTATTCAAGTAATATTTCAAAGACATTTTAGTGGTAAAAAGTTTCTGTCTTTCAAGATTGACTATCAACTATAAAGAAATCAGCAATCAATACATGTGCTGCAGATTAGCACTCTGTAGAATAGCAATGGAAGTCTGGGAAAAAGCATTCAGGTAACAGAATTTATCTTTACCTACAAAGATCAGAATTATGCAGGCAATGTTTTTCATTACGGTGCTTTATTGAAGGAATTTTGAAGAAGCAGGATAGAAAGAATATTCATGCTTTGTAAATTTTGGTGTTGAAGAAAACATCTGAGAATGCCATGGATAGCCAGAAAACAAATAAATGGATGACAGAACAAATCAAACACCCACTCCGGGCTTAAATGACTAGTCTCAAAATTATCAAAGTCTGAACATACCTGAACATTGCTATTCTACAGAGTGCTAATCTGCAGCACATGTATTGACTGCTGGTTTCTTTATAGTTAATAGTCAATCTTGAAAGATAGAAGCTATTTACCACTAAAATGTCTTTGAAATATTAATTGAATAATCCTACCTCCTTAAACATACAACTCTCTGGAAAAATCCATTATGCCAGGAATAGTAGGAGGAAAAATAAAAAATGGGTGACCAGCAACTAGTTGTTGTTGTTAGTTGCAAAGTCATGTCCAACCCATCACGACTCCGTGGACAATGTTGCTCCAGGCCTTCCTGTCCTCTACCATCTTCTGGAGTCCATTTAAGCTCACACCTACTGCTTCAGTGACTCCATCCAGCCACCTCATTCTCTGTCATCCCTTTCTTCTCTTGACATCAACCTTTCCCAGCATTAGGCTCTTCTCCAGTGAGCCCTTCCTTCTCATTAGGTGGCCAAAGTATTTGAGTTTCAACTTCAGGATCTGGCCTTCTAAAGAGCAGTCAGGGTTGATCTCCTCTAGGACTGACCGGTTTGATCGCCTTGTAGTCCAGGGGACACGCAGGAGTCTTCTCCAGCACCCTAGTTCAAAGGCCTCAATTCTTTGGCGTTCAGCCTTTCTTATGGTCCAACTTACACAGCCATACATTGCAAGTGGGAAAACCATAACCTTTGTTCACAGGATGACATCTCTGATTTTTAGTATGCTGTCTAGATTTGCCATAGCTTTCCTCCCCAGGAGAAAGCATCTTTTAATTTCTTGGCTACAGTCCCCATCTGTGGTGATCTTGGAGCCTGGGAAAATAATTAGACATGTGCTCAATATAGGTGATCCTTGAGTGACAACCAAAATTAAGTCATGCTAGCCATTAAGTGAGTCACCACATGACTGTGTCCAATTTTATCCCCCTTTTTCTTGCAGTGGTGGTCAAGTGAATATCATGGTCATTAAGTGAAGCAACAGTCATTGAGTGACTGTTGCCAGCAAAAAGTCATAAATCACAACATGTCATCACAGGACACTGCAAATAGCTGTAAATCTGGTCTGGTTGCCAATCACTCAAAATGTGAAGATGTGATCATTGGGGAGATGACTGTTGGAACTTAGAACCCAGATCATAAGTAGCTCTGCCGAGGTCCATCTTAACCTTAGTCACTAAGCAACCAGTCCTAAATTGAGGACTAACTGTTCAAAGACAGTGGATGTACCACTGAATTAAAGAAAAACAGATCATCCTGCAGAAAATCTAAGCAGTCAACTTGATGGAACATATTCAGTCACACAACCAATAAAATAAAAATAAATTAATTTCACTCGCATTGACATTTCAAATCAGATTGGGGGGAAAAACTCACTCAGAGGATATAAAGAGGGAAGCCTCATGAAACATCCTGGACAACTATATAGTTGAATGAAGCACCTTCTTAACAGGCAAACTGAAGGCAAAGTAAGGCATAAAGTTCATTTTTATACAGAAAGAGCATGAAGAGCAGAGGATTTGGGGACTGGTTTTGGAAAACTCATAAAATACAGACATAACCTGAAAATGGTAACCAGATAAACTAGCTTTCAGAAAAATATATTCATTGATTCACTGAATTTCCTGAAGCCTGGATACCTCGCAGACAAGTGTGGTAATAATTAATTGTTACATTACTAGAAATGGTGTACTTGTAACTGATGGAAATATACAACCTTATGTCAGGTTTCAACTGCAATCTGTATCTTGTTATTATACAATTGCATTTTTTCCTTCCTTCTTGGCCATTAGGGTTTTTTTTGCAGCACCAGCCATTTGCTTGGTTGCAGCTAATGTGTTTAAGACTGGTTAAAATAAGGAGTGTGGAGGGAAGAAATAAATCAAATTATATAAAGGTATCAGGTTTTAGGGACGCGGTGGCTCAGTGGGTTAGGACACTGAGCTTGTCGATCAGAAGGTCAGCAGTTTGGCGGGTTGAATCCTGAGTGCCGCATAACAGAGTGAGCGCCTGTTACTCGTCCCAGCTTCTGCCAACCTAGCAGTTCGAAAGCACATAAAAATGCAAGTAGAAAAATAGGGACCACTACGGTGGGAAGGTAACAGCATTCCGTGCGTCTTTGGCATCTAGTCATGCTGGCCACATGACCACGGAGACGTCCTCGGACAAATGCTGGCTCTTCGGCTTTGAAACGGAAATGAGCACCGGCCCCTAGAGTCGGAAACGACTAGCACGCATGTGCAGGGGAACCTTTACCTTTACTTTATCAGGTTTTAGAAAATGTAGTTGGTGTTCTGAATACAGTTTTTTTCTTTGACTAAACACTTTGCCCAGTTGACACATTCCATAAAATCCACATGTAATATTTAAGTCAATATCAATTGGATGCCCAGGCTTTATACTTCTTCAAATGGAAGAGCTTGGCAACAGGTCCAGATCTGGTGTGCCTTTCCTCTGAACACAGATTCAAAAGATTGCACAGTGAATGGATACTTAGCATTACATTTTTTTTACTGACCATTCTTTTTATGGCGAATGATGTTCAGGATTTAGGTGGCTTTTTAAAGGTTGGATCACAAATCTTTAGTATTATGCTAAAGTAAAATTCCTACAAATCACTTGCTGTAGTTAAAAGCTAGCTCTTTAAATTTTTATTTCTCTTTTATGAAGCTGCCCTTCCAAAAATATAGCAAAAGAAAACTAGAACCTGATAGTGACAAGATAAATTAGTTGTGTGTTTTTTATCTTTAATGTTATATGTAATGCAATAAACATTACAAGTCAGTTTGGATCTGTAGGAGTAGATGAAGATTGCCATAGGAAAAAGATAATCATTATTATTTCAGTAAAAATATTAATTTAGTTTATAAGTATTTCTTTTTCATGAAAATTAAACTATAGAGGAATAGAGACTAGAGATTTTCCTTAAGCTTCAGACCTACCAAACTACAGATGGCAGAACTGGTGCAGCAGATGGAATCAGCCTTTTTTTAAAAAGAAAACTACTTGGCTAATTGAGATCTACTCTTCTACTCATCTGTCTCCCATTAAGACAATGGTGCCCTTGAATTATCTCTACCACATCCGTGGTGGCACAGTGGTTAGAATGCAGTACTGCAGGCTACTTTTGCTGACCGCCAGCCGCCTACAGTTTGGCAGTTAGATTCTCATCGTCTCAGGGCTGACTTAGCCTTCCACCCTTCCAAGGTTGGTAAAATGGGGGCCCATATTGTTGGGGGCAATATGCTGACTTCGTAAACCATTTAGAGAGGGCTGTAAAGCACTATGAAGCCATATATAAGTCTAAGTCCTGTTGCTATTACCAGTGCTTTTTTTCTTTTTAAAAAAGGTGCCAGAACTCTCACCTTGTTAATCTTTTATTTATATAATTTTATTTATATACTGTATTTATTTATATAATTAAAAATATATATTCAATTCTTAACATAGGAGTGTTTCCGGTGACGTTGCTGAAGACAGATTTGGGGAAATGTTTCTCTTTTCCCCAGGTCTGAATTCTACCAGCTAGTGGGTCTGAATGGACTGAAAGCCACTCCATATAGGCAGCCCCCAAAAGGTGAATACTTAAGGATCGCGGGTCAGCGGTAGCTGGACTGCTGGTCCCAACGGAGCCCCTGGAACTGGCAGGAAGAGAGGCTGACCGCATTTATGCAGTCTGCCATTGTCAGCTGTTCGGCAGAGACAAAGAACTACTTGAAAACAAACAGCTGATCTAGGTGAGAAAACTCCTTTCACTCTTTTTACAAGTGAAGACCCTTACCAGATAACACTTTTCCAGTCCTGGAGAGTGAAGTCCTTAGTCTTACGGATGGGGGTGGATTTTTTCCTTTTTATCCCCCCCCCTGAATTACAAACGGCGGTTTAAGCTCTTGGCTAATTGAAAACACTATTGTATTACAAGGCTGTCTGTGGCATAAAAGTTTGGGAAAGCTTTTGACTCTATAGAACTGGCTATTTTTTGTGTGAAAGCCATCACAACTTTTATTTGTTTACTTTTACTTTTTAAACTTGAAAGTTACTTTTTCTTTTTCTTTTCCTTACAAATAGGGTGGGAATGGATAGTTAATGCCATCTAGTGGTGAAACTTGAGAATTCTATCCAACATCCCTGAATGGAGTTATCTTAGATTGGAAGTTGGCTGTTTGCCCAGACATTCCTTTGAAGGTCCTTGAAAACTTTGTTTGAAGAAAAAAAGACTTCTTTTGGTCTTTTTGGCCTCACCAATCTTGAAATAATTTTTTAAAAATTATTATTATCGGAGAAACTGTGGATATAATAGGAAGAGTAAATGAACAAGTTTAAAGAAGTGTCCATTTATATATTTGAAATAAATAAATAAAAGGTTCTCAATTTATATACTTCTACAGCTTGGATATCACAGTCAACTCTGCCATTGGTCAAGAGTGAAACAACATTGGATATCGGTATTGTCATTATTCTGCTCAGGATATTGGTTGACCTTTATAAACATTGACATCAAGATATATATTTCTGCTAACTAAGTTGTTTTTCAGTGCCAGGTGTTGCCAATTCTTATCTTTAAAGATAATGTCAAGGTCAAATCTGAATTTGAGCCAAATCTCAGAACAAAGAGGAGGTTTACTTGCTGTACCAGGTTTCGCCACAAGATGTCCTCAATAGCATGTAAAATCTTTTCCAAATGTATAAAAAATCTGGTTTTTTTCCTTTTTGCCCTTCTTTCACACCTTAAAAAGGATAGTAGGTTCCCGTAGAAATAGGAATTTTTTAATAGCCCAAGAGTTCCAAAAGTACAAATGAGATTGCTTAATTATTCAGTTAATAATTTCCATTTCTTTTAAGGCTTTAAGATTTTAATTCCCCAAGTAAGTAGTTGCCGTTCTTTCAAGGGGGGAGGCAATTCTCAGAAGAAGATAGTTAGGGAAATAAGAAAGGTAAAATCTCACCCAGATCCTCCAGATTGCTTCGTTGTGCTTGATGGTGCTTTTGGCTATCGGCAGGGAACAGCTTAATGATCAACCATATTAATGGCCAATCTCTTCTTCTTCGGGTCAGAGGAGCTGCTCCAGATCAAATGGAGGGCTGCCACCCTTCCGTGATCACAGGGAGGGCCTGCTCACCATAATCGCAACTTTCAACCTTTTTCAGGGTCCTCCAAGGAAGAAAGATCGGACAGCGGGGAGAGGGTTCTTCCCGAACGTCCGCTGGCACCGCGCATGCAAACTGGAAGCCGTATTCTGCATTCTTGTATCTTCACTTCATTTGTCATAGACTAGTCCTAGGTTAATTTATAGGGTATGAAAAATTCCAAATTATAAACAAATAGAGAAAAAGCTAAAGAGGTTTAGAATCAAACTTATAAATCACATTAAACCAATATTTTATTTATTTTTATGACAGTGAATGGACAATCTGTCCATTAGGACAATCTGTTCTGAGTGCAGAATTGGTTGAGAATCATGACTTATGTGTGGTTTCCTGGTATACTACTGTTGTTTGCTTATCCTAGGCCTAAGCCCTTAATCAATCCACAGAGGTGCAAAACAAGGGATGTATTTATATTTAAAAAGTTGATAAAAGTTCTCAGCTTAGTGTGATTGGAGGCCAATCACAGTAAGTGTACTAGTTTTGGCTAGTTTTTAAGTCAGTAAACTATGGTTAAACCACAGCTTAACTTAGCAACCAATACTTTGCTTTGTCTATTCAATTTTTTAAAAGGAAACTATAATAAAATGACTAAAAAACTATACAGGAATACTTAGCATTATGGGATCAGACATTACTGTTATTTCCTGATGTTCAAAAGTTCACATTTAGTTTTGATGTAAGGAAAAATCCTTAATAAAGCAGCATATTCTTATTTCTGTCCAGAACAGGTTATGTACTGGTAATCCTTGACTTATGACCACAATTGAGTCCAAATAAGTCAGTTGTAAAATGTGTTTTGCTCCATTTTACAACCTTTCTTGCCATAGTTGTTAAGTGAATCTCTACAATTGTTAAGCTAGTAACACAGTTGTTAAGTGAATCTGGCTTCCCTCATTGACTTGGCTTGACAGAAGGTCACAAAAGGGGATCACATGACTCTGGGACACTGCGACCATCATAAATATGGTAACCCACTGCCAAGCATTCGAATTTTGATCATGTGACCAGGGCAATGCTGCAGTGGTTGTAAGTGTGAAAAAGGTTTATTTCATTTTTTTCAATGCCATTGTAACTTTGAATGGTCACTAAATGAACGGTTGTAAGTAGAGGACTATTTGTATTCTTGCATTTGAGAATTTCAGTTATTACAGAAAGTACCGACAGTCATTCAATATCTTCTATTAATGATTTCATCAACGGGAGCTGAAATAAACCAACATTACTGTCCTACGGGAATAGGGCGGTATACAAATTCAATAAAATAAAATAAATAAATAAATAAATAAAATTTAAATATAAAATAGGCTTGCTGATAATGATTGGTAACAGGGGGTAGGTGATAAGGATTTCTTTCTCCATCTAATTTTCCTTTTGAGGGTGGGCTGTTATAAATTCACAATTATTTACTGATACAGAAACATCATTTACATAAAACTTACATTCTGAAGTTTGAGGAACTGACCTAACCTGTTTTTCAGCATAAATCATACCAATGATGAAACTAACCCTTCAATATATATATGTTCTTTGGAAGGTGAGTATTACTTTTCTTCATAATTCTCTCCTTTATCTGTCACGAAGATGACATAACCTGTATAGAGTTTTGTAATACTTCCTTTTAAATTTTAATCTTTTTAAGATTCTTCGGGGCATAACAGGATTTTATAGAGGCACAAAATTTATAAGTGATAACAGAATTTGTGTATTATGAAAAAATTGTGAAAAAGAATAAAGGCCAGTGGGAAGCTGGCGTAGCTCTGGTCTATGTTTGCATATACAGTGACAGATACTATAATCATTTCAAATAGTTGTCTACCATTGTTAAAAATGGTTTTGTGTCCTGAAATTCAGAAAAGATCTCCAGCCCAAGTGAGAGCAATATTTTAGCATTAGTGATTAAAGAATAAAACACCATTGTACAACTTCCCTACAAGTCATCCATTCCACTAAACAGGGAAAAGTTTTGCAAAGATTAATTGTCCTGACCTACAAAATCCCAATGCATGACAATATTTACACATCTCAGATACCAGAGAAGATCACCTTCTTCTTTAGATATGAGCGAAAAGGTAAAATTACCTTTTTGGAAAAACTTGGACTGGTTTGAAAGTATAATCCAGCCCAAAGTAAGTAATTTGACATTTCCCAGTTGAAATGAACAAAAGTTAAGATGTAGTTGAGATCAGTAAATTGGGTTCCAGGTGATAAATAATATTCCATAATACCTTTTTGTAGACCATGAAGCTCTCTCTGTAATTGGAAATAGGCAATATGAGTTTCAACATATGAAAACTGTGCTGTAAGCCTGAAATAGGCTTATAAATAAAAGATTCAAAATCATGTCATGGTGACCTCATAAACCCTTCTTGTAATATCCTCTTTTGAAATGTATTTTTTTACTTCCTGGTTTAGCTTATACTCAAAAAAATTATTTTTTTTTAAACTAACCCTCCATCCCCATCACATTGCTAAATGTAAAGTATATAATTCCTGAAAGAATCCATATATCTGTACACACAGATAATTGTTGCCAGGGCCATCTTTGGCAAATGCAAATTGTTTGGTCATTATTTTTTTTGTAAGAGTTCTTTTGAGCGATTCCTTTCCTTGTCCCTAAAGTTTTCTTGGCAAGATTTCACAAGTGGTTTCCCATTGCCTGCCTCCTAGGGCTAAAAATGATTTGCCCAAGATCACACAGTTGACTTTGTGCCTCAGGCTGAGATAAATCATGGTATCCCATGCCTCATGCCTTAGTTATTAAACCAAACAGGCTTTCTAAATTAAATATTTAACATTCTTAAATTACCCCAGCTTATTACAGAATGAGGTGTTGAGGTAATAGGTGATGCAGGAACAACTTCCTCAGTTTATTAACTTATACCTTTATTCATTGGGGTGAATATAAGTTAAAACATAAAAAATAATATAGATACATATTGATTATGAAAATGAAAGATCATTACAGACTGAAAATTATTATGCCATAAGCAGCCCTGCCCAATTTGGCGCCTAACAATCAATAAGAACCTATAATTCCAAATGTGTTTAGGAATTGTGCAAGTTGAAGTACAACATATCTGAAAGACATTACAGTCTTAATACAATTTCTATTTATTTTGTATATTTTACATTGCATTTAATCAAAAAATGCAGATTCTTAGTAGAATATTGATAATCAACCAATAATCCCCCCATCTGAATCAGATTTCTATATCCATGAAATACAGCACAACCAACACAAACCCTAAAAAGAATTATACTGCTCTACAAGAATGTCTCAGAAACTGCAATCCACATGGAATCAACGTAGCACATAAGCCAAATAAAGCCCTTCAAAACATCCTAAATAAACCCAAAGACCCAGCAGCCCCAGAAGAAAAAACAGGAGTTCTCTACAACATACAATTGTAAGAACTGCAACAACCACTATGTATGACAAATAGGCAGAAGACTGGCAGAATGCATCCATGAACACCAACTGGCAGTCAAAAGGCATGATAAAAAAATCTTTTAATTTCACAATATTTAGAACCGATTTAATCATAATTTCAATTGGGAAAATGTGACAATCCTAGACCAGGCCAAATCCCAAAATGCCAGGGAATTTCTAGAAGCCTAGCACTCTGACAAATCAGCCATTAATAGGCACATAGACATTAAAAACATTTATAGATTATGCCAAAGAGGCAATCCACCAGCCCAAAAGAGAAAGAGTCTTCAGCACTTCTCTACCAGTAATCAGCACTCAGATCAGCATAGATTAACTCCAAGATCACTTTCAGATTATCAATCAAGTAATCAAGAAACTGCCACAGAGTCATTAGTAAACAGCCCAACCAAAGAATCCCTAAGACCGCCCAACTCACACAGACAAGCAGGACACCAGAAAATAAATTGACAGCAAATTGCACTCCTTATTAGCACTGATGATGTTACCTAGTTAGGCTAATGAAATGTCCTCAAGAAAACAAGCAAGTTCAGAGAGCTTCAAGGACCCATCATATCCATGAAAGTACTCTCAATGTCACAGATAACATTTCCGTATCCATTTAATTACTTTATAGTATTTTACCCTTTTTCCTTAAAGTGTTAATTGAAACCCGTTTCCACTTGCGATGCTTCCATATTAAACTTCTATAATGGTATGTGAAAATAACCTTGGGAAAGAGGAGAAGAATAACAGAATCGGGAAGGACTTTGGGGGTCTTCTAGTCCAATTCCCTGCTCAAGCAGGAGACCCTATATCATTTCGACAAATGGTTATCTGATTTTTTCTTAAAATCTCTTTTCTTCTTCTCAACCACAACTTATGGAGGCAAGTTGTTCTCTGATTAGAAATGTATTGTTCTCTGCCAGGAAATTTCTCCTTAGTTCTAAATTGGTTCTCTCTGATTAGTTCTCATCCATGGCTTCTTGTAATGCTTTCAGATGCTTTGAAGAATAGATTGACACCCTCCCCTCTTCTTTGTGGTAACTCCTTAGATATTGGAACACTGATATCATGTCAGCCCGTGTCCTTTTTTAGGTGGCTTGACTAATAAAAGCAATGGGTGCATGGCAAATGTCCCAAAAATGCATCCTTCTTAGTTTCTTGGACTGTAAAATGAGGGGAAGAGATGTACTTTCAGACTTGTAAGGTTATGTTAATTTTATCTTACAATAAAGTTAGTGCTGGGTTTGCTTGTCTGAACTATATTGCAGAAATGTCAGGGATCTGGCTGAGAAGTTAATTTTTCCTTCTCGAGAATGCTGGTTTTGAATGAAAAAAATAATCCAGTTCAAGGATTTGCCTGTTAATGTTAAGGATTAAACTTGATAGAGAACCGTTTTGTGCATGCAGCGTCTTCTGTGCCTTTCCCCAGTCTCCAACCTTTCAGGCTGGATGTATGAAAATAAGTGATGTATCTATATCCCAGCCAGCACCAGAACATAGTCTTATTTCATTGCAGATCACAACTCCTATACATAACTATATATCCAATTATTTGGAGTAAATAGATAGCAAATTAAATTGCCATAAAAATGAAACAAATGGTGCATACTCTAGTTTCTCTGAGTTGCACTATAGCATGTATGTAGCAAGATGGCCACTACCACCATAGAAGTTCATGCAACCTCCAGGGCATAGATTAGCCCTCCAGCCATGTCACTGCCTCACTCTTAGTCCTCTGTGACTCAGTAGTTGGTTCATGCATCTTAAAGTTGCTGAGACTGAGAAATACTCAGTCAAAAATACTTGGGTTCCTAATTACTAAGTTAGGATTACCCTAGCCCAGGGGTCGGCAACCTCGGCTCTTTTATGACTCGTGGACTTCAACTCCCAGAATTCCTGAGCCAGCCATGCTGGCTCAGGAATTCTGGGAGTTGAAGTCCACGAGTCATAAAAGAGCCGAGGTTGCCGACCCCTGCCCTAGCCCAACCGAATGAGAGCTAGTGTGGTAGAAGGAAAGTTTTAAGGTGCATATTTAGTAGGAGTGGATCTAAGGCAGGAAAAGCTGTGAAATAGTATTGGTAAATGGTATTGCTGTAGCTCTATGCTTAAACACGTATGGCTGAACTAAAAATCTTCTCTAGATGATTTAGTGCATATTTAAAATGGCATATACTAATCCTAAACCAGTCTTTCCTAATAGTGTGACCTACCAGTGTGTTTTGTTAGGTCAAACACACCCAGAGGACATTGAGTGGAGCAAGCTTATTCTAGAAGTCTTTAGTCTTCTTATCTGACAACACATAGGCAACATGAAAGCAAGTTCTTGTCAAAACATTCAATGCAATAATATTCACCCTAACTGATCCCTGACGGCTGTTATGCCCACAAACAGCCATACAATATCCATAGCACTGATTTTATAGGCAGTAATCTGTAATACCACTAGATGGCACAGTTGCTCTTTAAACCACTTCGAGATGAGTTTGCTACTTTGAAATGGATGAAACCAAGGCTTCTAATCTCTCTTAATTTTTCAAATATGACATCCCCAGTGCCATTCATAATTTAAACTAGTATAAGATCCTATATTTAGAACTGAACTGGTCAGCTTTTGCTGTGTATTATAGTTTGTCTGTTCAATAATCATACCAATAATCATACCAATTTCAGGGTGAATAAAACATAGCCAAAAAATGAATCATATAGATAGTTATTCCAAGTTACAAATACCCTTGCTCCTTTCTTGGACTTCTCAACTCTACTGCAAACTGCCGAGGGATAATTTTGTAATTTAAAATTTAATAGTTTTTTAATGGAAGAATCAGAGAGGTGGGGTATTCTAATTAGAGAAAATTGTTAGTCAATTCATTTTCTTCTGTTCCAAGGAGTTTAGAAGCTTAGATTAGCATAGGTAGTTTACGCAAATTAAATAATTATTTGAACCACATTCTTAGAAGCACAATTGAACTTCTATTTGGCATTGCTTCATAGATAATGTTAGAGATAGAAAAACAGGATAAACTGGTTCAAATTTAGGAGATGTATAAAAAAATATGGGCTTTCATTATATAACTGCGTCAGCTTTCAGAAGAATTCCATTGCTCATCTGGGTTGTTATTCTCTGCATGCATATTTGATTCTGCAATATTCTGTAGTTCGTCTGTCCACCTAAGAAAATCAACATTAATTCATTAATGATACTATTTTTGTCTTTGAAGGATCCTTGATTAATTCTTCTGTACCACTTTAAATTGTTAGCTAATTTGAGTTATTGAATAAATTGCAACTGATAATAGCATTCAAATAACATTCAATTATCCATAATACTTATTTTTCCTGAAACTCTGAAAGTCAAATGATGAATATGCACTAGAGGTGCGAATATCTCTAAAAGAGGAAGTTTAGAAAAAAATTTCCCCAAAATAAGATTGTTACTAGCTAGATTATTGTGAGCCTCTTAAAGAAGTAAAAATGCAGCTCTGCTCACAAGCCTGTTTTGTGAATGCTTTTCATTCAGTAATAAGGATTGCCAGTGCTTTGGGCACAGTAAGTTTGTTTCAGATAAAAATCAGATTTGGCCTTAGGTTATTATGCATTAGCACGATGCCTGCTTAGTTTACAAGGAAACACAGTATAACAAGGCAAATTAATGAATGTGCAGCTGATCTTAGAAGATATCTCAAATAATACACATGAGCAGATTGTGACCAGTCTCAACCTGAAATTCAGCATCAAACTCCTTAGAGAAATTTCAAATCCATAATCTTTTCTGGCTTCAATCTAATACACAAACAAGAGATAATTTCAACAGGATCCTGCTAGTTAGGATGATATGGAGAATATCTAAGGCTGGCCAGAGGAATGTATGTCATACTAAAGAAACCATTTGTGTCAGCTGTAATGATGCTGTCCAGACGTGGGAGATGTTCAGACAGAAACACAGCAACTGGTTTCAGTTCTGTTCTGGCAGTTGGGAGAGATCAAGGCATTAAGCAGTCAAGTGAGGCTATACGTAGAACATCTGTGGGCATGAGGAAAAATATTGTAATGCAACAATCTCCATAGAAGATACTAGCTATGGATGTTATGGGATATTTTCCTTGTTTCTATTCACAGTGTAAATAAACTGACCAGAAACACAGAGTTCTTCACAACAATATTATTTAGGTCTGGGACAGTGAACCAAAATAAGCCCATGTATTAATTAGGTAGGCAAGTTACCAACAGAAGGAGAGTAAAAGGGGAAAGGGGTATGAGAAACAGGGAACAAAGAAAGGAGAAAGGAAGGAGATGTCTCCCCTTCCCACAGGTTGTATCAGATTTAGAGACTTCATTTACATTGAGCCAAGAATGGTGGACAAAAGTAGATTTCATGAAATTATTTACATCACGTTAGGAGCAAGTTAAATAGATCCTGTTTGGTATTATTACAAAACCATTCAAAGGACGGCTATTTTGGGGTCTTCAAAAAGGAGCAATGGCATTTTAAGGTTATTGTATTGTTTCCCTTTCATCAACGTTTTTAAACCAGTGGGTGTACACAGACAGGTATGAAAAGAGGGAAAATAAGTGATACTTGGTGAATGTTGTTGTAATAAGTCTCAGTGAAAAGACAGTTCTGTCTTTACGAGCCACAAAAATACTTTGCAAAAAAGAAAAACTGTGCAAAACCCCAGTATAATAATGAATTCAGGTTTCAGTTTCTTGCTTAAAATCTACCCCCGGAATAAAGTGGTGCATGCATGTAGTGACTAAATATGAGAGAAATTAAGCTTCACCATTAGACCATTCAAGACTTAGCTGTAAATATATAGAACAAAAAGAAAATAAAACATCTAATGAAGCCTATAGAATAGCTTTTACTAAAATTAGTAGAAAATTACTATCCCTGATTGCCAAAATGAGATGCCAATTTAGTTTACTGGCTTCTATAAACTACATAGGGATCTGAGCATTTTTACTTAGTGTTATTAAGTTTGGAAATGATGATTAATATTAAAAACTTTCTCATTTCCAGGTCACTAACATCCTGGTAAAATGCAAACATCATATCCCAAGCAATGTGATGTTGTGGTTAAGGTATCAAGTGTACTCTTAACTATGGCAATTCAGCAGCAAAGTGTTATGCACAAAACAATTATTAGGTAGTATTCCAATCTCATTGTCATGGTTACCATCTTAACTGCTTTGATCATACTCTGTGGATATTATTATGAATTGCTATTGATCAGCTCCAGGGCTTTTTTTCCTCATAGAACGCTCAGAACGGAGTTCCGGCACCTATTTTGGATGGAACCTTGTAGGGTAGGTAAGGCGGGTTATATGACATGTGTGAGTTCTGGCACCTTTTTCTTTTACAAAAAAAGCACTGATCAGCTCCATCACAAAGTTGTGAAGTTAAAAAATGAAAATGATCAGAGGATTAATATATGTTGATTTAATTTGCTATAGATAAGTTGGGAAATAGGTTTAATAATTAGTCACAAGCATGACTTGTCAGATGTTTAAGATAATGGATGATTTGAGACAGCCTTAAGAGAAAGAGTGGCAGAAACTGGGGATGAAGTTAAAAGACGAATCGGCCTAGAATCCCTAAGTCACCACAAATGGACAAAGTCCAACCCTCCTGGAATTCCATTAAACCTTATTTAGCACCAAAATGGTGCTATTAGTTGAGTAGATTCCTGTGCATAGGCAAGAGCAATAAATCAGCTCAATTGGAACTTCGTGTTTGCTCCTGGTCTTTCATGCCTGACAAGACTTGCATTCAAGACTCAGATTTTCAAGATATAATCCAGGTACAGAAGAATAAACAACTCTTCAATGAAGAAATGACTAGTTAAAAAAGGAGGAGAAATAAGGTTCCTATAATGGGATTTCTCAGAAACGAATGGCAATTAAAAAAAATAAAAAAGGTTGTCAAATACACCCCACGCTCAGTAAAATAGACCCAGCCACCAATACATAGTTAAATGTATGTCAACAGATTAACAGTTTCAGTTCAGTTGAAAACCATATCTAATAATACTTATAAATAGTAATGTCATAATTTCATTATTCTTTGTTGTAATCAGTGGGAGAATGGGTGGGAATGAGATTGATCAAAGGATTAAACAACTCATCTTATATTAAAAAGGTAAAGGTTCCCCCGTACATGCGTGCTAGTCGTTTTCCGACTCTAGGGTCCGGTGCTCATCTCCATTTCAAAGCCGAAGAGCCAGCGTTTGTCCAAGGACGTCTCCGTGGTCATGTGGCCGGCATGACTAGACGCCAAAGGCGCACGGAACGCTGTTACCTTCCCACCGTAGTGGTCCCTATTTTCCTACTTGCATTTTTACGTGCTTTCGAACTGCTAGGTTGGCAGAAGCTGGGACGAGTAACAGGCGCTCACTCTGTTACGCGGCACTCGTGATTCGACCCGCCAAACTGCCGACCTTCTGATCTACAAGCTCAGCGTCCTAACCCACTGAGCCACCGCGTCCCTTCATCTTATATTAGAAAGCATATAAATACAGATACGTCTTTTGCACAAAATGCATTCCTTGGTCCCTCCTATTAAGAATTCAATGTAACCAATATCTTGCTTTCTATTTCTATATATTATCAGCTGTTTTAAATTGCAGCCCCTCTAACATGTTTTCTATTAAAATATAGCCTTTAACAGAAATACCTAAAATGCTGATATAAACTACAAAGTTTAGTCCAGAAAATACGTATGTATTATCTGAAGGTAGATATATCTAAAAGATTCTCAACTGGCCTCAAAACTGTGATCTAATTTTTCTAGGTTGCTGTCAAGCAAGGTGGCTTGGAAGGGATCCTTCAAAATTATGTAACTGTACACAAGAAAGCCTTGTGCTTGCTTAAGCGCCTTAATTCGGCTTAATGTCTTTAGCTCTCGTTACAAGCAGAATTCAAGAGATGTATAACAAGCCAAAGTGCAACACTGAGTTTGTCGAGGGCTAGGAATTTGAAATAGTTCAAAAATAAAAACAAACATGTTATCACATTGACTATTTCTTTAAGAAGCATACCCAGATCTGCAAAACGTTTAATATGAAAAACACCCATGCATCCAGCAGGTTGTTTGGGCTAGTCAAATGTTTTTATTCATATGGAAAACAAAAAGAGATCTTTCTGTTCTGATAATGCATCAAAATTCAGATATTTAGGGCATAGAGAGTGGAAAAAGCCCTGAATAAAAATATTGATGGCAGGAGACATTATTGGGAAGACTGGGAGAAGTGGATCAAGTGTTGCCCATTTTCAGTGATCCTTCTGGATTCTGTTTTTGTCCATAAAAATAAAAATGTTATGATTTTATTTCTGTCAAACTATGGTTGATATTAGAACATGTAGGATTGCAAACATGGCGCTGATATTTTATTGAATTAAAATTTTATTGTTAAATAAAAATAACAAACTTCAAACATTGATTAGAGACAATAATCGAGACTGCATAATCTAGTATTAATTTAATGTCAACTATTATAGCTCTCATAGAAAAATAGACTTTCTCACAATATACTAAAGTGACAAATCAATAAATAAATGAAAACAAGTTAGTCACAGACACTACAAAATATTTAATAAAACAGAATAGGAATTCAACTTTTTAAAATTTAATAATTTGATATTATTCTCTGCATATTTCTTTCCTAGAAAGAATCTACATAGTAAAATCTAAATCCACAAAAACATGACTGATTCACCCTTTTTTGTTTAAAAAAGGAAAATAGAACAGTACATACTATACAAATGTATCAGGAAACACTACAAAATATATATTTTCAGTTAGGTCTATTTTAATTGTATCTATATAGGAAACTGTAATAAAGGCTAATCAGAAATTCTAGATATTGTACTAGACAAAATATTTTAACACTTAGTACCTTTTTATGAGTGTGCAAAATAGAGGCCTGAGGACAATATGAATAAAACCACAGACATATATCTTTTACAGTAATAGAAATTGTTCTGCAGTTGTGTAGTTTAAGCCTTAATAGAGCATATGTCCAATTTCCTAGTTATGTTAAAAATAAAAAATAAGAACAATCCATGGGATATTTGTACATTTTCGGATATTCAAATTGGCCTGGAAATTGCTATCAGTATAAGATACCAATAGAATACCAATCAAAATTCCAACAATATAGTAGGACGTGAAGTTCATATATGATCAGGTCTTAAATATTATATTATATACTGTATGCTTACCCCAAAAGTAAGCCCTTGTACCAAATTCAGTTGGACTTGCTTTCAGTTAAACTGGGGCTTAAATATATTAATTTTTATTTTAGTTGAGTGGCTTTAATTTGGATCATACCATCAGAGTTGTGACCTAGATCATTCTGATCTGGCAAATTTGCTACCTCAGGTTTTTCTGAACAAAAGCAATAGAAATTAAACCATTACCAACTTTTTCTTTGCGTAACAAATGAAGAATTCACTGTATTTGACTATAATTTTAATTAATTTTAAAAGTTCATTATATTTTCTCCTATCTTTTACAGAAAAAATATCCAATTTTTGAAGCAAATTAAATGCAAATAAGAGTAAATACAGATTATGTAGTGATCAATTTCCTGATTCATAGTAATTGTGCTTCATTTGAAAACAGGATGTTTGCAGACTATAGTATAAAGAAAAATATACATAAAGATGATGGCTGCAGTATTGCTTGATGCGGAAAAAAAACAGGCAAAGCTTCTATTGCATCATCAAGGCCACCATCTTTACTTCTTTGACCACACTCTGTAGATACCCTTCCTTAGAGAAGAGGATTTTGCTTTCTAATATATTCTCCTCCAACAGCTTCTGAACATTTGCAAGCAATATTGATATGGAAATATGTTCCATGACAATTACATACATATGTTTGGGACAATTGATTCCATATATTTTGAGCAACCTGGATGAAAGCATACTTTTTCACTTTCTTCCAAACTAGTGCAATTAGAAAATCCTGGGCTTGGTATCCACTATGACTGTACCCTTCTAACAGTTTTTAAAATACATTTGTTTTCTCCCTACTTCCACTCTGTCCCCAGTGCTCAGAATAGGAAGATCCATGGGTAGCTGATTTATTGATTTCTGTCAGTTACAGTTTTCTAGAATGAGATTTGGGAGTTTGTGATTATAATCCTCATCCATGTTAGCTACTTCTAAAGTGAGAACAGTGCATTTTTACCACAAATGTTTTAATTAATATTCTATAACACAACTAAATAAGTTATATTATGTTAAAGTGCTACAATACCGAATGGCCTTGCAAACTGATATAAAATCCAAGTTCCAGAACATTTCCATGTAAGCCAATGTTATCTTATCACTGCCAAATGGAATACAACTGGCTGCTAATCCAAATACATCTTAGCTGCAACCAGTAATTTAATCACATTAAACAGTAGTTAATGCACATTTGTTTTTGTTTTGAACAAGCAGCTCTTTCTGAAACCTAGGCAGTGTGCAACTAGGATTCCAAGTCATTTTTTTAAAATTACAGTGTTCAAAATTGAAAATCCCCACAGCATTAAACAATATATTTAAAAAAACATTCTCAACTGAGAAAACAAAAGATATGAAGAAACAGGTTCTTGTCTTCAAGAGCTACATTTGAATGCTTCATTTACTTGTCTCCTGCCAATGTTTATTTCTTCAGGCTTGTCACGCCGGTAAGTTACTGTTTTTGCACAAACAGTAGGCAAGAAGGTCTTATCCTTGAAGGAGAAAATATAGCGGATCAGAAGGCTGACACAACTAGCATTATAATTATGCTCAAGAAAACAATCATCAGTTACCTTTTTGGCTGTAGGCACTCTGTAACTTGCAGAAGTCTTGATTCTACTGTGGTCACAATATACAATTATCTGACGGATTATGCACACTTTAAGCAAACCAATCAAAAATGTTATTATAAATATAATGAAAAATATTCTGAAATAACTTGGATCCTCAGAAAAGCATTCTGCAATGAAACAGAAAAAAATAACAAAAAAACTGACCATCACATTTACAATATAGACTGCAAAAGAAACACCTTACTAAGTCAACCACTTAACTAACCAGTTTATATTGACAAAGTTTGTTCATGTTAAGAAGAACCCTTTAATAATCAATATGAATAAACTAATTATTAAAAATTTATTGTCTGAAGTACACCTTGTCTTTCTGCTGAAAGATAGTTACTACTTACTACTTAAGGTCACACAAAAATTATATAAAATCAAAAGAAACAACAAAATTACTGATTTAGTCAAAGAAAGAAAGAGTATATTTAATGCACATCTTAAGGAGCACAGATAATAATAGCTTGTGATCTTTGCAG
This sequence comes from Vipera ursinii, assembly GCF_947247035.1. NCBI lineage: Eukaryota > Metazoa > Chordata > Lepidosauria > Squamata > Viperidae > Vipera > Vipera ursinii. The sequence goes on from NC_139517.1 coordinate 92,269,294, forward strand.
AAGGATACACACAAAATATTGCCTCTAAAAGTTGAAAGTCAAAAGAGCTGCTCCTGTAGATCTTAAAATAATATTTTGTAAGCCAATCAGTCAAGTAAGCCTTCAATTGGAGGGCTGCATTCCATTATACCTGCACCCTCTCCTTCTGTCAATTATTTTCTACAAGTTTTTTAGAATGGAAATTTTTGAGGGTTACCCATGTCTGCTATTACTGTCCTGTTGCAAGTAACTGAGTTGTTTTTGATATGTAAGATAATGTTCAAGTCAACTTGACAGACATGATCAATGTGAGGACATCAAAGGAAATTTCTAGGGAAGAATAAGGAAATGGTCTGGCACTATTTCTTTCAATGTGTTTCTTCAAAATTCCCCATCTATATACTATGGAGATTTGATTTACCATTATGAGATTGATTAAGGTCAGTTAAGTGCATAAATTATCTTGGCAACTGTATTTGTGCTTTCAAATTATTGGTGACTCCTGGTGATTCCCTGGGTTAGAACCAGTAAGTTTATTGGCAAGATTTTTAGGAGTAGTTTGCTATTGCCTTCTTCCTAGGACCAAAAGAGAGTAACTGGCCCAAAGTACCAAGTATACTCTCATGTTTGGTGACTTTGGGCCAGTCACTCTCTTATAATCCTAGGCAACATAAAAGGCAACAACATTAAACTAAGTCTAAATGTAGTGAACACCTTAATTATTATTCTAAAAAGGCCGAGGAGTCCCAAGTGAATCCCAACATATTCAGACACTAACAAACTTGGAGTGATCACCAAGATGATATTTTGCCTAAGGAAGTATAAGTGATGCTTATACAGTGGAAAAATTCCTAGATGGAGCAAGATTAATTTTTCTTAAAGTTTAAAAATAGCTGCATGTTTTATTTCAGTGGACAGTCTTATAGGCAGGAATGACAACATATAGTTATGATCTGAGAGAACCATTTTTTTCCTGAATTATTCTGCCCAGTTTTGCCAGTAACAAAATTAACTCTCAAAGTTCTCAGACAGTTTAATAATCAGCATTTTCTCAATAGTTCAATTACATTTACTGTTATATAGGTATTGCTTTCCACATGAACAAAGATATTGGTCTTAGAACAATTAAAGCGTTATTACATATATATATTTATAAACATTCCTCTGAGTTTTCTTAATCAAATTGAAAACTGAATGTGATTCATATGTGAGGAAAAAAATTCTAAGCATTTAGCAACATGCTGGTGAAAGAAAGGGCAGAAGAAAAAGTTACACTAAAATATATAATTTGATTACAGTTGGAAATTAATCTACAGCCATTAATCTACAGACAGTATCTATTTTTAAATATGAGTTCTATTAAAAGGAATTACACATCAGGCAAATTCATATCTGAGGATGAAGAAATGTTTCATAAACAACTCTTTCCTAAAACTCATACCAAGTGAGGGTTATGAAAACTCTAATTTAGTAATTAGGTTGAAGAAGGCTGATATACAAATAATTAAGTTAGTATTTTTATACCTACCTGATTTTTCAAGATAATGTATTTTATAATTGCAAGAGATTTTGCATTGATCAAGTGTATTGTGTGAAGAGTTGAATTGTTGGCAGTATTCACAATTGCTGAAATACAAAATTAAGCAGACCATGTCTTTAATTTTATTTTTCTCTATTGGCTTCATAGCAATAAAAATATTAGTCTTGGATGCAAGTCTGCACACTGATTCATGCTTTCAGTACCAATTAGAATAATAATTGTTATTTCCTGTTTAATCAAGGAAATGGATTGAAATCAAATACGCCATCATCAGGATTTCAGCTAGCTATGAATAGAAAAGGTTTCAGATGAAATATTATAATTTATCTTGTCTTTCTTGGAAGCTCTGCTCATTGTACAACTGCTCCTTGCTTGGCAATGATCCTTGGGTGGAAAGGTGGAATCTGTACTGCAATAATATATTTTAAAGTTCACTTTATACAATAATTACCATTTCATCTCAGCTGTTTTCAATACAATCTCATTTAAATGGACTCTTTGATGAGATGTACAAAATATTTTTAGCTTGAAACAGATGCCACAAATATTATATTAAGTTATATCAAGTTATGTTATGCCATACTATATATCATATCATATCATTTATACCTCTTCTCAGTTCTATAAGGAATCTGGGCAATTTTCTGATGAGATAGAATTTTGAACTTTCAGGTCTTTGAAAAGAAGTTTGGAATAAGATGGTCTGATCTCAGACAATATTTTTAAAGTGTTCAGACTGCAAAACAAAGTATTTATTTTGTAAAGCACTCCAAATCCTTTCCCTTAAAGGTTGTCATCTGGTGGGATTTTGGAGGCATACAACTTCTCTCTAGCTCTCCCAGCCCTGTGAAATAGCCTCAAACCTGATTTGAGGGACCTTCGCTCTTCTGGCTTTCTAGGCCATTAAGACTTAGCTCTTCACCCAAACACTGAGCCATGATGGGAATCAAGTAAGGTGGTTAATAATTTGGTTGTGGGAAGGGTTAGAATTTTTATTATTCTACTTTTACTCTTGTTTTTATTGGTTGATTTAAGCCACCTAGGATCACTATATGAGATAAGCAGCTGTTAACGTTTTTTAAGTAAATAATGAATGAAAATGGCAACTCTAGACAATTCTCCCTTTCCTCTTCCTATTTCCTCATTGCAATTCATCTACTCTCCTGAAAGCCAAAAAACTATGTCACAGACAACTGGTATGTTTTCTCTTCCTGAAACACAAGGAAAAAATTAAAAAGTGGAATCAAATTACTTTGTGTAGCAAAAGGTTTATGGAATATTTCATATATTTGGATATGGAATATTTTTTAAAAATGACAAATATTTCCAAAAAGTCAGACTTACCGCATGTCATTGCAAACTTTTTTACAAGAAGGACAGAATTCACACAAACGACCTAAACTCTTGGGGTCAGCACACTTGCATTTCCCACACACACAAGTTCCTCTTCCGCTGCAGATTAGGCCATTGGAGTTCATGCAGTGTTTTTGCAAGGATAAGGCGCACTGACAGCGATCACCTTCCCAGCCCATAAAGCATTTACATTTGCCAGCTTCACATTCTCCATTGCCTACAAAAGCAGAGAGAGAAAAAAAGTAAAGACTTGATTAAATTATTTGCTAGAAGTCCCTTTAGATTCTTTCATATTAAAAAAAAATTACATTTTTAGGCAGAATCTTTAGAACAAATATTATCCTATTTCATTATGAAACCACCAGGGGTATTTTCAAGGGGAAAATACTTAAAATATGAAAAATGCCTTTGATTCAGCTGTGATTTTATACCTGTACAATACACTTGTGTGAATTGTAAGTAGTACTAACCCTAACCCAACACCAAAGTTCTTAGCTCCATTCATTGACTTCCAATTGCTTTCTCCAACACAACAAAATAGGTACCGTGTTTCCCTGAAATTAAGGCCTACCCCGAAAACAAGCCCTAGCTTGATTTTGGGGGGTAGGCCTAATATAAGTCCTACCCCAAAAATAAGCCCTAGTTTTGGGGCAAGGCACAAACCTAAAAATCAATCTAGGGTGGGGATGGGGGGGTGGAACTGCCCCAAGTGCCTCGTACCCACTTACCTTGCAGCTAGGCCTCTCCTTGCCGGCCCACTTCTTCTGCAACATCTTCTGTAGGCAGGCCTGCATTTTTTAGTCACAGGCCTTTCCATCATGGATTGAATCCATAGCTCGGTACTTGGTTGCAGTGGCCTTCCGGAAAGGCCTGACTGCAAAATGCAGGCCAAAAAGCAGCTGGAAAATGAAGCTGCTCCTTCAGTCAGAAGAAGTGGACTGGCTGAGCAGAGCGGTCGATTCCGGAGGTGAGTATAAAAGACACTCCCCAAAAATAAGACCTGGTGCCTGTTTAGGACACACACAAAAAAAGAGACCTGGTCTTATTTTTGGGGAACACACTTCCAGAACTGGGGGAATTACTTCCAAAAATGGCAAACCAATTTTGCAATGTCTAGACTGGAGTTTTTTGGAGAGAAAAAACAGAACATTGTTACCATACTAGATCTATTGTTGCTTATACAATTCTGTATTTCAATAGTGCTATACCAGAATCCAACTGTGGGAAGTGGGTCTGGATGTGAGGGAGAGAGAGAATTTGCTTCTTAGCCTGGGACTTAGCATTAAGATGAATTATTATAAATTATATTAGAAGGACTAAAATACGAATAAAACATTATGAAATTCCAACCTTACCAGCACATAGGTGTCCAAGATAATATGGGCAGGAAAAGTCATCTTTTTCACAGTATTTGCCATATATTGTACCATATTTGTTTTTATAGCAAATGCATTTCCCATGTACACATTCTCCTTGTCCACTGCAAAGAAGATGGTGCTGTTGCATCTTACATTGCTCAGAAGATAATTTTTCACTGGAACCACAGACTCCGTCCTTGCAGGTGGATACATCATCATCATGAGAGGTTTCAGTGATGCAGATTTTTTTGGGTTTTGCATTGTCCTCACACTGACACACACATCTTTTGTGGATGTTAATTCTAGAGGATTCATTGAAACCAAGGGGTTTTATCATCACGTGGTTTCTTCTGCCAGTTGTACCACATTCTTTCATGGCAATAGAAATATTAAAGAATACCTGAGATTAAAAATATAAAATATTCAAATTACTACATAATAAAAATGTTTTGATGGAGATTTAGGGGAGATGCATGTGAGGATTTTGTCTGGTTTGGAACCAACCATGGATTTCTGTCCTGGGAAATTGAACTACTGTAGAGATAGGAAACCAGCATTTTGGATGGATGATAGTGTACTTCTATTTTTCTACTGAGAGACTCTTGGTTTTGATTCTGTTCTGATGGATTCCCAAGCTCCACTATTCTGTAAGAGAAATGCTATCTTGACACATCTGCCATTCCCACTTATAAATAAATGACTTCAAGTCAGTAAGACTTTTGGTAAAATATATGAGCATTTGCAACGACTTGACAAGAGCACAGAGGAATTCCAGAAAACAAATTTAACTTGATTTGAGCTTATTGGAAAGTCTAAGAATAAATCTTTTGATTTAAAATTAATTTAAAATGAAGCTCCAAAAAAATTAATCCCTGGCAGAAACATGGAGAAGGTAAAAACTTTAATCCTCTGAAATACAGTTTTAAATCCACAGAAAGCCTTCTTCTATTGAAAAATATCTCAATGTCATGAACAAAATATTTCATCTCCCTTGTTAAAAAGAAATGTTCATACTTCAGTTGAGAATTTCACATTCTTGCATCCCTCTGAACCCATTTTTCTACTGCCATCAGGACAGATTGCAGTAACTTTGACATGTATATCTTTGAGGGTGTTATCAACCTGAATTTTCACTTCAGAAAGCAGCTTCTGAAACAAAATAAGATCAAAATAAAAATAATGATATTACTTTGTGCAGCAACATGTACTACCTATTAGCAAGCTTTACTCAATTCAATCAGAGTGAAATAACCTATCAGTCCAGGAATAAAGGAGAAAATTGTTTTCTGCACAGATGTTTGTTTTCACAGTTGCGTGATTCAATGCTTATGATGACCTTCCTTTTCATTCTGATGCCACAGGGCAATTTCTCATATTACTTTCTTAATTGGACATTATTTGAAAATAAGTGCTTAGGTATTAAAGAGCAACTTATCTGTCTACTATTAGCTAAAGATTATTAGTTTCTCACTTGACTGATGCCCAACCCTTTCCACCAATACCACCCAAAACACAGACACAAGAACACTTGCAGAAGTGTGTCATCTGAAAAGCAAGATGGCAGCAGCAATGTAAAAAGGTGATGAGGCATATGGTGGTCTTCCTCGCTGATTGTCCTCCATTAAGTAAAATATATAATATTAAACAATATGGGTTGTTACAAATTACTCTTCTAAATATGCTGATTGAGTCATAAAGCATGAAGTACATTCCTAAATTTTTTCTAAAGCAGCACATTGACCAAATGATATATTTTTCAATTTGCTTACAATGCTATGCAATAATTGAATATATAACAAAAATTATCAGTCAATTGCCTATATAGTATTGTGAAATAGTCAGCGCTAAAGAACAAAATACTAAATTATACAAATCACAGCAAAATCATAGATATGCTAAGAGTTATCCATGATAAAAATGTCACATACATATATGTACTAGCAATGTGAGTAGTACAACCTAACTGAAAATTAGCATGAGGAAACAGAAAGAAAAGTGTGTAAAAAGAAACTTGCAGAACTTTCAGACTTTTTCTTTAATAGTACTGAGGTAGCTTGTCTGCCTTCCAGATTTTTTGGAACATACCTTCCAAAATCCTGCCATAAGCCAAGATATCTGAGATTACAGGGAGTTAAGTTGAATTCCAAAATATCTGTAGGATTTTTAGTTTAATTCTCCAAATAGTCCAATGGCTGTTTCACAGTATAAAAAAGATCCTCATTGATATGAAAATAGTAGGACCCTTAATATTTTTACTCAGTTTATTGCACATATATCAGTTCTAATTGTTATCACAAAAAGCAATTGATTAAAGCAAAAACTGTAACCACATTAATTTATGAAGGGAATTGTATTTTTATATTTTAAAGAGATACATGTACATATTGAACATATTCCTGTACCATATGTCTAAAATCTACAGAATATTAACTTTAATAAACATTTTGAAAAATAAAGAATATATAAACACCATATTATAATGATGTATTAGTGTTATTGGAACATACCTTGTAAGCTTCAACTACTAAATCCCCAAGATTTGCTGTCTCTGATTCTATCTGTTTTGCAACAGTTCCTGGTAGCAGAGGCAAAAGATCCTGTGAAAATATTAGTTTATGGTTATAATGCCATTGTATTTCTTGTCCCCAAGTAATAATTGTTTTATCTTTAAGTATACCTTATACCAGTGATATTGGCTTCCTCGGACTGCAAATATTACATTAATATTGTTGTCTATGAGCTTTTCAGAAAGTTGCCCAAGTGATGGGTACTCCTACAAATCAGAAAGAGGATTCATAATGTGGCTTTTACAGATTATTATAATGACTAATCCTAACAGTTTACCTAAAGACACTAACATATGTACATATATACTGTACATGAATATAAATCATTCTTTAATAATTCCAATTACTTTTAAAAAATAAGAAACTATGTTCACACATTTAATTTAGGACCAAAACCCTTCATACAATTTACTAGCCATATATAAATACATACTGAAATTCAATCATTTACTGAAGGCTTATTGAAATTCAACCATCACCACAACCATTAGCAAATAACGGATAGGCTAAAAGGTTTCCTATTAAGATAATTTTGTACAAATCATCAATTTCATATAATAGCCCACAATGGAACTTAACCTAATGTTTAACAAGATAACCTTTTTTCCTGTTTAGTAGCATAGTTGAATTACAAAGGTATTATTTATCATCCCAAGTATAAAGGCCAAAGTTGGCAAGGCAGAAAATGGTTACAAACTAAATTTATGCTATTTGTTCAATAAATAGACCTTCCTAGTAGTTTTTCAATTTCCACATTTTTAGGATATTTAAGTTTTGAAACACGTGGATGTTTCAAAAACAATGAAATAATAATAATAATAATAATAATAATAATAATAATAATAATAATAATAATAATAATTTAATTTCTATACCGCCCTTCTCCCGAAGGACTCAGGGCGGTGTACAGGACAATAAATACAATAAAAATACAATGTACAAAAGTTAAGAAAGAATTAAATAATGTAGCCCAATTACAATAAAAATTAATAAAATTAATATTAAAATACCCCACACCCATCAGACCAGGCCGGCTTGTTCAAATAAGTAAGTTTTTAGGTCACGGCGGAAGGAGCGAAGGTCAGAAGCCATCAGGAGCTCAACCGGTAAACGGTTCCAAAGGTCTAGCGCGCACACAGAGAACGCCGTCCCCCTGGGGGTCGCCAGTCGACACTCTTTGACTGACGGCACCCTGAGGAGGCCCTCTCTGTGGGAGCGCACTGGACGAAGGGAAGTTGATGCCAGCAGCAGGTGCTCCCATAGGTAATCTGGACCCATGCCATTTAGGGCTTTATAGGTCATTACCAGCACCTTGAATCTCACCTGGAGGGCAACCGGAAGCCAATGCAGCTCGCGGAGTAGAGGTGTTACATGGGAGTATTGGGAAACCCCCACCACTACTCGTGCGGCCGCATTCTGCACAAGCTGAAGCCTCTGAGTAGTCCTCAAGGGCAGCCCCATGTAGAGAGCATTGCAGTAATCTAAACGAGAGGTCACGAGTGCATGAGTGACTGTACGCAAGGCATCCCGGTCCAGATAGGGCCGCAACTGGCACAAGGCCCCCCTAGTCACAGCTCCTATATGATCTTCCAAGGAGAGCTGTGAATCTAGGAGGACACCCAAGTTGCGAGCCCTATCTACAGGGGGTAATATCTCACCCCCCCCATGATTAGAGATGGAATAATCTGAATTTCCCGAGATGAAATACTTTTAAATTAAAAATTCTGACCACCCTTTTTCTGAATGAACAGAGACTTTAACTTAGCAGCATATGTATCGTACAAAGAAACATTAGTAGGAAAGGGTTCACAAAAAAATCTTTACTGTGGCAAATTTCTTCCTTTCTGGATATAGAAACTTGATTTTAAAGACAAAGCAAAGAGTACAATGCAGAACCTAATGAGAGATCAATTAATTAATTAATCAACCTAATCAACAAGCGTGCAGTCATATTTCAACTCCAAAGTAAAATAATCCTCAAAATAATAAAAACCTGAAAGAGGAGATCAAGTGGGTTTAAGATTTCCAAAACAATTGAGTATTCTGCAAGTCTGAAAAGGAACAACCTGGTAAAACCATGCAAATGCTTTAAGAAAGCTACTTTGTATTAAGCAGAAGACGCATAAATAATCTCTATTTGCATCATTAAAAAAACTATTGTTGCTTTACAGCTTTAGAAATTACTTCTAGATCTCCCTGCATGCATATCCAAGCTTAACCACTTCACTTTTTATTGCAAAGGAATATATTTGAGGGGGGAAAGAGAATGTTTTCTTCAACAACTGCATAAAACCAGTTTTCAATTTTTAATGCCCCTGGTACTGAAGAGAAAGACTCTGCTCTATATTTTTCTTGCGACTTTTAATCTTTTTCTCCAATGATTAATGCATTTGAACATACGTACCCTTACTGGCAGGAACATTCATGACAACAGTTTCAGCAATATTCTCTTCTATTAGCCATCAATCACTACCTCAACCAAAGTCTATAGAGATCAAGAGTACTCTGGCTAAGAACAAATGTATTATGTATTGTCTCTGATCCATCAAAACCATGAAATAATTTGAATGAGATAGTTTGAGCAGAAGTTCATATCTCTAAGAACATGATTCCCACAAAGGCATTTCTAATGCTTTAGAAATTATCCCCAAAATATAACATACACCTTACCATACTGTTTGCTTTGATATACATGTTCTCTTTCAAATGGCATTTTCCATCATTTGGAATGACTATCCCTGCTAATTTACTGTCAAGAGCCAAATGAGATGTCTGATCAGTCATCATCAGAAGTAGACGCTTTGCTTCTTTGCGCCAACCAATATGGCTCTGCAATAAATAAATGAATGTTAAGCTTTGTAAGGGACAGTACAAGTGCTAAAAATATTTGTACTGCTTTTTTAAAAAAATCTTCTGTATATTCCAATTCACAAAAATGGCTGGCAAAATAAAAAGGGCTATAATTAAACAAAAATATCAGCAGGTGCCAAGGGAGAAGGTCACATGGTTGACCAGAAGTTCCACTATGGTTATCCAGTTCTATTGAAAAGGGTTTAAATCAAGAATCTGAAATACTGCTGGTTGTATCAAATCCTTCATTGGAAGGACAATTTCTTTGTATCCAAAGTTTCACTGTAAATATATCCCCAAAAGTATTTTGATGGCTATAGAAGGCAAAAAATAAATACATTAAAGAATGTAAACCTATAGTAGAAAGTAACATGGTTTCATAAAGAATTATCATTTACACATAACATTGCAACATTACAAGATTAAATCATCCCCCAAAGAGAAAAATAAAACATCAAATTATCTGTTATTGCTTACCTGACAAACCACTGCCTGAAGCATAGCATCAAAGCCTCCTTCAGGTGTATCAATATTTCCAGAGATTTTCTGCTTATTAATTACATTTCTGAATTCTGATATTTTGTCAGTCAGTGGTAAAACATGAATAAAACCATGAGGTGGCATACAATCAAGCTCATAATCACTGTTTGGAATCAAAGAATAATACCTTGTAAATCCCACAGAATTTTTAAACTAGTTACATTTGGAAATGTAGCACAGCAGAGATTTATAACATTATACTGATAATTTCTAGGCTTCATAAACTGAGATAGGAATTATCTTTGCCCTCCACAGCTTATTATTAATGTTTTTATTTAAGAAGTCTTCTGTTAATTCAAGTTTCTTAATATGACCTGGTTGTATCAGTATAATTCAGGAAAAAAAATTCTTTTAACTACTTTTTGGGACATGTACATCCTAAGGATAGGTAAGAGTGTAAGTGTCAATTATATGCACATGGTAGCAAAATTTACAATATCAAAGAAGTGGACAATTTTAAAAGTATCTCTATTTTTCTTACCACTGAATTCATACAGTATAGCCACAGAAAATTGTGACTTTTATGGAGGAGTAAGCTGGCCTCACAAATCCACTAGTAACTTTTTGCCTCAGAAGTGAATTATACAAAATGGAAATATGCTACTTATAGAGAGAAAATAATGCAAATATTTATTTTTTCTTTAAAAGTGATTAATAAACTGTTTTAAAAAAAACACAGCTATCTTTCTTAACATAAGTAAAAGTGAACATCACTGCCATTCTCCAATTCTCCTCTTAACCTCCTACTACACATATATCAGCAAAGAAAATCTGAAATACTTTAGAACTAAGGTGCAAATTAAGTTTGTTTCTAAAATTAGGATTACAGTTAAATGATTTTCATCAATAAATATCATTTATTAATAATATGAAATGGGTACATCCAAAGAGTATAGTAGAAAAAAGTCAATAATGCAACCATAATGCCACTGACATCCTTCTGTTTTTTATGCACAGATGCATAAACAACAGGCATTGATTGCATCATTGCAATTTCTCCCTTGACTACCTACAGAAATAGTCCTGGAAAGCTGAAACTTACAATTTTGGGATCAAGCAAAATACATTACTAGCCTTATCCATAGTATTGAAGTTGTCAGCTACCTAAAGCTTCATATTATAGTATGAAGGGAGGAGTGATCATGCAATATTCATCATTATGCAAGCACAAGCAATAGAACACAATCAAACTAGAGTCTTGGACTTTAAAAGACCTAATTTCAATAAATTTACAGAGAGCTTGGGAAGGATTCCATTGATGAGAATTCTCAAAGGGAAAACAACTCAAGAAGCTTGGGAAATTTTGAAAAGTAAGATTATAAAAGCCCAGTCTAGCACAATACCAACGAAGAAGAAAAATAACAGCTCTCAAAAGAAACCAGCATGGCTGCATAAAGAACTGTCTGATAAATTGAAAGACAAAAAGGACAAGTATAAAAAGTAGAAAGAGGGGCACATAACTAAGGCAGAATATCAGCAAATAGCCTGAGACTGCAAAGATGAAGTGAGGAAAGCTAAGGCTCAAAATGAAATAAAGCTTGCAACAAAAGTAAAAACTAACCAAAAAAAGGTTCTTTCAACATGTAAAAAACAAGAAAAAGGTTAAGGAAATGATTGGTCCATTAGTGGGAGAAAGTGGCAAGGGAAAAAACAGTCCAACCTATCAAAAGCAGAACCGTACAAAATAAATTAGAAACACAAGTTAAGATAGACAAGAAAATTGTAAGTGACCATCTGTCCACCCTAGATGAGTTCAAATCACCAGGACCAGATGACTTATACACCAAGGTACTGAAGGAACTGGCAGACGTAATCTCAGAACCAATGAACTGTATCTTTCAAAGATCCTGGAGCACCGGGGAACTACCAAAAGACTGAAAAAGAGCTGATGTAGCTCCCATCTTCAAAAATGGGGAAAAAATGGATCTAGGAAACTACAAACTTATCAGCCTGACCTCAATACCTGGGAAGATTCTGGAAAAGATAATCAATCAATGAATCAGTGAATACCTAGAGGCAAGCAAAGTCATTACCAAAAGCCAACATGGGTATGTAAAAAACAGATCATGCCAGACAAATCTTATTGCATTCTTTGACAAGTGACAAAATTAGTGGACCAGAGGAATGATGTGGTTATAATTTACTTGGACTTCAGTAAGGCATTTGATAAAATAGACCACAACCTACTACTTTTTTCAGATAGAAAAATGTGGGTTATTATTATTATTATTATTATTATTATTATTATTATTATTATTATTATTATTATTATTATTATTAATAATAATAATAATAATAATTTTATTTATATACCGCCCTTCTCCCGAAGGACTCAGGGCGGTGAACAGGGCAGATGTATAAAATACAAAAAATACAAAAGTTAAAAGTAATTAAACATAATGCCCAAGTAAAAACGATAAATACAAATGTTAAGAGCAATAAAAAACCCAACCCACCCCCTATCAGGCCAAGCCGGCTTGTTCAAACAAATGCGTTTTCAGATCGCGTCGGAAGGAGCGGAGGTCGGACGCTCAACCGGCAACCGATTCCATAGCTCCGGGGCGCCCACAGAGAAGGACCTCCCCCTGGGGGCCACCAATCGACATTCTCTGATCGGTGGCACCCTGAGGAGGCCCTCTCTGTGGGAACGCACAGGGCGGAGGGAAGTTGATGCCGGCAGCAGGTGCTCCCTAAGGTACTCCGGACCCATGCCACGTAGGGCCTTGAACACCATTACCAGTACCTTGAATCTCACTCGGAAGACAACTGGTAGCCAATGCAGCTCACGGAGTAGAGGTGTAACATGGGAGTATCGGGAAACTCCCAACATGACTCTCGCGGCTGCATTCTGTACCAGCTGGAGCCTCCGAGTGGTCCTCAAGGGCAGCCCCATGTAGAGAGCGTTGCAGTAGTCCAAACAAGAGGTCACGAGCGCATGAGTGACCGTACACAGGGCATCCCGGTCTAGATAGGGCCGCAACTGGCGCACCAGGCGAACCTGGGCAAAGGCCCCCCTAGTCACGGCCACCATGTGATCTTCCAAAGTAAGCCGTGAATCTAGGAGGACTCCCAAGTTGCAAGCCCTATCTATGGGGGGTAATAACTCACCCCCCATAGAAAGAGATGGAATATTCTGAATATCCCGGGATGCCGGTATGCACAGCCACTCAGTCTTGTCGGGGTTGAGTTGAAGTCTGTTCCTCCCCATCCAGACCCGAACCGCTTCCAGGCAACGGGTTAGACATCATCACCACCAGATGGATTCGTAGCTAGTTGACTGAGCATGTGGTCCTCAATGGAACTGCATCTACATGGAGGGAAAGTGTGTAGTGGGGTGCCCCAGGCTCTGTGATGGGCCCAGTACTCTTCAACAACTTCATCAATGATTTGGATGAGGGGATAGATGGGGAACTCATCAAATTTGCAGATGACACTAAGCTGGCAGGAATAGCCAACCCTCCAGAAGATAGGCTTAAGATATAGAAGGATCTTGACAGACTTAAACATTGGGAGCTATCTAATAAAATGAAATTCAGTGGTGAAAAAAGTAAGGTTGTACATTTAGGCAAGAAAAACCAAATGTACAGGTATAGTATAGGTGGTACCTTGCTCAATAGTAGTAACTGTGAGAAGAATCTCGGAGTCCTAGTGAAAAATCACTTAAATATGATCCAGCAGTGTGCTGCAGCTGCCAAAAAAGCCAACACAGTGCTAGGGTGCATTAACAGAGGGATAAAATCAAGATCACGTGAAGTATTAATACCACTTTACAATGCCTTGGTAAGGCCACATTTGGAATATTGCATCCAGTTTTGGTCACCACGATGTAAAAAAGATGTTGAGACTCTAGAAACAGTACAGAGAAGAACAACAAAGATGGTTAGGGGACTGGAGGCTAAAACATATAAAGAATGGTTGCTGGAATTAGGTATTCAATGAAGAGAAGGACTAGGGGTGACATGGTAGCTGTGTTCCAATATCTCAGGGGCTACCACAAAGAAGAGGGAGTCAAGCTATTTTCCAAAGCACCTGAAAGCAGGACAAGAAGCAATGGATGGAAACTAGTCAAGGAGAGAAGCAACCTAGAACTAAGGAGAAATGATTCATCAATGATTTGGATGAGGGGATAGATGGGGAACTCATCAAATTTGCAGATGACACTAAGCTGGCAGGAATAGCCAACCCTCCAGAAGATAGGCTTAAGATATAGAAGGATCTTGACAGACTTAAACATTGGGAGCTATCTAATAAAATGAAATTCAGTGGTGAAAAAGTAAGGTTGTACATTTAGGCAAGAAAAACCAAATGTACAGGTATAGTATAGGTGGTACCTTGCTCAATAGTAGTAACTTCCTGACAGTTAGAACAATTAATCAGTGGAACAACCTGCCTCCAGAAGTTGTGAATGGAAGTTTTTGAGAAGAGACTGGACAACCATTTGTCTGAAATGGTATAGGGTTTCCTGCCTGAGCATGGGGTTGGACTAAAAGACCTCCAATGTCTTCTCCAACTCTATTATTATTATTGTTATTGTTATTCATATTTACCGAAGCCTTGTGGCAGATAAAGCAAATGCAAATTCATTTGTTACTCTACTTTTCCAAAAGAGAATTAGACACTGAATATATAAATGTGTTCCCATGAACGTTCCCTTGAGTTATGTGTACCTATTTTTAACAATACTTACCTGCACTGATTATGGATTCTTTTGGGATGAATACTAATATAGGGTGACACTGTTTTATCTACATAGGATCCAAATCCAAGTTGCAAATCAAGGGAGATATTTTCCATCTTTTCAGATAATTCAAATCCAACAGAATTTAATCGTTCTATATGTCTGTGCATAGATGCAGATACATCAACCAAATAATAAAGATCAACAGGATACTTTTCCAGTGGGCGGACTTTCAGCATAAAACTTGCTTCAGAGCCTAATAATGCAAAAAGAAGAACTACAATCAATACTTCTGAACGTTTGCATTATTTTAAAATCAAATCCTATGCAGAATATTTTTCCAGTTTTACTAGCTTAATTTAGTTTAGGTTTTTAAACTGTAACTAAGCATTAAATATATGGCTGTGTGTTACTTACACAGACATACAGACACATAGACACACCTCTTCTCAAGCGATTCCATTTTCTATGCTTTTCCCATTATCCATAATACTCTCAGTGTCAAAGAGGCAGTTTGGTTGAATAATTATATAATTATATAGCATGTATCTTTAGGTATAGCAATACTTTTGATCTCAGATGTGTACAGGTAGTCCTCGACTTACAACAGTTCATTTAGTGACTATTCAAAGTTACAATGGCACTGAAAAATGTGACATGACCATTTTTCACACTTATGACTGCTGCAGTCATGTGATCAAGATTCAGACTCTGCAACTGACTTGTATTTATGACACTGCAGTATCCCAGGGTCATGTGATCATCTTTTGTGACCTTCTGACAAGCAAAGTCAATGGGGAAGCCAGATTCACTTAACAAAGGTGTTACTAACTTAACAAGTGCAGTGATTCATTTAACCAAATGTCATAAAATCAGGAAAAATTCACTTAATATCTCACTTGCAACAGAAATTTTGAGCTCAACTGTGGTCATAAGTCGAGGACTACCTGTATTTACAAAAACTTTTCAATCCTGAGTGAATGCAGTGCCTTATCAGTATCAGCCCTATTTGCTTTAGGCCTATAGGCAGAATTTAAGCAGAGGGAACAGGATTTAGATATTCAGGTAGAGAAAGCCAAACTTACCCATTTCTCTAAGTCAGGGCTTTTCAACCGGTGGTACACATACCACTGGTGGTACTTTGGCACCTGGCAGGTGGTACGCAACCGTCCTAGACAAGTGTAGCAGGGGAGGGGAATGAGCTGAAGCAGCAGCAGCACTGCACAAGTTTAAGGGAGAGTCATCTGGAGTCATCTGCAAGGCTCGGCAGAAGCCCCAGGATTGGCACGTGCTTCTGCAGGGCTGCTGGGGCAAGACAGAGGCCCCAGGATTGGCGCTTCCGGTGCATCCAGAAGAGAATAACAGGAGGGGAGAGAGATGAGAGGCTATAAAAGGAGCATTTTTGGTGGGATAGGCAGAGGGGGAAAAAGACACTGGGGGAAAGAGAAGGGGATGGTGAAAGATATAGAAGTGCAGCCTTGAGGAGAGAAATCAGCTGGAGGTGCAACGAAGAAAAAAGGAGGAGTGGGGAGAGGATATAAAAGAAGGAGGGGGTAGAAAAGGGAGGATATAAAAGGAGGGAAAAGAAGAGGGGATAAAAAATAAGGAGGTAGAGAGAAGAGAGGATTAAAAGAAGGAGTGGAGAGAAAATAAGATGTAAAAGTAGGAGGGGTGAGAAATTTGTTAAGTAAGTATTGACCCATTTTATGACTTTTCTTACCACATTTGTTAAGTGAATCATTGCAGTTGTTAAATTAGTAACACAGTTGTTAAGTGAATCTGACTTCCCCATTGACTTTGCTTGTCAGAAGGTTGCAAAAGGGGATCACATGACCCTGTGACAATGTGACCATCATAAATATGAATCAGTTGCCAAGCATCTGAATGTAAATCACATGACCTTGGGGGTGTTGCAATGGTCATAAGTGTGAAAAATGGTCATAAGTCACTTTTTTCAGTGCCATTGTAACTTCAAAAAGTCACTAAGCGAACAAATACATAAACACAGAGAACAGTTCATAAGGAAATCAAAGCACAAAAGAAAGCAAATTTGGATCAAAAGGTTATGCCAAGACATAAGATATTTTATGATAGATTTCAGCTTGACTATTTAAAAAATAAACAAGATTTACTGGATGAAGCAAATTTTATTTTTAAACCTATGCAGTTTAAAGTATATAAATATTTGCCTCAATTTGTAAAAGATCTACAATATAATTTACAGCTAATAGTTCAGAGTTGTGAATGAATCTTTATTCATTCAAGCTTGATCAGGAAGTTGGTGTACACAAGTAGTACTCACAAAACAACAAAAGAAGCGTGTTTCTAGCTATGTCCCATTCAGGCATGCATGTAACATCTCCATGGACTTAGAAAAGGGTTGGAATTTGTGTCACAACACTGTGATGTTGCTGCTGTTACTGTAAATCACTTGTTTCCTTCCTTCCAAAATTCTGCTGATTCTATTATTCTAATATTCTAAATATTGTTATTTTTTTAACTGTCTGGCCTACTGCATGTACCATTCTTATGGATGGAATAAAAAATATTATTTCAAAGGCAGTTGCCCACTTGGATAATCCATAACAGATAGAACTATTGTTTTTAAGAGTCACTCAACAAAGAGATAGTGGAATATAAATATAAATAATATAAATAAATATAAATTATTTATTATAAATAAATAATAAACAAACAATTTCCTGTCTCTTACACTAGCACTGATGAAATTATCTAGTTTGGGTAACAAAAGGTCTGTAAGAAAACAAGCAAGCTCAGAGAGTACCAAGGACCCCTCTTACACAATTTCCCAGCAAAGGGGGTGGCAGAGAAGTGACTAAACTATAGTCTAGCATTAATAAGGATAATTCTCAATGAAATTTAATATTTATTTTTATTTATTTATTTAATTATATTTATATACCGCCCTATTCCCTGAGGACTCAGGGCGGTTTACAGGGAATTAAAAATCCAAAATACAAAAATTAAGAACCAAATTAAAAAAAATTAAATTAACCCTGTAGTCAGTTAAAAAAGAACCCCAAATTAAAAATTCCTCCTCAGTCTGGGCCCGAGAGCTCGAAGAGCCAGGTCTTCAGGCCCCGGCGGAATGATCGGAGGTCGGGGGCAGTCCTCAGCTCCACCGGCAGCTGGTTATATATCTGCTCTCCTCCTTTGCTGTGGTCATGCGTTCAGAAATAGTAACTTCTATCTTAGGTTATCAGCATCAGCTATGTATGTCATTTTGCTTTGGCCAAAAAATAAGATGGGAATAAATATTGTATGTGTCTCTCTGCTGGTAGTTGTGTTATCTGGATGTTGAGCAAACTATAAAATTTTACATTGTTTTAAAAAAATGGATGTTTTGTATTCTAAAGATATCATTAAGATGAATGCCATTTTACATCAGGGCTGGTATTTTTTTCCGTAATTGGGGAAAAAGTACAAACCTGCACTTCTATGATAATTAAAAAAAATTAAAACATACTGCATATCCTCACTTATTGTTCCTGCTCCTTTGATAGGAAGTAATAAAAACCATATGTGATTTCAAAATGACCTTTTTCTCCTTAGCACTTCCCCTCTGAATTTATGCAAACTCATTTCATGTAGCAGAATTAGTAATAATCTACTTCATAACACTACTTCAATGAAATATTACTTCTGCCACAACTGTAATTTCCTGTGTTTTGCTAATGATAATAAGAAAATTATGTGGGTTTATATAAACAGACAAACTATGTGGCTTTAGGCAACTCCTGCCATCTTTAACAGGGCTACTGCAAGGCCAGGGACATTGAGATAAACTCATCTATTTTATGCCAATGTCCTTGAAAGAGGATAAAATGTGAAATATGTTAGAAATGTTAAAAGCTGATTTTCAACAAGCTGGAGATTTTTTTTCCTGAAATGTCAGCTGGCTCAGAATCTTATATTCTTTACAATCTTACATAGACATATATTACAAGGGGGTAGAATAGAATAGATAATGAAAAGATTGGCCAAGTCGCCCTGAGAAAGAATCTAGACTTCTAAGATCCTTCTTATTGGTTGAAATCAACTTAAACCTTCTTGTAAGTCATCTACAGGTGGATTTGAGCTATAGCATTAGCTTTGCCATAGTCAACATACATTTTCATATGACTATGTGCATTTCTGCCTTAGAACAGCTTAGGTGCATGAAGGTCTATGTGCATGCACAGAAATCTGGTAAAACTGAGTTTATCCAACCCATCATAGTTAATCTAGTTTAGGTTCCTCTTTGCAGATATTCATGTTCTATGTGTACTTATAGTTCCCCAAGGTGGAAATAAAACAAAGATGCTATGAATGGAACCAGCAGCAAAGCTCCCTAGCCCTTTAACAGCATTATTGGCTTTTACTGAACATACCTGTTCCTGCCACAAATGTGAATAGGTAGTCCTCTACTTACGGCCACAATTGATCTCAAAGTTTCTGTTGCTAGGCAAGGCAGTTGTTAAGTGAGTTGTGCCTCATTTTAAGCCACAATTGTTAAGCTAATCACTGCAGTTGTTAAGTAAATCATATAGTTGTTAAGTGAATCTGCCTTTCCCCATTGACTTTGCTTGCTTGATTACAAATGGTGATCATATGACGGTGGGACAGTACAACTGTCATAAATATGTGCCAGTTGCCAAGTGCTTGAATTCTGATCATGTGACTATGGTGATGCTGCAACAGTTGCAAGTGTGAAACCTGGTCATAAACTTGAACAGTCATTAAATGAATAGTTATAAATCAAGGACTACTATAATCTTTTCCCAAGAGGAAACAATTTGGTAGTTTTCACTGATAGTACTGTAGATGTTTAAGTCTATGGAAACTTCACATGCTAATTGAGCACACTGATGCATTTTTAAATTTCCATGCCCTGGAGAATGTGCACAGCTGATTGTTTGTCTACTCTAGGATACTGTGTGTGATTTTGTGTGAAGTAATAGAGGACTGTAAAAGAATGCACCATTAATAGAAGTACCTGCAAAGTGTCAATTGAGCCACATTTGCTTCAGGATCCATTCTGGATAGGTCACCAGGACAAGAGATTTTTGAATTTCTCTCTAGCTAGTTCCCTGGAGATGGGCTGCAGTACTAGTCCAAAGCCTCAGAAGACAAAAATCTCTGGTCCTGGTGACTGACACAGATCCTGAAACATTTTCCTGGTACACGAATATTCATCTACATTTGTTTCTTCTATGCTTTCTCCATGACTGCAAAAAAAGTATTGGTACTTTCCTTAATTCTACATATGTTGAAATAGCCAGAAAATCTACACTGGTTGCAACATTCAAACAATGTATTTGTTATGATAATGCCAGGTGGCTGTAATAACTGAGCTACCCAAATGCTGGAATGAGAACTGTCTTTAGTGTTGAGGAATGACAGCTGTCACTAAAATCAGTACAGATATGGAAAAGGAGCTCTGCATACATCCATTGAAATGCACAATGCTAATTTATGTATTTATTAGATTTATACTGTGGTCAATTCCACATGACTCTACACTAATCTTGCAAGGTGATGCCCACTGAAATACTATAGTTATGAAAACACATTTTTTCAAGGAGCTAATAAATTAAATATATTATACTTTCTTTGATCATAGTGACTGAGAAAACTAGAAATTAGCCCTTCAATGCAGCTGGAATCAACTTAAAAAATATTATTGTAAGCAAGTTAATTTACCAAGAAGAATGAGCAGTCCTGGTACAATGCACTAGACCAATAATGAATTGTGTTGATGTTGAAAACAATAATATTTGGGTAGGGAAACTGTAGGCAGATGAATAACAGTCTGAAGTTCCCCTTCACTTACAAAGGATTAGGGACGAGATATATGTTTAGCAAGATAATTCTGCTATAGTTAAATGGTAGCTCAAAGAAAATCTTTTATATGCATCTGGTTCATACATCTATATTTTTTGGAGCTAGGTTTCCGGACAAACCAGAATTTTAAAGCTCAAATTACATTTTTACAAATGAAGTTAACCAGAGCTCCCAAACTTCTAGATAACTCCCACAAACTGAATTAGCTTTTCAGAATGCAGTTTTTGCTTTCCTTAATTGTAATCATCAAATTCCTAAGTTTCCAGACCAAGAGCATTCTGACAGTGGCATAGCGTGGGGGGTGCAGGGGCCCCCGGCCGCACCCGGTGCAACATCTGGGGGGGCGCGCTCGCACTGAGCTGCTCAGGGAGCCCCAAGGGCTGGACAGAGTTGGCTTGGCTTCGCTCTTGAGCTGCTCTTTCTTGCAAAGCGAAATGAGTCCGGCAGGTGAGATGGGCGGCCACATAAACTGAATAAAATAAATAGAAGCGGCCAACTCTCCGCCCAGGCTCAGGCCAACCGCAAGTGCCCCGCAGGCGCCCCGGCAGGCTTGGCCGAGCGAAGACGGACCCGCCGGCCGGCCGGCCTAGCTTCGTGCACATGCGTGGCTTTATTTAGCAGGGCTCACGTGCGAGCTTGAATGCAGCAGCTCTTGCAGGTCGGAGCCCTGCCCAGCCGCCCTCGAGAGGGACCCGGAAGCATCCCGCATGCGCGCGACTCTTCTTGGAAAGTCTACGCCGCTGCGGGGCGCGTCTTTTCGGCGGTGCCGTGACGTCACCGCCCGACCGACCCTCTATTTCCGCTTCCGGTTGCCTTGCCCCGGGTGCTGACAACCCACGCTACGCCACTGCTTTCTGAATAGACAATTATTTCTATTTTTGTATATATTAACATACCTTAGCACCTATTTTGCATTAAACAAGCTTATATCTACATATTCTTAATCTGAATGAGAGCAGGATATTTGCAGCAAACAAGTCTGCATCCTATTCTGAAATTATATTGCCTCCAAGGTGCTTCAAATATTCTCATATGCATCAATAGCTGCAACATGGACTAGAACATGTAACCTTATTGGTTGACCCCTTGTGATTCTCATTCAACTTTCTAATTCCCACAGCCTCATCCAAGTGGTTGATCACTGATTGCCTTTTCTGACAATCCTTCCTAATTCACATACAGTGCAGATATTACTCAAGAGTCTCAAACTAATGAACATCCCATCAAGTGGTCTTTCAGAAGGTATACATAAAGCATCTAGATGCTTAAGAGAAAACAACAATCTATTTAAAAAGTTTAAATCATATCTAAATATGTATATATGACAGGAAACTTTGCTATGCCATAGCTATTGGATTTGTAAGCTGTTCCCAATGCATTGTAAACTCAGCCTATTTTGCTTTTATTTTTTCCCCACCACCTGCAGAATGCAGATCCTTTTTGGAGTTTGCTGTCAAGTGAGTATGAAACAAAATTGGAAATTGGGAGCGTGGTGAGCAGTCAGTGATCCCACTGAATAAGCAAGGCATAGAAGAAATGCATTGGAATGTAGATTCCAACCAATGAGAAGGGATGAAAGTGTGGGGGGGGGAGGGGACTGGTTTTCCAAGTTTGCAGAGCAGCTGGAATATTTTGCTCCTGGCAATACATCAAGGCTAGTTTGCAGCCAGCACTGAATGAATGACAGGCATTGTGCAGCAAAAGTGAAGTATAATGCTTACTGGTAGATCTCAATGAAGGAGAATATTTGTAGCTCAGAGTTGAAATAGAGGTTCTTAGTGCTCTCTGAGCTTGCTTGTTTTCTTGCAAACATTTCATCACCCTAACTAGGTAACATCGTCAGTGCTAGTAAGAAGGTGCTGTTTGCTGTCAGTTTATATTCTGGTGTCTTGTCTGTCTAGGTGGGTGGGGGCGGTCTTAGAGATTCTTTGCTTGGGCTGTTTACTAATGGCTCTGTGGCAGTAATGCTTACTTGATTGTTGGTCTGAAGTTGACCTTGGAGTTAATCTATGCTGATCTGAGTAGATCTGGTAGATCTCTACTGTTTGTTTATATGTGTGTCTTTCTGTGTGTATGTGCATGCATGCGCTCATAGGCATTCACGCATGGGAAGGGAAGATGCTTATTGGAGTCAGAGTCAAGTTTCACACCTGGAAGAATATTCCTGTCTTCAATTTAAGAAAATAAAATCTACCTAAGAAATATAGGCAATGTAAACAGTGTCATTTACAAAATTTGAATGCAGAGATGAGTAACTAAATATAGAGTGATTCAGTTTAATTATCCAATTTTGATGAATGGTTAGTAGAAATTAAGACAATGGATAATAGCAGCAGCCAGGCTCATTAGCTATTTAAGAAGATGGCAAGAACATTAAAAATTGTTGGAACCAATTATTGTAAGTAATTTTAGTCCAAGTACACAACTAACTGAATTAGTGTATCTAAAAGATTATGCAGTTGTAGTTTTTGAATAATTTAGAATCCTTTCATTTGTTTTCTAAAAACCAAGCGAATCTTCAGAATCTATTTTTGATTATGTAAAAACATATTAGATTTTTTATCCAAGGTGCTTTATCTTCAGTCTCCTAGATTGTGCCAAAGACAAAATGTAGTTTTTAAATTAAAACAGTAATTCTGATATCCAAACCTGGACGCAGCTGCACTGAAGCTTCTCCTGGGATAACCTGAATATTAGCCTCATTGCTGGGCATTGTTACATCAATGTTAGGACTTTCTATGAAATCTGGCTTGCAGCCTCTTTGGATTAAATGTAAAACTATGTCACATCTTTCTTTCAGTTTTGCTTCAGCCATGAAATCCTGTTGGAATGTCGGGGGGGGGGGGAACAAAATACATAACAAAATTATAAGAAGTTGGGAGAACTTTCATTTTCAGAAAATATAACATCATATAAGCAAAATGTTATTATTCCAAACCAACAATAAAGCCAACATAACCAAACCATATATAATACTACTGTTTTTGAAGACAGGTGAGATAGTGTTGCACATTGCAACAAAATTGACGAGGGTGGGAATAAAGCACATATTTTATTAAAAAATCAGCATCAATAGTAGTAAAGGTAAAATACATAACCTTAAGACAAAGTACAAATGCTGGTATTCATCTTTAATGTCTGTAATAATAGATGAAAAGGATAAAAGATATAAAGGATAATTTGGAGCTACTTGAGTCTGGCAAATTGGAAGCCCATTCATGTGCCCATAAGAAAGAAGATGAACTTTATAGAATTCTTCATTAAGCAGATAAAAAATATTTCTCTCTTTTCTTTTGGACAAAGCACTAAAACATTATTATTTCAGACTATTTTTAATTAAGAGAGCATAAAGAAGGTTATTTCTACATGTTATTCTGCCAAAGAGTTGGTTATTTATTGGAATATTGAGGCAACTAAAACCTTGGATAAGAATTCATCTTAGTGGCCTCTACCTATCCACTGATTCAAGATAGCTCCCTACTTTAATGAAGAACTTTATTAGATGAAGTAGCAGAGAAGATATTTTTTATTTACTTATTGAATTTGCTTGCTTACTCCATCACTGTAATGGAGTGATGCTGTTAAAAAAAAGAGAATATGGGAAAGAGGTTAGTTTGAGCCTACCATGGCTTTTGTGTGTATGTGCTTCAAAGTCAGTGTTCAAGTGAGTTTTGTGTATTTTGGTATATGTGTATGTGCCTTCAAATCAGTGTTGACTTCTGGTCACTGGAATTTGCTAAATGTGAGAAATCCCAGGAATTTCCCAAGCATCATCCTATCAAAATTGAAGTGTTGCAAAATCCTACTGTATAGGTGAAGGAAAGGTAAACAAATAATAGCTGACTAATGCAAAGAAACTGTTTACCTCTTGTACACACCAACCACATTCAGGACCCACTGCAAGACAGGCAGTACATGTTGCTGCATTTGATACGACACATCTGTTGTCTGCTACAAAAAGAAATAAACTATTAAACTAATTGCAAACATTTGGAGGACCAAGGCATAATTTATAAAATGTTAATCCTTGTACTTATGACGTCTTTTATTTTAGAAATAGCCAGCTCTACTGGAAAGCATGAAGATGATATTATCAGCATTTTGATTTTAATCAAAATAGGAAGTGATACAATCATAACAGACGACAACATTCATGATGAGTTGGTGGTCGAAGGTATTAGAAACTTCAGATTTGGAGTAAGGTTGTCATCCTCTCTTTTTGAAAAGCAACCAAGCAAGTAAAGCATCAGAACAATTTTGGTGACTGAGAAGTAATATCTTTGCGTTATTTTGGGAGTTTGTGCTTGCTTCTTTATCCTCAAGCCAGGGATAAACAATGTTTAGCACTAGAGAAGCTATTAAATTACAGTTCCCAGCATTCATTCTTCTTAAGGATGATAAGCATTTTTGATCAACAGCTAGAATGTCATATGTCACTTACTCTGATTCAGCCAGTAGCTACATGGAATTTGGTTCCTGCTAGGTTCATTTATAGCAATTCTGCTACAATTATACCTTTCCCAACATACTTGTTGAACTGGCAAGCTGAAGAAGGCATCGAGTACATATTTCATAAAAATCCAACCGCTTCCTAACATTACTATTATATCTACTATCTACCATTTTTTGTAAATTTAATCATAACTATAATTTGCCATAAATGGAGCATTTATGTCTCAGATTAAAAAGCTGCTCTAATTTGGCTACGTTACTGTGACTACTACCGTTTATTTCCAAACCATATCCCTTGTATATTTGATATGTTGTTAGAAGTTTGTACTGTACTAAAGGACAGCATGCCATCAACTATTTTCATCCCTTTGTCAGAGGATTCTGGAAGACAGCCATTGAAATATAATCTGTTTTGTGTTCAGTCACTTTGCAGAGTTTCAGTATAGCAACCATATCCATAGAAAATGAAAATTAAAAGGTGCATTTATTTCAAATTCTATAACCGCAATGGTAACATTTTGTTATTAAATGATAGGTCTCTTTTTTCAGCATGGGCCAAACATGAAATGAAAGAAGCCAAAATATCAATGATTCTTTTCATTAAAGAGTGAGTGCCTTACATTAAAAACAATTCTGAAATTAGGGCAGGCCAAAACACCCTTCCAAAATATATTTTGATAATATGTACTCAATACAAACAACTCAATTACAAATAACCACAGAATCTCATGGTTTAAATGTTTCTAAGTCTTCAATTTCAGTCTGTTTATTCAAATTCATATTTGAAAGATAATCATGTTACATAATATTTACTTATTATTTCAATTTATATGCTGCATTATTTCTAGCATGATTAAAAACTTAAAAAATAATATTACTTAGTTTTGTCTCTATCACCAACTTTATGTAGTTCACCAAAAGTTAGATCACTGAAATATATAGTGTCTTAAAACATATTATAGGGAAATATATATCAATAAGATGAATTATTCTCAAACAATTAGTCCATTTAATTTAGTATGAACACTATTTGTGTTCTCTAAATTGTTGCCCTCCCAAAGTGTTGGCCAATACTTTCTAATATCTTCTTCCAGCAAGCCCATAGTTGAAGGCAGGTCTTTCCAGTAACAGGCATTAGCTGTCTAAAATCCCAGAAAGGACATTATCCCAGCCCTGTTTAAGAAGCCATATTATAGATAATATTATAGGCTCAGGCGCCTCCTCTCTGACTCAATGAGGATATAAGGGGAATGGAAGATAAAATATAAAAATACTTGGAAGATTCTATCATTACAACCTATATCATTAAAGGATACTGTAGCCAGGGCTTTTTTCCTCATAGAAAGCTCAGAGTTCCAGCACCTTTTTTTTGCAAAAAAAAAAAAAAGCTGCCTCTATTGGCTTTGGAAAGCCTATTGCAGTCTTGGCTCTTTTTTATGACTCATGGACTTCAACTCCCAGAAATCCTGAGCTAGCCACACTGAGGGGAAAGAGAGAGTTTTCCAAGCTGAGCCATGCTGGCTCAGGAATTCTGGGAAGTCCTTGAGTCATAAAAGAGCCAAGTTTGCCTACCCTGCACTAGACGAAATTAAAATTATTTACAAGGTTACTTCTTTAGGAACTTAACTTTTAGAATCTAAAAAAGCTAATTCAAAAAAGCCAACAGAAAAGAACCTCACATTTTTCATCTTCTTCTGTCTTTTGGAAGGTAAAATTAGATAACAAAATAATCTATTTCCTATGTTAACATCTCTTCAATGAAATCAATAAATCAATAAGGAAAGAAATGAGAAACATTTTTCTCAATGTAATATATCTAATTTAGCTGATGCTAGAAAAAAATAGTATCTTTTCTAAATACTCTTGAAAACTATTTTGAATCTATAAACATCTATTACAACTAAACTACTTTAAAACAATTCTTAAGAATGAAATATTCTTAATTTGGACTTTACTTTTACTGTTCGGACTGTTGTGTGTTTTGAAAAATAGATTATTTAGAATCTAGTTATGTTGCACTTCAGTCTTTAAATAATTAACCTAGTATATACATAACAATATATGATGTTTTCCCTGGTGAGCTTAACATCAATAACAACATTTATTAAAAAGGCTAAAATAATTTCTGGTGGTATTATCTGTACATTAAAATTTTGTTTATTCACAATCTTTCACTTTTCACATTCTGGGAAAGCAGTAGTCATGTATCCTAGCAAAAAATGTTACATATGCGCATAAGCATGGTCAGTGGCATATGCCTTTTTAAAAATATCAAACATGCAAAGAAATAAAAATAAGTCCAAAATATCTGTATTACATCCACAAATGCCAACTTTGCAACCAATATTTCTCATCCATAACTATGGCACCCTAAGGATACCTGCATACATGCAAATGCTTCTCTGGGATCAGTAACGCAGCAGGGATTGCTTTTTCCTTTCAATAACATATACCTAAAACCAGTTTATTGCATTTGGCAATTGTACTAAAAAAAATCTCATTGCCAACCAATATAATTCATTTAATTTGAAATCAAGTGAAAAATTGATTTAAATTGTTTTATTAAAACAAATTAATGGCAATTCTTTTATAAGAAGTTGCCTCAAGCAAAATGAGTTTGACATGCCTGCTCTAGATAGCTGAATGCTCCAAAATAAATTCTAGACGTCCTGTACATGCAGCCTACCAAGCACCCTTGGACAGAGCACAGACTTTTTAAAAAAATAATAATAATAAAATCACCACCACTGCCCTGAAAGTCATGTTGCCTAGTGCCTCCATAGCTTACCATGACCACGAGCTCCAACACTGTAGATTTATTTATTTATTTATTTATTTATTTATTTATTTATTTATTTATTTATTTATTTATTTTAATCCCATTTATATCCCGCCCTTCTCCGAAGACTCAGGGTGGCTTACAATCTAAGCACAAATCAAATGTGCTTAGCAATAGCCTTCATTCTATGTATATGCCTGCTTATTAGGGCTTTCGCCCCCCCCCCCAGCGGCATTATGCTCCTCTAGTCACCAAATCATTGATTAGCCCACCAGCATTCTTTTGCAGACCACAAAGATTTTTAATTTATCAGTGTGGGCCTTTCCCTTCTACAAGTTGCACAGATCTCTTCAAAATTTTCCTCTTGCCTTTCCGAGTTAACTCGTTGGTCTGTCATTGAGCAAGAATTGACTTTGTAGGGAAGCATATTATCATTTGATGTATATTTAACATATGTTCTACCTTTATTTACCAATTATATACTGCTCAAAAAATAAAAGGAACACAAGATAAGACATCCTACTATTAAATACAGTACATTGTGTTGTTTAAGTGTTCCCTTTATTTTTTTGAGCAGTATATAATATTTGTATGCAATCCACATGGCGAGGTTTGGGGCAACTTACAATAGAAAAAAATATATTTTTAAAATCAGAAGATTAAAACATAAAAGCAGGGCTTTTTTCTCATAGAACACTCAGAATGGCGTTCCGGCACCTTTTTTTGCACACACACACACAAAAGCTTTTGCACAAGCTATGCTACTCCCTCTAAAACCAATAGGAATTGCTGCTGAGCACGCCAAAAGACCTGGCCGGCAAACGTTGCACCGGCAAGTTGTCTGCAGCGAAGGTGAGTTGGCAGGAACTTTGCATCCCTCCCTGCTGCCCAACTACACCATCTCAACTAGGTAAGTAAGAGAGGACAAGGAGTGGGAGGTGGATTCTGTGGAGTCCATGTGCACTCCTTCTTTGTGCTCACCCGTGACAGCTAGGCTGGTGGCCTATCCGGTGCTGGACCTGTGCCACCATCGCCTCACCCTGCACACCTAAGTGGCCACCCTGCATTGTCTGGCCCGCACCACCTCTGCCACACGCCCCGCGCAGCCCCACCATATAGAGCGGGCCCTGCTGCTCCCACAGCACCAGCCACGCCAGTTCCGGCCCAGGGGGAAAGCCCGCCACCAACACCCCTCGCACCCATGACTGCAGCAGTGCCACTCCCCCGCCACCCCGCCTCCTGCGCCCACAAAAATGAGAGTTCCAGCACCTTTTTTTTTCCCAGAAAAAAAACCCTGACTGTAGCTATAGTCGTACTGTGGGATTGGTTTTTTTGATATAGTCTGCTTCATACAGCTGGCAATGGTGTACTGTTTTGTTATTGCCCTTTGCTGATTTTTTTTGCCTTCTGAATCTATGTAAGTTTTGACTATAGGGGAAAAAAATCTAATAAAGATTTTGTCCAACCATATTTTGTTATTAGTATCTCAGAGTTTAATAACAAATCAACGACTGCATATGTATAGAAGACAGTAAGAGAGATGGCCTGTAACAAGACTTTATGAACTATTTGTTTTAAAATCACATATTAATTAATGTTGCAAGGAGACAAACATGAGTTAGGGTTACATAACTTTAAAAATACCATTCAAAATCTGTTTGGTTAACAATACGGTCCAATAATTTCTTATGGAAATAACATTTATAGACATATATTCATTCAGAAAATATTTTTCTGCCACTCTACTTCTAAAGAATTAGAATTAAAGCATAACTAAATTAGTTATGCTTTTTGTTTCTTTTCTAAACCTCATAATAAAGCTGGAAATATTTTTATCACTTGGCTCAGTATAGAATTTTCTTACTATTTTATTAGCAGAATCCAGACAAAACTGGTAGAACCAAATATCTATCTTGTCAAAAATCAAGGGGCACCTTGTACTGGCTTTAGTTAAATAACAAATATGTATCAATAGGGATTTTAAAGCAAAAGAAGCCACATTTTATATTAAACAGTAATATATAAGGTATGTATTAAACCCTCAGGCATAACTAGTTGTGCAATGTCAAACTGTATATCAACATGCATTCTAGTAGAATTTCACTCTCCTAAATAAGACCTAATAGACCAGGCATTGCAAGAATAAATACTGTGAGAGTAAGGATGGAGAATGTATTCTTTGGGCAAGATGAAATTCAGTGGTAAATCTGATTTAGATTATGGAAGCTGCAGAATGTTCAAATCAAATTCTTTAATCTGAAAATTAATTACATGGACTCTGACATTATAATTAGCCCTCTTAAAATCAGTCAGTTATCTAAGACCAGTACATAGTTATTCAACCAGCAGTAAGACCTTTGATTCTCAAATCCTAGAGCAGGAGCAGTGATAGAGAAACAAGGAGCTAGATCTGTCCAAAAAGCAGACAGTTCTGGAATTAAATTTATGCCTATTTCAATATGTTACAGGTTGCTATTATCTCAGGAAATCTTAAAGATACTAAAATAACTGACATGTGATTTGCATTATATTTAAATCTTTTCATTTGTGCTAATGTGTTTAGATTGATCAAATGTAATGGAGAGATTCATTCACATTAATTTTACTCCTGAAAATTTTTTTCATTGCAAGCAAAAGATGATTCTTTTCAATATCTGCATATATTTGGAATTACTGTCTCATTATTTTCCGGCGTATAAGACGACTGGGCGTATAAGACGACCCCCTACTTTTCCTGTTAAATTATAGGGTTTGGGCTATACTCGCCGTATAAGACTACCCTTCTTCCAACGCACACCAAATAAAAATTAAAAAAACATCAGATTTGATTTTAATATGGTAATTTTAATTCAAATGCTTATGACATGCAGGTACTTAGTAGGAAAACTGTCACTTATAAACATAAGGCTGTTTGTCATCAAACATGTAAACATAAAACAGTGCAAGTGGATTAAAGTTTTCCTAATTCACTCTAAAGCTGAAAGGAAGGATAAGACAATAAACCCATGGGAGCTGCCATGCTGTTTGTTTTCTAAGCTGTCAACCAAACTGGAACTGATGATGATAGAAGGAAGATAACAAACAATAGAGAGAGAGCAAGTGCCGGGCAAGTTCCTGGCGAGTCAGCAACGCCCATCATAACTCCAAGCTATTTTTACAGGATTTGCTGGCATAACAGTTTCCCTTTAAAAGTCTTCAAAATCCTCCTGTTCCATCATCTGATATCATAAGTACATCAGTGACATCTTGTGATACACTTGTAAGGCAGTCATCGTATGGATCTAATTCCGTATCAGATGGTGTGGTCTCAGCTTCGGCTTCCTCTTCATCTTGCCACAAGTAGTCGTCCTCCATACCATCTAATGAATTTGATATGCCACACTTCTTGAAAGATTTGATTACTGTTTCTGCATCAATATCATTCCAGGCTTTTATGACAAAAAACATAAAACAGTTGCACAAAACATCCAACTGTGGAGCACGCATGTTTCCTCCTTTTGTGAATGACTTTTTGCCGCTAACCATCCACTCATTCCACGATTCTTGAATACGATCTTTAAATGGCTTATTTAGGCACACATCCAGTGGCTGTACCAACAATGTCAATCCTGCAGGAATAACTGCCACATCTGTGTTTATTCTTGCCAGCCTTTGCTTGGTGCTGGGAGTTAAATGAGCCCTGAACATATCCCACACCAGTAGACTATGTTTTTGAATAAGTCCACCTGGTCGCCTGCTCCATACATTATCAAGCCATAGCTTTACCCCTTCTTCATCCATCCAGCCTTTTTCATTCACATGTACAAAACAACCAACAGGGAACTTGAGTTTCGGCATTGTTTTTCTTTTAAAAATAATCATTGGTCTCAGTCTGGCGCCATCACCTGTGCATGCTAGTACCACTGTAAAACTGGACTTCTCATGTCCTGTTGTTTTAATTAATTTTTTTTTTCACCTTTTGGATCGACAGTTTTATTTCCAACCATATCAAAACTCATTGGAGTTTCATCCATATTTCCGATACTACTTAACGCACAGCCATGTTTATTGTGCTGTTGTATTACATATCGATGGAAACTATTTACTTTGGCATCAAGATCTGCAGGTAATTTTTGTGCAATTTTCATCTTTTGCCTCAGTACCAGATTATGCCTTTCCAAGAATCTAGTACACCAGGATACAGTGGCCTTAAATCTGTTGCTGTGATCTGGGTTAGATTTGGCCCACTGAAGTGCAAACAAACGTATTTTATTTCGTGTCACTACATAACTGCTTCGGCGATGCTCATTCACCATGTCTGTTACATGTTTTTCGAGTTCTGGCCAATGTGGGGTGCCTCTTCTTAATGCACACTTACCCCTTGGCATACTCTTTAATGCTTTTTCATTTGCTTTCCAGTCCCGAACCATCTTTTCTGTTACTCCATATTGTCTTGCAGCAGCACAGTTATTATGTTCTATGGCAAAGTTTACAACTTTAAGTTTGAAACTGGCTTCATATTTCTTTCTTCTTGCTGGTGAAGCCATGATGGGGTCTTGACTGTTAGCCATTTGTATACTGTACTGTATGTACTGGTGCTGTACTGTATGACCCGGTACAGATACTGGTGCTGTGCTGTACTGTATTCACCACCACATGTATCTGCTCACCAGATAGATTGCCTTCCCTCAGAATTGCCAATCCCAATATACAACAACCAGCCAATCACGGCAAGCGATGTATTTCCTGTGCACACTGCATACAAAGTCTGCTTGGATTGGGTGGGTCAGCTATCCCTCCCTGCCTGCCCAGCCCTCCCTGTCTCCAAGACGATCTGAGTGGTAGTACGCAATGTGAGTATCCCCAACGAAAACCACAAACAGTCGTAGGTACGAGTGACAATGTTTATTTCCACACAGCCAAACAGGAATAACTAAACTGGAACAAAGTCAGCGTTGGCAGCATCCTGCTCCAACGCTCTTTTATCGTCCGCCCGTTCAAAAACCCCACCCCACCGACACAAGCCAACATCCGCCCATAGGCCAATAAATACCCCACCCAGTTCTCCCATGCGTGCCTGCCCCAAGCCCTGCGAAGTGTCGTCCATCGTCAAGCAAGCCTGCCAGGTAACACCCAGCCCGCCCCTTAGCATTCTATCCTCTGTACTCCCACCCATATCATACGCACCCCCACCACCCGTGCCACACGACCCTCACTCCGAAACCACCCCTCCAGGCCTAGCCAGCTCCTGCCCTGAAACCCCAGGTTGGACTAGCAGAGACCCTCCCCCAACGTCCCTGGCTCGGGCCCGGTATCCGTTGGCCCCTCCAACACTCGTCGCGGCATCCGTCCCATTACCACCATCCGCCGAGCCTTGCATCCATGTGTAGAGGTCCCGGCATGTCCGGCACCAGCCGCAGTGGTCTGCTGTCCCTGTGCGGCTTGGCCTGCTGGTTTGCATTGAGCCTGGCCTGCTGGTCGCATTGAAGAACCAGCAAGCCGTGCCGGAAGGCCTGCAGAAAGGCTCAACTGTGCAGACGCAGCCATCAGCTGTTGTGTGGCTGCAGAAGTCCTCCACGCTGCGGAAATCCTCTCAGGACTGTCTGGATATGCAGCCACGTTATGAGACGGTGAGGTGAGAGCCAGGGAACGGGCTGGGGTATCCTCATATGTGCAGGGCATCCTTTCGAAGTGTCGAGCCTGTGGGGCTCGACAGTGAGTACACATGAGAGCAGGGAGAGGGGGGCGGCTGGCCGGGATGCAGCGCACGGTGGCTCAGCTAGAGGGCACCTGTCCCTAAAGTTTCAGCACGCCGTATACCAGCTTATAAAACGACCCCCGGCGTATAAGACAACCCTCGACTTTTGAGAATATTTTCATGGGTTAAAAAGTTGTCTTATATGCCAGAAAATACGGTAAATATGCTTCACACACAAAAATAATTCAAAGGATATTATTTTCACTCAAATGCACATCTCGTTTTCTCCTGATAGAAGGAATGTTGCCATTCAGTTTTCACCTTTCAGCAAAATCCTATATTAAAATGAATCTGATATGTATACTTTTCAAACATGGAAATATTAATTATTATTCATCTTTTAAACATTCTTGAAAATGTTTAGTCCATTTTGTTTTCTTTCAGGATTATTATAAGATTTTCTCATGCACCTTAAATCTTTCTCTTGCAATACACAATAGTTTAAAAAATTATAAACTGAAAACATTCATGTAACACTTCTCTATTCATTCACCTATAGTAATACAGTTCTTGGACATTAATTTTTTCTGTCTTGCTTGAGTGGCAACAATAAGTTCAAAAGTAGCAATGAATTTGGAGTTTGGGTTTCCTAGCAGGTCTAGAATAAGTTCTTTCTTCTGATTATAGCAAAAGAAAGCTGCCAAGTTTTTTGATACTAGCCTTCCTTATTCAATCAAACTAGACTCTGAGCTAATATGCACTTGAATTCATCAAATGTTGATATGATATCCTCATATACATAAATCTAACACTATTGTAGGCGGTATTATAGTCTTCAAAACATCAACAGGAATATCACAAAGATTTCCTTGTTGGCAATGCCCACAAAGAGACCTTTGAGGGACTCACTGGCAAAGCCATCTTTAAGTGCTGCTGAGAACTAGGAAGAAATCACATTCCACTTAACTGTTGGTGTCCTTTTACCAGGGCTTTTTTTGTCATAGAACGCTCAGAATGGAGTTCCAGCACCTTTTTTGGATGGAAACTTGTAGGGTAGGCAAGGCAGATTGTATGACATGTGTGAGTTCCAGCACCTTTTTCTTTTACAAGAAAAGCACTGCCTTTTACATTATACGTGTAATGACCTCCAAACCTTACCCTACTACTTTCAGAAACTTTCTGAAACTCTCCACAATTTCCTTTAAGGAAAAGTTCTGCTGAGTGTGCCCAAACTAACACATTCTCATATTTATCTGTAACAGTTTGTCTGTTTATTTTAAAGATAAAAAGTATTTGAGTAAAAGTGCTTGATGTAAAAAGAAAGCCAGTTTGGTCTAATGGTTAAGGCACCAGACTAAAATGTGGGAGACTGTGAGTTCAAGACCTATCTTAGCCATGAAAGTCAGTTGGATGACTTTGAGCCAGTCACACTTTCTCAGCTCAACTCACCTTATAGGATTGTTGTTGTGATGAAAGGAGGAGGAGGAAGGTGTGTTGGATATGATCACCACCTTTTTAATGAAAATAATAAAGGCAGGATACAAATACATAAAGTAAATAAAATGTTTCTCTGTGTTGTAATCTTAGCTACCATTCTGCAAAGTGTGAACATTCACTTTTGGTTTATACTAATGAACTTTCTAATCAAGTTAAGAAGATGAAACCTTAGATTTAGACAGAATAAATTAGTTTAACTTGACTAAGCTGAATATTTTGTTTCAGAGTTGAAATTACTTAAATCTTATGTCTAAGTAAACCAGCTTCAAAAATGCAGTTAATGGTCCTGGGACATTGGCTTAACCATTGTCAGAATTGTGTCTTAATGTTCAAATTTAGACAAACTACATTTACCTGAAACTAACAGACAAATGCCTCTTACTTCTCTTTTGCACAGATTCTGGAGGAAAAGGGTGAATAGCTCATTCTCTGACTACTAAACTGTGCCTTAAATTATATCCAAACATAACCAAAAAGTGTGTATTCAAATAAGTGATCTGTTAATAAAGTCTAATAGTTCAATATTCATCATCCTACCCCTATGGCATAACAGCATGTAGGAATGGTCTTGGAAGACAAGAGAAAGAGTCACAGATGGAATAACCAGCCTGTAAAATCTGTCTCAGCCCACAGAAGTAGGAATGGCAGAGGAAATATTTCAAAAGGGACTTTCCTCATTTTCCAGAGAGTAAAAAGAGAGGAGAAATATTTTCAGTCTAGAAGGTTCTGTTAATTTAATCTTAGGATAATGATAAAACTAGTACTCCTCATTGTGCTTCTCCTCTAGACTACTTCTCAGGGATGACACTCCAATGCATTTTTATGCATAACCCAGGTTAATATATATATATTGGCATTAACTCTTCTACTCAAAAAACATTCTTCTCCCCTCCCCATGTTTTATGGCCAAATTTATTTCTATTTAGAAACTAAAGCCTCAGAGCCCTTTAGATTTTTCTCATTTCACATAAAATTCTCCAGGTGGCTCAAAACTTCAATTGCA
Organism: Vipera ursinii; assembly: GCF_947247035.1. Taxonomy (NCBI): domain Eukaryota; kingdom Metazoa; phylum Chordata; class Lepidosauria; order Squamata; family Viperidae; genus Vipera; species Vipera ursinii. The sequence continues at coordinate 92,305,411 of NC_139517.1, forward strand.
TAATCTACAGGCACATTAAATATACTCCGAACAAAAGCAGTTCAGTTGAAGTAGGTACAAGAAGTCCTTGACTTACAACCGCAATTGAGCCCAAAATTTCTGTTGCTAAGCAGGACAAATGTTAAGTGAATTTTGCTCCATTTTACAGCCTTTCTTACTACAGTTGTTAAATAAATCACTATAGTTAAGTTAGTAACACAGTTTTTAAGTGAATCTGACTTCCCCGTTGACTTTGCTTGTCAGAAGGTTGCAAAAGGTGATCACATGATCCCAGGATATCACAAATGTCACAAATACATGCCAGTTGCCAAGCATCTGAATTCTGATCACGTGACTGTGAGGATACTGCAACAGTTGTAAATGTGTCATTGTAACGTCAAATGGTCACTAGGTTAAATCTTTCAAAGATCACGAAAACGCTACAATCCACTCTATCCTTGGAAATATTTAAAAGATATCCTGAGAATGGCTGTGCAGCAGACAGTTAAGTTCTGTCCTTCTCCCAAAGAATAGGTAAAATGCCAAAAAAGTCCTCATTATCAGTGATCAAACCTGAAAACAGATTTACATGCAAGGCATCCTCTATTTCCCTAAATTCCACACTTCCATCTACAGTACTTATTATTTTGCATGTAATCTTGTGGAAATTTTTATTCTTGTAACATTTTTTTTCCTTCTAATTCAACTAAAAGAGCAAATGGAAATAATAACAGATAAAAGGGTAGGCTTCCCTTCCACCATATCATCCTTCAGGTTTTTTTTTTAGCTCTTCTATGTAATCTGCATAAGTTTGAAATCTCCTGAATGCTCCTATTTCTCTTATAACTGGACAATTTTTGCTTGCTGTACATTTTTTTTCTTACATTACACCTTTCTAGAAAGATTCTAGTAAGATTTGAATCATTGTACCTGTTAAAGAAGACCATTCCCAAATTCTAAGTTAATGTTGCTAACATCAGACAATTATCTTTGTTCTTGCTATTACAATATATTCCTTTGACAACCTTCAAATTACTGGAAAAAAATTAAGGCACGTTGTTGTGAAAAATGATTCTGGCACTACTCCAGCACCAGATATTTGTTTCATTTGGCTAAAGAAAGTTACCATTTGGTGAAAGTCACAGAACAAGAGATTCTTTGTCACTGGGCTATAAAGCTATTCTAGCTTATCAGCATTCTAAACTTTTTCCTAAGAATTGCCAGATTTGAAGCCTACTTTCACATCATGTTTCTTTTCATAAATTAAGTACTCTGTTTGGTTTATGTGGACAAGAGTAAGTAAAAGAACTAGCTGAAATGATAGTCATAAATTGCTATTGATATTGGTACACTTCAAAACTAGTTCTTCCAAAATAGTGATTTAGAGACCCAGGCAACCTGCTACTATGAAGGAGAGGCAAGTTTTTCAATGTTAACAAATGCATGCTCCTGTCTAAGAATGGCTTTTGTTGTTGTACAGAAGCAATACAGCAAGGCCACAATGCCAAATTACAACATGGTAAAACTTACCTTTACATAATATCACTTATGCAGCACTTTGATGGAAATGGGGTCTCCACTAGACTATTGCTAGTATATCTGCATAGCATGAATCCACATTGTGCATTGCTAACAATAGCAATGCACAATAACTTTATACCTTTAGTAGTTAAGGACTTAGTAGAGAAAGATACTAGCTGAGTGCTAAGTATGGTCAAAAGCATCTTGAGTGCTTGCAAGATGTCCTAATTACATGTTATGCAAATTACATTTTGAATAGAAGAAACATAATGAGCTATTATTAATTATCAACATTTTTCCATAATAAAAGCCTTCAAGATTAACAAGTGTATTTCAAAATAAAAATTTGGATTTTAAAAATATAGATATGGTTCCAGCTGATTTAAAATTTATGGCATACCACTGAAATGGCAGAATCTACTACAAAAGCTGCATTTAAACATCACAACAAAAGATGTGTCTTCTTATGGATATGATGAGTATGCTGCAGGCTTTTACAAAGTCTCCTCTGTCTTTCTTCTTCCTTTACAAGTAGGTATTAAATGCCATTAATTACCCATTCAGAACAGTTTCCCATTCTTTTTGAATGGGATGAATAAAGATACCAAAATCAAATCTAGTTTTTATAATTAAATCTGGCTTAAAACCAGTTTGATTTTACATTTCCTTTGGATTGAATCTAAATTAAAAAAGCAGCATTATATAAAAATGGGGAGACACAGAATAACATTTTGGGCAAATGTTTCTATAAATCTTTGTTCCCTCATAATAATAAGTTAGTATATTGTGACAGTTTGAAAAACAGTGAATCTTGGGTTTTCACATTCCTCTTCTGTGGCATAATAGTATGGAAGGCAGGTTCAGTGTTGCTTCCATATTTGACTAAACACAATTAAATATTGTATCTGAACCTAGCCAAACTGCAAATTGTCTTAAATTGGAATAGTAAAAGGAGGCTAGTTTTAGTTTTCGAAGATAGCTCAAGCCATTAAGTAAATCACAGTTTATAGATTAGGCACACTATGTAATTCTGATTAATTGAAATCAGAAGCAAACATTTCCAAATTCCCTCCCATAGCTACACTGGAAGAAGAAAAGGGAGGGGCACAATAGATGCCAGGGACTTCTTCCATAAACCTTTGTTTATTTTTATGTCCAATATGAGCTATTAACTTGTCAAATATGTAACAACATACTTGTTTCAGCATGAATATTTTAATTGACTCCAGGCAGATACTTGGTGTATAAACTGAATGCAGAGAAAAACATTTACTGTCCCCCAACAAATACTGTTATGTTTTAAAACAAGGAATGGAACATAATATTCACTACCTCAATAATAATATATTTTCAAAATAGATTAATCTGGTGTTTCAAGGTTTGCACACGTGATGAATAAATTAATCTGGAATCCACAGGTCACAACAATGTAATCTGTATTCTTATCCCATTCTTAAATAGCTTCACATCTGTCGTGGTTAAAGGTACCCTCTCCATGATATTTAGGCATGGAATAATATACTGTACATGTTTACCAGAAAGGATGATGTTTCTGCATTTAAGACAACTCCCATCTTTCCCTTTAAAAAAGTTTAGACAAGAAAAAGTCATGTTCCCAGAAAATTTTATGTCACAGATAAATTATTTGGGAAATCAGGTACTTCAGGTAAATAGATATTATAGCATTTAATTCAAATATCAGACTAAGCAATGGCAATTAATCTTTGGATTTCAGCTACTGCTGAGTTCTTCTTGATCAAATCAGAAGCTAAGAGGTAAATAAAAGCACATTTTTAATTGTGTCTAATTTTGTGTATTTTTTTCAAATTAAGTGCTGTATGCCACGTCACTTTCATAGTAGATGGGTCAGTACACAAATATGATAAATAAATAAAATAAAATAAAATAAGGTACATTTCTAATATCCAGTCGCATTCTAAAACATGATTCCCCAGTGTAAGCATCCCAGATGTGTTGAGACTCCAACTTCTAACTGGAAATTCTGATTGGTAATCCCAACACACCTGGAGAACATCAGGTTAGAAAAGATTTATGACACAGTAAGGCAATCAGCAAATAGGCCTTACAGATCTAATTGGACAACTCTAAATATGTAAGGAACCTTTTGGTTTCTCCCATGTAAGTGTTCTCCTGCCAAATCCAAATATTTATTTCTTTATCTGAAGAGAGAGATTTAAGCTTCCAGTATTGTGCCAGTTCATAGAATAGAAATTATTAAGAAAGGTATCAACCTAAAACAATCTTAAGGATTTCACAACAGGGTAAGATTTTAAATATGGTTCCTCTTTTTCTGAAAATCACTAACAGTCCAATAGATTCTCTAAAAATATACAATAGAATATTTTAGAGAAGAATTTGGAATTATCATAGTGCTGATAAAAATTGCAAATGTAACCTGGTTGCATGGGTGTCCTTGTGCTGATCAACACATCACATAATATAGTTAATGGTACATGATGACTGAAGGCTAGTGGAAAAAATATATATAAACAGGAGAAAGAAGTGAAAGATTTTCTCCCCATAGGTTATTTTCTTGAATAATCTCAATTGTTTATTTTCTTGAATAATCTCAATTGTTTTTAAAAATTTATACCCGTTATTTTATTGCAATTCTTTGTTTACTATTATTTTATGTAATATTTGGGTGGGATTGAAAAAATTGCTCAGATTTTGTCTAGATAATGAACTAATATATCCATGGGGAAAATCTAACATTCATGTCCTGTTTATAATTGATTTGTTAAATTCTACTCAGTGCAGCATGCAAATACCCATATACTCTTCATGAACCAATAACATTCCTCAATCTGGTATAGTTTTTTAAAGCAGAGAAGTTGAAAAGACCATATTTTCTTATTCAATGATCATAAGTTCCTGGAGTCCATGGACCAGGGAAGGCCTGCCAAGAATCTCTTGTAATTTGATGACACCTATTCAATGGAAGGGGGAAGAGATATTATAACCAATGGAACTGAGGAGCAATAGTATGCAAAAAGTAAAGTCTAGAACTATTAAATTATCCAAAGTTAAGTACAGACATGAACTTACTTTCAAATAGTAGTAATTAGTGATAACATATCACCTAATTAATTAATTCCTATAGTTTTTCATCTCATGCATATGGAAAACATGAACGTGAACTGCAAATAGTTAAACTCATCAGACTGTTTATTTTCCAAAAGTCTAAATTTCAGTTGTTTGTATCTGCAAGCAGGACTAAGAAAGGCTGGCTTTCAGTACTGAACTAGCTGAACCAATGTTTCTGACCATGTGTAAGGTTGTGCCTTAAATGCTGATAACAGATTTTATATACATGTGAAATATGCCTTGAACTTAGAACACCAGAGTTGGAAGGGACCTTGGCATTTTCTAGTCCAACCCACTGCTCAAGCAGGAGATCCTATTCAACCTATTCAACCCATCTGGCAAAAAAATTTGAAACTACTGCCAATGTCCCAAAGTCAGGATAAGCAACTACTAGGACCCCGAATTCAAAACACTCAGCATTATAGAATTACTTTCCAAACAATGTACTCAAAGGTTGTGTCTCTTGTAAATTCAACTTACTTTAGATCAGTCACTCCTGCCTTCTTCATTATATTTAGAAGTGTATAAAAGAGACAATGTTTGCATCAATTCATATAACTGTAAGGTTACATTAGAGCTACACTTAAAGCAAACTCAAAATCAGGATTTTCGGGTTCAATTTAACTCTAAAGCTCGATCTAATGCGTGTTTGGACCAAGTTCCACTATGTTATAACGAGGCAGATGCGGATACAACAGCAAGCAGCCAGTCAGGTGCATCTCAAGGATTACGTGTGGACAGACAGGTAGAAGAGAGGGAAGAAGGGGGAGGAAACATTATGCGATTCAGGATGGGAAGGACAAACTTACGGCGCTGCCCCGAACCTGGCACAATCACCGCGAGCATACGACTTATTCCCAGGACCGGGCCGGGATGCCGCTGGCATTTGTGCAGCGAGACAAGCCCGACCGTTAGGAAAGCCAGGAGTGAAATCCACATAATGCAGTTTTGTTCCCCTCGGAGGTCGAACATGGTCTCGGCGCAGAAGCTCGTCGCGGAGTCGCCAACCCTGTAGAGACCACGGCGGAGGCGGCAGGAGGATGAACTATTACCCCCACCGAGACGCAGGTAGGAAGCAATGGAGCTGGAACGGCAGCCCAGCCGCATGTTAGGGCGAGCAGGGCCATCCCTTGGCCGAAATCGCAGGACGAGGGCGGCAGAAGCGGCGCCCTGCTTTTCCAGAGAAACTCTCCATCCGCCTCGGCGCCCCGCTTAACTTTCTTGGATGCCGCTGCCGCCGCCTGTTGACAAAAGCCTTTTGTCCGCCTCTCCTCCGAGGTCCGCTGTTCTGGCAACCAAAATCAAGTTTCTAGCAGAGGAATTAGAAAAAAGAAAGGAAAGTGAAGAACGAAAGCGTATCTGTGCCAAGATCGCTCTTCTCTGATCCCCGGCGGGTTGGAGAAATTGTCGAAGAATGGCGCGGGTGCTTCGGCATCGAAAGGCTGGTTTGATGCCGGTGGAGCTCCCGGCCGGCTGCTCTCTTCCCTTCCCTTCTCTTTCAGCAGGTTAGAGCAAAACTGAAGAGACGTGAAGGAGGGACGACGGAGAGTGGGTGGAGAGCGGGGCGTAGACGTGTCTTCAGACGCTCTTTGTTTCGTAGCAGCGGCTCAGGCTCTCGCCCCTGCCTCTATTGTTCCATTCTGGGCTGCAAAGCCGCGAGCTGCTCTCTCCGCCCTCCGCTCTGTTGGTGCTTGACAATCAACCCACGCTCTGCTCTTTGAAAACAGCCTAAAGCTCAGATTAGACTTCTCCGTCATTGCCCGTCAGCGAATGTACGCGTCTCTCGTTCGGAGACGATTACATAGCTGCTTCGTATAACGTCTGTGAATGTTAACTTTCTGGCTAGGGGGCGCTCAAACAGCATAGGACAAGAACTTGGATTAACCAATCAGCACTCAAGACGCTCACCTCAGCACAATGCACAGTTGGATTTGGGAGGTGTTTGTGTTGGCCATTTGCAGTGTACAACTTCTTTGCAGTGTAGGCATTGCTTCAAATCTATGTTGCGAAGAGGTTGATGAGCCAATGCAAAGACCTTCCAAATCCCAACTACATTGTGCAGAAGTGTGCATCCTGCACAGATTGGTTCACCCAACTTCCTCCTCTCTGTTATACTGTTTGAGCATCCCCAGCCTAGCCAGAGTGTTAACATTCGCAGACATATAACTAAAACAGCTGTGCAACCATCTCCAAATGACAGACAGATACATTTCCTGATGTGCTGTGACAGATAAATCTAATCCAGGTTTAAATCAAGTTAAAGCCACCTGTGTCCAGCATGTTGATTTCATCTAGAACAGGGGTAGGCAACCTCAGCTCTTTTATGGCTCATGGATTTCAACTCCCAGAATTCCTGAGTCAGCTCAGGAATTCTGGGAGTTGAAGTCCATGAGTCATAAAAGAGCCGAGGTTGCCTACCCCTGATCTAGAAGATCAACTCTTTACCAGAAGAGTAAAACAAAAAGTTGCAGTAGCTGAACAATGGGTCCCTCCCTCCTGCATTCTGAATAGTAATGCAGTGGGCAAAAATGTAGAAAGCCCAGTTTATGAAACCACACCTATTGAACTTATCCCTGTTTGATGGTTTCCCCAAGACAACTCTGCCACCAAAATGGATTCCAACCAGTTCACAAGGAAAAAGAAATCAAGCTTAACCTAACATGAAAAGCTTTTTCTATAAAAGAGGTATAGTTGAACAGCATATAGTTATTTCTTGATTGTGTAATTTCAAGCAAAATCTTGAAAGGGGTTGTGAAGCTGGAAATGGGATAGTATGAAGGATTATGTTTGTTTCTTCTGCTTGTCAGTTCTGATCTCTGGTGTTAAGGTTGATAAAATATAATTAGTAGTAGGAAGCCAACATGGCAGGATATCCATTCTCCATGATTTTATGAGTGGGAGGCATGAAAATTACACTGTTAGTAATTTATTTATTTGAAGTGATTGCTTCATGTTGCCTTAGGGTAAATCAGGCCTGTATAATTCTTACATCAGCCAGAAAGTAGGTTTTGCTGCATTTATAAACAATGCTGTGAAATAATTCCCATTCAGTATAGTGGAATTCACTTCTACTATCTTAACCTGGATTAAACTCAGTATGTTTTGGACTAATTATATTGTACAAGTTAGTCAGCTTTAAAATTGTAACTAAATCTAGCTTCAACTCCTTCCTAGATTGCAACTTCACAAGCCAGTTTTTAACCATGGTTTCAAGTCAGAAGCCTGATTCAGGAATTTCTTTAAGCTATAAATAATGATCAGCAAACTACAGTGACATGGTTTACATTATGTTAAATGAAATGAAATATTTTACACCTTAACACAATGTATAAATGCAGACAGAATATTTTCTTCAAGTTCTTATAGAACATCTTGTTGTTGTTAGTTGCGAAGTCGTGTCCGACCCATTGCGACCCTATGGACAATGTATAGAACATCTACATCCCAGTATTTACTCTGGTTCAATGATTGACTCATTCCTAATAATTCTACGCCAGAAATAGGTCAGGTGTCACACTGGATATGTTGCGAGCTAACCAAAAGGCTTTGCGGGACCCTGGGCGGTGAGAAGGGAGCAGAAAGCTCAGATAGCTGCTGCCGGTTTGGGCATGGCGGGTGTAGACCGGGGGAAGGGAAGAAAAGGAGAAGGAGAAAGGGAGTGGGGATGGTTGTTCTTGCTGTTGGGGAGAGACCAGGTGAAGTCGAAAAGAATTGGAGTTTTAGGTGATTCCTCTCCTTTGGAGTAGTGAGAAGGAGAAGAAGAGAGAGAAAGAGAGAATGGGGTATTATTGCTTTCTTTTGCAAGGAGATATTTATTAATATTTAATTTAATTTAATTTATTAATATTTCTATACCGCCCTTCTCCCTGAGGACTCAGGGCGGTGTACAGGGCAAGAATAAAACACAGAAATGTACAAAAATTAAAAGATAATTAAATGCATGCCCGATTAAAATACAATTGATACATAGTAAAAACCCCAATAAAAATGATAAAAAACCCCACCAATCCCCCCTCAGGCCAGGCCGGCTTGCTCGAACAAGTATGTTTTCAGATCGCGGCGAAAGGAGCGCAGATCGGGCGCCGTCCGGAGCTCAACCGGTAACTGGTTCCATAGCTCCGGGGCGCCCACAGAGAAGGATCTCCCCCTGGGGGCCACGAGACGGCATTCTCTGACCGGTGGCACCCTGAGGAGGCCCTCTCTGTGGGAACGCACAGGGCGCAGGGAGCTTGATGCCGGCAGCAGATGTTCCCTGAGGTACTCCGGCCCCATGCCATGGAGGGCTTTGAACACCATTACTAGCACCTTGAATCTCACCCGGAAGACAACTGGCAACCAATGCAGCTCACGGAGCAGAGGTGTCACATGGGAGTATCGGGAGACTCCCAACACAACTCTCGCGGCTGCATTCTGTACCAGTTGGAGCCTCCGGGTGGTCCTCAAGGGAAGCCCCATGTAGAGAGCGTTGCAGTAGTCTAGACGAGAGGTCACGAGCGTGTGAGTGACCGTGCATAAATCATCCCGGCTTAGATAGGGCCGCAACTGGCGCACCAGGCGAACCTGGGCAAAAGCCCCCCTAGTCACGGCCACCATGTGATCTTCCAAGGTAAGCCGCGAATCTAGGAGGACTCCCAAGTTGCGAGCCCTATCTACGGGGGGTAATAATTCACCCCCCATAGAAAGAGATGGAATATCCGAATAGACCCGGGATGAAGGTATGCAAAGCCACTCGGTCTTGTCGGGGTTGAGTCGAAGTCTGTTCCTCCCCATCCAGACCCGAACCGCCTCCAGGCAACGGGACATCACGTTGAGGGCATCACTGGGGTGGTTTGGGGTAGAAAGAAAAAGCTGGGTATCATCAGCGTACTGATGATACTTAACTCCAAAGCCACGAATGATCTCACCCAGTGGTTTCATATAGATGTTGAACAGGAGAGGCGAGAGGACCGACCCCTGAGGAACTCCACAAACGAGAGACCTCGCGGTCGACCTCTGCCCTCCTGTCAACACCGACTGCGAGCGTCCCTGGAGATAGGAGGAGAACCACTGTAAAACCGTGCCTCCCACTCCCAATCCCCTGAGACGCCGCTGCAGGATACCATGGTCGATGGTATCGAAAGCCGCTGAGAGGTCTAATAGGACTAGAACAGAGGAATGACCCCTGTCCCGAGCCCTCCAGAGATCATTTACCAGCGCGACCAATGCCGTCTCCGTGCTGTGCCCGGGCCTGAAACCTGATTGGTACGGGTCTAGATAATCCGCTTCATCCAGGACCAAAGGGAGCTGATGCGCCACCACACTCTCAACAACCTTCACAAGAAAGCGAAGGTTGGAGACCGGACGAAAGTTGTTCAATACATCTGGGTCCAAGGCAGGCTTCTTGAGGAGGGGCCTCACCACCGCCTCTTTCAAGACGGCAGGGAAGCTACCCTCACTCAAAGAAGCTGATATAACTGCCTGGAACCTGCTGCGTGTCCTCTCCCGGGCTGCATAAACCAGCCAGGAAGGGCACGGGTCCAATAAACATGTGGTGGAGCTCAGATATCCCGAGCAAGGGGAAGAGTGAGAGTGAAAGTGAGGAAGTTGCCTGGAGCGCTGAACCAGGTTTTAACTAGAAAGGAAAGGGGGGTGGATTTGGCATAGAGAGAGACCTGGGACGACAGGTCCACACAGAAGAGAAGAAGAAGCAAGCCACTACCGCTTCGGTGACCACCAGCCATCCAAACTGTTAAATAGCGGGTTCTTTGGCGCAGGAATGAAGACGCATAACTGAGTACAGGGTAACTCATAGTTTATTTCATGCAGAAATAATATATAGTCTAGCCCCTAGGCAGCAGCCAATAGGTTTGAATCAACCATTGCCGCCTGGAGATAGCCAATTGCAGCACAGGAGACTTGTAGTCTTGGTTGTTGGAGAGCCGTTAGCTGCTCTAGCAACCCACATGGTATTCCTCAAGAGCCCAGTACATAACACCCTCCCCTCTTAGAACAGACCATAATAACACCAATTAGTCTCAACAATTATCAAGACTCATTATCCAAACACACTAAATTAAAAGAGATAATAATAATAATAAAAAATAAAAAAACAATATAGGTTACAATGTTATTAAACAACGACTGAATGAATAGTTTTCAAAGATGGCACTTTTAAACAGTTACATCACAGCATTAGTTTCCGTAGTATAGTGGCAAACAGGAATTACAACAATATATAGCTCTTTATTTTACAATGTAATCTGCAAGTTATGAAGGAGGCTTGTGTGCCCAGAGGAACGTCTCAGAGTTCTCATCACTTTGTGGTCTACCAGCTTACCCAGTGGGCTGGGCAGACTTGTGTCCCTTTGCACTCCTGAGTCAAGGGGATTCGATGCATTCTGGCTGGCCTCTCCAGGTTGGCCCACCCCAGAGTCAGATTGTTCAGCAAATTAGGCACAGCGGTTGCTGAAGTTCGATTTGCTTGCTCCTTCAGGGGATCCATGTTGCATTCCAGGGCTCCCCAGTTCTCCCTCCGGTTCCACCTCAGTTAAGAAGGAAAGTTCTGATAGTCCATGTGAGGACTGGCTTGGTCGCAAGTTTGAGGACCTTGGGAGGAACTTATGATGCAGTCCTCACTTAGTGGCCGTTCTGGAAACCGTTTCCTGAGCTGATCAATGTGTCATCTGACAACTCGCCCTCCCTCTAATCCCACTTCATAAGATAGGGTTCCAGATGCTTTGGTAATTTGACCAGGAACCCACAGATTCCCATGACCATGGTTCCTGGCCCAAACCCAATCGCCCATGTGCAGCCCCCTTGGGGGTTTTGGTCGAGAGGCTTCTGCTGCCACTCTATCTGGATGCAACCTGTCCAGTTTAGTGATCAAACGCCTCCCCCAATGTAGTTCTGCAGGACTTTTGCCTGTAGCAATGCAGGGCATAGAATGATGGCAGAGTAAAAAATCTGCCAATCTGTGATGCCAGTCACCTGTGACAATGTGCTTGAGTGATTCCTTTGTTGTCCTCACCATGCATTCAGCTTGACCATTAGAAGATGGATGAAAAGGCACAGACATTGCATGTCTGATGAGATTAGTTCTAAGGAAGGCCTGAAATTCAGCAGCAGTGAATTGGGTCCCATTGTCTGAAACTAAGACATCTGGCAACCCATGTGTGGCAAAGAGTTTTCTCAGCACCTGGATGGTCCTAGCAGTAGTCATGTTAGGAACTGGAATTACTTCCAGCTATTTGGAGTGGCTATCCACTACTATAAGGAAGAGCTGTTCCTGAAAAGGCCCAGCATAGTCTATGTGAACCCTAGACCAGGGAGTGTGCATTTCCTCCCACCTGTTAACTGGGGCCTGTAGCATTTCAGGCCTAGATTGCTGGCATGTATAACATCCATGGACTTGAGCCTCAATGTCCTTATCAATGCCAGGCCACCAGAGGTAGCTTCTAGCTAAAGCTTTCATTCTGACAATGCCTGGATGGCCTTCATGTAATGATTGTAAAACCCTGTCTCTTAGGGAAGTGGGAATTATGACTCTATTTCCCCATAAAATGCACCCTTTATGGGCAGATAACTCATGCCTCCTGACAAAATAGCTCTGAAATTCTGAGCCTGGACTTTTATCCAACCAGCCTGTGTATATCCATGACAACACTCTAGTAAGTATTTTATCTGTGGCAGTTTCAGCAGCAATGTCCCCTGATGGAGGGGAAATTCAGGTATGTCCTATATGGACAATATTCTAGCAGCTGGAGCCAGATCTGGATCCATTAGTGGCAGTGGTAGTCTGCTGAGGCCATCAGCATGGCCCATGTCCTTGCCCAGTTTGTGAATTAATGTAAAATTGTATGCAGATAGGAAAATAGACCATCTCAGCATTCCTGGAGATAGTATGTGGGGGGTTTGTTTATCTGTTGTGAAAAGTCCCAACAGAGGTTTGTGGTCAGTGTAGACCATGAAATCCCTGCCATATAAATAGTCATGGATTTTTTTTTAATCCAGCAATGATGGCTAGGGCCTCTTTGTCAATCTGAGCATAGTTGCACTCAGCAGAGGACAATGTCCTTGAGTAAAATGCTATAGGAACCTGTTTTCCATTTTTTTCTATGTGACTTAAAACTTCCCCTACCCCAGAGGGAGATGCATCACATGCAAGACATACAGGTTTAGACTCTTTGTAGTGAGTTACAGTGGACTTTTCTGACAATAGTGCTTTTAAGTCCTGGAAACTTTTTTCATGTAAGTTAGTCCATTTCCATGGAGCTTTCTTATCTAGAAGCCTGTGGAGGGGCTCTGCTATTGCGGCCTTATGAGGTAGAAATGTGTGATAGAAATTTAGGAGACCCAAAAATGCTTATAGGTCTCCTTTTGATTTGGGCCTAGGAGCCATTTTAATGGCCTTCAGCGGGGTGAATGCCGTTAGCATCAATTTGGAAACCCAGGAATTCTGTTGAAGAAACCCCAATACTACACTTGTTCTTTTTTAATTTGAGGCCTGCTTCGCGAAGCCTCTGCAAGACAGCCCTGAACCTACTGGCCAACACTTCTGGGGATTCCCCTGCAATAAGAACATCATCAAAATAAGGGCAGACGCCCTGAATACCCTTGAGTGTACGCTCCATGATTCCCTGAAAAATGCCTGGTGCAACACTGACTCCAAGCTGTAAGCGTTTAACTTTGAAAGCCTCCCTGTGAGTCATGATCGTTTGAGCCGTGGCTGTGGCCGTGTCAACCTGCAATTGCTTATAGGCCTGTGCTAAATCAAGTTTAGCAAAAATAGTACCCCCTTGCAAGGAGGCTAAAATATGGTTGACCACTGGGACCTGGTAAGCGTGTTGCTTGAGGGCTTTATTTAAAGTGCATTTATAGTCAGCACAAATGTGAATTTCCCTGTTGGGTTTAAGTGGAGTGACTATAGGAGTTTCCCACTCCCCACCATCAACAGGCTGTAACACGCCCTGTTCTACAAGCTTATCAATTTTATGTTTTAAGGCAAAGGGGACCCTATGAGGCTTAACCCTGATTTGAACTACATTGGGATCTAGCTTAAATGAGATAGGCGGGCCTGTTTATGTTCCTAGGGTTGAATCAAAAACATCCACATATTCCTTGCATACTGGTGCGAGGTCTATAGTTTGTGTCTGGTTTATGCCAGTAATCTGAATACCTAAGGCATCAAACCAATCGAGTCCAATGAGACTCGTTCTCTGGCCCCCTACTACTATTATATCCAAGTGCCCCAAAAACCCTTTAAACTTTACCAACAAAGTGGCTTCTCCCTTAACTTTAACGTGAGCATTTTGAAAGTCCATTAGGATTATACCTGAGGGTCTTAGTTTGGCCCAATTGTTACTGCACCAACACACAAAGTTAAAAGTATCTTGAGCAATAATTTAGGCTGCAGAGCCAGAGTTCAATTCTATCTTACATGGAATTCCTTGTAGCTCTACCATGAGCTTAAGTTTGGATTTGAGGGGGGTGTCAAGCCCCGGTGCAGCATACGCTTTTATGGCTTCTGAAAAACCCCACACTAACTGGACCCTGGGCCCCAGTACCTCTCCTAGTCAGTTCTTCCAACTGGTGTTTGGGTGGCCGGTCTCTGTGGCGGTCTCTGCAAACTACTGCGATGTGGCCTGTCCTTCCACAAGGTCTGCACATGGCTGATCGAAATGTCCAATTGGCACAAAAATGGTTGCTGCTGCACCCCTTACATCTCTGTAAGAGAACTGCCTTGTAACTGTCCTCTCGCTGCTGGCTGTTGCAGTGTTGTGCGTTGGGTTGCTTTTGGAGTCGGTTGATTTCAGGTTCTTCCTCAGAAGATTCTTCGGTGCATTTGGCATCCTCAAGGTGGACCATTTCTTCAAACTTTGTTGATTTGGCTGGCTGTACTGTTTGAACTGTGCCCCCGGCTTCGTCGGCCATCACTTCGTCTTGTGCTTCAGAAAATGTTAAGTTTGGCCTAGCAAAGAGTCTCTGCTGAAGCGTTCTGTCCCATAGGCTGCAGATGAGCCGGTCTCGTAGTCGCTCTTCTAAATTTGAAAATTTGCATAGGCATGCGGCATGCCTTAGGCCCGCTATGAATTCCAAAGGTGATTCACCGGGTAGCTTCACTCTTTGGTCAAACTTAAACTGCCAAGCCATTTCAGACATCTTGGGCTGGAAATGCCTGGTTAGCTTCTTTTTGAGATCTGAGTAGGAGACTGCTTCAATTGGTGTCGGCGCAAAAAGGTTCTCGGCCAAAGGTTACTGGGCCATACACGCAGAGTAGCATTGCAGCCTTCAGTCCTTCTTCCACGATCTGATTGGCCCTGAGGTAGTTTTCTACTTGTGATAAATATGATGGCCATTCCTCTGGCTGTTTCACATCGAATTCTCAGAGTTTTCCGACATTCGGCATTCTTTCTTGCTGGTTCCTGCGTTCTTCCGAATCTTGCTTCTAGGCTCAGGGAATGAGTCTACTGAGCACGAGGTCGCTAGCATAGCTTGCTAGCCAACCTTGAGAGAGGAGGGGGGGAAATGCCTTTTCCCTCTGGTGTGCACTGCCTTTCCCTCATAGACTTCAACTCTTTATTCAGTGAAGCAAGATCCCACCTTCGTTGCCACTGTTAAATAGAGGGTTCTTTGGTGCAGGAATGAAGATGTGTAACTGAGTACAGGGTAACTCATAATTTATTTCGTGCAGAAACTGTACTGGGGAAATGGTTGCAACTAGCCGCAATATATAGTCTAGCCCCTAGGCGGCAGCCAATATGTTTGAATCAACCATTGCCGCCTGGAGATAGCCAATTGCAGCACAGGAGACTTGTAGTCTGGGTTGCTGGAGAGCCATTAGCTGCTTCAGCAACCCACGTGGTATTCCTCAAGAGCCCAGTACATAACACAAACATTGATCACTACCACCTGTGTATGCTATAAACATTGTGGGGCAGAGTGAGCTGCAGAGTGTTGATTATCTCCGCTCGTGGTTTCTGCTGCTGCTTGGAGCTGGGAAGTTCTTTCCACACTGCTACCGACTATTGACTATTATTGCTACGACTGCCTGAGGCTGTTAAATACTGTTATGCACTGACCGCCATGTTTAGGGGTCGGTCACCTTTGTTCCTGCAACCCTCCCCCCCGATGATGAGAACTTGCCATCTCTTCACTCTGCATGAGCTCCTGCTGAAACTGGACATTCTGTCAACACCTTGAGAGCACAGCTTTTGAGCGGGACTAAAGGGGGAGGGTTAGGAGGGCCTGTGCTTTGAGACAGAGAGGGACTGGCCCATAGCTTCCAAGCTGACTTTCACACCTAAAGCAAGACTAGAATTCAGGGTCTTCCAGTTATCTAGCCTGGTGCCTTAACTCTAGACTAAACAGGCCCCTGAATATGTTTTTAATATCCAAATATGTACTTATATCTACAATCACAGCCTCTTTGGATCACACAGTAAGCAAAGATTCTAAAGCTAGTATCTTCTGAAACTTCCTCTCCCCCCTTTGAGAAAAAATATCCAAGAAATCCCAGTCCCATCAATGCAGGTAGTCCTCGACTTACAGCCACATTTGACCCCAAAATATCTGTTGCTAAGTGAGATAGTTGTTAAATGAATTTTGCCTCATTTTTATGACCTTTCTTGCCACAGTTGTTAAGTGAATCACCACAGTTGTTAAGTTTGTAACATGGTTGTTAAATGAATCTGGCTTTCCCATTGACTTTGCTTGTCAGAAGGTCACAAAAGGTGATTATATGAACCTGGGACATTGCAGGCATCATAAATATGAGTCAGTTGCCAAGCAATTTTGACAACATAACCATGGGGAGGCTGCAACAGTTGTAAGTGTGAAAGATGGTCATAAATCACTTTTTCAGTGCTGTTGTAACTCCAAAAGGTCACTAAATGAACTGTTGTAAGTCGAGAACTATCTGTATGCATCATCATATAAAGTTTACCCTCTCACTGTTGCCTTCATCCCCCCCAGGAGCAAATAGCATTTGGGTGCAAACCCCGAGCTGCCCAAAATTTTTCTGCCTCTCGTTTATATCAAAATGAATTCTCAGCTATACTGACTTCCTCCAGACCACAAGAGATCTCTGCTTGAATGAGATTTATAATTGTGGAGTGCCTTCAAGACTATATCCCATTCAAATGTATTACACAGCTTAATATGTAACAGGATACTGAAAACAATTAGCATTGTTATTCAGTTTATTAAGGCCCATAATTAGCAAGTCCTGATTTATATCTGGAAGCCACTATAATCTAGATCATATTACTTGTCTGGCCCATTACTGTTTACTTTGATTGCAGTTATTTTCTCCCAACCTCTTATACAGTATATAGCTGATTAGTGCATACAGCTTAACTGGGATTATCCACGTGGGTTTAGCATAGAGCTGTAATAGTTCTTCTCATACTTCCAATAATAGACATTATTGCTAGATACTCCCAAAGTGAAAGAAAAGAGAATAGAAAATAAAGGGCCATGTATTTTTCTTCTCACTCTTAGAAGTGAGTAATAAATAAAATTCTTTCTGTCTTTTCCCATACTAATTCTTCTAACAATTATTAATTATGGATGTCTTCATTCATATCCCTCTGTGAAGCTGAACATAATGCTTTTTCTTCCATTTCCTGTAAATCATTTTAAATAATAATTCAGTAAGTCTTTATAGGCTAATTTGGATTAAGGATACAAGCAAAGAAAAATGCATGGATGGTTTTCCACATTACACATTTAATATTCTGACAGTGCTTGATGAGCAAACATCAATGAACAAAGGTTTCTTTTAATAGATGAATGAATGGAAAGTACCTTCTTTCAAATCAAGGAAGCTCCCTCCCTTTCCCCCAGGTATTTACTCCAATAAAATGTTGGCTGAACTCACATACATGTAACAATAAGGCAGATTTTGTAAAACTGGGTTACTGAATAGGTCATAATAGGCTGGTCCACTTATAAGGGTAAATTAAAAACAAACCAATTACAGCTTGTGACTTAGCCACTGATCTCTGAGTTTACATACTATACTGCATTTTGGGTCTAGGACAGTTTTTTTTGGCATTTTGGAATATTTTCTCTCTAGACATACATAGTATCCAATTCATGTTATCTAAATTATACCTATTTGAACATTCTTGTCATGCAACAAACTATGCCAAATGAGGCTTATTACAAACCAAAATTAAGTACCATGGCTTATCATGTTAATAAAAAATAAGAGAATTACAGAGTTGGAAGAGATCTTGGAGGTCTTCTAGTCCAATCCCCTGCTCAAACAGAAGACTCTATACCAGAGGTCCCCAATCTTTTGGGCACCAGAACCAGTTCTGTGAAGAAAGGTTTTTCCACGGACCAGAGAGTGTGTGGTTTTGTCTGCTGCCTGTATCCCACGGATGGGGCTTTACCGTACTTGTTTCTGAGGACCAGTTGCTGGCATGCTGGTTGGGGACCCCTGCTCTATACCATTTCAGACAAATGGTTGTCCAGTTTCTTCTTAAAAATTTTCAGTGATGGATCACCCACAACGTCTGGAGGCAAGCTGTTCCTTTCATTAATTTGTTCTCACGGTTAGGAAATTTCTCCTTAGTTCTAGATTGGTTCTCTCCTTGATTATCTTAATTAGATTAGAATGCATTGATTCATAATTCAAAATAACTCTTCAAGTAACTACACTGTACAAGAAGCAGAAACTATAAAAACCCAATACCTTTAACAAAGATCTATACTCCTAAAATGAATATAGATCATTTCAGTTGTTTAATTTAACAGAAATGCTTTTTGATTAATTGCAATCTATATTTAGAATTAAGTGTCTGGTGAACTATTTTATTGGAAAGGTGAGAAAATAACAATATATAACTCACAGTATATAATGTTTGTTCTCACTTGTACAGAGTGTGTACTCATAACAATATCAACTCATACAATTGCCAACTTTCTTTCCTTAAAAATATACTTAATTATGTTTTAATCTTAGTGAAGTTTCAGAGAAAGTTTTTATGTAGTAACTAATTTGAATTTGATTAATCTCAGTAAGAAATTACCAGGTTTCAGTCCTAAACACAGAAATATGCTCTACCAATCTTTGAATTTAATTGAAATGTAAAAACACTGCAGAATATTGGTTATCTATTTTATTACTGCTGTCGACTTTAGAATGAGCATTGCTGCAGCCATTTTTTCCTTTTCATTCCTAGTTGCCACATAGCACGGAGGGAGGGGGGTTTGCCAGGTGTTGTACTAGACAAAACAGACTTTCTCTCTTCAACTTTCTCTCATGGGAACCAAGGTCATAGGCTGCTCCCAAGACTGCAGGCTGGGCATTTCATGAAAAGCCCGCCAACAAGCTGAATGGGGAAACGTAGTTGCTTGCATAGTGTTAGGGGTGGGATTTCTTAACTTTGTATTGGGGAATTGTTATGCATCTCTTCAGACTCGGTTTCACTTTTCAAGTGCCAATACTCTGTATCAATAAACATGTTCTTTGAGGAATTGCAAGCCTCAGAGTTCTATTTTATTTGTCTCTGTAGATCAGAACCATGACAACTGCAGTACAAAATAAATAATGCAACAAATGTTCTGAACTTAAAACATTTTGGAATCAAATCAAATCAATCTTCATTTGGTCATAGACCAGCAAATAAAACAACTAATTAAGATAAAATAAAAATTATAGTTATATTAAAATATCTTAAAGGAGTTAAAGTTAATACTATGTTGTACTGTGCAAATTATAGAACAGTAAGTACTTGGCTGTGGTCAAGAGAATAAAATCAGATTGAAAATAACATCTTGTGGTACAACAAATTGGAACAACCAGGAAATTTAGTAAAGAGTGGAAATAATAATTCTTGGTGAGCTTCTGCACAGGGAGGACAACACAGAATAGCATATTTATTGATGCAACTATTTGTCCACCACATATACTCAATCTCTGTACAGAGGGGATTTTTTGGTATCTTTCCTTGGTAACAGTTGTTGGAAAATATTTCAGAAAGTTGTGTTAATTTAAGTGCCTGTGTTAATTTAAATTCTTCTGATTATCTATATCATTGTGAGTCTCCCTGCTTTTTTCTGAAATAAGAATGTGTTGAGATATTCAAAATACTATCACTGTTGAAATTATATTTTAACCATCTTGTTTAACTAAACTGAATGAAAGAAATTAATCAATTTAAGCACTTCAAAATTCAACCACAGAAAATCTTCCCTGTGAGCATTTATTTATTTATTTAATTGGATTTATATACCGCCCCTCTCCAAAGGGACTCGGGGCGGTGTACAGGGCAATTAAAACACTATAAACAACACTTAATGTATAAAAATTAAAATGAAATTAAATCAAATAGCCCTAAACAATAAACACATTCTAAAATTTAAATTTTTTAAAAATTTAAGATCTAAAATCCCAGTCCCTCAGTCCAGGCCGGCAAGTTCAAATAGCCAAGTCTTCAGGTCGCGGCGAAACGAGCGAAGGTTGGGAGCCATCCGGAGCTCAACCGGAAGCTGATTCCAGAGGGCAGGCGTGCCCACAGAGAATGCTCTCCCCCTGGGGGCCACCAGTCAACATTCCCTGACCAACAGCACCCTGAGGAGGCCCTCTCTGTGGGAGTTCACAGGACAATGGGAAGTTAACGCCGGCAAAAGGTGCTCCCGTAAATAACCTGGACCCATGCCATTTAGGGCTTTATAGGTCATCACCAGCACCTTGAATCTCACCTGGAAGACAACTGGAAGCCAATGCAGCTCGCGGAGCAGAGGTGTTACATGGGAGTATCGGGAGACCCCCATCACAACTCGCGTGGCCGCATTCTGCACCAGTTGGAGCCTCCGAGTGGTATTCAAGGGCAGCCCCATGTAGAGAGTGTTGCAGTAGTCTATCCGAGAGGTCACGAGTACATGAGTGACTGTGCGTAGGGCATCCCAGTCCAAATAGGGCCGCAACTGGCGCACCAGGTGAACCTGGGCAAAAGCCCCCCTGATCACAGCTCCTATATGATCTTCAAAATTGAGCTGTGAATCAAGGAGGACACCCAAGTTGCGAGACCTATCTATGGGGGGTAATACCTCACCCCCTATAGATAAAGATGGAGTAGAATGGACAACCCGAGATGCCGGTATGCACAGCCACTCGGTCTTGTCAGGATTTAGACGAAGCCTGTTCCTCCCCATCCAGACCCTCACCGCCTCCAAGCAATGGGACATCACAGAGAGGGCATCACTGAGTTGATCTGGGGTGGAAATAAAAAGCTGGGTATCATCACCATACTGATGTTACCCCACCCCCAAAACACGAATGATCTCACCCAGCGGCTTCATATAGATGTTGAACAGGAGAGGCGAGAGGACCAACCCCTGAGGAACTCCACACATGAGAGGCCTTGAGGCCGACCTCTGTCCCCCTGCCAACACCGACTGCGAACGGCCCAGAAGGTAGGAGGAGAACCACTGTAAGACAGTGCCACCCACTCCCAACCCCCTAAGGCGCCGCAGTAAGATACCATGGTCGATGGTATCAAAAGTCGCTGAGAGGTCTAATAGGACTAGGACAGAGGAGCAACCCCTGTCCCAAGCCCGCCAGAGATCATTTACCAGTGCGACCAATGCTGTCTCTGTGCTGTACCCAGGCCTAAAGCCCGATTTCCCTCTGCCGCACATATTATAGATTGAAATTACCTCTCATGAATGTAAGGTGTACTTTATCATTATTCACTATCAGCAGAATTATGTATACAGGGAATCCTTGACTTATAACAGTTCATTTAGTGACAGTTGAAAGTTACAACAGCAGTGAAAAATGTGACTTATAATCATTTTTCACAATTACGTCCTTTGCAGCACCCCTATGATCATGTGATCAAAATTCAGATGCTTGGCAACTGATTCATATTTATGACAATTGCAGTGTCCTGGGGTCATGTGATCACCTTTTGCGAGCTTCTGACAAGCAAAGTCAATGGGGAAGCCAGATTCACTTAACAACCCGGTTATTAACTTAACAACTGCACTGATTCACTTAACAACTGTGGCAAGAAAGGTCATAAAAATGGGGCAAAATTCATTTAACAACTGTCTTACTTAGCAACTGGGTTACTAACTTATTAACTGCAGTGATTCATTTAACTGTGACAAGAAAGATCATAAAATGGGGCAAAACTCACTTAACAAATGTCTCATTTAACAACAGAAATATGGGGGTCAATTGTGGTCGTATGTCAAAGACTATCTGTATTTACTTAACTTAAGTAAATCTCATTATGTTTCAGTGGGGCTTATAGCCTAGCAATCCTTGTTTGGAGGTGCAGCTTTATATAATAATAATAATAATAATAATAATAATAATAATAATAATAATAATAATAATAATAATAATAATAATAATAATAATAATAATAATAATCATCTGTGCTCTTAATTTGAGAGAAGATAATAATAATAATAATAATAATAATAATAATAATAATAATGAAGAAGAAGAAGAAGAAGAAGAAGAAGAAGAAGAAGAAGAAGAAGAAGAAGAAGAAGAAGAAGAAGAAGAAGAAGAAGAAGAAGAAGTAGTTGGAAGGGACCTTGGAGGTCATCTAGTCCAACCCACTGCTCAGGCAGGAAACCCTATACCATTTCAGACAAATGGCTGGCCAGTCTCTTCTTAAACACTTCCAGTGTTGGAGCATTCACCACTTCTGGAGGCAGGTTGTTCCACTGGTTAGTTGTTCTAACTGTCAGGAAGTTTCTCCTTAGTTCTAGGTTGCTTCTCTCCTTGACTAGTTTCTATCTGTTGCTTCTTGTTCTGCTTTCAGCTGCTTTGGAGAATACCTTGACTCCCTCTTCTTTGTGGCAGCCCCTGAGATATTGGAACACTGCTATCATGTCACCCCTCACCGTTTTCTTCATTGAACTATACATACCCAATTCCAGCAACTGTTCCCTATATGTTTTAGCCTCCAGTCCCCCAATCATCTTTGTTGCCCTTCTCTGTACCCTTTCTAGAGTCTCAACACCTTTTTTACATCGTGGTGACCAAAACTGGATACAGTATTCCAAGTGTGGCCTTACCAAGTACTTCATGTGATCTTGATTCTATCCCTCTGTTAATGCAGCCTAGCACTGTGTTGGCTTTTTTGGCAGCTGCAGCACACTGCTGGCTCATATTGAAGTGATTGTATACTAGGACTCTGAGACCCCTCTCACAGTTACTACTGTTGAGCAAGGTACCACCTATACTATACCTGTGCATTTGATTTTTCCTGCCTAAATGTAGAAACTTACTTTTTTCACAATTGAATGTCATTTTGTTAGATAGCGCCCAGTGTTCAAGTCTGTCCAGATCTTCCTGTATTTTAAGCCTATCTTCTGGAGTATTGGCTATTCCTGCCAGCTTGGTGTCGTCTGCAAATTTGATGAGTTCCCCATATATCCCCTCATCCAAATAGTTGATGAAGAAGTTGAAGAGCACTGGGCCCAGAACAGAGCCCTGGGGCATCCCACTACACACTTCCTTCCATGTAGATGCAGTTCCATTGAGGACCACACGCTGAGCCAGCTACGAATCCGTCTGGTGGTGATGCTATCTAACTCACAATTTTCTATCTTATCAAGTAGTAGGTTGTGATCTACTTTATCAAATGCCTTACTAAAGTCCAAGTAAATTATATCTACAGCATGCCTCTGGTCCACTAATTTTGTCACTTGGTCAAAGAATGTAATAAGTTTTGTCTGTCATGATGTGTTTTTGACAAACCCATGTTGACTTTTAGTGATGACTTTGTTTGCATCAAGGTGTTCGCTGATTTGTTGTTTGATTGTCTTTTCCAGAATCTTCCCAGGTATTGAGGTCAGACTGATAGGTCTGTAGTTTCCTGAATCTATTTCTTCCCCTTTTTTGAAGATGGGAACTACATCAGCTCTCTTCTAGTCCTATGGTAGTTCCCCAGTGCTCCAGGATCTTTCAAAAATATAGTTTAGTGGTTCTGAGATCACGTCTGCCAGTTTCTTGAGAACTTTGGGGTGTAATCCATCTGGTCCTGGTGATTTGAACTCGTCTAGGCTGGACAGGTGCTCACTTACCATTTTCTTTCCTATCTTAATTTGTGTTTCTATTCTGTTTTTTATGCCACTGATTTTGGTAGGTTGGACTGTTTTTTCCCTTTGTGTAAAGACAGATGCAAAAAACGAGTTAAATAGTTCTGTATCATAGTTGATTGTTTTATTTTATTTATTTTTATGGCTGAAGAATGAACACAGTCTCCATATTTCTCTTAAGGAAAACAGTGAGTATAAAGAATTTGTTTCTCTTAAAACATGTTCACAGTTTGAATTAATATGGCATTAGAATTTTATGTTTTTAATGCCAAAATTAAGAGAAGAGTGAATTAACTATTATGTGAAGGCTAGTAATACCCTTGATTTACAAGCATTAAATAAAATAATAAAATAAGCACCCCAAGTCAATGTTGTACTGTCCTGATCTTTCAGATTTAGCCACCTGCAAAGTGATGCAGAGAAAATTTTTATTCACAACTATGTATTCTTCTCTTTGCAATATCATTGTCACAAGGAGATTACTACCTGCTATCTGATTTCTACATTGCTCTGGTCATTTAATAGGTATTTAATAGGCCTTCCTCCTCCTCTGCTTCTTCTCCCCCCTCCATATTACTGAAGCATGTAAAACAGTTCCCACACTGCTATAACAACAAATGAATGAGACCATAAAATTTGTTGTCTTTAAAATCATTAGGAAAAGTCTTAGGATCCAAAGTAGACAAATTGCTTAAAATCAATGTGAGCTTTAATGAAGTTATATACCTTTTCATTTTGCTAAAGTGACTGCAAAGATGATAGAGACACAATTTTCATGCTCTGTCCAAACTTCATACTGTATGCCTTTGCTTCCTCCCCATCTCTCTGTAAAATCAAGGACCCTAAGAAATACTTCAAAGTGAATTATTTTTTAACTAGAACTTCCAGGTTTTTTAATCCACTCATTCGCTTTAATCAGAAGCCAATCATAACAATGGCTTAGTTAATGCAACTTCTCTTATCCTCAGATCTAATGATTTCAATGTTTTTCAGCGTTAATAGGAACATTCTAAAGGAAAGAATCTAGATACAGCAAAGTAGTTCAAATAACATCAAATTTAGCATCATATTACTACCCAAAGTAGTGTTCCAATAAAAAGAATACAGTATTATATATTGCACAATATTCTTCCCACATATGTTTAATATCATTGGTCCATGTCTGTGAATAAATCTCTTTTTTTTAATTACACGGGATATTCTTATTGGGACAGTAAAAACACTGTGCTTTCATTTTTGACTACTTCAGCACTTTCTTGGTTGAATGTCAACAACAAGCTTCTGTAAATCACGTATTCAGAGTTTGCATGCAAGTTGGTGTCTGCAGCATGATAGGCTACAAAATAGCATGAAGGACAAATAACAGACCACTACCATATTGTAAAGTTCTTTGACCAATATGATCTGATAGTTGAATTAAGTAACTATGCCACATGGTTAAACTTGCATGTTGCATATTTATATACTTTTTTCCCAATTTACTAATGTATGCTAAAATATATTTCTAAGTTTAACATATGATTTTAATCGTATCCAGATTTCTTTTCTGCTGCTTCTTTCAAACTTGTTCTTTATGTCCATACTCCTGATCCCTTTTCCTATCTGCTTTTTCTATTTTCATTCATTGAACAATGATAATTTAACAATATTCTAAACCTGGCATATAGAACAGTTTCTGCTTCTGTCCTCCATAAATAAACTCCCACTCCAATTTTAAAAAGACTTACTTCATTCTACCAACATGAAATTTGCATTTTAATGTTACTAGAAAAAAAAAATAAAGCAGAAAGAGAAGAGATAAAAAACTTTTAAAATATGGCTGGGGTGGAAAGGAAGAAAGAACATAGAAATATAAAGCAATGGAAAATTTAGGGAGCTAAGAATAAACCAATGGGAATGAATGAAAATAGACAAAGGCGTTTTCTTACTGTTAATTATCACCATCCATAATGCAGCATCTATTGCTGCTCAAGAAATGCAAAACTTAGAATCTTAAACAGGAAAATAACAGAGGAAGGGAGGGAGAATGGGTAAACAGTGAAAAAATATGCAGTTTTGGTTACATGTGCATAAATGAAATTACAGACCCAGTAATTAGAAAACTGCAGTAAAAACTGTGAAAATACAATTTTGATGAAAGTTTTGGAATAGTGAGAGTGGTATAATTAAAAGAAGCACCATCACCTAGATCCTAATTTTGACTCTGCAGTGGTAAAACATTTTATTCCAATGATCAGATGTGATATACAATATACTACATATAATATAATATGAGCACTTGATATAATGTCCCCTGCTTTACATCCTTAGAGATTTCAATACAATATTAACATGAAAATCTATCCATCATTGACATATGGATTAAACCCAAGTTTATATCCTTGATTATTCTTAGGGACAAATTTGAGTTTTATATGGGATTTATCATTCATCCTTTTTAGGTTGGAAGAAGCAATGCTTGTTCCAAGTATGTCTACAGGGAGTTCCCTCCAGACATAAAGATTACATTTTTCCTGGGATAACAGGAAGACCATGTTTTTTTATGTGGGTGGAAAATGTGGACTGTCCTTTATCCTTTTGGGAACTGACATCTGGCTAAGTTAATCTATTTCCACCATTCCTTCCTAAAAATGAACAAAATGTTCTGTTGTCTGGTGGAAGAGAGATAAGAAATCCTTTGCAGATTTTCCTAAATCAACAGGCCATTGATATGTACTATTTCTCAGTACTAAGATGATGATTATGATAATAATAAATATATATTTATGATGAATTTCTTACACAAATATTCTTGAATACTGAAAGATTGTTGAACGGTCAGGGACACAAATAACATGCAAGGAATGTGCTCTGAGATATTTCATGATGTGTATCTCATGAATAAGTATGATAGAATTTCTTAGGAAATTGCCCCAAAGAACTCAGTTCATTTGGTAATTCTAAACAGCTTGCATGCAGGGAGGAAAAAGGTGTTTTATACCTTCACTTGTTTGAAAATCAAAGGCCTCAGGCATATGTATAAGAGCAAAGTCCCTCTCTCCTCCTGCTTTCCATTTGTGAGAAGTGCTTAGATACTCAAAAGCCAAAATTTATAGCAACCCATGAAACCTTTAGGTGGCAGGCAAGGGCTGCTGTTAACTTCTACAGGTATAATTATTTTTGTGTTCTTATGGTTTTAAAGTCAGCATTCAAAATATCCAGTTGCTAACTTGTAAAAGCTATTTCCAGCTAAGTACTTTGACTTTTGCAGCATGCATTAAGTTGTGATAGAACTTTTGACATTTTCTCTGTGCTTTATCAAAATAAGATTACTGAAGATTACATGATAGTTAAGAATGAACGTATTGTATATTCTGCCAAAGCAGTCTTTTTTTTCTTTACTTTACTGCCATGTGTTCTCTTGCCAGTTAGCTGTAGCATGCTATCTACAGCAGTTCTAACAATTAGTTGTCTTTTTTTTAGTTTTAATTTTTTCCCCATACTGTTATCAAAGCATTTCTAATACAGTGATTTTGAAAATACTTTGAATTTTGTTTTTCCCCGTACCACAAAAAAACGTGCCACCCCAATTGTAAGTCATGTCCCTCCAAATATAACAACCTTTTATTCCTAAACATTATTCATTCTTTCACCCATGTTAATACAGATGCTTGATAATACAAAGCCCACTAGGTAGACCAAAGCCTCCATTTTCCTTAGCGTCTTGCAACGTTTTCATCTTTATTCTAGCTTTCTTTCCTTGCCATACAAAGTTCAAAATTAATGAATTCAACTCTTGGAAGAATTTTTCCCCAAGTTTTATCAGAATTGTTTGAAATAAGAATAAATCTTAGGCAATACATTCATTTTAACTGTAGCAATTCTTCCTAGTAATGACAATTGTAAATTCTTCCAGTTTTCCAAGTCAAGCTTTATTTGTTTCAATAGCCTTATATAATTGTCTTCTTTTATTGTTGAGCGTTTGGCTGATAAATATATACCCAAATATTTAACCATTTTCACTATCTGTACCTCTGTTGCTTCTGACAATCGGCTTTTTTGCTTATCTGTAAGATTCTTAACTATTATCTTAGTTTTTTCTTTATTTTTAGTCCCGCTAATTCTCCATATTGTTCTATCTTCCCCCACAATTTTGGGATCCTCTCCAAGGGTTCTTCCAAATAAATATTAAATCATCAGCAAATGCTTCTAGCTTATATGTTTCACCCTTTATCCCCAACCCTCAAATTTATGTATCTTGTCTTATATTTTGATTTAAAACTTCCAAAGTGAAAATGAATAACAGAGGGGATAAAGGGCATTCTTGCCTTGTGCATTTCCTTATTTCAAAGCTCTCAGTACAATCTCCATTCACAATCACTTTGGCTGTTTGTTATATATTGTTTTTACCATGTAAATAAAATTCTGTCCAAAGTCCATTATTTGTAATTGATGAATCATAAATTGCCATGAAAGATTATCAAATGCCTTTTGAGCGTCTAAGAATATTAATGCCATTTGTTTCCCTGGATGTAGCTCATAGTATTTTAATACATCTATTATCACTCTTATTTTTAATTTTTCTCTTTGGTAAAAAGCCATTTTGATCTGGGTGTATAAATTCAACTAAATATTTTTTCCAATCTCTCTGCCATTATTGAAGTAAAAATTTTATAATCCACACTAAGCAATGAGATCGGTCTATAGTTCTTAATCTGGGTCAAATCCAAATCTTCTTTTGGTATTAAAGTAATATTTGCTTCAATCCACATCATTGGCATTTTAGCTTCTAATAAAAGTCCATTACAAATGTCTTTCAACGGTTCACTTAATATCTCTTGTAAGTTCTTATATAACTCTGCCAGAAGTCCATCTGGACCTGGTGTTTTCCCATTTTTTTTGTCTCTTTATGACCTCTGTTATTTCCATAATTGTAACCCCTTCGTTTAACATATTTTTAAATGTCTCTGAAATCTTTGGAAGATTACTTTCTTCCAGATATTTTACAGTTTTCTCTCTTGAAGTCTCCTCCTTATCATACAGTTCCTTATAGAATTCCTTAACACATCTTCTTTATTTCCTCATTTTTATATTGTAAATAACCTTTCCCATCGAGTAAATTATGTATCATTTTTCTTTCTTTCTGTTTTTTAAGTTTATAAGCTAACCATCTTCCCGCCTTGTTGGCATTTTCAAAAAAAAAATTGTTTCGCTCTTTTTATCTGCTCTGCCACTTTTTCTAAGTCTAACAAATTTAATTTATGTTTTATTATGTCCATTTCTCTTTTTAAAGTCTGTTTTTGTGGATTCCTTTGCAATTATAATTCTAACTTTCCAAATTCTTCTTTTAATAATACATATTGCTGTTTTCTCTGTTTATTTTTCCTTGCCATATACGTTATAGCTATACCTCTAAAGTATGCTTAGCTGTATCCCATACATTTTGTGCTGTTGTATCTTCTTTTTTATTTTCTTTGAAGAAGAATTCCATTTCTTTTTTTGTTAACTCTATAAATTCTTTTTCTTTTAATATGGAATGGTTTAAAGTCCATCTTGGCCTTTTTTGTATTCCTTTCCAGGTCATTTTCAAAGGATTATGATCTGCCCATATGCCTGTTTCTATTTCAATGTCCTGAACATTCTTTCTCACGTCAGCTGTCATCCAAATCATATTAATCCTTGACCAAGATTTTTAGCTATTTGAATAAAAAGTATATTGCAATTTTTGTGGATTAACTTCCCTCCAAACATCTTGAATTCCAATTTCCTCCGCCATATAAAAAAATGTCTTAGGTAATCTTCCTCTTCCACTTTTCCCAGTTTTGTTACTTTTATAGTCAATTTTTCCATCTATTATTGCATTGAAATCTCCTAGTAGGCAAATATTTTGATACTCCATTTCTATTATTTTTCTATGTAAGTTTTTGTAAATTTTTTCTTGATTATTATTCGGTGCATAAATTGCCACTAATAATATTTGCTTTTGATGCAGATAAATTTCTACCATTAAAATTCTTCCTTCTTCATCTGAATATACCATTTTAGAATCTATTGTCTATTTAATGTATATAGCGATTCCTCTTTTTTTGTTGCATAATAAAGTTTCCCAATTTTTGAATATTCCAATAATTTGTGATGTTGTTCTTTTATATGCATTTCTTGCAAACAGATTATATCCAAATTCAATTTCCGTAATTTCCTAAAAATCTTATTTCTTTTAATTGGGGAATTCAGTCCATTTATGTTTACTGAGAAGATTCCATTTTCTTTCTCCATTTCCATTTATTTATATTTCATTCTAGTAGATCTAGTAGTCCTTTGTTCTCTGGCAAGTCCTTCATCCTCGCCCTTTTGGTCGTCTTCCTCTCTCTGTTCTTCTGTTTGTACAGTTGCTCCTTGGGTCCTCTCTTCTGTTTGTTTCTGCTCGTTACTCTTCCCTTGGCTTAGTTTCACTCCTTCATCTAAGATTAACCTGTTCTTCAGTTCAAAATCTTTCCAAATTGAGTCCAGTCTATATCTTGTATTGTTCCAGTTTATTAAGATGCCTTCCGGCATCAGCTATCTGAAATTTATACCGTTGGAAATCAGCTTCATGGTCAAAAAGTGATACTGTCTTCATGTATCTCTAACTCTCTTGGGTATCTGCTTTAAAACCACAATTTCCTTATTTTTATATTGTACTGGTTCATCTCTAACTTTCCATAGTACTTCATCTCTTGTTGTCTTCTTTGTAAAGCGTACATGTACTTCTCTTGGCAGTTTATTTCTTCTTGCATAGCTTGAATTGATGTGAAATATGTCATCTACCTCTAGCTGAATTGCTCCTCGATCTGCCTTCAGAGCCTCCTCCAAGATGTCAATAATCACCTCCGCTATGTTTTCTTCTCTATCCTCAGGGATATTTTGAAATCTTAAATAATGTTCCGCTTTTTCCATCCCTAAAGTCTTGATTACATTCTCTAATTTTTCATTTTCTTGTAGTAACATTTCTATCTTTGTATCATTCTCATCTGCTTTTTCTTCAATTTTGTGTATTTTCTGTTGATTTTTTATTATCATTTGATTCTGAGCTTCAAATTTTCCCTTTATATCCAAATTTTCTTCATTTAGTTTCTCCAATTTATTTTGTGTCCTCCTGTGATTTTTCTGCATTTCCAGGTGGTTTTTTCCAATGTGTCTTGATTTTTTAACATAAGCTCTATTTTTAATCCATTTTTTTTGCCAAGGAGCACAGATCAGCAGATATAGTTTCCAAATCTCTTGAGAAGCATTGTAGTTTAGTAATAAGTATTTAGTACTGTCAATCAAAGAAATTTTCCAATGCTTATTTTTAATCAGTATTTTATTATTAATACTCAATAGTTTGACTTGGCCCAGCGCCTGCAGCACCAAGCAGCACTTAATGAACCACTAAAATAGTGCCTTGTTGGTTGTTTGGAAAAGAAATTGTTGTCAAGAGAGGAAGATATTGTAATTTCTTCCTTTTCTTTAAATCTCTTCCTTTTGCAATCTGTCTCTTTGGACATTTTGCTCCTGGTAAGATCTTGTAAATGCTATTTGGAATGAATTTCCACTGATGCTGACAATTGCAGTTATCTATATTCTGAAATAGTAGAGAGTGAACTTTCAAGAAACCTGCCAAAATGTAAAAAGACAAATACATTTGTCATCGTGTGAGTAGTTTAATTAGGTAGTTAACATATCTTCATTAAATATATAGTTTCTTCAGGGGCAGTGTTACCCTGAACAAAAGCTGATTGCAATAATGATTGGGAAGAACACTGTGATAACAGATACTCTCATCTTTTCTTGAGGACACAATTACACTTAAAAAGTTGACACTCACAGTTAATTCATTACAAAAAAGGAGTATATGCACACTCATAGGTAGCAGGACTCTTTAAGAAGGAGAGGACATTTTTTACATCAGAACTTCTATCACTATAAGAAATTATGAAAAGGGGTATCTGTATATGCATATGCATCTTATGTTAATGTTGCTGTTAAACTAATGAGCCGTTAGTATAGTTTTTCTATTGCCTAAAATTGAAAAATGTGTTTCCACTAAATACCCGTGTTCCCCCCAAAATAAGATCCTGTCTTACTATCTTTGGGGCTCTGAAGTAAGCACTAGGTTTTACTTTCAGGGAGGGCTTACATTTTGCCAGGACTGGTACCAGTAGGCCACAAGCGTGGGGTGGGGTGGGGCGGGGCCTATGTATGGGGTGGAGGAGCAATGGGGTGGAGAAAGCATGGTGGTGGACCAGGTATGGTACTGGTGTGGACATGGGGGCGGCAGCAGAAAGGGTGCTGAGCCTGGCATGGAGCAAGTCGGCCCAGATCCAGAGTGCCGCCCCACTGCCTGCCTTCCAGGGCCCTTCACCAGCAGCCACTGGTGAAACCACACCACTCATGCCTCTGCCTTTGGGCTGCTGTGCACCAGCCTGCATGCCTGCTTGGTGCTGCAGGTGCTAGGCTAAGGCAGACACTGCAGCTCTCATTCTGGCTAGGCACTTTTGGCCTCTACCAGCTGCTCTCACTGAATTGCCTTCTGCCTGGTGAAAAGTTCAATCAGACTTTCTAACTTCTTGAGATGTCACAAAAAATTAGACAGTCTGACTGAATTTTTTTTTGTCCCACAAACACTCAGTGAAGGTTCAGAGGCAAATGGAGAAATACAATGCAGCTGAAAGGCAGGTTAGTAAAAAAAATGCTTGGAGGAGGTGAGGGCATCTGGGCAGGGGAGCATAGCAACCTTACCCTGTGCAGCTTTGGCAGGTGTCTAGCAGGCAGAGGGAAGCAACTGCACCCCTCCACCAGCCTTGTCTCCTCATGGTGGCAGCAGCAGCTGGCCAGGTGAAAGGCAATCCAGTGGGAGCAGCCAGTACATGCCAAAAGCGCCCAGCTGGCATGAAAGCTGCAGTACCCACCCTTAGCCTGAAGCCTGCAGCACTGAGTATGCATGCAGGCTGGTGCTCAGCAACCCGAAGGTGGAGGCGTGCGTGGTGTGGTTCCACTGGTGGCTGCTGGCGAAGGGCCCGGCAGGCTGGTGGTGAGGGGGAACTCTGGATCTAGGCCAACTTGCCTCACACCAGGCAGGAGGAGCCCAGCAGTGCAGCCCACAGCAGTGTGGCCAGGAAGGCAAAGAGCCCCACAAGGCAGAAGCAGCATGGGCAGCTACTTGGCTGCCACACAGCACCTGCCGCCACCGAGAAATGTCCTAGAAGCAGTAGAGCCAGCAGGCATGGCGGGCAGAGGCTGGGGCTCACCAAAGGTTTGGTTTGTTGTGGCCGCAGGCAAGCAGATGGTGGGATGGAGAGGGCAGGGCCGACGGTAATCTGTTCCACCAGCGGCAACTGGCGAAGGGCCCTGGCAGGCCAGCAGTGTTGGGGGTGCTCCAGCTGTCACATGGAAGATTTGGGCCAACTCACCCCGCCCCGTGCTAGGGCTTACTTTTGGGGTAAGGCTTTTATTAGCCCCATCCTCCCAAAAATCAGCTGGGGCTTACTTTTGGAGTAGGGTTTACTTTTGGGGAAACACGGTATATAAATAAAATAACTCCTTTTCTTCATTAGTGTATAAGTGAATACCCTAATGTTTATTTTAACTGAAATATTTCTCATGATAGCAGACACTAGCAGCATCTAATGAAACTAAAAGGAGAATAAAAGAAGAACTTTATATGAAGGCAGAAGTCGACAACCTGTGGTTGATCTGGGGCCATGGGCAACCTATTTGTATTTCTCCAGATGAAATATGCTCCCAACATCTCATACTTCCCACTCATGCCATAATCCATAATTCACTAGTGAAATTGTTATTACAATATGGAGTGATAGCCACTAATTTGGTGATATTAAAGGTGACCAGACTGGTTTATGGAAGTTAAAGAGATGCTTGAGTGGATAACATAGAAAAAAATTGTAGTTATAAATAAATGAATGAATAGGTATTACTGTATAACTACTAAATGCTTCTTTTAAGATCAACAATATTAATCATAGCCACTATTTAATGGAGCTATCAGAAAGAGGGCAGGGCACCTATAATTGGAGGCATTTTGATTTACAAGCACTACACTTACATATTATCCAATCAATAAGAGGAATGAATGGTTGAGAAGGGTGGGGTTAAGTATATCCTTCAAACAATGTTTTTGTATCCTCCACCAGCCTTAAAATCAGTCATCCTAACCTTACAGGTATATCTGTTTTTTAAGCAAGTTGTTTGACCTTAGGACTTTCAGAGCACAGCTTATATAGTCCTTGAAGCACATTTAGAATGAAACTCAGTATAAAAAATGTGCTTGTGGTACCTATTGGGAATATTTGTTTTTAAACTGCTTCACAAAGAAGTCACAGGACAGACTTCTGAATTTACAAGACCTACCCATTGTTTATAAGGGACGCGGTGGCTCAGTGGGTTAGGACGCTGAGCTTGTCGATCAGAAGGTCGGCAGTTTGGCGGGTCGAATCCCGAGTGCCATGTAACAGAGTGAGCGCCTGTTACTCGTCCCAGCTTCTGCCAACCTAGCAGTTCGAAAGCACGTAAAAATGCAAGTAGAAAAATAGGGACCACTCCAGTGGGAAGGTAACAGCGTTCCGTGCGCCTTGGGCATCTAGTCATGCTGGCCACATGACCACGGAGACATCCTCGGACAAGCGCTGGCTCTTCGGCTTTGAAACGGAGGTGAGCACTGGCCCCTAGAGTTGGAAACGACTAGCACGCACCTTTACCTTACCCATTGTTTAGAAAAATCTTGTAAGAAGCTAAAGTAAAATAATCTACATATTGAACATTGATTTTTAAGACATTGTTTTTTTTCTGTTCCAATAAGTCAATTTACAGTTTGTACTACACAGAGAAGTAAATGGGGAAAACAGTTTTAAGATGCTGAATATAAAGTGGTACATTATTCATTGATTATTGAATAGTGCTTGCCTTCCAAGCTTTAGAAGCAAGCAAAGTATGGTAGCTGTCCTAATCTATCTCTAAAAAATCACGTGCAAATTGGTGGAAATGATAATTAGTAAGGATATTCATGTCTTGTTTGAGAGGTTTAAAGAAACCTTTGATTGCTTGCTTGTAGGAACAGCACTCTGGAAGAACTAGGTCTTTTGTCTGATAATACAGTCTTGTTCTAACTATGTTTCTTTATTGATAAATTACTGTTCGCTATATTTTAAGATTTCTTTTTTTAACTCTTTTTGAAGCATGTACTCATCTAGTTTGCCCTCATTTAATCATTATTCCTATCCTTTCTTATTGTGAACTTTGTTATAACTTATTTCATGATGCCAATTTCATTTGGAAATCATTGTTTACTCTTACCTCATGTTCAGTGTGTTAGTATCAAATACATTATGAA
The DNA here is from genome assembly GCF_947247035.1 of Vipera ursinii. Taxonomy (NCBI): domain Eukaryota; kingdom Metazoa; phylum Chordata; class Lepidosauria; order Squamata; family Viperidae; genus Vipera; species Vipera ursinii. The sequence goes on from NC_139517.1 coordinate 92,340,419, forward strand.
AGCATTTTATGTTAACATTGTAATTAACTACCTATCATATAAAGATTTGTGCTTTCAATAGACTTTGGAGACAAAACAACATTTCACCAAAATGTTTGCCTGGAATTTAGCAATATAATCTCCAATATACATATTATCTGCTTTTCCTTTCCTTTTTTGGTTCTGTATTCTACTGTCAAACTACAGCTGCAAAATTCATTGTTATGTAATGCAGACTGTTATTTTTCCCTTCTTTTCAAAGAAAGTATGTGGTAATAGAAATGTGAAAATATCTACCTTGCAAGAGAAGTATTAGCCAACATTTATTCAGGGCACTTCAGCCTATTTAAAGATTTTAGAGAATGCAGAGGTAAGGGGAAGTCAGGCATTAAAAAAACTGCAGGTTGTGATAGCCCATCTGTGCAATTCATTTTTCACATGTCAAAAGTTGGACTTGAAAACTTGGCATAGAAAATGAAAACTTCATTACCTCCAAATGAAACAGATGCTGACCCAGGCTTGGATTTTGAAGCAATAATGCATTAATACTGGGAAAAATCTAATACTCAGCACTTCAATGGAGTGTAATTAGATTTACAAATAAGAAATGTATTTACTTTGCATACAGGTTATTTTTTCCTTCACAATACAGGAAATAAGACTTTGTTGAAACAAACTGATAATTCCACAGATTTCTTGGAATTGTTTCAATGAACACTGAAATCTCTTTCTCTTTTTTTTTCTTCTAAAAAATATCTTATATCAGTCGCCTATATTCTGGTCCACCTCTACTTGAATATTCCCTGCTAGAAGACTCTCTTGTAGCAGAGAGGCACAAATGCTAATTAGGCCATTCCCAGTTAACAAACTCTATAGGAGTCTTTTGATTATTGAAGATTTTATCAATAAAAAAAATTGGGAGACACGAGCATTGAGCTTCAACATTATGTTTATTTCTGAATACCTTTCCAGGTCCCAAAGACATTCTTAAAACAATAAGGATGATGGCCTAGGATTTTACTTTGAAATGCACTCAACCATCCATAATAGGAAAGAAAAACTGAATTAAGGTATGTGCGAGAGAATGGCATTTGTTGTGTGGATTTTTTTGATCATCAAAAGTTTCTTGCTGTGATAAGGATTTGTTGTTGAATTTGGTGAGCAGAAATATCCAATGGCTTGGAGCCTGCCTTTACCATTTCCAGTTTTCTGGTTATTGTTGTCTCTTAGCCTCACCACTCTATCTTCTGTAAAATAGCAGGTTTCAGGTGGTTTCACAATATGGTTTTGTATTTTGAAATCATACGAGATCTTTTAAGCTGTTGGCCAATTTTTTTTTTCATTTTACCCATACCAGTTTGCCTTCAGAAAAACGTGACCAGGAGGAGTCGATCATGGAAGCCATTTTGTGAGAGCAGCTGCAACATGGGACCATTCACCAAAAACTTTGAAGAGCCTGTTTTTTTAATTTGCTACTAAGCAGTGTGCAAAATAAATGACCTGATAGGAGAAATAAGTGTGGGGAAATAACATTTTGGCCTAAACAATTGGAAGAATTGCCTCCTGTTGGGAACCCTTCAGCTTTTCTACAGCAAATGCCACTATATTTAGATACTTAAAGATGTAAACAAGCAAATGAGTCTTTCAGTTTGACAAGGAAATACAATTAGATTTTATTGTTGCTGCTTCTTTTGGGAAAGCTGTTTCTTAACTTCAACAACATTAGCATTAAACATAAACGTCAAGGAGAAGTCAAAGATTTGCCTCCAACATTAAAATAAAATAAAATAAAATAATAAAATAAAATAATAAAATAAAATAAAATAAAATAAAATAAAATAATAATAAAATAATAAAATAAAATAATAAAATAAATAAAATAAAATAAAATAATAAAATAAAATAAAATAAAATAAAATAATAATAAAATAATAATAAAATAAAATAAAACAGAGAGAAATAAAGCTCGTAAGTTCAACATTTTAGGCTTCTTCTTCTTTTGTTTTGCTTTTTAACAAAAAGTCCCATCCCATTTTGCCATGGGAGCAAATGGGTTGCTATGGAGACTGAGAAGTGCAGTGGCAAAATACAGACAGCTAAATCTCTTTAGATGCAAAGAAATGAGTACACGGCCTATATCAATCACATATCCTGTACAGAAATAGACCGAAAATGCATTCTTTTAGATAACTGTGGTCTCAATGTTAAAAGAAAATAGTATAGTTTATGGGAATAAACTTTAAGATGGAGAATTTTTATCTTTAAATCCCACTGATGATAGTGCAACTCTTATTTATGGAACCAAACTAATTTCTGGAATTAATTTATTTCCTGTAGATGTGAACATTTAGAAAAGAACTATTGCACTACACAATCGGTTATACCAAGCTGTAGCTATAGAAGTTAATTCACCAGTAATAATCTGAAATGGGAAGAAAAAACTGACAAGCAACATAAATGAAAGGCATGAAAAAATAGAAATATGATGTCTGAATAATTCTGAAGAGCTATATTAAGTTTTTCCTCAAATGAAAGAGCTTCATTAATGCAAGGAAGAAAGTGCAAGTTTGGGATATTAGTTTTACCAGGAAAAGGATTTTGTAGCATAGACAATCTTTCAAATCTGGCATTCTATACAAATGCTTAGACTACAATTCCCAGAATTTCCAACCAGCAGACTCATGTCTGTTTTAAAGGGGAAATGTAGCCCAACATATTTAGAGGTTTGCATTGAGGCATTAAGGGGGTGGCAGGCACTGTCATATATTCAAAGGCCACATAACTTTTTTTTCCAATTTTCAATTTTTTTCTTTGATAAAGTGATAATAAAAAATATCTTAGAATTTGAAAATAATAAATAAAATACCTGTAAATACCAATAAACTCTGGGAAAACACCTTGGAGTAGGTTAATTAAATACTAGAAACAGAAAAAACATTTAATGTTCAACAGCCAGTTTTGCATAAATAAAATATGTTATGAAAAACAAAAGTATAGTATAATGATGAATCATTTCTAGAAACACAATTATATATTTATGTAAAATCAGCCAAAAGAAGTTTTATGTTGTAATTGTGAAAGTTCATACATGGCTGAAATCTATTTTTTTAAAAAAGTTTTTATTGAATTTTATAGGGTTAGGGATAAAATAGGATCGGGTTAGGGATTAAGGTTTACGGTGGGGTTAGGATCAGGACTGGGATTAGGACAGGGTTTGGATCAACATTGGGAATAACATTTTCATTCTTTAGCAAACAGGCTATTGTCTGGGTACATATGTTCAATTAACAATAGTTGATATAGTACTAGATAACTGTAGTAAATGTAATAAATGATAATCAAAAACAGTATCAGTTAGTCAATACATATCATTCTTCTTACTAATATATATTCAAAATAATATATCACATTCATTTCTCACTAGTTCATTTTCTTAACCATTGGTAAAAAATTTCCTATGTTCTATAGTAAACTGAATCTTCTTGCTCTTTAATCTAACATCAATCTATCCATTTCTGCACATTCTAGGATGTTCTTAATTAAAACCTCTTCAGTTGGTAAGTTTTCATTTTTCCAGTATTGGACAAATGCTATTCTTACTGCTGTCAGTACATGCAATATTAAATATTCATTCTCCTTCTCATAATTAGGTCCTAATATTCCTGACAAAAACAATTCTGATTTAAATTTTATCTGTCTTTTAGTCATCTTTTCCAACCATGTATGTAGCTTAACCAAAACCTTTTTTGCTTTAGGACATGTCCGCCAGATATGATAGTAAGTACCTGGCCTTTGTTTACATTTCCAGCAATTATTCAAACTATTTTTAAACACTTTCGCTAATCTTACTGGTGTCATATGCCATCTATAAAACATTTTATAGAAATTTTCTTTATATGAGACTGCTTTAGTTAATTTAATATTTCTATCCCATAGTTTTTGCCAGTCTTCCAAATCTATAAAGTATCCAGTGCTTTTTTTCTAAAAAAAAAAAAAAGTGCTGGAACTCTCATCTTGGCGGGCACAAGAGGTGGGGGTGGGGGGGCAGTGCTGCTGCAGTCACAGGTGCGAAGGGTGTTGGCGGCAGGCTCCCCTCCCTGGGGCCGGAGCTGGCGCGGCTGGTGCTGTGGGAGCAGCATAGCCCACTCTATATGGTGGGGCTGCGCAATGCAGGCAGCGGGGGCGGTGCGGGCCAGGTGATGTTTTAATCTTATGATTTTAAAAATATATTTTTTCTATTGTAAGTTTTCCCAAACCTCGCCATGTGGATTGCATACAAATATTATATAATTGGTAAATAAAGGTAGAACATATGTTAAATATACATCAAATGATAATATGCTTCCCTACAAAGTCAATTCTTGCTCAATGACAGACCAAAAAGTTAACTTGGAAAGGCAAGAGGAAAATCTAGAAGAGGTCTGTGCAGCTCTTCAACATCTTCATCAACGATTTGGATGAGGGGATAGATGGGGAACTCATCAAATTTGCAGACAACACCAAGCTGGCAGGAATAGCCAATACTCCAGAAGATAGGCTTAAGATACAGGAGGATCTGGACAGACTCGAACACTGGGCACTATCTAACAAAATGAAATTCAATGGTGAAAAAAGTAAGGTTCTACATTTAGGCAGGAAAAATCAAATGCACAGGTATAGTATAGGTGGTACCTTGCTCAATAGTAGTAACTGTGAGAGAGATCTCGGAGTCCTAGTGGACAATCACTTAAATATGAGCCAGCAGTGTGCTGCAGCTGCAAAAAAAGCCAACACAGTGCTAGGCTGCATTAACAGAGGGATAGAATCAAGATCACGTGAAGTACTAATAGCACTTTACAATGCCTTGGTAAGGCCACACCTGGAATACTGCATCCAGTTTTGGTCACCACGATGTAAAAAAGATGTCGAGGCTCTAGAAAGAGTACAGAGAAGAGCAACAAAGATCATTGGGGGACTGGAGGCTAAAACATAGAGGGAACGGTTGCTGGAATTGGGTATGTGTAGTTTAATGAAGAGAAGGGTGAGGGGTGACATGATAGCAGTGTTCCAATATCTCAGGGGCTGCCACAAAGAAGAGAGAGTCAAGCTATTCTCCAAAGGACCTGAAAGCAGGAAAAGAAGCAATGGATGGAAACTAGTCAAGGAGAGAAGCAACCTAGAACTAAGGAGAAACTTCCTGACAGTTAGAACAACTAACCAGTGGAACAACCTGCCTCCAGAAGTGGTGAATGCTCCAACACTGGAAATTTTTAAGAGGAGACTGGACAGCCATTTGTCTGAAATGGTATAGGGTTTCCTGCCTGAGCAGTGGGTTGGACTAGATGACCTCCAAGGTCCCTTCCAACTACTTCTTCTTCTTCTTCTTCTTCTTCTTCTTCTTCTTCTTCTTCTTCTTATTATTATTATTATTATTATTATTATTATTATTATTATTATTATATTATCATCATCATCATCATCATCATCATCATCATCATCTTGTAGAAAGTAAAGGCCCACACTGATAAATTAAAAATCTTTGTGGTCTGCAAAGGAATGCTGGTGGGCTAATCAATGATTTGGTGACTAGAGGAGCATCTACAGTGTTGGAGCTTGTGGTCATGGTAAGCTATGGAGGCACTAGGCAACATGACTTTCAGGGCAGTGGTGGTGATTTTATTACTTTAAAAAAAACCTCTGTGCTCTGTCCAAGGGTGCTTGGTAGGCTGCATGTACAGGCCTGGTCTAGAATTTATTTTGGAGTATTCAACTATCTAGAGCAGGCATGTCAAACTCATTTTGTTTGAGGCAACTTTTTATAAAAGAATTGCCATTAATTTGTTTTAATAAAATAATTTAAATCAATTTTTCACTTGATTTCAAATTAAATGAATGAGATTTTTTTAGTACAATTGCCAAATACAATAAAAATGGTTTTAGGTATATGTTACTGGAAGGAAAAAGCAATCCTTGTTGCGTTACTGATCCCAGAGAAACATTTGCATGTATGCAGGTATCCTTAGGGTTCCATAGTTATGGATGAGAAATATTGGTTGCAAAGTTGGCATTTCTGGATGTAATACAGATATTTTGGACTTATTTTTGTTTCTTTGCATGTTTGATATTTTTAAAAAGGCATATGCTACTGACTACGTTTATGCAAATATGTAACGTGATCACTGCTTGTCCAAAAGTTTACTATACAGATAATACCCCCAGAAATTATTTTAGCCTTTTTAATAAATGTTGTTATTGATGTTATGCTCACCAGGGAAAACACCATATATTGTTATGTATATACTAGGTTAATTATTTAAAGACTGAAGTGCAACATAACTAGATTCTAAATAATCTATTTTTCAAAACACACAACAGTCCAAACAGTAAAAGTAAAGTCCAAATTAAGAATATTTCATTCTTAAGAATTGTTTAGATTCAAAATAGTTTTCAAGAGTGTACAAAAGATACTATTTTTTTTCTAGAATCAGCTAAATTAGACATATTACTTTGAGAAAAACGTTTCTCATTTCTTTCCTGTTACCTTTGATTTCATTGCAGAGATGTTAACATAAGAAATAGATTATTTTGTTATCTAATTTTACCTTCCAAAAGACAGAAGCAGATGAAAAATGTGAGGTTCTTTCCTGTTGGCTTTTCTGAATTAGCTGTTTTAGATTCTAAAAGTTTCGTTCCTAAAGAAATAATCCTGTAAATAATTTTAATGTCCTCCTCTAATGCAGGCTCTTGTATGACTCAAGGACTTCAACTCCCAGAATTCCTGAGCCAGCATGGCTCAGCTTGGAAATCTCTCCTTTTCCCCTCAGCATGCCTGGCTCAGGATTTCTGGGAGTTGAAGTCCACGAGTCATAAAAAGAGCCAATATTGCTAGCCCTGCAATAGGCTTAGGAAAACCAATAAGGGAGCTGGGTTATTTTTTTGTGGGGTTTTTTTTTTGCAAAAAAAAGGTTCCGGAACACCGTTCTGAGCGTTCTATGAGAAAAAAAGCCCTGAAAGTATCCAAAGTTTTTTGCCCATGTTATCATTGTTTCTTTTACTTGTTCTTCTTCCATCTTTAAATTTAGCAGAAATCTATAGTTTCTTAATCAAGTTTTCATCTGTTTTTAACAATTTTTATCAAATTCTGTCTGTTCTTTATAGAATCCTGTTGTCTTTAGAACTTTTTCATATCTCATTTGAATTTGCAAATATGGCCACCATGCTAAATCAATACCTTGTCGTTGTAAATCTTGTCTATCTTTCAGTTTTCCTTCATTATCTAAGACATCTTTATAAGTCATGACTTTGTCACAGTTAATTAAATTTGGGTAAGCAAAAGCTTCCATTGTTGAAAGCCATTCAAGTAGCTTAATATAAATTTTCGTCTTTATTCTTTCCAATTCTAAAAGAAGTACATTCCTTATAAAATGGTTTTGAAAATATCTGTGTGTTTTATTCTTCCCGTACCATAGGAATGGCTGAAATCTATTAAAAGCTATTATTATGATTGATTTCCATCATACAAATGATTTTCAATATTTTGTTTAACAAAGGCTAGCTAGGGTTAGATTGAACAAACCATGTGGTCTTTGCTTGTGTTCTTATTAATGACTACATGATTAAGTGTAGGAAGTCAGTCTGCCCCCAGAGAAGGAAACATTAAAGAGGCAGGAAAGCATGCCCAGTTTTCTTAATAGCCCCAAGTCTTCCCCACCACAAGCAGAAACCAGCTCTGTAGAAATGCAGATGTAAATAATCCAGGAAGGTTGGAGGCCCCCACCTAGAAGCTTAGGAAGACAAGGACACCTAAAATCTACATACTCCACCCAAACTATAAGACAGGACATAAAAGGATTAACCCACAGATGCCAAAGGGCACACTCAGATTCAGGTCAAAGTTCATGCCACAGTAACAGCTCCAAACAAAAGACTCAAGAAGATATAAAAACCTACTCCCTACATGTGCTCTCTCTCTCTTTTTTTCCAGAGCCATCTTTCTGTCTGGCTTTCCTCTTCAATAAACTGCAACCTTCTTTCTAAAGCAGTCGCCATGTTGTTTATTCCCGGCTCAGACTGAACCATGATGAAAACTTTTCCTTCAACAATCAAGTCTTCATAGTTAGTGTTCAAAATTGAAACATCATATTATTTCTCACAATTTTCCTTTTGTTCTCCATCAACAGGATTTAGATCCTCAAGGCTTCTGATTTTGAATGCATTCTACAGCATAAGCATTTTTACTAATATTCATTGATAAACTTTCCTCCATAGATTTTCCGCATCCCCTTTCAAAATTATCTAAATTAGGACTTCCTAAAGATTTCATCATTTTTTATCTGGCTAAGTGATGTTCTCAAGGGAACCACAATCTGTTATAATATCACTAAAAGGCTTCCAGGTACGCATACTCTATATAGTACTGTTAGTGGAAATATACGTAGGGGGAATGTTATCTGCACTTTTATAAGTAGCCTGTTGACTTGATTTTGTATATTTATCAAAACAGCACTAGGACTACGAATAAATATTATTTTATAAAATATTTTACTTGAATTAAAGTATTAGTTTTTCTATTCCCATATGTATATAGAATTGGAATTTAGCTATTTTTTCCCGAATGCCATGAATAATTATAGTTCCAAATAACATTACAAAAAAACCCACAAAGCTAAATAAGAAACATATATATATATATATGTCATGTATTTATAGATAAACATACACCAATAAAAATTGTATAATAAACATTTCAATGAATGGAAGTCATAATTCATTATAATTTACATCTCTAATCTATATTAATAATTTATTGGTTTATAAATAACATCAGTTCTGCAGTTCATTGAATAGTTGGGACCATATGTTTAGTTTTCCAGTGCTGAATATTAAATATTTTATTTCTAAACTGAGTTCTGAAGATCCACTTTTTTTATCCAGGTATCAGTTGTTTGCTTTTTTGAGCGATTGGTGTTATGAGCCTTGGTGGAGCAGTGGGCTGATGCCTCCTTAAGTAACACCAGCTGCCTGCAATTAGTGCAGGTTCGCATCCCACCAGGCTCAAGGTTGACTCAGCCTTCCATCCTTCTGAGGTAGGTAAAATGAGGACCCAGATTGTTGGGGGCAATAAGCTGAATTTGTAATAATGCCGCTTGGGGTGTGTGTGAAAGCCCTAACAAGCAGGCATATACATAGAATGAAGGCTACTGCTAAGCTTGTAAGCCGCCCTGAGTCTTCGGAGAAGGGCGGGATATAAATGTAATAAAAAAAATGCATTGTTGTAAATTACTTTGAGACAGTTATAAATGGATAACTGCTGTGTCTGTTTAAACTCCAGACTGCCTGTCTACAGAATTGTTAGTTTGTGTTTGGGGCAGGAATAACTGCTTGAATTCCATTGGCTGCCGCCTATCGGCGGTCTGTATAAATAGAAGCTAAGCGGCAGTTAGTGCTGCTTCTGTGTTAACCTAATAAACGTGTTGTTAGTTTCACATTCACTTCATCAATGCCTCAAAGATCCCAGTACTTAACAATTGGTTTGCTTCATTTTGAATTCATTAAATGTACTTTTTTCAGACTGTGAAAGAAGTTAACTGTTGGAAACAACAATGAATAGATTTCTATTCATTAATGAATTACCTACAATTGGCTTTTACTTTAGTTAAAACAAGTGCCTACATTTCCTTCTTATGTTAGTCTACGACTCTCGACCACAATGGAGCCCAAAATTTCTGTTGCTAAGTGAGACAGTTGTTAGGTTAGTTTTTCCCCATTTAAACTTTAACATTGAAGTTTACAGACACCCATATTTTCTGTTACCAATGTTAAGGCTTTTGTTTTGAAGTTTTCTTTCTTCTATCTTGAAATTTACAGAAAACCCACACAGAGAGATCTTTATTAATATTTTGATTCTCACCACCACCTAGAGCACAAAATGGGAGTGATCAGAACCCTACACCACCAGGATGAAAGTTTATCCACCAGTAAAGAGGGAAAAGAAAAAGAACTAAAACACATCAAGAAATCCCTCAGAAAGTGTGGTTATCCTAATTGGGCCATCAAATCCAAAAACACACAGCAAGAGCACCTCCATTACAGACAAAGAAGAGAACAACAAGCGTAGCAAAAGTGTCATTCCATACATTGCAGGAATATCTGAATAGCTCGGAAGATTTTCAATCAACATAACGTACATGTACACTTTAAACCAGATGTCCTCAACCTCCAGGCCGTGACTCAGTACTGGGCCATGGCCCTTTCAGAACTAGGCCACAGAAGTGGCAGGCGAGTGCACATGCAGCTCCATTTATTCAAGTTGCAGGTCCACATGCGCACCACTTGTGCAAATAGAGCTGTGTGTGTGTGTCTTTGCCCACCACTGCATGGAACCATCCCCTCTCCTCTTCCACCAGTCCCTAAAGCCATTCACATACTTTCAAATATTTCAATATTATGTTTACGCATTTCTAAATAGTATACATTATGTATCATAGAATGCAGTGTTTCAGTTTGGAAGCATTCATGGTAATATTTATGTTCAAAAATAGGATAATGAAATTAATCACATCTCTTAATGCCATCTTTCTATAAATTCCAGAATAAGAGCCTTTGTTGAACACTTAGCACTTTCCAGATGATGTTGCACAATATTCCCAAATATCCTGGCAATTCTACTTGCATCTGATAGAAGTCCTATATTAAAAGGACATAGGATGCTGTTATCTTGCCTTTCAAGTACAGGTAGTCTTCAGTTTACAACCATTCATTTAGTGATCATTGAATGTACAACAAAAAGGTGGCTTATGACCATTTTTCACATTTACAATCATTGTAGCATTCCCATGGTCACATGATCAAAATTTGGATTCTTGGAACTGGCATGAACTGTATTTAATGCAGTTGCAGTATCACCTTTTGTGACATTCTGACAAGCAAAGTCAATGGGGAAACCAGATTCACTTAACAACCATGTTACTAAGTAAACAACTATAGTGACTCACTTAACAACTATGGCAAGAAAGGCTGTAAAATGGAGCAGAATTCACTTAACAACTGTCTTGCTTAATAATGGAAAGTCAAGGGCTACCTGTAGAATATTTGAGGTACACTATTCTCTGGATTGATGACATTCATCATCCATGTATTGCATCGTAGTTATGTATATGTAGGGGTGTGGGTTTATACATATGTTGTATATAGTATGTTTTAGGTGTGTGTCATGTATGTGTTTCACTTTGAGAGTGGGCAACTAAATTTCATTTTTGATGTGTGCTGTTGTGCCCACAGTAAAAATGACAATAAAAATTATCTTGTCATTCATGATTTTTAATGAAGAAATTTTGTCACTGTTTATTAAATTTTAAAGTTAGCTTCACAAAAAGATTATATTAATAATTAATATGTCATTATATTAAACTAAATAGCATATCGTATATAATTACTAAGCCATATTAAAGATGAATGCTTACCTATAAGATAAAATTAGAATCAACTCGCATAAACTGGGGCCTATCAATAAGGAAATCAGGAATCCAGTTACTTAAGGAAGTATTAAAGCCTAATAGGCCCAGTTTATTCATCAAATGCTGAGGAATGATTGTCTTGAATGCTGAACTAAAATCAACAAACAGCATTCGCTGTTCTCTTCTCCTCCAGATGCGTCATACTAAAATGAAGCACGAAGATGGTAGAGGACAGGAAGGCCTGGAGGAACGTTGTCCATAGGGTCGCGATGGGTCGGACACAACTTCGCAACTAACAACAACAACAAAATGAAGCACACAAGAAAGTGCATCATCTATAGAGTAGTTCTTCTAATAAGCAAAATGTAATAAGTCAAATGTAGGGGGAAAGTATGAAACAATATAGTCCTATACCAATCTCTCAAAAAACATCATAATTGAAGTGAGTGTAACCTGATGATAATCATTAAGGCATATAATTATAGATCTTGGGGCAACTGGTACAATGATTGCAGTCTTAAGATAAGATGGAACTGTGGCCTGATGCAACCAAAGATTAAAGATATCTGTAAGAACAGAGGTCACTTAGTCAGTGCCATTTCTCACTTTCAACATCACACGAACCTCCTGAGACATCCAACATGTTCCATTTCCCTGCATAACAATAGCCTTAAGAACACTGATATCCTCCATACACTTTTGAATATAAGCAGACACAGTAGAAGTATACTCATTCACATCAGTATGTTGACCGTACATTGCAGCCTCATTAAACATGTTCCAATTTGTGCACCCAAAACAATCTTGTAGAACTTCCATAGTTCCTGCCAGCCACACTCTTATCTGTTTCATAATTCATAATTCATCTCTCTAATTAATAAAGGCTTATATGCTGGCATAAGCATCACAGAGATGATCTGAAAAGCCAAAATGAGGACAAAATGAGAAAGCCTTAAATGCCTTCTTGATGTTAAAGGTAAAGGTTCCCTGGCACATGTGTGCTAGTCGTTTCCAACTCTAGGGGCTGGTGCTCATCTCCGTTTCAAAGCCGAAGAGCCAGCGCTTGTCCGAGGACGTCTCCGTGGTCATGTGGCTGGCATGACTAGATGCCAAAGGCGCACAGAACGCTGTTATCTTCCCACCGTAGTGGTCCCTATTTTTCTACTTGCATTTTTACGTGCTTTCGAACTGCTAGGTTGGCAGAAGCTGGGATGAGTAACAGGCGCTCACTCTGTTACGTGGCATTCGGGATTTGATCTGCCAAACTGCCAACCTTCTGATCGACAAGCTCAGCGTCCTAACCCACTGAGCCACCACGTCCCTTTTTTTATTGAAAAGTTTTACAAAGTTTAAGAAACATATAAATTGAACCCATCACCCCTTCCCTCCCTCCCCCGACTTCCCAAAGAATACAGGGTATTATGTATAACAATCTTATACAAACATATGCTAAATATCTGTTAAAACATTAACAAACCTTCCACTCTTTAACTCCCTTATAACAAAACTATAATAACTATAATAACACATATTTTAATTGCTAGAGATTATTCATAAGCTATTTGAAACTTTTTAGTTCCATATTTATTTTGAATATAATCAATCCATCTTCTCCATTCCAAAATATATTTTTCTTGCGATTGCTTTTTCAAGTAAGCTGAAACTTTTGCCATTTCAGCCATGTCCATTACTTTAAGTGTCCATTGTTCTATTGTTGGTAAGTCTTCTTTCTTCCAATATTGCGCCATCAGAAGTCTGGCTGCCGTTATTAAATGTAACATCAATTTGGTTTCTATAACAGAACAGTCCAAGATAATACCCAGTAAAAATAATTGTGGAGTAAATCTTATCTTTTTCTTAAAAACTTTTTGAAGAATCCACCATATTTTTATCCAAAAAGCTTTAACATTTTTACATGTCCACCATATATGATAATAAGTTGCCTCTTCACTACCACATTTCCAACACTTAGGTGGTTGATTTGGATACATACATGCTATTTTTTTAGGATCTAAATGCCATCTATAAAACATTTTATAACAATTCTTAAGTTTTGCGCTTGTGTAAATTTTACATTTCTAACCCAGATTTTTTCCCATTATAGGTTCTTGAATATTCTGAGCCCATTTTATCATACAATCTTTAACAAGCTGCGCTTCATAATCAATCTCTATCAATGCATTATATAGCCTTTTTATATGCGATTGACCTTGATCTCTAATTTGTTTTATCAAATTTTCATCAACTCTTGTTATACCAATTTTCTGATCTTCTTTCCACCTAGCTTGTAGTTGTATGAACTGAAACCAAGTCTGTACTACCTTTTCTTCTTTTAATACATTTAAAGGTTTCAGTTGCAAAATGTTCCCTTCCATTCTAAGAAGCTCTTTATAAGTAATCACATCTTGTTACCACTGCGTCCCTTCTTGATGTTAAAAAGTAAAGGTTCCCCCGCACATGCGTGCTAGTCGTTTCCAACTCTAGGGGCCGGTGCTCATCTCCATTTCAAAGCCAAAGAGCCAGCGCTTATCCGAGGACGTCTCCGTGGTCATGTGGCCGGCACGACTAGACGCCAGTAAGCTAAATCCAGAGTATTCATACTCCCAGTAGCAAAATACACATATTGATGAAAATTAGGGCTGCTTTTAAACCAACTTGATTAAAATCCCCTAGCACAATAAAACCCCCTCTGAATGGATAGTTTGCAAGTCATTTACAGTATAGTACAATAAAGAGCACTCAGGGCTTCACTCTTGTTGGCACAGGGGGTGGGTGGGTGGGTGGGATATATACAGCTATGATTAGAATAACAGTAAATTCTCCCAAATAAAAGGGTCTACATTTAACAGTCAAACACTCGATATTAGGAGAGCACTGACTGGAGACCACCTTAACATTAGTACACCATCTCTCATTAATATAAATACATACACCCCACCACAGGATTTTTCACTCAGAACACAGCTCCTGTCCAGCCAAAATGTTGTAAAACCCATCACGCTGATGGCATTGTTCAGAATAGATGACTTTTACCATGTCTCTGTCAAGATTATAGCACAGCAGTCTCTCACTCATCTCCCTGTTCATGGCTAGCTCAAGATTCAGATTGTTCATCTTAGTATCTAAGGAATGAACATTAGCAAACAAGACAGATGGGAGATGCGCACCATGTGGATTAGCTTGTATCCCTGCACAACAACCACACCTTTTTGTTTTTCTTCTTTTTTGATCACAATTCTTCCACCTTTTCCTTAAAAGAGCAATGTTTCCACTGGCCCCCAGATCTCACTGCTGCCACCTCTAGTTCCTCTGAAATCCTCGCTCCCCCTTTCTGGACCTGCCAAAAGTCACATGCAATTCCTTTGCCCCATAAGCCTCGTGACCGCTCCTGCTTCATCTCCCTTGAAAACAGCCCTGGCTGGTAAAAGAATCCATCGCCACGCTAGCAGTCAAATCTTGCTGCTGGCAGAACAATTCCAAACAGCGCAAACAAGTTTTAACAGTCTCACCAATGGTTCCTAAATAGTATTTTGAAACAGTTTAGTGAAGAGAGAGTTTGAAGTAGTAGTTAAGGCATCAGGCTATAAATCAGGAGACTATGAGTTTTAGTTCTTAAAGGTACAAAACCAGCTTGGGCCTTTAGGCCAGTCATTTCTCTCAGCCCAAGGAAAGGGGTAATGGCAAACCATTTCTGAAAAGCCTTGGACAAAAAACCTTGGACAAAAAGCCTTGTCCAAGTAGTCACCAAGAATCAGGCATCATTGAACAGAATGGAAAATAAGTAAAATACCTGACATTGAAATGTTTCAC
The DNA here is from genome assembly GCF_947247035.1 of Vipera ursinii. Classification (NCBI taxonomy): domain Eukaryota; kingdom Metazoa; phylum Chordata; class Lepidosauria; order Squamata; family Viperidae; genus Vipera; species Vipera ursinii. The sequence goes on from NC_139517.1 coordinate 92,355,643, forward strand.
TTAACATTTGTTTAATTAATACAATTAATTAATTAATACAATTAATACAATTTTCCTCAAGTTTGATTTTATTGTTAGTTAAAAGTTATACCTAAAAGGTAACTCCTCAATTTTTATTCTAAAGCCAATGACTACATAGAATCAAAAGTCAAGGATAGGCAATATTCTGGTGCTGATAGCTGGAATTATAATCTTGAAAACACATTGTATTTCCCCCCCCCCAAAAAAAAATTGTTCTCTTTGGTCTGGAATTTGCACTTCTCATGGTAGTTTTAGCTATCGTGGAAATATAATCAGTGACAAACAATCAGAATTTAACAGTACACAAACAGATAAGGATGCTTTCTATTATCTTTTGAAGCCCAAGGAATTATGCTTTATTTTAGGAGCTTATGTTTATTTTATTTTTTTCAAGCCACGAGTATGCACTCCCAAACAAAACATTGGACTACAGCCATGATTTGTTCTTCTTTTCTAAGAATATTGATGGTATCCCTGCAGCTTCCCAAAGCATTGTTGCAAATAAAGAAGTAGCTACAATTTGGTGCTTCACTCTTCAGCATTGCAACTTCCCAAATAATGATCATTATTATGTAATTAAAATACACTTAATAGTATGTCAGATGACACTAAATAAGGCATTTTTTCAAGTAGGTACTATTATGTTTCCTACTTCCGAACTTTATATGTTCATATGTGGTAAGTATCAGCCATTTACTAACAGCTCACTAACTCTAGTATCTTGTTATCAAGTATGGTAAAGATTCCAAGGGCACTGATAAGTACATTGTAATGCTCATTCTGCATACCAGACAAAGGTCATGTTGAGAATGACTAATTCTTTGAGCAGAATATGGTTGCCCGAGGCTTACTAGTTCTCAGTGATAAAAATCTATTTTCTGCTGCCTTTCTGCTGTTTTATGATAATACATTCATTATTAAACACTTTTTATAATATTTATTGCTTGCTGTCCTGATATTTACAGAAAGATGCTTGTTCTTTATATTAATAAAATGTGACTGCTGAAAATAAAATTCATTTTACTGTCACTCATAAATAACATTTGAGATAGCATCATGTTACAAAAATTAGAAATTCTAGTACCATCTGTTAAATAGCGGGTTCTTTGGTGCAGGAATGAAGACACGAAGCTGAGTACAAGCGAAAAGAATGCCGAAGATCAGGAAACTGAGTGATAGAGCCCAGTACATAACACCATCATTTTCAGAATAAGTAGCTTATGCTTCTTAATAAAACATATTACTTTATTTGAAAAGCTCAGCCAGATAACTACTGATTATTATGTACCAGATAACATGGCTACTTTCCCACAAAGTTTTATTTGTTGTTGTTAGTTGCAAAGTCGTGTCCGACCCATCGCAACCCCATGGACAATGTTCCTCCAGGCCTTCCTGTCCTCTACCATCTTCTGGAGTCCATCTAAGCTCACGCCTACTGCTTCAGTGACTCCATCCAGCCACCTCATTCTCTGTCGTCCCCTTCTTCTATTGCCCTCAACCTTTCCCAGCATTAGGCTCTTCTCCAGTGAGTCCTTCCTTCTCATTAGGTGGTCAAAGTATTTGAGTTTTAGCTTCAGGATCTGGCCTTCTAAAGAGCAGTCAGGGTTGATCTCCTCTAGGACTGACTGGTTTGATCGCCTTGCAGTCCAAGGGACTTGCAAGAGTTTTCTCCAGCACCACAGTTCAAAGGCCTCAATTCTTTGGCGCTCAGCCTTTTTTATGTCCAACTTTCACAGCCATACATTGCAACTGGGAAGACCATAGCCTTGACTCTATACACTTTTGTTGACAGGGTGATGTCTCTGCTTTTTAGTGTGCTGTCTAGATTTGCCATGGCTTTCCTCCCCAGGAGCAAGCATCTTTTAATTTCATGGATGCATTCCCCATCTGCGGTGATCTTGGAGCCCAGGAAAATAAAATCTGTTACTACCTCCATTTCTTCCCCATCTATTTGCCAGGAATTGAGAGGGCTGGATGCCATGATCTTGGTTTTCTTAATGTTAAGTTTCAACCCAAGTTTTGCACTGTAACAAGAGGCTCTTTAGTTCCTCTTCACTTTCTGCCATAAGAGTGGTATTATCTCTATATCAAAGTTTTATTACAAAGTGATTTTTAAATTAGGGGATTGCCATACTCCTGTAGAGTTTTACTTTCAAGTATGTCATATTGATTTCAATAACAATTTGCATCAGGGACATGTCTTAAAGATCACAGTGTTTCAAATACAATTATAAAAGGAGAGTTTCCTTGCAACAACAGCTCCTACTTGTGGCCTTATTTTAGAAATAATCTTTCAAACATAATCCAGGTCAGAGGGAATTCGATGCGGTTATCACAGTAAAAAAGCTTGTTGTATCAGCAGATGGCAGCACTTGACTGATCTCTTCTGAACTAAGGAGATAAGCAGGATCTTTACCATTATCTTCAGAGTTGCCAGCCACCTAGATTACTTTGATTCATATATCCACAACAACCTAAATTACTTATTCCCCTGTTAGACATCATAAATTTATGTAAACTTAGGATTTTTTGCACAATGTACATATTTTTTCCTTCATATACAACAAGCTATAATAAAAAATTATGTAGCTCTAGGTTGAAGTGGGGAGTTCTTGGTATTCGCTGAATATAGTTGTTTGCATATAGATGTTTCATTATCCAACTGGTAAAGTTGGGTGATGAAATGTATGCAAAAAAAAACAACAAAACCCCAAGGTCAGAGAGCACCAGGCATTCCACATTTAAGAATGTTTACCATTTTTCTGAAGAGATCCTTCTGCTATCCATTTTTATCTTTATTGCTTTGAAACTTTATTGCTTTGAAAATTTAGTTACCTCACTGTTCCAGGTCATTTAACAACAAAATTTGACTCATCAGCTTCTATACTAATCCTTGGAGACTACACTTCCTGCATGCCGTTCTTGAGAGGATTGTCCATTTATTGCAATGTTCTTCCTGCTCTTTTTGCAGTTACTGATTCATAAGAATTCCTCACATCCCATGGTTGAAAAGCTTGTTTGGAAGTTTTTATTACTTGTGGCTTCTGTGCTCTTAAATTTAACTGTCTAGAAGCTTAATAACTCAGAAAAATTTCTGTCCTCCTATATGAAAAGCTTTTTAAAACTTTAGTGTAATAATGTCTCATCAGGTTTACAGAACCATTCTAATTAGGCACTGGCAGTCTGGGTACGATCCAGCTTGTTTTCTAACATTCCCAATGATAAAAATGCTAAGAGATTGTGAATTTGAAGGTCACAGAATTGGTTATTCATGCAGTGTTATGATTCAGAAGAAGCTTATGATTAGACAGTTCTTATGCTGATTAATCACACTCTCTTTCACATCTCTTTAAGTAACTCTTGTTTATGATATGAGCAGATTCCATTCCAAGGCCTAATAGTAATAGGTGTTATCATTCCCCCTTTTAATTATTACTTTTTGCACACTATTGTTATAAATAATTTAATGAATCTCTTGTTTAGGTAAACATATAAAAATATAAAGCCTTTGATTTAAAGAAACAACGTAAGGCAACTTTGCTGTGACTAAATCCCAGAAACACTTAAAATGTATAATATAGTTATACTTAATATATAACTAATATTCCTAAATACAATTTTACAATTTATCTTTGCCAAGAAAAGATAGCATAGTTTGACACAGTTTGTCAAGATGTAAATGTGGTGCCTACTATAGCATTGTGCTGGGCTAGTGATTTTAGTCATAGAGGAACTGTGTCAGAAATCAGAAATCAACAGTTATTTGGCATTATTAATATAATTATATTTATTGTCACAACCAATATATCAACATTTGCAGAAAAATACTATGACAAAAATCTATTACTTTAATGTAGTTTAATTTAATTAGAATTCTAATCTAAACTTCCATTAAGGAGCCAGTGTAATACTTAATGTCAGAAATCATTTAAAACTAATAGAATAATAATCCCATATCAACTTCCAAGGCTGCATATTACCAACTCAGCACTTCAACAGAAAGACTATTTTAGTTGTAACTGTTATGCTAGCATATAATGAACATGTAGGTTTGAGAAATGGGAAAGCAATGGGCACAAGTGATAGGCATCATGACATCAAAGCATCATCATCATCATCATCAAGTTGGAAGGGACCTTGGTGATCTTCTATCTTAGTCCAACCTCCATATACCATTTCAGACAAATGGTAGTCTGGTCTCTTCTTAAAAACTTCCAGTGTTGGAGTATTCACTACTTCTGGAGGCTGGTTGTTCCACTGATTAATTGTTCTAAGTGTTAGGAAATTTCTCCTTAGTTGTAGGTTGCTTCTCTCTTTAATTAGTTTCCATCCATTGCTTCTTGTTCTGTCTTCAGGTGTTTTGGAGAATAGCTTGACTCCCTTTTCTTTGTGGCAACCCTGAGATATTGGAACACTGCTATCATATCACACCTAGTCCTTCTCTTCATTTACTAAAGGTTCCCCTGCACATGCATGCTAGTCGTTTCCGACTCTAGGGGCCAGTGCTCATCTCCGTTTCAAAGCCGAAGAGCCAGCGCTTGTCTGAGGACATCTCCATGGTCATGTGGTCGGCATGACTAGACGCCAAAAGCGCACGGAACGCTGTTACCTTCCCACCGTAGTGGTACCTAGTTTTCTACTTGCGTTTTTACATGCTTTCGAACTGCTAGGTTGGCAGAAACTGGGACGAGTAACAGGCGCTCACTCTGTTACTTGGCACTCGGGATTCAATCCGCCAAACTGCCGACCTTCTGATCAACAAGCTCAGTGTCCTAACCCACTGAGCCACCGCGTCCCTTCTTCATTTACTAGACATACCCAATTCCAGCAACCGTTCTTTATATGTTTCAGCCTCCAGTCCCCTAATCATCTTCGTTGCTCTTCTCTGTATTTTTTCTAGAGTCTCAACATCTTTTTTACATCATGGTGACCAAAACTGGATGCAGTATTCCAAGCGTAGCCTTACCAAAGCGTCATAAAGTGGTATTAACACTTCACATGATCTTGATTCTACCCCTCTGTTAACACAGCTGCAGCACACTGCTGGCTCATATTTAAGTGATTGTCCACTAGGACTCCGAGACCCTCTCATTGTTACTACTGCTGAGCAAGGTAGTACCTATACTGTACCTGTGCATTTGGTTTTTCTAATGTAGAACCTTACTTTTTTCACCATTGAATTTTGTTTTGTTAGATAATGCCCAATGTTCAAGTCTGTCCAGCTCCTCCTGTATCTTAAGCCTATCTTCTGGAGGATTGGCTATTCCTGCCAGCCTAGTGTCTGCAAATTTGATGAGTTCCCCATCTATCCCCTCATCCAAATCATTGATGAAGATGTTGAATATGCTAGTCCTTATTATGTGTCTGACTACAGCAGGGGTGTCAAACTGCCGGCCCATGGGCCGGATGCATCATGCCAAAACCATGCTCACCCCATTGCCAGCAATGGAGAAAAAGTCACTGTTGTGACATGTCACGTGATGTTGCAAATTTGACAGACTTGGACTACAGTGACTTATTGAATAATATAGGTCCAAGGAATAACCTTATAATGCTGTATATCTGGATTGTTATACAACAGGGCCTACAAAAATAAATATGTGTACAGCCTTCCAAGAACTTAACGTTGCTCTGCCTAGAAGCATGTTGATTTAGAGCAGACATGTGAAACTTGTGACATCAGGTGACATCATGCAACGTATCCGGATGGTTTTGCCATTGCCGGCAATGGGGTGGACGTGGCTTCCAGATAACATGTCTGGCTCGCAGGCGGCAGTTTGACACCCTTGATCTAGAACTACCAGGGGAAAATCCTGTTAAACTGCAATTTAATTTAAAATAAAGGAATGATGCAAACAGAGCAAAGTTCCTGTTCCTGCATTACTCTCCCAGCCACTTCAATAAATCAGTGAGATTGACAAGATCTTTAATTGCCTTTTAATATTATCTTCTACCGCTGTTGGTCCACCCCAATTTGCCTGCTTGCTGGCAGTTCAGTTTCTCAAGTAATTTGAAAAATAAGATCTTACCTTATTTTTCTATATTTAATACGTTTTTTGAAATCTAGATTCTGTAATAGCAGATATTAACTTCCACATTCCCTGGCTTTTTTATATACCAGAATACATACGTAGTTAAATACTTATTGAGATAAAGCCTGGCTAAACTAAACAAACTTCACAGAAAACAGAATGTAAGCTGAACTATTCTCTCCCCGTCTCTCTTTCCGGTTCAAGGTGAAACTCTAGTAATCAAACCAGTTCTCCTGGTTTCATTTGAAACCTCAGGTGAAGAGAATGGGTTTATGGGTTGTGTAGTTCAAGCTGTCCGAAACGCTTGCTTCATTGGTCGCTCGAAATAGTAGTAGGACTCAGTTTTCCAGAAGGCGTTGCTGCCACTAGACGAGCTGTTGCTTCTGATTAGGAAGGTAATCGATTCCACATTTAGGAAACCTACGCGGGATTATCAAGAATCCTGAATCACCCTTAAATTTCTAAGATTATATTTCAGGATAATTAATCGCTGCATGTTTGGGGGAAGATAAAGGTATGATTTTGTTTAAATTTCACGTTTCAAATGTTAAATGAGAAATAGCTAAGATGGATGTAAACGGAGTATTGTGTCACGGGATGAGTGCCCAAGTCTGAGTTTGGCTTTTGGGAAACAACTCACAGCTCCCGTCGTTCCTCGAGCATGTGTCCAATCATGTTATTCCACCCTAGTTTCTACTGTAAAGATTTGTGTGTTAAGCCTTGCTCTGTTTATTCGCTAAGAGTTTGTGAAGTTACCAGCATTTAACAGGAGATACTACGGTAGAGTTTGTGGTTGCACTCAAATTTGAAATTCTCATCCAGGCGAGTGAAGGAGTTCTTTTTCTTTGTTTTGTAGAGCTCATCTTAAAATTATGCACGACACATTCAGGAGCTTATTTTCTCGTTCCAATTTGTGCTATATTCTTGCGGATCGTGCAGTGGATGCCCATCTAGAGCATAAAGAAAGTAATTTCTCTTGCTTGCAAGGATAAATAATAAAGTTTTAGCTTGGACGGTGGAAACGAACTGATTTCTTCGTAGTCGCATAAATCCTAGTTGCTACTTTGTCATGAAGTTCACTAGGGGGCTGAACTACTTAGCAATTCTCGGCCAAACTCTCTTGTTATGTGAGGATCACATGGGCGGGGAGAACAATATCCGCCGTTCTGAGTTTTTGGGAAGCGAAAGTGAGTTATAAATATAAAGGACGTTTTTACTTGGTGGGCGTCTATTCCATTTGCAACTGTACTTTTGTTTCTGTAAATCAGATTTTGTATAGTTATTAAACGGTAGTAGTATTTGCTTATCCATGGCTAACAGGTTTATGACTTACTTAGTTTTTTTCAAACTAAACACCACATTATAGTATCCTGATTATGAGCCCAGGGCAAATAACGCTTAAGTCATGTGGTTCTCACTTGAAAAAAATGTAATATTCAACTGTATCTTTCAGCTATACAAATAGAGCTGCATATCGTAATAAGTCATTATGGCCTATAACATTCTGTGCAGGAAGTAGGTAAAATAAATATTTTTTATCTAAACAATAATAAGCGTTTCAATTGAATGAAGATGAATTAATTGGTTAGAAAACATATTAATCAAGTAAATTAATTTATATTGCTAAATGTATATTTGTATTCCTCAGTGCAGGAAGCTTTAGATAATGGCCAGAGAAATAGCTGTCTAGCAAAGACAGCTAGCATTTTGGCTTCTTAAAGGTGAATGCATTTATTAATGAATAATAATGAAGTGGATGTAACCAGGTAAGTTTTCCTGAAAGATTCTACAGTTTTCTATTTAAAATAATATACCATTTGATAAACAAGGTGGTGCTTATGAAAGTTCTAGAAATGTTCAAAGAAATCTTATAGTTTTTAATTGCATAACTGAATATTATAAACTACCCAGAATTTTTAGGAGCAAGTAGCCCTATTAAATTGATCAATAGCAACAATATTCCTGTAATTTTTTTCTTGTCAATGCATATTCAACTTGATGGGGAAAAAAATTCCTCTTTCCCTTTCTCCTTTCCTGCCCCTTCTTGGAGGCTCAAATGCAAAAGGGGAAACATTTATTTATTTATTTATTTATTTATTTGTTTGTTTGTTTGTTTGTTTGTTTGTTTGTTTGTTTTATATACCGCCCTTCTCCCAGAGGACTCAGGGCGGTGTATAGAGCAAAGTAAGTATACAATAAACCAACAATAAAACAAATAAAACCCCAGATCTACAAATAAAACCCCAGGCCGGCTTGGCCTTAATGCTTTCCTGCCTTGTGATCAAATTCCACTTTTGCCAGTAGTTTGTGGCCACTTAAAAGACTGAAAACAAACCAGGTCCAGTTTATCCCGTGCTTGCATTTAGTGGAGGCATCCACACACAACAGTATAGCAAAACTGAAAATGGGGGCTGTGATAGTTGATCAGAGCTCCTCTGTTTTTATGTGCAACAGCTTTAGCATTTAGGAACAGAGGTAAGTTAGTTGGGTTTTTTATTAATACATAATCCTTAAAAGGACTCTTCTGTAGTTACCCTCTAATTCATACTGGAAATATAGCAAAGAAAAATATTTTCTCCCACTTGGCTTTTTCCTGTTTTCCCCACTGGAAAAGGCTGTTTGCAACACACAAGGAGGGGATACTTTCCTAAGAGCTCACAATTCAAGAATACCAATGTTAACTTGGATTGCCAACAAAGTCCTGACTGTGACAAAACAGAACATAAAATTGCTTTCTCCTTTGAGCCCAAGACTCAATGGATCCAGGATTGAACCTTCCTTCCTTCCTTCCTTCCTTCCTTCCTTCCTTCCTTCCTTCCTTCCTTCCTTCCTCCGTGCTCAGAAGGGGGAGAGATTGCCGGCGCTGCCGGTAGCCATGCTGCCGCCGACTGTAGCTATCCCACACAGGTGGGGGCCAGTCCCGATGAAAGGGACTGTGTGGCTATGAGGCTAGGTCAGCGAATGGGCCATGGAGGTGCTGGTGACAGGCCTGGCACTGATTTACAACCTGGTGGGGGCCATCAAAGCCAGAACACAGTCAATCTTAGATCCACGAGCAGCCCTGGAGCCAGTGAGGGGCCACCCCACCTGTGTTGTTCGCAGCGGGTTCCAATAAGAAGGAGGACAGCAGGCTTTGGCTCAAAACAGCTCTTTTATTTGCCTCACAGGAACAAACAAGTAGGGGACAATCTCCCCCTTATATAGGGATGCCAGCTGGAGGCTAGCCAATCCCTGCCCTCGAATACTTCCCGCCATTCTAGCTCTACCCAATCCGCGCGGACCATGTGTGCAGCTGTCAACTGTAGCCGCGTGTGGAGCTGTCAACTGAAACCGCGTGTGCGGCTGTCAGCTGTCAAAAGGAGCTGACACGCATTCCTTACTTTAAACAGTGTTGTTAATTACATATAATACATCACCGCCTCTGCCCCGCCCCCTGGCGATGCATACAGGAGGCGAAGAGCACGGAGTGCTGGTGTCCTGGGGGAACTCTTTTCTTTTTGAGCGGTCAGCACTTGCGTCCTGTGCACATGCCCAGGGGGCAGGGGCAGCTCCTCGCTTGTCCTTTCCCACCAAAATCTTCTTTTAGATCCTCTCCTCTTTCCCCCCTCCTCCTCCTTTTCAGTGCACCTCCAGCTTCTGGAAGCGCAAATCAGCTGAAGCCCGGCGCTGATCCTGTGATTCTGCCCAGCTCCCATAGCCCTGCAGAAGCAACAATCAGCTTGTAGCCATGTGCACCAATCCTGGGGCTACTTCTGAGCCCTGAGAGCGCTGCAGCTCCAGTTCTTTCTCCCTCAGGCTTCTGCAACACTGCCACCACTACAGTTCATTCTCCCCTGCTCCACTTGTCAGGATGGTTGTGTACCACCGGCCAGGTGCCAAAGTACCATCAGTGGTATGCGTACCACTGGTTGAAAAGCCCTGCTCTAAATCAACAGTATTCATTTCTTCCGTGATCATTGTAGAGCAATAAAAGGTGTTCCAAATGTATAGAATTTTTGAATACATTTTATTTTCAATCCCAAAATTATTTGGTCAGATTTTATATTCGTAGCTATTCACTTTCTTTTATCACTTGCTTTTTAGCCTTATTCAGGTCCCCCCCCCCCGTAGCTTCTTCCAGTTTTATCAGTGGTATGTTGGTGATATTTACTTTCTTTTGTTGTGCCTTGTGGAATTTTGCATATCTGTGATAAAGCCTGTGGTAGGAACAAATTGAACTGTTTTAAAAATGTTTTATATTCTTGGCATTGCTTCAGGCCATAATGCTTAGATATAGCACTATTTTGCTCTTTAAAAAATGTGTGAAATATAATTAGAGTTGAGGTTTTTTAAAAGAAAAAAATGTTAAAGCAACTAAGTGTTTTAAATAGACAATTTATATTTAATAGCACCAGGTGACTGAAAATAGGTACTTGGAAATTTCCTGTTGAAAACCATTTAAATGTTAAATTGGCCAATATCCTGTCATTGCTCTCAGGAGTTATTAAAATTCAGTACTTGAAATACAGGGAGTGCAGAATTATTAGGCAAGTTGTATTTTTGAGGATTAATTTTATTATTGAACAACAACCATGTTCTCAATGAACCCAAAAAACTCATTAATATCAAAGCTGAATATTTTTGGAAGTAGTTTTTAGTTTGTTTTTAGTTATAGCTATTTTAGGGGGATATCTGTGTGTGCAGGTGACTATTACTGTGCATAATTATTAGGCAACTTAACAAAAAACAAATATATACCCATTTCAATTATTTATTTTTACCAGTGAAACCAATATAACATCTCAACATTCACAAATATACATTTCTGACATTCAAAAACATAACAAAAACAAATCAGTGACCAATATAGCCACCTTTCTTTGCAAGGACACTCAAAAGCCTGCCATCCATGGATTCTGTCAGTGTTTTGATCTGTTCACCATCAACATTGCGTGCAGCAGCAACCACAGCCTCCCAGACACTGTTCAGAGAGGTGTACTGTTTTCCCTCCTTGTAAATCTCACATTTGATGATGGACCACAGGTTCTCAATGGGGTTCAGATCAGGTGAACAAGGAGGCCATGTCATTAGATTTCCTTCTTTTATACCCTTTCTTGCCAGCCACGCTGTGGAGTACTTGGACGCGTGTGATGGAGCATTGTCCTGCATGAAAATCATGTTTTTCTTGAAGGATGCAGACTTCTTCCTGTACCACTGCTTGAAGAAGGTGTCTTCCAGAAACTGGCAGTAGGACTGGGAGTTGAGCTTGACTCCATCCTCAACCCGAAAAGGCCCCACAAGCTCATCTTTGATGATACCAGCCCAAACCAGTACTCCACCTCCACCTTGCTGGCGTCTGAGTCGGACTGGAGCTCTCTGCCCTTTACCAATACAGCCACGGGCCCATCCATCTGGCCCATCAAGACTCACTCTCATTTCATCAGTCCATAAAACCTTAGAAAAATCAGTCTTGAGATATTTCTTGGCCCAGTCTTGACGTTTCAGCTTGTGTGTCTTGTTCAGTGGTGGTCGTCTTTCAGCCTTTCTTACCTTGGCCATGTCTCTGAGTATTGCACACCTTGTGCTTTTGGGCACTCCAGTGATGTTGCAGCTCTGAAATATGGCCAAACTGGTGGCAAGTGGCATCTTGGCAGCTGCACGCTTGACTTTTCTCAGTTCATGGGCAGTTATTTTGCGCCTTGGTTTCTCCACACGCTTCTTGCGACCCTGTTGACTATTTTGAATGAAACGCTTGATTGTTCGATGATCACGCTTCAGAAGCTTTGCAATTTTAAGAGTGCTGCATCCCTCTGCAAGATATCTCACTATTTTTGACTTTTCTGAGCCTGTCAAGTCCTTCTTTTGATCCATTTTGCCAAAGGAAAGGAAGTTGCCTAATAATTATGCACACCTGATACAGGGTGTTGATGTCATTAGACCACACCCCTTCTCATTACAGAGATGCACATCACCTAATATGCTTAATTGGTAGTAGGCTTTCGAGCCTATACAGCTTGGAGTAAGACAACATGCATAAAGAGGATGATGTGGTCAAAATACTCATTTGCCTAATAATTCTGCACTCCCTGTAGTTGTAAAAACTATGTGACAGTCACAGTTTAAATACAAAAGGCATTTATAAAGCCTGTTGCTCAATTCCTTGCAAATATATGAATTAGCTAAATCATTTGGCTTTGGTATTACATCAGTGTAAAGGGAAATAGGACAAAAAGATTTTGTTTTCTGAATATTTTTGGTTGTATCTTATTGATTTTTGTTTGCTAATCACAAATGTAGCCTGTAATGTAATGTATTACATACCATTTTATAGAAATCTGCAGTTATTACACAATAATATTACCTGCTGCACCCATGAAAGAAATATGGAACTCTTACTGAAGCATATCCAATATACCAAGTACAATTGAAATATCTGTGGAGATCCAAAAGTAGGGGCTCTGCTGCTTCGAATGCAGCTCGGATATACCAGCTACTGTTTTACATAAGTGAATGGGAAAGCCTTGTAAGACCATCACATTACATTAAAAAGAAGTTGATTCCAGAATAGAAAAACATGAACTACTTTTTGGACTAATAGATATTTTAAATTTTGCTTCACATTAAATTTGTACTAATGGCAAATTTTGTGAAAGCAACGGACAAGGAAGGTGAATTTTTTTGTTATTTGAGTCAAATGTTTCCAAGAATAACTAATGTTAAGATCAAGGAAGGGATTTCTGTTAATCCACAGATTAGATGGGTCTTCAATGACAAGCAGTTTGAAGATCTGTTAGTGCTGGGGTCCCCAACCCCCGGTCTGTGGACCAGTACCGGGCCGCGGCATATCAGGAACCGGTCCTCACAAACAAGAAAAGCCTCATCCACAGGATGCAGGCAGCACACAAAACCACGCCCCTCCTGTCCGTGGAAAAACCTTTCTCCATGTAACCAATCCCTGGTACCCAAAAGGTTGGGGACTTCTGTGTTAGTGGGGCCAGAGAAAATTGCCTGGAAAGCAATGGGTTTCACTGAAAGTTTTCTTGGCATCTTCAGAGCACCAATTCCATTCAACTGGTTGACAAGCTTCTTGCAGCCTACAAGTACAACATGTAACTGAAGATTCATTTACTGCATCCACACTTAGACTTCTTTCCCGAAAGTTTAGGTGCAATCCGTTTCACCAGGACATTGCCATAATGGTAAAAACAGTATTAGGAACCCTATTACTTGGACACTGCAGTGAGATACGTTGGACACTGAGTACAAATGAAAATAGGTAGCAAATCACTTTTGGCTCTGTTGAACTCACACAGTGTTAGAAACATAATTTGATTGAATACATTATATTCATTAAAAGTGAAAGTCATATTTCTTAAGGTTCCTATATGTATATGACATTCTGAAATCATATTTGTGATCAATTAAAAGGAATCTATCAATCTCCAAAGGTTTTTCAGGAAGCAAACTTAAAAAAAATGTTTCCAGAGATATTCCAAGAGAATAAAGTTAAATCAATAAAATTTCTCTCCCTGTCAGAATCCATTTATATCACATTTCATAATTGTATAGGTAGAACAACGTGCTATTACTGGGGATTCTGCCATCTCTCCGAGGGGGGGGAGAGGATGGTTACTAAAGCGATTTTCAAACAACAGGGGATGTTTTAACGGGGGAAGGGAGGGGGACAGACAGATCTGGTTTGTGTCTTCATTTACAACTGAAAAGGGAAGCAATAACCATAAAACCAAGGAGAGTTCCCTTTCCCATGGAAGGACCTGACACCTAGCAACTGACGACAGCCTGACCAAATGGATGAGGGGAGGGACTGGAATGGGAATGGTTTATATAGGATTGAAATGTAACTTTTCTCAGATTCCGTCTTGTATTCCCACAATCGATTCCTTCCTAGTAAACATTTTCCTTTTGGACTAAACTTGCATCCAAGAGTTCTTATTTCCTAAGATGTGGATTGAGGTGGGTCCTGACACTCCCATTCTATCTATAGGCATGTTTAGCCTGGTCTTGCATCCCTGGACAGCTAGTATTGCAGCACATGTAAACATTAACATTATTATGTGATTTTATATACATTAACTACATTATACCTATATTTCATAAGCAGCCCAAGACAGTTCCTCTTCATTCAGTGAGGCCCAGGCAAACCAAAAGTTTGGACTCCATGGTTTAGACATCAATAAGCCTTTTTATGAATGTTTTTTTAAGTCTACATTTATTCATTTAATCTGACATTGAAATTATTTATGTTCAGATAAATATATTATCAAACTTCCAACAAATATTTTAGAGGCATTTGCTTACTACATTTATGACATTACACATTGTATACAAACAGCATGTGTTTTATGTTGTTATATCCCTATTCTAGAAATGCTGTCTTTTTTTCTTACAGAATTTCAGAGACTTTTTAAAATGTGTGCAAAATTTGCATTATTTAACAGCTGTGTGCTGTCTTTGCTCCTTCTTTACCCTCCCTATTTTAAATCATGGGAATCAGGCTGAATTTTGCTCAACTGTGCTTTTGTTTTCTCCATACAGAGAACCCACTATTCTCTATTATTGGAAATCTAATAAGTAGCTTTTTGTAGCAATTACTACTACTCTTTAATTGTGATTTAGAAATGAATAGAAGAAACTTTTTTTAGTCAGTATATTTTCAGTTCAGCAATAACGCACTGAATATTATTCTGATTCAGTTTTGTTATCCACCTATGGTTCATCATATTGAGTTTTAGAAAATAATTTATTAAATGATTTGCTTTCATTTCTTCTGGTCTCCAATCTGAAGCAGATATAAAGGTGTAGAGAATGAGGTCAAATTACAAGGGAAAGTCTTATTTTAGCAGAGCTGGGCTCCCAGTGACAGAAGTGAGCGGGTTAAAACTGAGGAAGGATACATTAGCAGATGGAAGAGGTTGTTACAGGTAGTCCTTGATTTATGATCACAATTGAGCCCCAGATTTCTGTTCTTGAGCAAGGCAATTATTAAGTGAATTTTGCCCCTTTTATGACCTTTCTTGCCACACATGTTAAGTTAATCACTGCAGCTGTTAATAATATGTCATTAAGTGAATCTATCTTCCCCATTGACTTTGTTTGTCAGAAAGTTGCAAAAGTGATTGTGGAACATTGCAACCATCATAATTATGAGTTAGTTGCCAAGCAGTTGAATTTTGATCATATCACCATGGGGATATTGCAACGGCCCTAAGTGTGAAAACAGGTCATAATTCACTTTTTCCAGCACCGTTGTAACTTCACTGTCAGTCACTGAATGAAGTTGAGGACTATCTATACAGACTTTTTAAAAAGATTTTTAGCTTTTCATAAAACTAAATTGGGAAAAAGACATTGAAAAGTTTCAGAGTACCCCCCCTTAATGATGTAATTAATAAAGAACATTGTCTATTATCAAGATTCTGATTTTTAATCTCTAATACTGGACTTTAAAACCAGTTAAAGTCCACGTGAATCTTGCTTCGTAAATCATACTCTTCGGTTAAAGGGGTTGAGAAATACATTAGTGGTTTGCTATTGCCATCTTCTGGGATTTTTTGGGTTTCCCTGTCTGGGAGGTTACCCATCATAAGGCCTATTTAGCTTCAGATAATATCAGGAAGATGTTGCCACCTGCTGTGGTGAAAGCACAGCAGGTATTAACTGAAGAAGTATCTGCACCTCCTCTCTTATCAATGGAAGGCAGATTTTATTTTTTTAAGATTAATAGTGCTTTAGCAGTAAAAATATAGGCCCAATTCTTTATTGAAGGAAGAGTGTTTTTTATGAGATATGGTGAATACTTCATACTGTGGCTACATCAAACGCATTTGATGATAAAGGTATAAAATCAGCCAAGTAGTCCTGGCTCTAAAAAAAAGTCATTAGAAGACTTACTTGCCAATAGCATTTTTTTTATAAGATAAGCTAATACTGTAGTCAGAAAATTATATTTTGTTCATGGCCATTAAATTAATTAAAGGTAGTTTTACATTGAAGAAACAAAAATGATCTTACTAAATTTACATAGTTAATAGCACATTATTAATTTTCAAACCTTCCTAAAAATTTCAATACTGTCTATATTAATGTAATAAACTAATATTCTTTAGTATATAAGAATTTCAGATGTCACTGACTTATTTTTCACTGGGGGACAAATTTGGAATTTTGAGAGTATTTTATGGACCCTTACAAAATAATTGGCCAATCCCCAAATGCCCATAGAGCAGAAAGCAAGATTGTAGTTATCAGACATGTTATTTTCTGTGAAACCTTTTGGACTTATGGGACTTCGAGGTACTAGGTAGTCAGAGTTTGTCAAAGAATTTGTAGATATACAAATGTCATCTGGATATTGGGTTAGAGATAGGAGAAATCTATTAACTTCCATGCTTAAAGGAAGATTTGAATCCAAATTTTTTATTTTTGTCAATTAATCTAACATAACTCCATATGGAGTTTCAATTTATAGTTACACATCTGTTCTTAGCTTTGAGCAATTCTGTGAATACCCATAAAATAAATCCTATTAAATTCCATTATATAATGATGTATATCATTATAGTTTTATAATTTTCACTACTTTTCTTTGAATTTCCTCTCTAGTAACTATATAATAGTTGCACATAAAAGGCAAATTAATAGTATCCAGGTATTTTGAATTTCAACTTTTATCATCTTTTAGACAATATAGCAAACTATAGTTAAAAACTGTATTGCAACCTATCTGAAGAGATAGGTTATCTACTGCTGTTTTGTTTACTGTAAAAAGAAAAGTTGTTTTTTCATTGTTATAATTTTTTGTCTATCTTATCTACAACTAGCTTTGCTTTTTCACATCAACAGAATTTTGAACATTTAAACCAGAAGAACATATAGCCTATTAGAATAGACCATATGCAATATGTTAGTATTACATGTAGACAGAAAAGATTGCCTTAATATAGAAGGTGGTTTGTTTGAAGACCTATGTGGACACATATGCCTGAACAATTCTTTAGATACTGATTCCCATGCCACATCTTAAATGATGTTTGCAGCTTTAAGTATTTCTCCATTTGTTTACAAATTTATCTTAAATTTTCTAGGAAGAAAAATGTCTGTTTCCTGTCATTTAAAGGAATTTTCATGGAGCAAATCAGAAGGATCTTTGGTTGACTTGGATGGTGGAAGTCTCACAAGAAATGATTGGATAGGTACATAACTGACAGCTCTAATACTTGGACAGTAAATGTAATCTGCTGTTGAATTTTAAAAAGAAAAAAAATTCTGCTATCAAAGAAAATAGAAAATTATGGAACTCCTTATATATGTGATTTTGTTCCACCGCTGCAGCCATTGCTTTTTTTAATGTGGTTTTAGGGAAAAGTATTTATCATATTCCCAGAAATAATGGTTTGGTTTTCTGTATATCCTATTCTGGAGATATTCTATAGAAGTAGTAATGGTGGTAAAATTGATGTTTTATCTAGATTTTTCAGTACGAATGAGAATTTTGGAAGAATAAAAATGGCTGCCTTTTCAGCATGAATCTTTTGACTATAATGAAGAGAGGCTAATATAATTCATATTTTTTAAAAAAATATATATAAACAAATAAAATTTGTTAAGAGTATTTAGAGAATAAATGTACAGAGAAGGATGATCAGAATGACTAATCAGCAATTGTAATAGTTGGGGGCTTTTAGTATTAAAATGATAAAAATAAAAAGTATTATTATTTAGTATTTTAAAAAATGATAAAAACTCCTATACGTTCATCTCACTTTCTGGTGATTTCATGGGTAGATGTATGTAGATTTTGTGGCAGTAGACAAAGGGGATTGCCGTTATCTTTTGGATTTTTTTATTTCTATTATTCCTGTAAACCCTTATACTTTCAGTAGTCTCGTATTCATATTAGGAGTACAGGTAGCCGTCAGTATATGACTAATGGGGTCCAGAAATTGAGGAATCCATGTGATCAGATACAGTTTCATGATTTTTATTTGCAGCAGTTATTAAGCAAACACCATGGTTATTAAGTGAATGTCATGGTCATTAAGCAAAGCAATGTATTCCTGTGGATTTTTTTTTATTGCTAGAAACTAGCAAAAAATGTCGTAAATTATGTTCATGTGACAGCAGAATGCTGCAACCAACCATAAAAATGAACCAAGCATCCAAAATGTGGTCCTGTGACCATGGGAATGTGTGCAGATGTCAAAGCTTTAGAACAAGATCATAAGTATCAATGGAGATCCTCAATCATCCAGATCATGGTTGTTCCAAGGTGCTTTTTCCAAAAGGACAAGTGGACTTTTCTTTCTTTCTTTCTTTCTTTCTTTCTTTCTTTCTTTCTTTCTTTCTTTCTTTCTTTCTTTCTTCCTTCCTTCCTTCCTTCCTTCCTTCCTTCCTTCCTTCCTTCCTTCCTTCCTCTTTCTCTCTGAAAACATTTTCAAACTAAAAAAACAAATAAATCCAGTTGCTTTTTGGGAAAAGTACTTTTGGGACAACAGGGTCATAAGTAGGTTTGAGAGGGCAAGTCTGTTATAACTCTGGTTATTAAGTAACCAGTCATAAGCTGAAGGCTACTTGTGATCTCTTATTCAAGCTATTTGCCAGAGCTAGTCTTCAGGCAGCTGCTATTGAGACAATCAAGATAAAGATATAAGATTACAAATGGGGTGGTAAAAGTGGCAAGTTCAACCACTCCTCATTTTGGTTTTATAATTTCAAACTTTGGAATCATTCCATGAAGCCAGTCAGTATGTACAGTTGTGAGGAATACTGCATGCCTAATCAGCCCATTGGCAAATCTAGACAGCACACTAAAAAGCAGAGACATCACCCTGTCAACAAAAGTGCGTATAGTCAAGGCTATGGTCTTCCCAGTTGCAATGTATGGCAGTGAAAGCTGGACCGTAAGAAAGGCTGAGCACCAAAGAATTGAAGCCTTTGAACTATGGTGCTGGAGAAGACTCCTGCGAGTCCCTTGGACTGCAAGGCGATCAAACCGGTCAGTCCTAGAGGAGATCAACCCTGACTGCTCTTTAGAAGGCCAGATCCTGAAGCTAAAACTCAAATACTTTGGCCATCTAATGAGAAGGAAGGACTCACTGGAGAAGAGCCTAATGCTGGGAAAGGTTGAGGGCAATAGAAGAAGGGGACGACAGAGAATGAGGTGGCTGGATGGAGTCACTGAAGCAGTAGGCGTGAGCTTAGATGGACTCCAGAAGATGGTAGAGGACAGGAAGGCCTGGAGGAACATTGTCCATAGGGTCGCGATGGGTCGGACACGACTTCGCAACTAACAACAACAACAACAATCAGCCCATGGCAAGTCTTGCTCTGCTAGCACTTCCATTATTTCTGTGCCAGGAGGAGGTTTATGGTATTTATAAACCTCCTGCAGAAATCCCAAGACAAAAACTAAATTCAAGTTATGCCCTGTCGTATCTCTTACAGGACATAGCAGTTTATGACAGACACATGGCTATAAAAAACAAGAGTGAAATTATGGGCTGGTATTATTAGTGTTATCTCACCATGTCTAGTATATATCCCAAGGGCTTCAACAGTGCATTTTTATACCTAGAGCTTTGCTCAGTGGAACCTAATCAGAGAAACTGTTAGGCACCAGGATAGATAACATCCATCAGTATACATAGATTGTCTAATTGACCACTGAAGAAACTTGAAGCCTAATCTTATTTGAAGAAGATAACAATTATATTCTAAAAATGTTAAACATTTATTCTGATTAAGTCAAATTGTATTCTGGGGGATCTTACTCCTAAGAAAATGTAGAACTACATTCTATACTTGCTCAATTGCTATTTCACAATAACTGCTGATCAATGGTAACATTACATTTAGTGTTTTTGTATTTAAAATTTAAATAGAATCTAAAGTAAATCATAATTTTCCAGATGGACAAAGAAATTTCTAGTTAAAATGAGTTAGGTGGATAAATGTATATTGTTTTCTTTCACTTTATTCTAGGTTTATTTAAATAAATTGAGATGAGAATTTATATATTTATATATTCTCCTCCGGGAGAAGGGCGGTATATAAATTTAATAAATAATAATAATAATATTTCTCTTTCTGATTCCCCAAAACAGACAATAAGGAAAATGAATTGCATCTTAAATCACACTGGACTGGAGAATTTAATCAAGATACCCCTGGTGGGTTTAAAACAAATCCGTTTTGGAAGGAAATGTCAGCATCTAATCCATTTTTAGATGACATAGCTCAATCATGCAACAAAGAAAAAAATAATACACGGGTATCTATCCTGAAAGAAGATCCAGATTTATTTTTTAGAGATTCAAATGGTAGGGATTCTACTGCTTCATCAGGAGATGAATTAAATATTGAATATCTCTTTTGTCGCAAACCTTCAAAAAGATCTGCAAAATCTAGGAGTGTTTCAGATCTTTTAGATATTATAGATGTAAGATGTGAATTTTCTAATACAGAACCAACCAATTATATCCTACCTCCAGAAAGCGAAGCATTTCAGAATCAACGTGAAGCCTATAAGACAGCTTGGTTGAATCAACGACAATTGGCCCGATCTTGCCTGGATTTGAATGTGATAAATCAGGGTCCTGGATGGGCACAGACCCAAACTATAGAAACCCATATATTCTGCAAAGTGAATTATGAAGGTGGTTCAGTGCAGCTTCCCGACTCAGATATTGCTGTTCATTTCCCTGAAGGTCATGTGGCACTTGGAGAATTCCAAGAAGTTGGCCTGCAGGCAATCCTTGATTCTCCACCATCACTTAATGATGACTTTTCAACCACCTTGACCCCTTTGATTGAACTTACCTTGAGCAACCTTAATACTACCGAAGCTATTTTACTAGAGATGAAAATTGCAGCTGAAATAAAAAAGGATCCTTTTAGTCAGGTAATGACTGAAATTGTTTGTCTGTGTAGTTGCAATAAGGAAGGGTCATTTGAAAAAATACCCAATTGTTACATTTATAAAGATACTGTACAAGTGAAACTAACAGATCTTAGTCACTCAATGTATATTGTTGTTGTAGCTCAAACAAATACAGTTAATTCTCTTGTAAGTGTTTGGGAATATATCCACAGAAAACTTTCAGTTGGGATTTATGGACCAAAACATATCCATCCGTCTTTCACTGTTGTGTTTGCTTTGTTTGATCACAACTATGTTCCTGAGAAACTAACAGTATGTGACATTAAAAGGGGAGGAAAGAGCTTGCCTCCAGTTATTTTCCAGCTATGGGGGAAAGACACATTTGTACTGGAGAAACCACAAGACCTCAGCATTTCTGTTGTCTCCTGTGACCCAGATTTTGAAGTGAAGGAAGAAGAACAAAGGAAAGAAATCAAAGAAGAAAAATTGAAAGGAGGTGGTGGAATAATTCACCGTCATTTTCCATTTTCTATAATCTGCAATAGGAAAATACATATTTTTGTCTTCCGTGTTCAAATCAAAGTCCCAGAAAATAAACTGGCATGCCAGTTTTACATTACAACACCTGAACCACCTCCTAAGTTATTAATAGGAATAACTAACAAGCCAAACCGAATTGAAAAACGCAAAGAAATAAAATCTGCACCATTATTATTATTGCCCACCATAAAATATCCTATCTTTCAAGACAAGGTTTTAAATATTACCCGCTATGGTACAGCACTCAAAACAGTGTTACGTCAAAATAAAATTGACTATTTACTAGAATATTTTAAAGGCGATACAATAGGAATACTTGGAGAAGATAAGGTCAAAGCCATTGGACAAACAAAAATTAAGGAATGGTATGTAGGAGTACTTAGAAGAAAAATTGGCCTTGTACACTGCAAAAATATCAAAGTGATAACTGAAATCCAAACTATTGATGTTGAGGATAGTGAAATCATGACCAGTAGCGTCCTTGAACAAATTGCATTACCTTTTAAAAAAATGACTTATATCTATTCATCAATCTTATCCACAGTATCAGAGAACTTAAATGATTGGAAAGCTTTGGCTGATGCTCTTCAATTTTCAGATTTTTCCCGTTATGATTTAAATGCATTACAAATTGAAAAAGAGTCTGAAAAAGTAGCATATATTATGAAGAAACTTAAAGAAATTTGCCATACTCATAGAAGCACAAGACGATTCCTATATGAACTCTCTGTGGTAAGTACTGCTGGGATGGGCTGAGGATGAGGAGAAGCAAATAAGACATAAGTCTTTAATGTGACTTGTTATGATATTGGCCTTCCTATTTTAGCTCATAGCTTGTGAGTTGATAGCAATGATGGTTTTAAATTTGAAAGATTGGGTAAGCAGCAGCTGGAATGCAACTTAAAATAATCTGGCTTGGTACTTCATTTTCACCATCTGTGTTTATAGGTTTGTTTGGATTATAATGAAATTGTTTAAACGAAGCTGAATGTGAAAATACTAGTATTTTGAAACTCTTGTCTTTTTAACCCCCCTTTTCTCCAACACACAATTCACATCCAGCATTAAATCAAATTGGACTTCCTGCTAATCAAGTAATGATGATGAGTATATAGTATCAGATGGTGATTGTAGCACCTTTTTGCAGTGGCTTAAAGCAGCTGCATTACACAATCTCAGGAAAAGAAATAGCTATTATAAGGACTTACAGGCAGGTACTGAATTCACACTTCAATATATTTTGAAGTCATGTTCACTGGAAGATGGTGGTGTTGGCAAGGTCAAGGAAATTTGGTTTTGCCTACATTTTTTGCTTTTATAGTTTCCATAATGTTTGGTTTTATGTATCTGTTATCAAACATCCAGAGTTGTGTTTCTTAAAATGGTGGCCATACAAGTATTGCAAATAAATCAAATAAGTCAATTACCCATTTCATTCCACCAACTACAACTTTGTTTTGCCCCTGAGACTTTCTATGCTTGTTGAATTTTATGGAATTTGATAGTTAAAAATGTCTTGGAGCATAAATGGGAGGATTTTGTCTGTTTAGAATGTCTCATCTGAACGTAGTACATGTTATAGGATAGTTTTGCTTTCAATTATGTGAAGAAATATAAGATTAAAGTATTTAGCAATACTGTCATCATAACCATCATCACTCAGCAGATACTTTCTTTCAAAAATGTATACTTTTCTGTTTTCTCCTTTATTTAAATCTATTTTAATTATAATCAGGCAAATTTCTGCATGTCTTGTGCCGTTCCCAGATTTTAATATAGTTAGATTTACAGATATTAGAATTACATGTATCATTAAAAATAGGGGTTCTGTAATATCACTAATAAATATTTTGTAGCTATAAGAAAGAAAAGGGAAAAAATCAGGAAGGTAAGAAGAAGAAATGAAGAGTGCCAAGTTTTACAATAGGAATAAAAAACCCTTTTCTTGTTTCTGTGTCACAGTGCTTGTTAGCAAAGTTACAAAAGCCATATAGCTTAAAAATAACAAGCATGGCTTTTCTCATTGTCAAGGGATACCTAAGGAATTCTCATTATTTCTCTACAGTTATAAGCAGTTGCTTACAGGAAAAGGATTCTATCTCTTTTTAATAATGTTTATTCTTTAAGAATATGTCATCCTTTTAATTAGATAGATGAACAATCAAGCCAAATCATGTTTGTTTTTAAAATGGCAGTATTGTAAAATAGGAGTACATTTGTAATAAATATCATTGGAAATGTTTTCATTTCATAGTTGGCAAGGTTCAAGAATGGATAAGCAGAACACAGTCATGGCATATAAGCCAAGATACATGGTGTCAAACAAGATGTGACATGGAGCATAAACCATGGTATCCAATTTTGTTTGGAGGACAGGCTAGGGATTTTAGATGCAAGCAACACAATAAGTTTCCCCCATCTGTTTACCCAATCTCGAGGTCAGTAGGAACCAAACAAGATAGCTGAGTCAATTTAATATAATGGTCAAGGTGTTGGACTGGGAGAGGAGAGATTCAGACTGAAGTCCACCTGTAGCCACATGACCTCACTTTATTACTTTAAAATTCTTTGGTCTTGTTTTCTGCTCAGTCTACCTCGTAGGATTATAGTTGAAGGGAAAAAAGGGACATAGGGTACACAGTTCCCTGAACATTTCTGGATAAATGTATTTTAATGAATCATAATGTGTGAGTGAGGCCTATGTAACTAACAGTGCTATTATTTTCTGTTATGGAGTAATAATGTTGGAAATCATTTGGTTTGGGGCTTTCCCATACATCCAGAAAGTGCATTGCCATTATGCAGAAATATTTTGGAAATAATATTCATATTTGCTGGAGATCCATGACACTTTCTCTGTCCTGCATATTTCTTATATAAAAATATTCAGTTTCTGCTAATAATAGATGATATTTTTAGAACCTTTGAATTGTTTACTTCCTCAAGCTTTTACTTACCTTACTCAGTCAAAGGCATTAAAGTAAGACATTAAGCAGCCTTAAAAGAGAATATGGAAAAAAACTAAATATTAGGATACCTGTCATGTAACTTTTAAGTCACAGTCTTATGGTTATAGCCCTTTCTGAGAGAGAGAGAGAGAGAGAGAGAGAGAGAGAGAGAGAGAGAGAGAGAGAGAGAGAGGGAGAGAGACGGAGGGATGGAGGGAGGGAGAGATGCCTGGTTATTTGATTTTTATGCTATTCTTTTATTTATTTATTTATTTATTTATTTATTTATTTATTTATTTATTTATTTATTTATTTATTTATTTAAATTCCATTTATATCCCGCCCTTCTCCGAAGACTCAGGGCGTCTTACAAGCTTAGCAGTAGCCTTCATTCTATGTATATGACTGTTTGTTAGGGCTTTCACACACACCCAAGCAGCATTATTACAAAGTCAGCTTAATTGCCCCCAACAGTCTGGGTCCTCATTTTACCTACCTCGGAAGGATGGAAGGCTGAGTCAACCTTGAGCCTGGTGGGACTCAAACCTGCACTAATTGCAGGCAGCTGGTGTTGCTTAAGGAGGCATTAGCCCACTGCTCCACCATCCTTGCAGCTAAGCAAGCCATAATGCATCAGGGTAAATTTCAGTCAGAATAAGAATATTCCAACATAATGTATAACCCTAATATTTCTACTGTCTAAAATCTCAGAACAATTGTTTTCAGTCTTGAGACCACTTTTCTATTTAAAAAAAACACCCAGATTCATAAATAGCATGGGGAAAATGACTGTAAAAAGATATTGCTTCCAATGGTTATGTTATAATTGTACTATAATTATTTGTTATTAAAAATGTTTGGAAACATAACCATCACATTTGTGCTTGCAGGCACTTTTAAAGCTAGACTGTCAAGGCTTAGTAGCCCGTATTACTCAGGATACAGTTATTTTTACTGCAGCAGTAAAACTTGGGAAGAGCTGGAGAGAATTGGCAGAAAAATTAGCACGACTTACAAAACATCAGATTGATGCTTATGAAACTCCCCATCATGGCAAAAATGGAGAAGTTGCTTCAGAGGTAAGTCTCACAATATTTATCTTGTATTCATAGGCTACAAAAGGTACAATCTATTAAACTGAAAATTGACATTGTAAGAGAAATTTAAAAGAGGAAATCAACTTTCCATGATAAATTTGCAATTTTCCTTCATCCCTTTATTACAGTATGTACAATACAATAAGTTTTTGGTCTCACTATTAACAATACCTATAGTTAAATAAGAAAATGTTGAAAAGAGATAAAAGCTATCTAGTACTTTTGATAGAGACAAGAGAATATATCCTGTATACAGTGAATATAACCTTTTTTTCAAATTATTTTTCTTCAATCTTAAACACCTATCAAATTCTCCTGAATTTTTACTTTAGAAATTACTAGGTAATCCATAACCTGTTGGGTCATTCTTTCAGAGATATTTCTCTATCTAAAGAGATAAATAGAAAGACCATAAGTGGGCAAAAAAGCAGTAGAGGTCAAAGTGACTTCCTTCTGGCTTCCCCATTGACCTTATTTGTGGGAAGCTGGCAGGGAGTGTCGGAAATCATGATCATATGACTGCAGTTAACTGCGGTGGAAGTGTAGCAGCCACAAATTTATGATTAAAAGTGTTGTGGAAGATTCTTGAAATTTCAGTTACACAGGACTAACGTGTTCTGGATTTTGTACATATTCTTTAAGTTAATGAATTTGAGGTACCTTGACTCAATAGTTATAGCACTATGATGTACTGTGGGCTAATTGAAGGTTACAAACAGACAAGAGAGTTTTAATACTTTTTAAATATATGATTGTTCATACCCTGATTCCTTTAATTGACCTAACCTATACAAATCCTAGGTGGCTGATGAAATGGATGATTTAAGTAACATTGGTTAAATTTTGAGAATAGGACTATTTTTAGTTTTGATAACCAATTGTTTTTCTTCTTTCCCCTCCATGTAAAGTCTCATTTACTTCTTAGAATATAGTGTATTGTATTTTCTCTTAATAGTTTTCTATATTTTAGAAATTCTTAAATTTCTTCAGTTTTAGTATAAATTTAAGATGATTCTTGGCATTCAAACTTTTACTGTAATAAATCTTTTTGTAGAATCATAGAGTTAAGGTGGCATATAAATATTGTATCAATCCTTTGTTCTCTGAGGGAAATTAAAGCGTCGGTGACAGCTATACTTTGAATTGTAATATGCATAAATAAGAATGTTATTTTCAGTTCCTGGTTTGCTTGTATCCATATTAAGACTGGACTCTCATATTAAATATGTATTTGTACATGACTGAATTTTAAGCTGTCAGTTTCTGCAGTGTAATATCTGCCTAATATCTGTTATTTGAATCAATATGTGAAAGCATTATGGTTAACTTTAAGAATGCATGAAGTTATTATGTGTACAGTCTACCCACTTTCCACTGATAATAATTTCATACCTTTGGTAATTGTAGTTACCAATAAACCATTATTCTGTCAAATAGTTAGAGCTGCTGTTAGTATATTAAGTATGAAGTATTTTTATTTTGTATCTATTATACTTTTAATGAAGTTCATCTAAAGCACAGGTCTGCAACCCGCGGCTCCGGAGCCGCATGCGGCTCTTTTAGCCGTCTCCTGCGGCTCCCAGTCCTCTGCCATGTGCAGTCCAAAAAACAAAAAAAAAAGTGGGACTAAAAAAGTTCAACCGATCAATTCAAATAAGCAGGGTAGGTGCATATCTCGCCTTGGCTCCACTCTTCAGTCAAACTCTGTTCTGCGCATGCGTGCATGTACGTGCATGTGCACACATTTTTTGTGGCTCCCAGTTTTTCCTTTTGTGAGGGAACCGGTTCCGAGTGGCTCTTTCACTGTTTCAGGTTGCTGACCCCTGATCTAAAGGAATAACAATTTTAAAAGGCTGTATAAAGCATAAAAATATAAAGGATCAGCAAAATTGCAAGATAGCTTTATTATGGTGATCTGTGCTGCAGCAACTGCCAGGAATTGTGCATGATACACAATGTACAATGGGTAGCACACCCTGCATCCTGCCACATTGTGTTTTGATTTAGATTGTGTTATGTTGTTTTTGTTTTAAAGTTGCAATGAGTGCAGAATATACTTGCTGACTTTAGTCACTAGAAATAGAGATGCTGACGGGATTCTCTAACTCCAGTTTGGGTTTCCTGTCTTATTTGTACTGGTTATCCCTATATTTCTGGGTCCAAATCAAAATACCACTTTGATGCCCAAAGCCCTTTTTAGGGTGGGGCCATTGTATTTCCAGGCCTGCTTATGTCTGAGTATATTCTCTCACATATTTAGCTTATTGTGAGTACATATTTTAAGCTATGTTCTATGTTGTAAATAACATGGTTAGATAACTGACTTGAATTTACCATAAAAGCAAGATAGTTGATTGTGTTTTATGAATTTCTGCACAGAGGTCCAGATGTGTATATGAAAGATAGCAGGCAGACACAATTCAGTATCTGACTTCAAATGTTTGTATGCAGTTTTGTCCACTTATTACTGAACTGTTTTGCATCTAAACATGATTCTGTTAAATTTCAGATGATGTGGAAACCAGCTTATGATTTTCTCTATACCTGGAGTGCTCACTATGGTGACAGCTACAGAGATATGTTGCAAGACCTGCATTTAGCTTTGGACAAAATGAAAAATCCTGTGACCAAACAATGGCGAGAAATAACTGGAGCTCTGATCCTGGTCAATTGCATGGAGGTTCTTCGGGCCAGTGCTTTCTCCATGTTGGATGAAGAATAAAATTCATTCAATTTAGAAAGATATTCTATAACCAGTCTTCTTGGAATATTAAAGAGGAATATTAAACAGGAACATTTTCACCAAGAAACATTTAAAATCTTTCTGAAAAGTAATGTCTATAATGTATTCCTTTAACTTGTAAAACATTGAGTCATTGATTTTCAAACACCACTAATGTTACCTCATTTTTATTTAAAGCTATTTTGCTAGTATATATTTATCAAAAGGAACACAATTGCTGTAACTATGATTTGAACAGAATTCTGATAGAGTGCAGAATACTATATTCAGGGAAAGAAATGCAATACTGATGTTAAGAAGCAAATTTTCTTTCATAGAGCTCTATTGTTAATTCTATCAATTATATATAGTTAAGACTGCAGTTCCCAGAATTCCCAGTCCCCATGATTAACAACATAGAAAAGTGTTTCTCAGCCTTGGCAAATTTAAGTTGTGTAGACTTGAACTTTCAGCCATACGAGCTGGAGAATTCTGGGAGTTAAAGTCCACGCATCTTAAAGTTGTCAAGTTTAAGAAACTGGTATAAATCAGTGAGCTTGGAGACAAATTTGGGAAAGCTGTTTTATAATAATTATTGTATGTATCAATTGAATATATTCCCTTGAACGTATGGACTGGCTATTGATTTCCAGCAGAAGTTAGGCACTGAGCTATATATCTTTATAAACTGAATCATGATTCTCTTAGTGGGAGCTAAGCATGAGACACTGTAAAGATTGTCTAAATTCAAGAAAGCCTTCACTAATTCAACTATTTGTTATCTAGCTGCAGAACAACCAACTCCTGTAATTGTGTACAGGTTTTTCTTGATTTAGAGCATGGGTGTCAAACTTGATCATGTCACATGATATATTACAACGTTTTTTGCTTTAGTGGAGCCAGGATGAGTGTGGCATGCATGTGACACATCTGACCCATGGGCTACCAGTTTGACACCCCTGGTTTAGAGCATTTAATGATACTCGTCTTTCCTATCAACCTGTGTGTGGGTTATTTTGGGAGTGTCAGTTCATTCCTAGCAAATTAGAAACATCATATCTGTGCGGTTGTCCCATCTGCTTTTCAGCTATAACATTATCAGTCTTGTGTAATATTGGTCATATTTCTAGAGAGCTGTGTTCTTGTTCATGGGCAGGATGAATTTTCTAATGAAAGCTGCTTATTGAAAGAGGAATCATAAATGCTTGCTTTTTTAATTTAAAACATAGGAATTCCAAAATTCATACTGTATACTATTTTTTCATAGTTCTCATTAATTAATGAAAATATATTGTGACAAAAAAGGTTTAAATTAATTCCTATATTTCCAAACTAGCTATTGTTGCATCAAGACTTTTATATGTTATAATTTACTTGTGTATTTTGCTTTCAGTATTTTTTATTTTTGCTTGAATCTTAAATTTAATTGAAGTCAAATTTAAAAAGATGAATGCCCATTAACTTGTTAATGGCTGTTACATTAGTTACTATTTTTGTCTTTTATGTTTCAAAAATTACACAATGACAATAGTGGTTAGAGACTGAAGTTGCCTGCCACTTCAACTAATATTGTTATGTTTGTGAAACTGTTGCTACTATTGACAATGTTAAGGCTGCTTGTCCAAATACTTCTTAACAAAAAGTTTTCTTTTGGAATTCATAGAGGTCTTCATTATTGGCCTCTATTTACTTTTTTAGTGAGAAATATACAAAAATAAATGGAAAATTAATTAGAAATTTCAATGTATAAATGACAATCTTACCTCATTTAACATTTTATTAAAAAAATTAATACTGTCAGTAATGTGCTAATTATGCTTTTGTAGTTCTAGTTATTTTTAATATTATAAAAACGGGCTCGGGGAATTATTGGATATATCCATGCTGGTTTGTGAATGAGTGGATTCAACACTGAAGAAAAGGTCTTTCAGGACCTCCCATTATAGAGCACACAGGGATGTTGGCATTTCCTGGTAATATGCTATTTAGATACCAATCAGGCTTGATCCTATTTAGCTTCTTAACCTGATAAGGTCAGCCTTATAATGCTATCATATACTTTACTAGCAGACCTATATGCTAGTTTATATCAGCACAAGATTCTGTTTATCTTTTTGTTGACTCAGTTGACATAGTATGGTTAATAAAGTAAGTTAAAGATCTGATTATTGTATTTACATAATTAATTAAACATGATTAGAGCTTGGTGGGCAAGGAAATTGGTGCCTTTTGTTTTGACTTGGACAAATCCCTACAGTTTTCTAGATAAAGTGTTGGAAGTGATTTGCCATTGTTTCTGGTTTTTAATCACAAACCCAGCTGTTTAGTTAAAAATGCAGTGTGTTATGAGTACCTAGAAAAAGAGTTGATTTGATAGTTAAAATACACATGTTGTGTGAACCCAATTGTTGAGAAATAGAAGGGAGAATTTGAAAAATGGTGGAATAAAATGGAACAATAGGATTTTTTCCTTGCTATCTGCATTTCAAGATTTCCAGGCATATTTGCTGAGCATAGTTTCAAATTACAAAGCATTTGAGACTTAAAATGGTTTTAATCTGTCAGAAATATCAAGTTATAATTTTAAATGGATTGGGGGTTTTTGTATTGGATTTTTAAAAACATTTCTATGACTTCATAATGTATTTACAGTATGTACTTTTAAAACTGAAATTCTAATTCTGTTATGGAAGCATATGGGTAACCTAAGCATTACTAATATTGTTATGTTAATACATGCACAAAGAGTAGCAATATTGTAGTCATTGTGAAGTTAATAAATGTACAAAGCATGACAATCATAATTTGCTAAGCATTTTGTATTTTTCAAATATCTTCATTGTAGTGTACATATTACATATAAGAGAAATGTATGAAGGTTAATGTTCTTATGTGGAAACACCTAATTTGGTGATGAAATATTATTGGGAAATAAAGCATTATACTTATCTACACTCATTAAAGAGATTCTTCCATTTGTTAATGTATAATATGAGCAGCACATCATTGTGTTAATTGCTTCTGTGAGGAATTCCAATTATAATATTTCAGATTATGGATGAGATGAAGACTGCACTGAAGTGTACCTTAAACTGGGGAAAGAAAAGGGAACCCTCATCTCTGAAGGAATGTCTGATTAAACAAAGATTCAGTATTTGAAATGTATGCTAATGTTGTTAGTTATTTCTTTTTTAAATGTTTGTGCATTTTGATTGCATGGACTGCATTTTGTTGTTGTTAGTTGCGAAGTCGTGTCCGACCCATCGCGACCTAATGGACAACGTTCCTCCAGGCCTTCCTGTCCTCTACCATCTTCTGGAGTCCATTTAGGCTCACGCCTACTGCTTCAGTGACTCCATCCAGCCACCTCATTCTCTGTTGTCCCATTCTTCTATTGCCCTCAATCTTTCCCAGCATTAGGCTCTTCTCCAGTGAGTTCTTCCTTCTCATTAGGTGGCCAAAGTATTTGAGTTTCAACTTCAGGATCTGGCCTTCTAAAGAGCAGTCAGGGTTGATCTCCTCTAGGACTGACCGGTTTGATCGCCTTGCAGTCCAAGGGACTCGCAGGAGTCTTCTCCAGGACCATAGTTCAAAGGCCTCAATTCTTTGGCGCTCAGCCTTTTTTATGGTCCAACTTTCACTGCCATACATTGCAACTGGGAAGACCATAGCCTTGACTATACGGATTTTTGTTGACAGGGTGATGTCTCTGCTTTTTAGTGTGCTGTCTAGATTTGCCATGGCTTTCCTCCCCAGGAGCAAGCGTCTTTTAATTTCTTGGCTACAGTCCCCATCTGCAGTGATCTTGGAGCCCAGGAAAATAAAATCTGTCACTACCTCCATTTCTTCCCCATCTATTTGCCCGGAATTGAGAGGGCCAGGTGCCATGATCTTGGTTTTCTTAATGTTAAGTTTCAACCCAAGTTTTGCACTCTCCTTCTTCACCCGCAACAAGAGGCTCTTTAGTTCTTCACTTTCTGCCATTAGAGTGGTATCATCTGCATATCTTAGGTTGTTGATATTTCTTCCGGCAATCTTAATTCCAACTTTTGATTCCTCTAACCCTGCCTTTCTCATGATGTGCTCTGCATATAATTTAAATAGGCAGGGTGACATTATACAGTCTTGCCGGACTCCTTTCCCAATTTTGAACCAATCAGTGGTTCCGTGTCCAGTTCTCACTGTTGCTTCTTCGCCCACATATAAGATGGTCTGGTATGCCCATCTCTTTAAGAACTTGCCACAGTTATAGACTGCATACTGATTTTCAATATATTGATAATATAAATAGCATCCTTCACCAGCCTATTTTTCTTTAGATTCTCTTCTGTTAAAATATTACTGCATACCAATGCCTGTGTTTAATGTGAGGGGCTTCCTTCAGTGTAAATATGCATCAGATTGGACAGGCAATGATATGCTGTTTTTCAAGATATATTAATGTAGAACAGGTTTGCAATTTTTCTGAAACTTGTGCATAGTATAGCAAGGAAATTGTTCAAACTGGGCAGGGAGAACAAGTAAGTAATTAGAAGTTCCAGTTCAAGAGATTTCATCATTCTGAGCACAAAGCTTATATTAAAAAGATATTGGGTTCAAATTGCAAACCCTAGGAGAAAAAAACATATGAACTAGGAAATTTTTTTTTTATCGTCATCTTGTGTAATATAAAAATGGAAACAAAAAACCCCCCTCTCTCTCTGATGACTCACAGTTGTCTAGATTTAATTAATAGCAACCTGATAATGCATGATAGAGTTGGGGATTAACAGTTGAAATAAGTAACAGCTCACATGGGTTGAGATATCTTAATGGCAATGCCCTTGTCATGCCCGGGGGCTGTAGGGATCTGGACAAGGGACCACAGAATTAGGCTGAATCCTGGCAAGACTGGGTACTTTGAGCCTCAGGATTTGAGTGTTGGTCACCCCTAATTGGACAGGGTTGCACTATCCCGTTAAGACCCAATTTGCAACTTAAAAGGTTTTCCTGGACTCGCATCTATTGCTCAAAGTGTAGTTGACAAGTGTTTCCCTGAGAGCTTATACACAGCTCTGATTTGTGCACTTTTCCTGGATCATGATTTCCTGCACTCAGTTACTCAAGCCCTGGTTATCTCTTGCCAGGACTATTGCAATGCACTCCACATGGTGCTACCCTTGCAGTTTACTTGGATGTTTCAGCTTGTGCAAAGTGCAGCAGTAAGAGTAATCTTTGGGACCCCTAGGATGGCCCATATTACACCTCTGTAGTGCAAGGTGTTGGTTATGATCTTTAAAGCCCTTAATGGCATAGTTGCAGGCTAGCTGATGAACCATCTCGTCCTGCCAGGACAAGCCCATCCTTGTGCCAACAGAAAGGGCCTACTTTGGATCCCGTCAGTCAAAGAACTCCAACTATCAGGATCCAGAAGAACCTTTTCTGCTGCTGTGTCTGCCATTTGGGACACCTTACCCTCTAAAGTAAGATCTGCCTCTACCCTCCAATCCTGCAAGAGCCTGAAGACCTGGCTCTGTTGGTTGCCTGGCGACCAAATGGGGAAATTCCACATTGGAGGTGGCTGCAGAATTGATGGCAGGCTCATTTTTTATGTGTGCTGTTGTGCCCACAGTAAAAAAAATGACAATAAAGGTTATCTTATCCACCTTCCTTCCTTGCTCTCTGCTTTCCAGCCATCCATTTTTTTTGATTATCATATTGAAGCATTCTCGTGTTCTTTTTCATTGTTTATTTAATAGTGATATTATTTTACTTCTGTTTACACTCCTTTCATTTTCTTCCTTTTTACTATTGTAAGCTGCCTAGAGTAGCTCCATGGCAAGATAGGCACCAAATAAATTTAATAAAATAAACATTAAAAAATTGACTAACCTGTGCATTAATAGGACCGGAAAATCTTAATGCCACTACTACAAATGTGCAGTAAAAATAATATGATATTTGGTTCACTTTTATGAATATGAGGCAAGGAAGCTTATAATCAAATATAATTTACATGTAATTTAGTTAGTATAATTTACCCATAAGTAAATTTGCATGATGAATATCAATTGGAAATAAGTCATTGAAATCTGTGTTAGGCTTAATCCTACATAACTTTATCTATGAAGTCAATGAGAACACAACACCTAGTCTTTAGTATTTTTATCCTGCTTGATTTATAGCCCTCCTGATTTCATTCCATCCATGGCAGTCCTTTGAAATTGGGCTGAAGGTGACTGGTCCAGTGTTATCCAATGTGCTAACTGGTCAAATAGAGATTTGTACCTTGTTTTCCCTGATCCAAGACTACTTAAGATTAACAATTACAATGCAATAGCTCTATAGCCACTGAATTGCCCTTGAATGAGCTACAGTGCTACCATTAGCACCTATTGAAGGCTAAAGAAGAATGATAAAGTGCTTTTAGCATGACATAAACTATTACTGTGGGACAGGAATATCGGTTCAGGAAGGAAATATATGAGGGCAGAAGGAGAAGGGAGATTGCAGACATATTTCATGTTAACATGACGTTTTCATTTTAATCAAGATAATTTTGCTGAGCCATCATGGAATGACTACCTTTTAAAAACCAGGAGATATTAGGGGGGCTTTAATGTAGAGCATCAGTTTATTTCGTGGAGAAACGATGGAACTTCTTGCAGGAGCAGTATGAACTTTACTGGCATGGATTATTTAGCCAATAACAAGACTTGAGAGAGGATAGAGATGCAAGAGGCAAATGATGGAAGATGAAAGAAATATTTACATTATAGAATGCCAGAAATGTAGCTTCCTTTCAAACTAGTTTGGAGGAAAGTAGTTGGAAAGGAAACTATATTTCTGACATTGTAACAGCTGTAAATGCTTTTGATTATATGATTTCAGTTTTTATGTGCTATTGTCTTCTAATTATAAATCAAAATTATTACATTTTAGCAAAGGTGTAACTATAGCAAATCAACATAATTATTTTTTGGAGGGTGTCTAATATTTATGGGTTGCCATTTAGATTTATATTGCATATATTCTTATAAATCATAATTTTGTCCCTTCACAATGTCTTCAGTTTAATGAGATTGACAGAACATGTCAGGATTATGATAGAGTAGCTACCTATATCTTTCAAAAAGAACGTGGATTTCATTGCTAACTTTCCAGCTAATACAAAATGGATGTTGCAGTACATTTTTGTCCAAGACTTCCTGATTTATACTATATTCAAAAAGAATTCAGCATGTTACACCTGATATCTTGCTTTGCATCAAAATTAATGATTTCAAATTAAACTAAATTTAGGATAGATACTGGCCAGAAAATTTTCAAAAATATTTCTTATTATCTATCAGAAAACTTTAGAGAAGCAGTAAGAGAACTACCCTAAGTAGTGTTACATGAATGATATCAATTACATAAAAATCTTTCTGTCATACTTAATAAAATAATATGAAAAGAAGTAGATTACTTTTGATTTCAAAACATTTGGGGCAATACTTGTACTTTTATTTATATATAAAAAGAATTATTCCGATGATTAAGACAACTGAAAGGCTTTATGTCATAACCCAAATTTAATTACAGAAACCAAAAGGTATTCATGTTCTCATTATGAGTATGGCTTGTTGGTTTTATTAACTTAATTAACTTAGTTTTTGGCTTCTAATAAGTCAGTAGTTGAATACAAGCTCTTCATTTGGGATGATGGAGGATTGTGGATTCAAAGCACACAACTTTTTCACCAATCACAAACACACATACACATTTCAAAAGTCTGTGCAGATGCATGAAGCTCATTACAATTTATATTAAGGTATTTATATTTTATAATGAGAGGAGCTACAGTATTAGTCAACACCTCATCATCACAAGAGAGGAATGCAGACCTGGGTTTCGATATTATTTCCTTGAGCAAGCAACATTAAAGAAGGTGGCAATTCGCCACCCATTCAAGATTTGTTACTTGAGCAATCCAAGAATAAATGAGGTGTACATTTCTAGGTAGGGTGGGGTAGGAGGAGTGTTACATGATTCAGTGCTTTTCTGGTAACTTTATTGGACAGAATCTAGAACATTTCATAGAATAATGATTGTTTCATAATATTGGTAGGAGATAGGGTTTACTGTAGTATGCAATATGTACGTACAACAGAAATTTGGAGACTTGAAAATATTCTGTCTATGCTCCCTTTCTAAAGAGGATTAGAGGTTTATTTTTGTATTTATTCTTTACCTTTTCTTAACACATCTATTTACCAATGAATGTAAATTTGTTGTACTAATTTTATTCTATTCCCATTCTAGTATTCTCCAATTAATACTAGACTTAGAAAATCTGCTATAAATTGCCTGGGGAATTTTGGAAGTTGAAATCCACTCATCTTAAAATTCCTAAGTTTGAGACACAATGATGTAAGTAATCCATTAATTTGTTTCATAACAGTGCTAGAAACCAAAGCTTAAGAAATATAAAAGGAAATTTCAAGATGCAACCCATAACAGTTGTTCAGTAGCATAGTGCATCATCCTGATGATGCCATAAAACCCCCAATGTGTTATCCAAATATGGATTTTTTTAGCCAAATATAACTATTAATGTAGAAGATAAAAGTATCAGTAGGTTTAATATACTCAGCTTTGAAGAGTTATAGCCAAATTTAGAATAGGAAAAAAATACTGAAATTAGTGAAATATAGACTTGAAATAATACCTAAATACAGTTTGTTCAACATTTTTGGACCAACCCTCAAGTCAAAGGTGGAGAAGCATCAGCCATTGAC
Organism: Vipera ursinii; assembly: GCF_947247035.1. Taxonomy (NCBI): domain Eukaryota; kingdom Metazoa; phylum Chordata; class Lepidosauria; order Squamata; family Viperidae; genus Vipera; species Vipera ursinii. The sequence goes on from NC_139517.1 coordinate 92,392,640, forward strand.
TATAAGGTTAAGACTAATGGGACCTTGGAGAAATATTGATCCCTATAGAGAAAAAGGTTTTACTCCTATGACATTCTATTGAGATTGTCAATAATATGGAAATGAGATTTCTGGGCTGATAGAGACATGCTCATTTATATTAAATGGATGTTTTAATACAACTAAAGCCTCCATTTCCATCCATTTAATACAAATATGCAAGATGTTTATTTACCTCATTTATTTTTAGATTTTTAGTACAACTAGTATGAGAATATATTAATTCTTAAACAAAAGAAGAAAAAAATACAAATGTAGCAGTTTAGACAGCTAACTGAAATGAGTGTTGATAAAAGTAGTTATATAAATACGGCACTTTTAGAATTATTACATAGTTGAACTACTCAAATAATCACTCTAAAATGACTATTGACATTTTCCCCAAAATGCCAGAATAATCCATTAAATTTCATAAACTTTCATAAACTTAAGTTGCCCTTCATAGCACAGCACAGATATAATAAATGGATTCTATGGATTATCTTTGAAATAATAGATTAAAAAGGTTAGTTAATTCATTTTTTAAATGTATGGTGAAATTTAATCAAATGATGTAATCCCTTTGGTTAAATATAGTCAATGGAGATTGCCAATTCTATATTTCAGTTTCAGGCACTTTTATAAAACAGCTGGTTGAAAGGCTGCCATAGGGAGCATAATTTATTAGAAGACAGTCCAGTATCTAGCATCTATATGAGTCATTCTCTCTTATAGAAGCTTCCCCAACACCCTGCTTTCAGTTGTATCTGGAGCACATAAAACACTATTACAATCAGCCATTTTTATTTTCTAAGACAGCTTATTTGGGTCATTTGACCCAATTTCTCTTGCTTTTAACAAACCTTTGTATCCATGTAAAATATGTGGTGGGGCAGAGAATTTGACATCTAGTACACACTGGTACCCACAGATATCATGATAGAAAAGCTAGGCTTGAAAAGTATGTATAAAAGTATATATGGCTAGTATGAAAAGCCATAATAAGCCCTACTCAATTTGTCTTGGCTATTCATTTATTTACTTCTTAAATTAGCTTCAGTAACTAGAGCAACTTTAGGCAGTTTACATAATGCATTCCTGGAAAACTGTGTGGGCTCTTGAGATATCACAAAGCCCAAATTGATGACTTGGAAACTCATTCAAAATGGGAGTCTATTGTTCTTTTCATAAATACTGTGTTTACATAACATGCTAACTCATAGTAGTTAACTGCACTGTGATTAACATAATTATCTGTGCTTGCACAGTAAACTGAACTATAAATTAAATGGACTCTCAAAATACTTTCTGCTAAAATGTGGTTGGCCATGTTATAATTCAGTACATGTCATATGTTCTTGGCTGAACAGTCATATGGGCTCATTTGCCATACTAGTATTTGCAGTTAGTCTTTTTATGCCTTTTAAAATAAATTTTCATCCAGAATTTAACTGACTGACAAAGTTATATTTAATTTATTAAATTCAATTGACTACATTCCTAATATTGTATTTGCCTAATTTTGATATAAATTATGAGCATCTAATTATCTAGAACTGAAAAGAAAAGAAGATTCTTTAAAACTAAATAAAAGAAGAGAAGCAAGCAAAATAAATCTTAAGTAATTTTGGAATGCCCAAAGAAACAAAGTTCATTCAAAGACCATGAAAGTTAAGATAGCTTCAAGTAGAAGAATATCTCCACAATGGTTTCCTCCTCACCTCAACTTACAGAGATAATTATACAGGAGACTTGCCTTGTTATATAAGAGTTCAATGAAAAGTGATGCTTCAATGTTATGTTACCAACAGATGGCAGTAATGATGTGTTGAAGTTCTGATGTTTAATAAGGTCTATTGTTTTGACATGACATGTTTCATGTTGAGATGAAATTACTGTGAGAACAGATTGTGATACTGTTGTTATAGAATAGAATAGAATAGAATAGAATAGAATAGAATAGAATAGAATAGAATAGAATAGAATAGAATAGAATAGAATAGAATAGAATAGAAACAAATAAATAAACCTTTATTGTCGAAGTACAACATGTGTACATTGAGATTAGCTGAGCCTCCCCCGTGCTCTCTCCCCCCAACACACAGTGACAACAAACCCTCCATCCCACCACACTATGTGAACCAACTACACCACACACCGGCCTCCCAAGTCAATTCTGCATAAGATTACATCCCATTCAAAAGCCTAACAGCCCACGGATAAAAGCTATTTTTCAGCCTGTTGGTATGGCTGGCTATATTCCTATATCTCCTACCGGATGGTAGGAGAGTAAAGAGATACCGTCCAGGGTGTGAGTCATCCCTGAGAATCTTCCTCACTCTTCCAAGGCAACGAGCCCTGGCGATGTCATCCAGGGGTGTCAGGGAACAGCCCACAATGTCTTGTGCTGTGCTCACTGCCCTCTGTAATACTTTCCTATCCGCGGCTGTCAGACCAGCATACCAAACCACAATACCATATGAGAGGACGCTCTCTATGGTAGACCGGTAAAAGAGGGTCATTAGCTGTTGTTCTACCCTGTTCTTCCGCAAGATCCTAAGAAAGTGAAGCCTCTGTTGGGCCTTTCTAGCCACCTGGGTTGTGTTAACTTTCCAGGTCAGATCTTCACAGAGATAGACTCCCAGAAATTTAAAGGAGGAAACTCTCTCCACACAGTCCTCCCCAATGTAAAGTGGGGCAGGTTCCTCCTTTTTTCTCCGGAAGTCTAACACCATCTCTTTCGTCTTGCTGATGTTTAGGTGCTGTTTAGGTGTTGTTACTACACCATATGGATAGTTTTTGTACCTCCGCCCTATATGCTGTCTCATCCTCACCTGTAATAAGACCCACCACAGCTGTATCATCTGCGAACTTGATTATCGCAGTGGATGGGTCAGATGATACACAATCATAAGTGTATAAAGAGTACAGGTAGGGGCTAAGCACACAGCCCTGTGGCGTGCCGGTGCAAAGCTGCAGGGGGGTGGACAAAGCAGACCCGACCCTCACTGTACCCGATCCCTAAGAAAGTCTTGAATCCAATCGCAGATAGCGGGGGAGAATTTCAAGTCAGTCAGCTTCTCGATGAGAATGCTCGGCAAAATGGTGTTGAAATAGAATAGAGTAGAGTAGAATAGAATAGAATAGAATAGAATAGAATAGAATAGAATAGAATAGAATAGAATAGAATAGAATAGAATAGAATAGAATAGAATAGAATAGAATAGAATAGAATAGAATAGAATAGAATAGAATAGAATAGAATAGAATAGAATAGGAAAGGACCTTGGAGGGCTTCTAGTCCAGCCCCCCGCTCAAGCAGGAGAACCTGTACCATCTCAGACAAGTGACTGTCCAGTATCTTCTTAAAAACCTCCAGTGATGGAACAACCATGATTTTTGAAGGTTAATTGTCCTCACTGTCAGGAAATTTCTCCTTAATTCTAGGTTGCTTCTCTCTTTGATCAGTTTCCAACCATTGTTTCTTGTCCTGCTCTCTGGTGCTTTGGAGAATAATTTGACCTCCTCTTCTTTGTGGCAGTCTCTCAAATATTGGAACACTGCTATCATGTCACCCCTATTTCTTTTTTTCTTTAAACTAGCCAAAGCCAAGTCCTGCAGCTGTTCTTCATATGTTTTAGTGTCCAGGCCTTGAATTATCTTAGTTGCTCTTCTCTGAACTTTTTCCAAGCTCTCAACATCTTTTTTGTAGTATGGTGACCAAAATTGGTTGCTGTATTCCACGTGTGGTCTCAGTAGGATTTTATAAAGCACTGCTAATACTTCATGTGATCTTGATTCTATGCCTATTTATGCAACCCAGGATTGCATTAGCTTTTTTGGCGGCTGCTGCACATTGCTGACTCATAGTCAATTGATCATCCACTAGGACTCCAAGGTCTCTCTCACAGTTACTGTTTTTGAGCCAGGTCTCACCTAATCTTTACTTATACCTTTGATTTTTCCTGCCTAAATGTAAAACTTTTCTTTTCTCCACATTAAAACTGTTGGATAGGGCCCATTGTTCCAAGATCTTTTTGAATCCTGAGTTTGTATTCTGGGGTGTTAGCTATTCCTGCCAGTTTAGTGTCATCTGCAAATTTGATGAGTTCCCCTTCTATTCCCTTATCTAAGTCAGGGATGAAGATATTGAAGAGTACTGGGCCTAAGATGGAGCCTTGTGGTAGCCCACTGCTTACTTATCTCTGTGAGAACTACTTGTTGAGTACAGTTTGTCAACCAACTACAAATCCATCTGGTGGTGATGTTGTCTATTCCACCTTTTTCTAACCTAACAAGCAGTAGATTGTGGTCTTCTTTGTCAAATGCCTTACTGAAATCTAAATATACTATGTCCACAGTGTTTCTCTGGTCTACTAATTTGGTCACTTTATCAAAGAATGAAATAAGTTTGGTTTGGCATGAACTGTTTTTAACAAACCTGTGCTGGCTACCAGTTATTACTTAGTTTGCTTCTAGTTGTTTGCAGATCTGTTTTTTGATTATCTTTTCCAGGATCTTCCCAGGTATTGATTTTAGACTGATTGGTCTGTAGTTTTTTGGGTCTGTTTCCCCCCCCCCCTTTCTTGAAGATGGGAACCACATCAGCCCTTTTCCAATTCTCAGGTACTTCCCTGGTGCTCCAGGATTTTTGAAAGATATGGTGCAATGGTTCTGAGATAATATCTGCCAGCTCCTTCAGAACTCTGGGATGTAATCTTTTGGGTCCTAGTGATTTATATTTGTCAAAGTCAGAAAACCATTTTCTTTCTTATGTTTAATTTTTGTTTCTAGTTTGTCTTTTGCTGTATTTTTTTGGTATGTTGAGCTATAATTCCTTTTTGTGTGAAGACTGATGCAAAGTATGAGTTAAGTAGGTCTGCTTTCTCCCTATTGCTTTTTACTTCCTTGCCATCTTCTCTCTTTAGTGGACCTACAGTTTCCTTGACTTTTTTCTTGTTATTAATATGTTGGGGAAAACTTTTTTTATTATCCTTGATTTCTGTTGCAAGTTTTTATTTATTCTGAGCCTTTGCTTTCCTGACTTCGTCTTTGCATGTTCTGGCTGTCTGCTGATAATCCACCTTAATTATGTGTCCCTCTTTCTATTTTTGTACTTGTCCTTTTTGTCTTTCAGTTTGTCTGAGAGATCTTTGTGCATGCTGGTTTCTTCTTGACTTTCTTGTTTTTCTTTTTCAGTGGTATTGTGCTGGACTGGGCTTTTATGATAACATTTTTCAGAGTTTCCCATGCTTCTTGAGTTGTTTTCCCCTTTAGGATTTTCATCCATGGAATCTTTCTAGGTTCTCTCTGAGTTTGTTAAAATCAGCTCTTTTGAAATTTAAGACATTGGTTGAATTATTTTCTATTGCTTGTGTTTGTATTATATTGAATTCCAGTATGACGTGGTTACTTTCACCCAAGTTTCTGGCAACTTCAACTCCTTCTATCAGTTCTTCTCTATTAGTAAGGATTAAGTCCAATATAGCTTTACTTCTAGGTCCCTCCTCTACCTTTTGGATAACAAAGTTGTTGGCTAGTTTGGTTAGGAATCTGTTTGATCTCCTGCTTGCTGCAAAGTTTGTCTCCAAGCTGATATCTACGTAGTTGAAATCTCCCATTACTACTGTGGTATGCTTCCTACATACATTTGTTAACTGGTTGGCAAAGAGTCCATCTATTTCTTCTGATTGGTTGAATGGCCTGTAACCCCTATGGCAATGTCACTTTTTTTCCTTTTATATTGACCCATATAGATTCTGGATGGCTTTTATCTTGGATCATGTGCATTTCTGTAGATATGTAGTTATTCTCTGACATATAATGCAACTCCCTCTCTTCTTTTTTTAGTTCTGTTTCTTTTGAACAATTTGTATCCATCCATCAGTTCATCCATTCCAGTTGTAGGTTTCATTCCACCAGGTTTCTATAATGCCAACTATGTCATACCCACACTCCTGTACTATTGCTTCTAGTTCCCCAAGCTTTGAGCATTAGTATATAAACATTTAAGACTTGTATGTTTGTCTGTGTGTATCGGATCTCCTGATTGTTGTTTGATTTTTTTTCTTTTTTGTCATCACTCCCTACCTCTTTGTTTGATTTGTTTTTCTTAGGATTTATGATTGGTTTTGTCTTCTACAGATTTTAATGATCAGTCACCCTTCCTCCTCAATTTTAGTTTAAAGCCCTTGTTTCTGTTTTTGTGAGGTGCAGCCCATCCCTTGCCAAGAGTTCGTCACATAGGAAATGCAGTCCATGGTCCAGGAAACCAAAATTTTCTTGGTGATACCAACCCTTTAGCCAATGGTTTATTTCTAGAATTCTTTTTTCCCTCAATGGGGGTTGGCCTTTCGTTGGGAATACAGATGAGAACACTACTTGTGCTCCTAGCTCCTTAACTTTATTGCCTAGTTGCTTATAGTCTCTTAGTATTGTGCTCAGGTTCTTTGTTGTGTCATTTGTCCCAATGTGAAGGAGCAGGAGAGGGTAGTAATCTGTGGGCCTAATTACATTGGTTAGGTTCTCAGCTATGTCTTTGATTTTGCTCCAGGGACACAACATACCTCCCTGGATTGTATGTCCAGTCTGTAGATGGCTCATCAGTAAGCTTATATATATATACTGCTCAAAAAAATAAAGGGAACAGAAAATAAGACATCCTACTATTAAAACAGTACATTGTGTTGTTTAAGTGTTCCCTTTATTTTTTTTGAGCAGTGTATATATAATACAGTTTCCATTCCTGCCCTTTATTCCATTTTTCTAACTGTTTATAAAAGTTTTTCCATGTCTAAATCTCGTTTCCCTTTCATTTTCAATGTAAGCCTATCCATTTTTTCACAGTCCAAGATTTTCTTAATTATATCTTCTTTAGATGGTATTTCTTTGTTTTCCCAATATTGAACAAATGTAATTCTAGCTGCTGTTAATACATGTGATATTAAGTATACATATTTTTATCATAATTTTCTGAAATTATACCTAAAACAAATAGTTACAGTTTATAGTCTACATGTGCTCCTATCACTTTCCCTGAAATAATTGTAATGTGGTTTGCATTTCCTTCTGGAAGTGTTGGGTTTTTTCTTACTGTAGCATTGCATCAATTGATCTCTGATACAAAGGCCTGGGGGTAGTAGAAGATGGAGCTGAGGGTGGTTTTTTGCTAGCTTTGGCTAAGTTAGAAAGACTCCCTCCAAAGCTTTCTCAGTTTTAATATATATCCCTATTATCAACTTTATAAAAACCCTCCAATCTTACAATCAATATTACCGTATAACCTTTAAGTTTGTCTCCAATAACTCTTGCAGTCTTTATCTGTAGCCTCTTATAATCCAACAAACTCCCACACACGGGGAAGCAGGCAGAAGAAAACCTTCTAGTCCACTTCTGTCTTTCAATCCCAGCTTCAAACAATTGTCCAAAGGTCCAAAGTTATCACTCTGTCCAGATTTGTAATCCAAAAAATCCTGAATATAGGGTTAATAGTGCATAAGAGCTCCCCCAAATGGAGTTGTCAAGAGTCAAATTTCCACTATCTCTGAATAGTTCTTGAATGTAGGGATCTGTTATCCAATACACTTCCCCCCAAAAGGGGGAGGCAATAACAGGAAAGAATTTACAATCCACTTTTGACTTTGTCACCAACTCCACACAGTTGCCCCAAAGTCCAACAATCCTCAAGTTCTTGCTATTCCAAATTAGTAGTCCACAAGGCTCTTCCAAAAAAATAGCCAAGAATCCAATTTCCTCTGTCTCTAGGTGATTCTTGACACTGCAGCACAAGTAGTATTTGTAATAAACTGGATGGCTTTAAAATAGCTTATAGTTATAATCCATTATGCTGGGGAAAAAAGCCCAAAGAGTTTTTTCCTCTCCTTTTTCCAGCTGCAATCTGCAAGGCTAAGAAGTTCAGACACATCAAAGAGTCTAGTACAGGGGTAGGCAACCTCGGCTCTTTTATGACTCATGGACTTCAACTCCCAGAATTCCTGAGTCAGCTATGCTTCTTTTAAGACTCATGGACTTCTGGGAGTTGAAGTCCATGAGTCATAAAAGAGCCTAGGTTGCCTACCCCTGGTCTAGTATGTTATCTTTGTTTGGGCTTCAAGCCAAGTTCATTTCTTCCAGGCTGGATAAAGAACAAAATCTTGGTGCTGATCCCTTTTTCCACCACTAGATGTCATGAAAGGTCTATCTTCAACCAGGACTTATTTCTTGAAAGCTCTGTTTAATACTTTTTCCAAAAAAGGAAGGGAAAATGAAAATAATACGTTTTCAAAGTCTTTTAAATTACCCAAATTTTTCAATCATACAACTTTAAATTGTTTCCAATTTTTTTCTCTTTTCTCCAAAATTTTTTTGAGCTGCCACTGTTCTTCAAGTGGGAGGGGTACCAGAAAAGAATTCCCCCACCTTCTTGGTTCTGGGAGCCTTGCTTTTGGGATTTTTTTTTTAAATGAATGTTTTTACAATTATAGAGCAGGAAGGTTGATCTCACCCAGTTCCAGACATGATGCTTTTCTGCTTGGTCGTGCTTTTTTTTCTCTGGTTGTCAGTAGCTTCCAACTGGCTGCTTGCTTGCAGCCAGTTTTTCGCCTGTTGGTTCAGAGGGCTTCCTCAGATCAAGCAGTTCGGCCACTGACTCACCACGATCAATGAGGGTCCCCTCCTTCTTTGTTGCCTTTCCAGGATGACTTTAGGCCCTTTTTGGACCCCCAGCAAGGTGAAATCAGATGTGGGAGGTAGAGCCCTGCTTCCCTGCACCTATCTTGGTACGACGTGGAACCAGAAGTCCTCATAAGTAAGCTTTAAGTAACATGCTGTGATTGAATTTTTGACTACTAGAGGAGTCTATGAAACTGAGATTCACCACCAAATTCAGGCTGTTTATGGTGATGACTTTGCTGATTTGAGTATTGTGTATCACTGCACCAAATTTGGGTTGCTTTTTTTCATCAACAATGAAGTGGACAATCTGTGAGATGTAGTAATAAATTTTACATAACAATGTTGAAGGACAATTAAGAACAATCACCAGATTACTCAAAGAGAAATTATTGTAAGCTTTGCATTTCACAGGAATGTGTAGGTCACATTACTGATGTTCTTCAATAGTGAAAAGTTTATGCAAGATGGGTTCCTTGCATGCTGGAAGTAGAAGTGAAGTTTCAACAGTTGACATTTGCCCACAAATTTGCTATGATATAAAGATGAGAAATTTCTTCATAGCGGTGTGATTGCCAACAAAACTTTAGTTATTATTATGATCCAGAAATGAAGCATCAATTCATGGAATATCATTACAAACATTTTATCTGCAGAAAATAAAAATAAAAAACCAGGCTTCAAAAAAAAACCTTGATGTTTACAGGTTGGGGTGGTATAGGTGATATTACTCATATGATTCTCCTTGACCTCTGATACTGATATCAGCTCAGATCACTATATTCAAAACTTTAAACAATGATTAAAGAGAGTTTGGAAGTGCACGAAGGAAATTTTAATGCAATACAACAATGTTAGGCTTTACATGTCACAAGTTACAAGCTACCCTAAAGGCAATTGTAAGTTGTATTTCATTGTTTATCCATTTGCCATTCAAGGTTGGCACTAAGCTATTTCCATCTTTTCCCAAAAATTAAAGGAATACTTTTGTAGGAAATTCTTTGACTCAGATGAAGAGGTGGAAATAACCATCACTATCTGCGGCCGGCATCAACTTCCCTCCGCCCAATACGCTCCCACAGAGAGGGTCTCCTCAGGGTGCCAAGGGTCAAAGAATGCCGACTGGTGGCCCCCAGGGGGAGGGCGTTCTCTGTGGGTGCGCCGGATTTATGGAACCGTCTTCCGGTTGAGCTCCGGATGGCACCTGACCTTCGCTCCTTCTGGCGCGATCTAAAGACGTATCTTTTTAAACAAGCTGGCCTGGCCTGATGGGATGGGGTTGGGTTTTTATTACTTTTAAATGCATTTTAATCTATTTAAGAGTTCTGGGCACTTGTTTAATCTTTTTTAATTTTTGTATTCTGTCTTTTTAACATGTATTGCCCTGTTCACCGCCCTGAGTCCTTCGGGAGAAGGGCGGTATAATAATAATAATAATAATAATAATAATAATAATAATAATAATAATAATAATAATAATAATAATAATAATAATAATAATCTGGTTGAGAATTCAAAAGGAGGACTTCTTTTCATCATTGCAAAAAGGACATAAAGAACGGTAATGATTATCTGGAGAAATAATACAGGGAATAAAGGAGTTTGTTTCAATAATTGTTTTCCTTCTTAGTTTATTAAAATCTCCCTATTTAAACTAAAGGTATGGTGGTGAAGAAATTAATTTTGTTTAAGTCTTTGTTTACGTCTATAAATAAAGTCAGAAATTAAATGCAAGAAAGATATTTTGGGACACATACAGGATTTAATTAATGTAATCGGATTGCTCTAGCTAACAATTTATGCTAAATTGAGTTATGTACTGAATGGAGTTTCAATTTTTTTCCTGGAGTCTCTATACTGAGCACATCTAATATTGAGCACATAGCAAATAGTCTAATATGAAGGACACACACACTCTTTAAAGGGAATGAATGTATATCTTTGAGATTTCCCCCCCAAATAAAAAATAGAGGAAAGAAACTGTTAGTTACTCATTTGGAACTTTTATTTTATTGAAGAAAAAACACAACTCACATTGCCTAAGGGTAAACCCTGCATGTGTCCACTTGCATTTATGTGTCCCAAACACATTTCAGACAATGAGTCACAACAATGCTTGGAACCATTTCACAACTAATGAACTAAGTCTCTCTTGCTGTTCTTTGTTGAAGCTAATGTTCTCAGTTTTATTACCAGCTATTAAGTTGTAATGATAATGGATTTGGTTAGTTTTTATTATATATTATATATATTATTATATATTATTTGGTTATATTTTGATTTTAATTTTTTAAAGTTATTAAGGAGCTTTCTCCCCTGAAAGTGGATATATAAAGTAGAATATGTGGGGAGCAGAAAAATAAAAGACAGTTATCTTTGTATGAATATGCACAATATATCCAATCTTTCATGTACTTTCAAAGATCTCTTGGACTGTTAATATAATTAATAAAAACATATAGATAGCGTATTTTTTATTTAATGGATTTATAAGGCTGCTCAAAAAAGTGACATTTTATTTAATCAGTTTTAATCAACAAATAACTCTGAGCGTCAAGCAATATTGAAATTACAACAACAAATACAAAAATTAAAATATAGCTGCTGCAAAAAATGATCAGTCATCAATCATTAACACATTAGATGGTCTCTTCATACACTTGGGCCCTAAGCTTGGGCAAGAAATCAAGACAAAAGGTTAGCAGGGTTAGGGCCAACTTGATCACTGGAGGGACAATTTATTTATTATTTATGATTATAATTTATTTACATTTATTGGTTACTAATCTCACAGGAAACCCTGTTAAACATTTTTGTTGGTTTATCAAAATATAAAATACAAAGAGAAATTTTTTAAAAAGTCATAAAAAACTAGGATGGGAAGGGAAAAGAAAAAAAATGGTGTAAAGAAGAAAAAAGAAAGAAAAAGGCACCAACTTCCAATTCTCTTTAAACTATCTTGTTTAGACTTGGTGTGCAATTTCAAGAACATCTGCCTGGTTCACATACTCCCATAGGAAAACATGCTTCAGAAAACACTTGTTTTAGTTTGGATATTTTACTAACTTTAAAAAAATACTCAAGTATTATATATAAAGGAGGGGAAAAAAGAAAGCCTCTTCATTTGGAACCAAAATACAAAACTAGATTAGAGCTTTCATTCAATTATGTATATCACACCAATATAAGTCTAATTGACTCCAGTTAGCTCATGAATTCAAATCTCTCCCTCAAGTTTAACCCCACTGGACTCTAAGCAGCATATAAAATTAGAGAAAACATAAAAACAATTACATATATTATATGAACTATACAGCCCAGATTAAAATAATAATTTAATTGGTATAAGCAGCCACCTCAACAAATGACTACAAGTAGCAAACTTTCCATAGGGTCGGCACACTAGAGCAATAAGAGCTTATCTTCTGGGTCTTGCCAACTGGGATTCCTTAACTGACCAAGCCCTGAGCTTTCTGCCCTGCTAGACTAGATTGGAAGAGAAAGAGAGAGAGAGAGAGAGAGAGAGAGAGACAGAGACAGAGACAGAGACAGAGACAGAGACAGAGACAGACAGACAGACAGAGACAGACAGACAGACAGACAGACAGAGAAAAAATGAGAGAGAGAGACAGACAGAAAAAGAGAGAGATAAAAAAAATGAGAGAGGGAAGGAGAGAGCGAGAGAGCATAAAACTGTGAAGCACCTTGAATTGCACCCCAGAAGTTCACTGGCAACTAATGCAGTTCACAAGATAGTGTTGTTACATGCACAAAGTAACCAGTGCCATTTACTATCCATGAAGCCATATTCTGCCCCAGTTGAAGCGTCCAAATGCTCTTCAAAGGCAGCTCCATGTACAACATGTTGCTGTAATTTAGAGGGGAGACCAAAAGGGCATGGGTGAAGTCAGCAGAGCTTCTGTTGAGCAGGGCCAGCTGTTCACCCACCAGAATTCAGAGACCATATAAATTTGATAAATTATTATTATTATCCAAACACCTGCAATTTTTTTAAAGACAAGCTGAGTCGGGACATTTTGTATATCTGGTGGTTGGTGAGGGTGAAATCATTCTAGAGAACAGGGGCAACCTCTGAAAAGACAAGCTTCCCACATTCCATTAGATGGCAGAATATGGACAAATACAAGTTCAATAGTTTCATTTGGATGGCCAAAGATATATCATTTGGTATCATCAGCATATTGATAATATTTGTCCCCATAACAACAGGTTATCTCACTCAGTGGCTTTATATAAATAATAAAAAAGAAGAGAGCAGAAAAAGCCCCACGGCACCCCACAAGAAGGAAATTGGTTGAAAGTTGCCCAGATCAGCTGGATACAAGGATGATCTTTTGAGGAGAGGATGCATCGCTACCTCTTTCAGAAATGTAAGAGTACCTCTTTGGTATTTATTACCGCATGGATCCACTTACATACCTCCTCCCTGGAGACCTTAACCAACCAAGAGGGGCATGAATCAAGCATATAAATGCCCATACTTACAGTTTCCAAGGGCCCTGTCTACTTCCTTGGTACTAATAGGCTCAAACGCAGATAAAATCAGAAGAATGGGCTTCTGTAATCTCCACAAGACCTGCCCAGATGAAACTGAAATAATAGGAAATCTGAGTTATTTTATCCACCAAATATCAAAACTAGCCTTATAGCACCTCTGCAAATGCTTCACTTGTGTAGAAGAGCTAGATGGCTCTAAATGGGATGTTGGCCAGCACTGGAATAACATAATGAATGTGGAGAAGTAGGCCTTTTTTACCACTCTTATTACAAGAAGCAAAACATAAATTTAAAAGTAAAATTTTTTTACATGAAACGAATGTTTCTTTGGGGAAGAAGCCTTGAAAAAGCTGTGCTTCAAAATCATAATTCACCCTCTTTTTTGGCAAAGTAGACCACGATGATAACACCTCTTAAAACAAATTGTGAAAATGCCAGAGGAAAGGACAGTTACTGAGAAATCAATCTCCTCCTTTACTTAAAAAAATGTCCAGAGATTTCAATGCATTTTAGTATTAACAGGCATAGCTAAGGGGTTTTCTGGCTGAGAAGATAACATTTAGAGTTGCTTAAGCTTTTTTAGTTTATATTAGCAGAGACAGATTTTTCTTCTCCTTTAATTTCTTCCTATTCTGTAGGAACACAAATATCACACTGGCAGAACAAAGAATGTATACTGCATTCAAAAGGTCGGCTGGGTAGAATACTGGAGTGAGAAACAACAACATTTACTTTAACTAGAATTATATTAAGCTAAACATGGATAATAAGACTATTGCCCCACTGTATATTCTTTTTCGCTTCTGTCATATTAACCTCTACAGTTTGGTACCAATCACTGAGGGAATTCTAGTACTGCATTCAAATTTTTTGGAAGAAACATTGTAATGTATTGGGCCTTTTACTTGAACTGTTTTCACGTGTCTTTGAATGCTGCTTGAGATTGCTTAATCAGGGTGTCTGTGTAACGGTCGCTGGCTGCCCAGACATGCTGTCCCCAGGATGATCATTGGTTGGCTCTGGGGCGGAAATAGGTTCCTTCAAACCTATTGGCCACTGTTTAGTGGCCAACCATATAAGTAGCTGCATAGAAGCCTCTGTTCTCAGTTCTGTTCCTGTTACTACAATAAAGCAATGTTCCTGTTTGAACCCTCTCATCTCGTCTCTTGCTTCCAAGAAACCCACTACACAACACTGGCGACGAAGGTGGGATCCTGCTTCTTCAGAAGAGCTGAAAGTCACTAGGGGGTGAGGCCAGTGAAGCACCTGGCAGAGAACACATTTTTTTCCCCCTCGGTCGGCTTAGCAAGCCATGCTAGTGACCAAGCACCCTGCGGACCAGTCCCAGGTCCTCCAGAAGAGCAGGATGAGGCAACAAGAGGCATAAGCCGTGAAGACTTCCCAAAGATGGCGAAAGTCGGAAAGCTTAAGGAGTTTGATGTTACTCACCCAGAGAGATGGGCATCCTACATCTCAAGGAGCGAAAACTACCTCTGTGCCAACCAAGTCGCTGAAGATGGCCTGAAGGCTGCAACACTCCTTTGTGTCTGCGGGCTGGCAACCTTCGATATCATGGAGAACTGAGTTACACCAACGCAGCTGGAGTCTGTTACTTACGCGGACCTGAAGAAATGGCTCAGTGACCATTTCCAGCCCAAATTGTTGGTGATAGCAACAACAAGTTCAAAAACCCAGAGAGATGTCAATGGAATTCATCGCAGCATAGAGACAAGCTTCACGCCTGTGCAAATTTTTGGACTTAGAAGAAAGGCTTTGAGACCAACTCATCTTTGGACTTTGGAGCAGAGAGCTACAACAGAAACTCTTTGCAAAAGAGACTCTCTCACTCCAGGAAGCCTTAAAAGAAATCATGGCAGATGAAACCACAGTAGGAGCTGTGAAGGCCTTGCGGCCCGCCAAAATCACGCAGAATGAGGAAGCCTTCCACCATGAGGACACTAAACTTCCAGAAGACATTGGCTTCGACCATGAAGTTGACAAGCTCCAATGGCACCATGACAAAGAACCAAATGCTCCTTACAAGGCAGTTTCCTTTCATTGGTGTCCGGGCTGTGGTGGCCACCACCAACAAGCGGACTACAGGTTCTGGACAGCCATGTGTCAGGCCAGTGGGAAGACTGGCCACATCACATCAGTCTGTAGTGGTCGCCAGAAGGACCACCAATTGGACGTTCCGATCAGGAGGGGTCCTGGGGTCCCGGGGCAACTTTTGCTCCAACAGTCAGAGCATTTGCCGCATGGGAGCTTGCTGCCCCCCTAAGCCAAAACTGCAACTTCAAGTTGAGCTGCAAGGTGTTCCTTGCAGGATAGAACTGGACACTGGGTCAGCTGTGTCCATCATTTCCCTCGAAACCTTCCATTTCATCTGCAACCACAGAAAGAAGTGGGCCAAGCTTAGGCCATCCTATATCATCCTGACTGAGTTCCAAAACTCCCGAGTTGTGATCAAAGGTGAGGCCACTTTGGCCATAAAGTTCAAGGAGTTTTTGGGCCCCCTGGATGTGATTGTGGTACAGGGCCACAGAACGAGCTCTAATAGGGCTTGATTGGTTGGATGCTCTGGGCATCCAAGTCACCAGAATCCACCAGACACAAGCAGCGAACTTGGGGTCAGTACGCGAGGAGTTCACAGACATTTTTGACACCAGCCTGGGAAAGTACAAGGACCCTCCAATAGCCTTTAAACTTGATCCTGCCTTAATACCTATTAGGATCAAACCCCACAGAGTGCCATTTGCAGTTAAAAATAAGATTGATGCAGAGCTGGACAAGCTAGTTAAACGGGGTACTACAGCAGGTAGATGGAGGTGAATGGGAAACCCCAATTGTCACGCCACTTAAGGCCAACAGGGAGGTCAAGATTTGTGCTGATTACAAGTGCACCATAAATAGGGCACTTAAGCAGCATGCGTACCCGGTGCCAGTCGTTAGCCACATCTCGGCATTGCTGCAAGGGGGTACTGTATTTGCAAAGTTAGATTTGGCACAGGCCTATCAGCAGTTACCTGTGGACACAGCGGCTGCACAAACCATTGTTACACACAGGGGGGCTTTTAAAGTCAAACTCCTCCAATTCGGGGTTAGTGTAGCCCCTGAGATTTTTCAAAGAGTTATGGAGAATATGCTCAAGGGCATTCTGGGGGTTTGCCCCTATTTTGATGATGGGCTCATCGCCGGTGAGTCCACTGAGGTGCTTGCAAGGAGGCTCAAAGTCGTCCAACAGTTCCACGAAACAGGCCTTAAATTAAAAAGGAATAAGTGTAACATTGGGGTTTTTTCTACTGAGTTCCTGGGTTTCCGTATTGATGCTGAAGGCATCCACCCTTCTGAGTCCAAGCTGAAGGCCATTCAGCTGGCACCTAGCCCCAGGTCAAAAGGAGAGCTTCCGGCATTCCTGGGTCTCCTTATTTTTTACCATGCATTCCTTCCTAACAAGGCCACAGTGGCAGAACCGTTACACTGGCTCTTTACAAAAACACCCCATGGAAGTGGACCAAGGTTCACAAAAACAGCTTTAAGGCAGTAAAATCACTACTGTCCTCCAATTCAGTGCTCATTCACTTTAAAGAGTCATTGCCTGTATGCATTGCTTGTGACACATCTCCTTATGGGATGGGGGCTGTTTTAATCCATTTGGCAAGTGATGGGACTCAAGTCCCAATTGCCTATTACACAAGGACATTGTCCTCAGCTGAGTGCAATTACGTTCAAATTGACAAAGAGGCCTTGGCCATTGTGGCTGGGGTGAAGAAATTCCATGATTACTTGTATGGCAGAGAATTCACGGTCTTCACTGACCATAAGCCACTGTTAGGGTTATTTACTACAGATAGGCAGACGTCTCAAATACTGTCCCCTAGGATGTTAAGATGGTTCATTTTCATGTCAGCCTACAGCTACAGGCTGGTTCACAAACCCGGTAAAGACATGGACCATGCAGATGGCCTTATCAGGTTGCCATTGCCACAGGTAGAGCCAGATCTGGCTCCAGCAGCTTGTAATTTGTCAATTCAGGATTTGCCTGAGATTCCCCTCCATGCTGGGGATGTGGCTGCAGAAACTGCTGCAGACAAGGTTTTAAGTAGAGTATTGTCTTGGATTCACACAGAGTGGCTTGAAAATAGTCCTGGACCTGAGTTCCAGAGCTACTTTACACATAGACAAAAGCTTTCAGCTCACAAGGGTTGTATTTTATGTGGGAGCAGTATCATTGTCCCCAGTTCATTAAGACACAGGGTACTTCAATTTTTGCATGAGGGACATCCAGGCATCATCTGGATGAAGGCATTGGCATGAAGCTACCTATGGTGGCCTGGGTTAGATAAGGCTATCGTGGCTCAACTACATGGGTGTTACACGTGTCAACAGTCCAGGCCAGAAATGCCACATGGTCCTGTTCACAGATGGGAGGAGACATCCTCCCTTGGTCGAGGATTCACATCGACTTTCAGGGACAGCTATTTTTGATAGTGGTCAACAGCCACTCTAAATTTATTCCAATCGCAAGTATGACTACTGCTAGGACCATCCAGGTGCTTAGAAAATTTTTTGCAACACACGGGCTGCCAGATGTCATAGTATCTGACAACAGGGACCAGTTCACACCGGCAGAGTTTCAAGCCTTCTTGAGGACTAACCTCATAAGGCAGACATGTCAAACACAAGGCCCGGGGGCCGGATGCGGCCCGCGAAGTGGTTTCATGTGGCCCACGAAGCCATCCTGGAAACAGTGAGGGAATGGCCCCCACTGCCTTGGCCCTGGCCCAGAGACCCTCCTTCTGCCAGAGACCCTCAGATCTGTCCCACTCCTGCCCAGGCCCCCATAGGCACCCTTGATGTGAACGATGTAAAGCTGGCCATGCCCACCCAGTAGGCCATATGCACTCTGGCCACGCCCACCCAGTAGGCCTCGCCCACCCAGGCCACACCCACCCAGCCCCTTGAGGGCAACCGCAATGCTGATGCGGCCCTCAGTGAAATTGAGTTTGACACCCCTGTCATAAGGCATGCTACATCAGCTCCCTTTCACCCCTCGACTAACAGCCAGGCTGAACGTATGGTGCGCACTACAAAGGAGTCACTCAAGCACATAGTGACTGGAGATTGGCACCATAGGATGGCTGATTTCTTGCTTTGCCAGAACAATATGCCTTGCACAACAACAGGCAAGAGCCCAGCAGAGCTTCGCTGGGGAAGAAGGCTCATCACAAAACTGGACAGATTGCATCCAGACTGGGTGGCAGCAGACATCTCTTGCCCAAAGCCTCCGAGGGGGTTGCAAGTGAGTGATGGGGTGTGGGCCCAGAACTATGGGCATGGGAACTTGTGGGTGCTGGGTAAAATTGTCAAAGTCTCAGGCCCTCTCTTGTATGAGGTGGCTCTGGCTGGGGGGGTGAGTCATTCACTGCCATATTGATCAGGTATGGAAGTGGTTCACAGAACGGCCACAAAGCAAGGATCTCATGATGGGTCTTCTCCTAGAGCCAGAAACCAGCAGCCAAGCAGGGCAGTTCACATGCTCTGAGGACTCACCACAACAGTAGCGATGAAGGTGGGACCCCGTGAAGTGCATTAAAAACAGGACCCGGAAAAGCCGGACAGTGTCTGCCACTGAAGGTAGAAGATGGCTGCACACTGCGGGAAAATTTGAAAACCAGGAACGAAAATGGCAAAGTTAGGCTTCGTGAGGGAATTCGATACCCATCTCCCTGAAGATTGAGAGAATCACGTAGGGCAAGTTGAAGGATACTTGCTAGTCAACGGCATCACAGATGACCGTAAGAAAGCAGCGGCCCTATTGTCCCTCAGCGGACCGGCGATATACCACGTAGCTGTGGGACTGTGCCAACCAGACGGGGTCGCCACAATGTCATATGCTGAGCTCAATAAAAGACTGAGCCAACACTTCATGCCCAAACGGTCTGAGCTGTTTTGGAGGCAAATATTCGAGCGTCAGAATCAGAGACCGGGCGAATCCATAACCGATTTTGTGGCAGCCGTGCGAGAAGCCGCATGCCACTGCAAATATGATAACCTAGACGTCCGGATTCGGGATTGAGTGGTCCTGGGGCTCCGAGATAAAGGGCTACAGAACAAGATCATTGCGAAGCCCACAGGGACTCTACAAGAAGTCCTGGATGACCTAATGACACACGAGTCAACCGACCAACGCAACTCCCCCCGCAATAGCAATGGCATGAGCAGTTCCATCCACCAAGAAAGCCTTGTGGATGGTGGGGTGGGAGAGTACAATTTCGACACGGAGATAAAGTTGCACAAAGATTTGAGAGGACACCCATGAGGAATGACCACAGACAGACAAAGGAGACCAACATCAACCACAACTTCCAAACCTCAGAGAGAGGTGAACAACAGGTGCAAAGACATGGAGCAGACGTGCAGCAGCTGTGGGGGAAACCACGCCAGGGCATCTTGTAGACTCCGCAATGCAAAGTGTCGGAACTGTGGAAAGCTGGGCCACATCCAAGCTATTTGCAGAAGCTGAGTCCGTGACAGCCTTCACAACTTAGAAGCGTGGGCACCAGGTACAAAAAACCCCTTGCGCCATGGCACCGAGCTCCTTCGGCCTCAGGCACATACTTCTAACCAGGGAGGAGGGTGAGACCAACAGGACAGGCCACAATTCACCAAATGTTAGTCCCTAAAATTAGAATCGATGTCTGGTTGCAAGGAATTTCTTGCAAGATGGAGATCAATTCGGGGGCTTCAGTTTCAATAATTTTGGGGGAAACATTGTTCTTAAAACAGTAGAAGTCTGTTTTAAGAATTTCAAAGGCCCATTGGAACTGCTGGTAACTGAAGGGAGGAGAGCTAGTCTAATTGGGCTCAATTGGTTTGGGGCACTAGGAATCTGGCTGGGAGGAATCAATTCGATTAAAACCAAGAATCGAGAATATGTTTGCAAAAGATATGCAGACATATTCGATGGGACACTAGGCAAGTACAAGGGGCCCCCAATCAAATTTAATTTAAACCCAGAGGTACTCCCCATTAGACTTAAGGCTAGGAGAGTTCCCTTCGCTCTCAAACACAAAATTGAGAATGAACTGGAAAAGTTAGTAGGCCAGGGAGTGTTAGAACCGGTGGACGGGGGCCCCTGGGAAACACCCATCGTCACCCTCCTCAAGCCCAACAGAGAAATTAGGATCTGTGCTGATTACAAGGCCACATTAAATAGGGCCTTGAATCTGCATGCTTACCCTGTCCTGATGGTGAAGCATGTCCTCTCTGTGATACAGAAGGGCGCCATCTTTGCTAAGCTGGATTTGGCGCAGGTGTACCAGCAATTGACTGTAAGTAAAGAAGCTGCAGAGGCACAAACAATAGTCACCCACAAGGGGGTGTTCTGAGTCAACAGATTGCAATTTGGCATAGCTGCAACCCCAGGTATCTTTTAAAAAGTGATAGAGAGAACTTTAAAAGGTATTCCTGGGGTTTGCCCTTATTTTGATGATGTGTTAATTGCAGGGGAGAATGAGGAAACTTTGGCTAACAGGCTAGAGGCTGTGCTTCAAAGGTTCAGGGCAGCTGGCCTGAAGCTAAAAAGGGAAAAATGCTCTATTGGTGTGGCATCCACAGAGTTCTTGGGCTATAGAATTGATGTTCTGGGCATTCACTCCACTGAATCAAAAATTAAAGCAATTACAATGGTCCCAGAACCAAAGAATAAGGCTGAACTCCAGGCATTCTTGGGGTTAATTTTTACCACACATTCCTGCCACATAAGGCTGCAATTGCAGAACCCTTACACAGATTACTTGACAAAAAAACACCATGGGCTTGGAAGGATGTCCATTGTAAGAGTTTTGAGAACCTCAAACAGTTACTGTTTAGTGACTCTACAGTAACACATTTCATTGAGGACGAACCAATCTGTATAGCGTGTGATGCATCCCCGTATGGGGTGCGTGCTGTAATCATCTGGAAGCAAATGGGGAACAGAAGCCCATTGCATATTATTCCAGAACACTGTCTAGGACAGAGAGGAATTACACTCAAATTGATAAAGAAGCACTGGCAATCGTGGCTGGTGTAAAAAAATTCCACGATTATCTATATGGAAGAGAGTTTACTATTTTCACAGATCAGAAACCATTACTAGGGCTATTCACAACTGACAGACAAACACCACAAATAATGTCACCAAGGATGTCACATTGGTCAATATTCCTCTCTGCATAGACATATAAAATGGTCTACAGACCTGGTAAGGAGATGGGTCATGCAGACGCTTTGAGCAGATTGCCATTGCTTGTAATAGAACCTGCTCCTGCTCCAGCAGGCCAAATCTTAGCATTACAAGAACTCCTTGAATGCCCACTCATGGCAAAGGACATTGCAGCAGGCACAACAAGTGATCCAGTGCTCAGCAGAGTGGCAATGTGGGTTCAATCGGGCTGGCAAGAGAAAAATCCGGGGCCACAATTTCAGGCATACTTTGTGCAGAGGAACGAAATGTCTTCACACAAAGGATGTTTGTTATGGGGCAACAGAGTGGTAGTGCCAGACAAACTCAGGAATAGGGTTTTAAGAGATCTGCATGAGGATCACCTGGGAATAGTGCACATGAAAGCCCTGGCGAGGAGTTTTGTGTGGTGGCCTGGTCTAGATAAAGCCATTGAACAACAAGTTGTGGGGTGCTATCAATGTCAGAAGTCCAGCCCGGAGCAACCACATACCCCCATGCACAGGTGGAAAACCACTCATAACCCGTGGTCCTGGGTCCACATTGACTACGCTGGGCCTTTCCAAGGACAATTGTTCTTAGTGGTAGCTGACAGCTACTCTAGGTGATTAGAGTTGGTGCCTGTGAACAGTATGACGTCCGCTAAGACCATACGGGTGTTGAGGGGGCTCTTTGCCACACATGGGTTACCAGATGTAATTGTATCTGATAATGGCCCTCAATTCACATCTACTGAATTCCAGGATTTCCTCAAGGCCAACTCGATTAGACACACAATGGCTGCACCTTTCCACCCATCCAGTAATGGCTTGGCTGAGAGAAACATAAGATCTACAAAAGATGCACTGTGAAGAATTATTGCTGGCAACTGGCATCAGAGACTAGCGCAATTCTTGTTGGCTCAACACACTACACCTTGCACTGTAATGGGGAAGAGTCCAGCTGAGCTGTGCTGGGGACGGAGATTGATAACTAGATTGGACAGACTTCACCCAGACAGAGTGGCTGCTGAGACAGAACAGCCTAACACAGCCAGGACATTGTCAGTAGGGGATTTAGTGTGGGCCAGAAACTATGGACTGGGTGAGAAGTGGATGCAAGGGGTGGTGGTGGACAAAACTGGGCCTTTGTCTTATGTTGTTGAGGGGGAAGGGGACCGGCAGGTAAGAAGACATATTGACCAGCTAAGAAAGAGGGCACCGGAGAACCGCCCACAACAGCAACAACAAGAGGGCTATACACAGCAGAGGCCCAAAGGACTGCATGTAGAACCGTTGCAACATCATTCAGAACCACCACTACTGGCAGCAGCTCATCAAGCAGCTAGGCCAACACCTTCCAAAACAATGCCAACAGAGCCAATGGAGGCCAACAGTGACTCTGTACCAGAGTAGCGGCATCTGCTGGAGCTAATCATGGAACAGACACGGGAGGGGAGTCAGCCAGTTTCTGAAGAAGCTTCTCAGAGTAGTGAAGCAGTGAGTGGGAGGCATCCGGGAAGGTACCCGGCCAGGATTCATAAACCCCCAGAATACCTGAAGGACTATGTGAGGTATTGAAGGAGTGGGAGTTAGAAGAAGTAGTTAGAAGTAGTGTTGTAGTGTTCTCGTTGGGGGGGGAAGGGGTGTTGTGTATGCCACTATAACACCAGGTGGCAATGGTCAGGCAGCCTGATTGGTCATCCTGTCCAGCAGGAAATACAGGGCACCAGGTTGGGTGTCACCTGGCCGGCGGGAATATGGAGCAACCGGGTTGGCTGGCTACAGGGGTTGCTGTATCTATAAGGGGCACCAGTGGTGGAGGGAGTTCAGTTCCATCTTGTATTCAATAAATGGTATTACGTACAATGCTGTCTCGTCATTGCCTCCACGCGGTCGCCCACACCACAACAGAGGTTTCTATTTTTCAATTCAGATAGCCTTGTAGAAGGCTTTGTTTGGGACAGGGAAGGTCAATTTGGGTTTGATAGCATTAAGCAAAGCCAAGATTTGGATTTGATCCTGGTCATGTTCAAAAGAGGCAAAAAGGGTGCACCCTCTGTTTTTTTCCTGTATTTGTTTTCTCTACCAAACTATTACATACATATCAGAGAATGATATGAATCATCTAATAGTCTTTTTAATGCAGTTTTTCAATCACTGTATTCAACAGAACAACTAGTGGATGAAACCAGAGTAGTGGTTTCTCATGAAAAGAAAGTATTTCGCAAACAGTTAAAGCATCATAATCTGTGGCATCTAATCCTTGCTCTTGACAGATATGCAGAGTTCTAAGCTAAATGATTGATTATGTGCCATCAAGCTGTTTTCAAATTTAACAAACACACCGATAAACTTTCTCTATTATGATCTTTCTCTAACTTGGTCTTTCAAGTCTTCCAACAGTACATTCATTGTCACTACCACTGAATTCAGCCACCTTACTGTTCGTCATTCTTTTTCTTCTCATTCCTTTCACCTTTCCTGACATTAGAGCTTTTTTCCAGAGAGCTGCATCTTCATATAATGTACTGTATCTAAAGTAAGATAATTTGACCCTGGTCATTTGGGCATCAAATGAAAACTCTTAATGATCCATTTGTTTGTTTTCTTGGGTGACCATGGTAATCTCAAAAGTCATCTCCAACAGCAACGTTCAAAGGCATCAATACTTTTTTTTCCTCCTGTTTCTTCAGTCACTTCTAGCATTAGCACTATTCAATGGCATCTTCAACATTTTTTCACAAATAAAATTAGCTTTATTTTGTATACCATCACCAATAAATGTATAATGGCATTAACTGTATATCTATGAAGTCACAAACATTGCTTTCAAGTTGCCCCCTATTAAAATTCTGCCATCAGTGGACTTTTTCCAAGGCACCTCTGACTGTATCCTCTTGCTTTATACAACTGTACCCAGATTCTGCTATAAAACTCTAGCAAATACACTCACTTCACATGGTGATATGCAAAAAGGCTATTTTGCAAAATGTTCCCTGGAATACATGGATGGATGGTGGCTATAGAACCTGTTAAATAAACATATATGTGAATATAGAAGTGACATTGGAAAGAACTAATGATCTGTGTGTTTCTAGTGAAAGAGCCAAGTATTCAGAGACAATTTAATAGTTTTGTACTTGTTTACATACTATTATTTTATCAGTGAATCAAACCAAACCCCAGGAAGTGAGTTACAGTTCTTTACACTATCATTCACTTTCTTCTATAGAAAGCAGTAGAAAAATATAAACTAGCTTTTTAAATAACTTTTCTGTAGTCTTCTCAATCTGACTGTTTCTTATGTCTATCTCTTTTTTTCTCACATAGCAAATTATCAGTGGAAATGTCAGTTTTCAGTGAGTGGGCCAGAAGGACCTCATTAAGTGCTCCTCAAATTCTAATGGAAGTTTGCAAAAATGTATTCTTCAAGGTCAGGCATTCATCTGTCACTTATAGTCTGGGCTTGTTAAAATTGATTTTTTACATAAATGGAAGCATATTAGAAGTACCAACTTCATTTTCTTCCACTTCATTTCCCAGAAGTAAGTGAATAAGGAAAGTATGAGACCAACTATATAGCACACGCTGCCAAACAGCAAAAACATTTCAGAAGCAGTAGAGCGCAGCTTCTGAGATCTGCAAGTCGGCATCGCATACCGCCCAGAGGCTACCATATAAGGACAAATCATGCACCGCAAATGTTGCTTGGAAGTGGGAGATACTACTGGATCCACTGAATGGATTGCCAGTGTGACTATGTAGGACAGACGGAGATTGCAAGAATACAAGCGATGGATAAAATCGCTCAGATTCGGGCTGGCTTGGACTCCGACTGGGCAGTGTCTGACGAAGGGGAAACGACGGGTTTGGCCGATAATATCTGGGAAGAGTTTGTTCCTGTGACTCTGGATGAAGTGGACAGGATCATGGGGAAATTAAGTGCCGCCACGTGTTTGTTGGACCCGTGTCCCTCCTGGCTGGTTTATGCGGCCCGGGAGGTTACACGAGGCTAGCTCCTGGCAGTTATAAATGCTTCCTTGAGTGAGGGGTGCTTCTCTGCCGCCTTGAAGGAGGCAGTGGTAAGGCCCCTCCTCAAGAAACCTGCCTTGGATCCAGCTATTTTAAACATCTTTCATCCTGTCTCCAACCTTCGCTTTCTTGCGAAGGTTGTCGAGAGCGTGGTGGCACGGCAGCTCCCTTTGGTCCTGGAGGAAACTGAGTATCTGGATCCATACCAATCGGATTTCAGGCCCGGGTACAGCACGGAGATGGCATTGGTCGCACTGGTGGATGATCTCTGGTGGGCCCGAGACAGGGATTATTCCTCTGTCCTGGTCCTTTTAGATCTCTCAGCGGCTTTTGATACCATCGACCATGGTATCTTGCTGCGACATCTTGCGGGGTTGGGAGTGGGAGGCACCGTTTTACGGTGGTTCTCCTCCTACCTCTCGGGCTGCTTGCAGACGGTGTTGACAGGAGGGCAGAGGTCAACCCCTAGGCCCTTTAATTGTGGGGTGCCTCAGGGGTCGGTGCTCTCGCCCTTCCTGTTCAACATCTATATGAAGCCGCTGGGTGAGATCATCCGTGGTTTTGGGGTGAGGTATCATCAATATGCCGATGATACCCAGCTCTTTATCTCCACCCCGAACCAAGCCAGTGATGCCCTCGATGTGATGTCCCGTTGCCTGCAAGCGGTACGGATTTGGATGGGGAAGAACAGGCTCCAGCTCAACCCGGCCAAGACTGAGTGGCTTTACGTACCGGCATCTCGGCTTGTCCAAGAGGTTCCATCTTTGGTTATGGGAGGAGAGGTGTTGCCTCCCGTTGAGAGGGCGTGCAATTTAGGCATCCTCCTGGACTCACGACTCAGTTTTGATGATCATATTGGAGTTGTGGCCAGGGGGGCATTTGCCCAGGTTCGCCTGGTGCGCCAGTTGCGCCCATATCTGGACCGAGATGCCCTACGTACAGTCACTAATGCACTCGTTACCTCTCGGATAGATTACTGCAATGCTCTCTACATGGGGCTGCCCTTGAAGACCACCCGGAGGTTTCAGCTGGTGCAGAATGCGGCCGCGCAGGTAGTGATGGGAGCATCCCGATACTCCCATATTACACCCCTCCTGCGTGAGCTGCATTGGCTACCAGTTGTCTTCCGGGCGAGAATTAAGGTGCTGGTACTTACCTTTAAAGCCCTACATGGCTTAGGCCCGGGATATTTGCAGGACCGTCTGCTACTGGGGACGACTTCCCATCGCCCAGTGCGCTCACACAGAGAGGGCCTCCTCAGGATGCCGTCAGCCAGACAATGTTGGCTGGCGACCCCCAGGGGGAGGGCATTATCTGTGGGAGCACCAGCCCTTTGGAACCAACTCCCCCTTGAGCTTCAGATGGCCCCGGACCTCCGGTCCTTTCGCCGCGACCTCAAAACTTTTTTCTTCCATCAGGCTGACCTGGATTGATGATGGGTTTTTAAATATGTTTTAATTTTTAACTGTGTAGTTAATTTATTTTGGGGCTGTTATTTAATTCTTTTTTAATTTTTGTATTGTTGTTTTTTATTGTTGTTAGCCGCCCTGAGTCCTTCGGGAGATAGGGCAGCATATAAGTCCCAAAAATAAATAAATAAAATAAACAAGTAAGCAGTCAAAGAGACCTGAACTCATTGGGAACCTCACATTGCAATGAACAAAGACATGCATTCATTTTCACGGTTCCAAATGCTAAATATCTCATCAATATCTCAGTAGAGGGGGGGGAAGCTTTGGTTGAAATAATGCATTTTGTGTATCAATTTTCTGTGTGATTTCTGAAAATGTTGGAGTCATGAAGAGACATCTTAAATTAGTGTCACTGATCTCAGGATATGCATTCTCCCCAGGTCTAAAGTAATTGCCAATGTAATGTGGCAGTTTGAAAGCCAAATGTGCTGTATCAGCTTCAAATGTAATATTCTTACTAGCATGAAGATTAATACTAAGAATCTCATCATTCATTCAATGATGGTTGCTATTCTGTAGGATAGCATTCTTCTAGATAACAATGCTAAAGCTAGAAATAGTGTAAAGAATTCAAACTTCTACTCTAAATTATACTTGAAAACATTCTTGTTCTTTCTACTGCAACAGCTGGATCTTATTTAATGTTCCAGTGATTCCCTTTCCAGTTTTCTCTTGGCCAACACAAACAAAGGTTAATTTTATTTTTCATTTTACATGACATTATTTTCAAAATACCTACTGGCAATAGTACAGCATATGTAATTTATCTCTTATATACTTCCTGCTTTGTAACTCCTCACATTCAGAGATATATCATTCAGTAGCACACAGAGATAATGAGTTTTTATGGCTTATTATATTCTAGGAAGACAAAAATGGAAGCATAGGGTGAGTAAATTCAGCTGTAAGCAGCAATTTTACAATTGCATGTGCCTATATTGCTTCCTTTTCACACACACCCAACCCTTGGCTTTGTTTCATAATAATTCTTCTATGTCAGTGGACAAAATCTCAATGTTTATTTTTATTTTACTTTTTTGTTTTCCTTGATTGAAAAAATTTGGATAGCACACTTTCAGCATAATAAGGGGTTAGTGTGGACTCACAATATTGTTAAAACCATTGATTTTTGGGTGAACAACTGAACAACATGGACACATGTATTCAGTATAATAGGGAGCAGAACAATTCTTCAAAAATAACACCGAGATTCTGACATCTCAAAGTTTCAATTTCCTTCTGAATTTTCAAGTCTTTCTTGCTGGCAAGGGGAATGGGGTCTATATTTCAGAAATTAAAAGCAAGAAATTTTATTCTGAATCTTTCATTATGACCATAATATAATTCTTGTATGTTAATTTATTCACAGGACTTTAACCCCCCCCCCCAAATTTTATATAGTCTCCTTTAGTCAAAAAACCATATTTCTGTCTTTTTATCTTATCCTTGGAATATATGGTCATTTCTTTTGCATTCCTGTGGGTAGAAGATGCCTACTATTGCTGTTTTAAGTTGACATGCAAAACTGGTTATTCCTATCCTCTTTTTGTCTAAGGTTTGTATCTCTGTTTTTTATATCTATTTTTTTAGTTATTCTTTTTATATCTTTAATACAGTTGTTTTTATATGTGGTTTAATCTGTTTGCTGTATGTCATCCAGAGTTGTAAGATGGCTGGGTATATAAGTTTGATTAATTAATTAATTAATTAAATTAAATAAATAAAAAACCTTTTTTTTATCTCTCTAAAGTTTTCCTAGCTGCTTATTCTGAACAAGCTCAACAGCAAGAATTCTCTGTTAATGCCTCTCTTCTGGATTTAATTAGAATGAGAAACCAGAAAAGCTGCAGGGATGCTACCAAGTGAAAAAGAGGATAATCCTACATAACTCATGGACACCTTGCAGGTAAATAAGCACACCACATATCAGCCATTACAATTTCATCACCATTATTAAATGTAAATATGCAAAAAATGTAATTGATGCATATCTTATTTCCCTTCTGTTAACTATAAAAAAATGAAACCCACAAAATGGGGGAGACGGAGAAATTATGTGCCTTACTATACTAAAGCTCAGAAAGTTTTTGTCATTCTGTTGAGAGTCCAGATTCAATGTATGGTCCTTATTCTAACCACTCAGTTGTCATTTTTTTTTCTTGACCCAATGTCCGAATCCATTTATATCACATTCATAAATGTATGTTTAAAACATTATTCCCCCCCAATATGGATTCTGCCATCTCCCGAGGAAGGAGGAGCATATGTGGATTCAGCCTGCCTTAGGTTATTTCAAAGACCAAGGAAACCTTTTGAACTAGGTCAGACATGTCAAACACAAGGCCCGGGGGCCAGATCCGGCCTGTGAAGTGGTTTCATGCGGCCTGCGAAGCCATCCTGGAAACAGTGAGGGAACGGCCCCCACTGCCTTGGCCCTGGCCCAGAGACCCTCCTTCTGCCAGAGACCCTCAGATCTATCCCACTCCTGCCCAGGCACCCTTGATGTGAACGATGTAGACCTGGCCATGCCTACCCAGTAGGCCATACGCACACTAGCCATGCCCACCCAGTAGGCCACGCCCACCCTGGCCATTACCCACCCGGCCCCTTGAGGGCAACCGCAATGCTGATGCGGCCCTCAATGAAATTGAGTTTGACACCCCTGAACTAGATGGATCAAAAGGGAGGGGGAGAGGAAGAAGGCAATAACCATAAAGATTCGCAGTTCCTTTTTTTTCCCCACGAAAGGGTTGACACAAAGTAGAAGGATGGGGGCTGACCAAATGGGGTTGAGGGAAGGGGGGTTGAACTGGGTACCCTTCATAAAATTTCAATTGAAATTCAAGTGAAAAAAAAGAAAAGAAAAAACAGTTACTACTAAGCAACTGGCAACAAAGGAACCATGGATTTCTTTTTGTTTCATAGATATGACTGCATCTGTTATATTTTCAGTTTTAACAGTTCAAATTCCTTGTTTGGGATAGAAGAGAAACCCAAATCAAAGTTCTAACACTTGTATTTTTTTTCCTAAGTTTCAGATTTAGTTACTTTCTCAATAAGCAACAAAGGATTACATCTGATTATTGTGTTTGTGCACTATGAATTTTATATGTAGCATTTTTATATGTGCCCTGAGTGGTGAATACAAACAGCCAGTGTTGGTAACTAAGGGTTTGGTCTCCTTTGGAAATGTCAACTTTTCAACTCAATGGGAAAGGCATCTTCACACATTTGCTGGAAGCATTCCCAGGTGACACTCTGGGCAACTGAGATATAGAAGAGAATGTTCCAGACTGACACTTGGATTGAAATACTATAACTTAAAAAGCAGTCAGTTATGGGGGGGAAATCCCATGGTCATATGCTACTTGGCAGCTTGTCTCCAGGGTGAGGTTTAAAAATAGAGCCACTTATTTTTACATTTTTGCAGGTTTGAGAGACTTCAAGGGAAAATTAGGTGCCATAAGCTTGCAAATATTTAATGGGCCCATGGCCCAACAGGGAGTCAAAAGCAAATTTAAGGGGAAATGAATCACATTTGCTTTCATGTTGCAAGAATCATAATATTCCTTTAGCTGTTAGTGTTGCGTTGGGCTATGCATGCATTGCAAGCACCAGAGCTTTCCTTCAATAATTGTTGTGCTCATAGCAATGACTATTTCAAGGCTCCAACCTGCACCATGTGCCATGTGAGATGATCTGGCCAGGATCGAACCTGTGTTGCTTCATCTCACCTTATATCCCTAGTAAGGATGGTGCTTATATCCCTAGTAAGGATTGTGCTTATATCTCTAGTAAGGATGGTTCATTTTGGACTGCATGACTATTGCTTGGACACTGATTTCCTGCATCTGGAACCCAGCATGATCTGCACCATGATTAAGGAACCCAGATTCAAATCCCCACTCAGTACTGGAGCTCAATAAATGTCTTTGAACTGGTCACTTTGTCACAGCCAGGCTCTATCACAACGTTCTTTTTATGGGGATAAAATGAATGGATCCAAGAGCCAAACCAATATATTTTTTAAATAGGCAAATAAACCAACAATAACATAAAATAAAGATAAATTATCTTCTATCATCTAGATTAACAGATAAAAACTTCTACTAGTCATTCAACTGATTTTTTAATTCCAAGATCATCTGGTAATAATAATAGCATTTGAACTATGTTTACATTATATATATCCATTATATATTCCAGATGGACAGTGTTTAATATTTTGTTATGTATACGTAGGGGTGTGGGCCTATACATATGTTGTATATAGCATGTTTTAGGTGTGTGTCATGTACATGTTCCACTTTGAGAGCAGGCAACTAAATTTCATTTTTGATGTGTGCCGTTTTCCCCACAGTAAAAAATGACAATAAAGTTTATCTTATCTTATCTTACATTCTTATGAACTATGAGCAGTTTATAGCTGCTTTTTAGCTAATTTCATTCCTAAGCATACTTGACAGTAAACTAAACTTGTGTATACCTGAACAGTTCATATGCCTGATCAGTTAATCTCATTAAGATTGCTCAGAATATTTTGGTTTCAAATAAAGTAAAGAAACATATGAGGCAAAACAAAAATTGGCTTCAAGTGAGCATAAATGACCATGAGCATAAGTGACCATGGACCATAGAACTAACAAAACCAATTCTGTTGGAAACATCAGAAGTCAAATGTCAGTAGTAAACCAGTCACAGTTTTTATTCATTTAAGTTGTGATGCTCTTCTTTGGAAATATTGCTTGGAAACTGCAGTAACAATGCAATATGTGGATTGCACAGCCCATGCGAAAGCATTGCTCTTTACAATCTGTGTGGTCATCTTCTCTAATTGTTACTGGAAAGTATGACAATATTTTCCTGCTCTCCTCCTCAAAACCATTGCATGATTTCAGTGTACAATATATTCATTGATGTCAACATAGCTCTTGCTGGAGCTTGTAAAAGAAGAAGGAAAAAAATCCCCTACTCTAATAATGAAATGTTATTTTGAACAATTCAGTAACAAATTAATGCCAGATTTGATTTAACTTTTGCCAATGAACTTTTTAGAAAGAGAACACCCGTCAAATTCCCACCAGTAAAAGGGGATACACATATTTCTTTTTTTGCCAAAGCACTTAACTGAAAAGTTTCAAAACAATCCCTTTTATATATACAATTTTCTATGGATTAATTTTTTTTAAAGAAACATCTGTGGGCTAACAGCTTAAAATTAAAAGGGAAACAGCTGTGCTTTATTAGTAATTTTTCTCTCACCCATCTCTCCTCCTTTACCAAAAACTTCATATTATAAGCCAAAGTTATTCTTGGGGAAAAAGAATAGCGGTGGTGATAGGAAGACAGCTTATTCGTCTTTTCTAGAGCAATGCTATGAATTAACTTTGGCTACAGATCCATAAAATCACCAGAGCAATTAATTTCAAAAGCATAGCTATCAATGTGTTGGACTAAACAACAGAGACAAAAGTATCAGAAATCTACATACTTTCAGGAATATTTATTCCTGAACATAAAGAAACACAGAAAGAAGCATTCAAAATGCTACTTTTATTGTTAACTTAGAAGTAAGAATAGAAATCCTTTCTGAATATAGGCCTCCAACAATGTTTCATGCAATGAAGAATACATAGGGCCATGTAGATTGAACTGTCTCCTCATGTACATGCAATTTTTTTTAATATAACAACGTTGGTATATTTCATTTTTATTGGCAGCCTCTTTCTATGAAAAGAAATTTGAGCAAATCCTGTGATCATGGGACATTAAAAAGAAAAAAGATCTACTAGGTTCTGTATCAAGGATCCAATTCATTATATTGTCTGTTGCATAATATGCGCATGCCTTGCTTACTACTAAGCAAATGTATTTTTTATCAATTTATATGATTGATTAGCTTATGTTCAGTGTGTTATTTTAAGGGAGCCATTGGGATCACATAAAATGGCCAAGTGTTCACTTTTAATAGAAGATAATCTGAAAGCATCCAGTTTTGAACTGCTCAGTTAGCTCAAGCATAATTTACAAAGATTCATAATAAGAACAGGATGATCATGAATAGTTTAAACCTGGGTAAGACACAACGTAGATCATTTAAATTTACCCTTCCCCGACACAAGATAATACTGTACATATAGTATTTCTATGTAAATAGTAATGATTTCTAGCTTTATAGCCCTAAATAAACACAAGCATATGTTTTTTCTTTCCCAAATGGTATTATCTTATTGATCAGGATGAGGGTGCATAACAGATCGTGCTAATTTAGAACTAACTTTTCAGATACATGAATTTGGCTACAAATTATTCTTAAACAGTATTCAAGAAAAGTTGCAATAGCTCAAACTTACTGTATATTTTGACCAATGTTTTTCATTCAACTTCTCATTTTTTGTTGAATATTTGAGAGGGTAAAAACATAACATTTCTCCACCCTTTTGCACTGCCCTAAGGTCTGAGCCTTCAATAGCAATAAAATGTGTCCTGCCTCATCTTTTGTCCTAATTTGTTCATTACTGTTCATATATTCATTGATTGGTAGTTAGGAAAACTTTGAAAAGAAATCAGATATATGGTTACTGAGAAAACTTAGGTAAGTGATAGCATCTATCTGATCTTTGGTGAATTTGAAAAGCTCAGTAGTATTATGTGTAGACAGTAAGCAAGATAATATTGATGGAAATTTGCAAGTACCATTATGTAAGGAAGAATACTGAAACATTTCTAAGTTCAAAGCAGTGAGATAACATTTGAAAGTGGGCTCAGGAAAAGTATAAGAAGAGTGAGGAGGTACAGACAAGATTCTATTACTATAGCCAATCTCAATAAAAATATTTTTCTCTCTCCCTATAGCACGGGTGTTAAACTCAGTGCATCACGTGAAGTGATGTGACATATCATGACTTTTTTTGCATTGCCAGAGCTGGGGTGGGCATGGCCTCCGTATGATGCAACCAGCCTGTGAGCCGGCAGTTTGACACCCCTGCCATATAGCATTGATTTATCTAATCTGGTTTATCTGATAGGGCTCATAATATATTAGAAAGGAAACTATATGTCCTACAACTACATATGTACTATTGCCAAGAAAACAAAGGAATTGAATTTGACTTGAGGAAGATATCATATTTTATTCTTGAGAACAAACAAGAATAACAAACAAAATTCTGTTCTAGACAGAATTCCCAAATTCTTGGGAATTTGGCTAATAAAGATCACTACTGTATGGATAATTTTAGAGGATTTTAAATCCACTGTGGGAAAGTTGTGCTTGAAGTCTCAGTGCCTTGTATTGCCTTGCCTTTATTATATTGTATTTTTAATGTTTGTATTGTACTGCATTTTTTAATGTATTGTTAGCCATCTAAAGTCTTTAGGTTGTGATGGGTGGCCTTATAAATTCTCAAACAAATGAATGTAACTTGTTGTTGTTGTTAGCTGCGAAGTCGTGTCCGACCCATCGCGACCCTATGGACAACATTCCTCCAGGCCTTCCTGTCCTCTACCATCTTCTGGAGTCCATTTAAGCTCACGCCTACTGCTTCAGTGACTCCATCCAGCCACCTCATTCTCTGTCGTCCACTTCTTCTATTGCCCTCAATCTTTCCCAGCATTAGGCTCTTCTCCAGTGAGTCCTTCCTTCTCATTAGGTGGCCAAAGTATTTGAGTTATAGCTTCAGGATCTGGCTTTCTAAAGAGCAGTCAGGATTGATCTCCTCTAGGACTGACCGGTTTGATCGCCTTGCAGTCCAAGGGACTCGCAGGAGTCTTCTCCAGCACCATAGTTCAAAGGCCTCAATTCTTTGGCGCTCAGCCTTTCTTATGGTCCAACTTTCACTGCCATACATTGCAACTGGGAAGACCATAGCCTTGACTATACGCACTTTTGTTGACAGGGTGATGTCTCTGCTTTTTAGTGTGCTGTCTAGATTTGCCATGGCTTTCCTTCCGAGGAGCAAGCGTCTTTTAATTTCTTGGCTACAGTCCCCATCTGCAGTGATCTTGGAGCCCAGGAAAATAAAATCTGTCACTACCTCCATTTCTTCCCCATCTATTTGCCAGGAATTGAGAGGGCCAGATGCCATGATCTTGGTTTTCTTAATGTTAAGTTTCAACCCAAGTTTTGCACTCTCCTGCTTCACCCGCAACAAGAGGCTCTTTAGTTCTTCTTCACTTTCTGCCATTAGAGTGGTATCATCTGCGTATCTTAGGTTGTTGATATTTCTTCCGGCAATCTTAATTCCAACTTTTGAATCATCTAGCCCTGCCTTTCTCATGATGTGCTCTGCATATAAGTTAAATAGGCAGGGTGAAAGTATACAGCCTTGCCGGACTCCTTTCCCAATTTTGAACCAATCAGTGGTTCCATGTCCAGTTCTCACTGTTGCTTCTTGACCCGCATATAAGTTTTTCAAGAGACAAATAAGATGGTCTGGTACTCCCATCTCTTTAAGAACTTGCCACAGTTTGTTATGATCCACACAATCAAAGGCTTTAGCATAGTCAATGAAGCAGAAGTAGATGTTTTTCTGGAACTCCCTAGCTTTCTCCATGATCCAGCGTATGTTGGCAATTTGATCTCTAGTTCCTCTGCCTCTTCGAAATCCTGCCTGTACTTCTGGTAGTTCTCGATCCACATATGTTTTTCTCCCTTGCCTTTCACTTCCCTCCTTTCCTCAGCTATTTGCAAAGCTTCCTCAGACAGCCATTTTGCTTTCTTGCATTTCTTTTTCTTTGGGATGGTTTTGGTTGCTACCTGTTGTACAATGTCGCGAACCTCTGTCCATAGTTCTTCAGGCACTCTGTCTATCAGATCTAATTCCTTAAATCTATTTGTCACCTCTACTGTATATTCAACAGGGATATGATTTAATTCATACCTGAGTGGCCTAGTGCTTTTCCCTACTTTCTTCAGTTTAAGCCTAAACTTTGCAAGGACAAGCTCATGGTCTGAGCCACAGTCAGCTCCTGGTCTTGTTTTTACTGACTGTATGGAGCTTCTCCATCTTTGGCTGCAGAGCATATAGTCAATCTGATTTCTGTGTTGACCGTCTGGTGATGTCCATGTGTAGAGCCGTCTCTTGGGTTGTTGGAAAAGAGTGTTTGCTATGACCATTGTATTCTCTTGACAAAATTCTATCAGCCTGTGCCCTGCTTCATTTTGTACTCCAAGGCCAAACTTGCCTGTTATTCTGCTTATCTTTTGGCTTCCTACTTTAGCATTCCAATCCCCCATGATGATGAGGACATCATTTTTGGGTGTTAGTTCTATAAGGTGCTGTAGGGCTTCATAGAACCGGTCAATTTCATCCTCTTCAGCACTGGTGGTTGGGGCATAGACTTGGACTACTGTGATATTGAATGGTTTGCCTTGGATTCGAACTGAGATCATTCTGTCATTTTGAGGATTGTATCCTAGTATTGCTTTTCCTACTCTTTTATTGACTATGAAGGCTACTCCATTTCTTCTGAGGGATTCTTGTCCGCAGTAGTATACCTGATGGTCATCTGAATTAAATTCACCCATTCCTGTCCATTTTAGTTCGCTGATACCTAAGATGTCGATGTTCAGTCTTGTCATCTCTTGTTTCACCACGTCCAGCTTTCCTTGATTCATGGATCTTACATTCCAGGTTCCTATGGAGAAAAAATCTTTACAGCATCGGACTTTCCTTTCACCACCAGACACATCCACAGCTGAGCGTCCTTTCGGCTTTGGCCCAGTCGCTTCATTCTTTCTGGCGCTACTAGTACTAGCCCTCTGCTCTTCCCCAGTAGCATATTGGACACCTTCCGACCTGAGGGGCTCATCTTCCAGCATCATATCGTTTTGCCTTTTGGTACTGTCCATAGGGTTTTCATGGCAAAGATACTGGAGTGGGTTGCCATTTCCTTCTCCAGTGGATCACGTTTTGTCAGAACTCTCGGCTATGACCTGTCCGTCTTGGGTGGCCCTGCACGGCATAGCTCATAGCTTCATTGAATTACGCAAGCCCCTTCGCCACGACAAGGCAGTAATCCATGAAGGGGTGAATGTAACTGCTACATTCCAAACCTCAGTCCATTTACTAACTGCTGGGATATTGCTACATAAGGGCAATCTGAACAAAAGTATTCAATCTATGTTTTTGCTTATTCCTCGTGGACGTTTCCATTGAAATTTAAGAGAGCCTGTAAAACATCTGTGCATAGAAGGAAAAATTCTCAAGTGAATGATAATCTTGTTTCAAATCAAACTTTGCGTGTAAATTAGCAATGATGGCATATCATTTATAGATAATTTATAGTAAGATCAGGTAAGGAAACACAAAGGTAAAAAAGATTTTAAGGAATTGAATATTGTCCCATTCTGTGACACTCAGAATGCTGCATTTTTACTAAAATAGTTGTTTCTGGAGCTGAGTTTCTCAGTTCTGATTGCATTAGCTTCTTGATATTCTGGCTGCAATAGCTACATGGAGAGCACTTTCCTATCACATATCCTTCTAAATGAAAAGTTAGAGACTGAATATGGAACTATTTAGATAAAACATGATTATTACTATTGAAGAAGGCTGACTAATAGAAATTTATTTATTTATGTATTTATTTATGTATATTTATATGACAAATATTTTGCAGTTTTACAATTTTTTATTTGATTCAAAAGCATTCAAACACAAAAAAGAAAAAATACAAAAACTAAACTAAACAAGACTACACAAAAAAATGAGTGCAGAGAAAGGAAAAACAAAAATAGACATATACATAACTTGTTCCATCTAGTAGTTGAATAGTGGTAAATATATTTCAAAGATAATAATTCTTAAATTTCATTTTGTGATGGAAAACTTACTGTATATTTGGGGTCATGGCCTAATATGACATTTCTCTCTTTTTCTATAAGGGCTTAAAGAAAGATGGACTTATATATCATTTTGATACATTCATATATCTCTCCCCACAATGCTGCTGAGGACTTAGATAGCTCCTAAAACTAATGCACTCAATATAATTATCTAAAGTGTAATAGTCAATTAGTTCAATTCTCCGTACAACAGAGGGTTTGTATTCCACAGATCTGATAATATGTATCTGATAATTCCCAATAAGGATGAAACTGGTCATATACTGCCTCCTGGTGATCAGTTAAGATCAGATATTCTTAACTGCAATGTCTTCACTTTGTCCTATATAAAACCAATGTTTTTACAGAACTGAAATGTGGAGTTTCTTTGCATGATAAGTTGGGCTAAAATACTACCCCTTAGTTAAACACTGGCCAGTATTAAGAACAGGAAAAATAGTGCTACTTAGGGATTATTCATCTTTAAGGGATCCTTAATATGGACAGCATTTCCATGATTACTTAGAAATTCTGAACTTTGTTAATGCTATAAATTATATTGGAAGAATCTTGAATACTACTATGGCCAATCATATTAAATTTCAGTTTTTTGAAATTCATCCATAAAACAGAGTAGTAATAAAAGAAAGAAGATAGTAGCTGGCAGTTCTCCATTTATTGGCACATCAACATGGATTTCAGTCTTCTTCTTTACTTCCACTTTTACTCCTTCCTTCCTTCCTTCCTTCCTTCCTTCCTTCCTTCCTTCCTTCCTTCCTTCCTTCCTTCCTTCCTTCCTTCCTCCTGAAAGAAAAAAAATGCTTTCTTAGATAAAAATTCAGCACGAGCGAGCTTTTGTTTGCTTCATCCAAAATTCAGTTGCGCTGATTAGGCATTCTGATCAAAATATCTATCAATTCATTCTGAAGGTTTGGGATAATTTCTTGCATTCTCTACCCTGCTTGAAGCCTATCTTAATAAATATATCCTTGGATATTTCTGTAAAGGTATGTCTATGCGTCTGCCATATCAAATACCACTATCTGCTGGCAGTTGAACAGGTTTATTTCCAGTTCAGGTGCTGCATATTCCAAGTTGCATTGAACACAGGTTCTATTTTATAATATTAAAGCTTTGGAGACTGGAGGATAATGTGATTTCCCACTGATACATCACTTTCTTTCCCAAGTCTTGGCCTCTTCTCAAACTCCCTCCTCCCATTGTGTTTCCCAGGTATTATGTCATAAAATCATGAATGGAATGCAAGAAGTTGGAATGCCAATTTTTGCAATTCAAGTTTTTAACTGCAATTTTTTTTTGCAAATGTACTTTTTCTGTTGGTCAGTTGAAGAGAAAATTGTTTGGCTTGTATGTTCTAGTCTTGTGAGGCTGGCAATAGCTTAGAAGAGTGCAGTTTACTTTCCGATTGCATTTGAGGGTTTGAGAAGAGGAACTTGTGGTTTGGAGTACTTTTAGTTTTGATTAATACTTTGAGTCTTTCAAAGAAGATGGGGGAACTGATTAGTAATTCATTATCTTTTTATATTGATTTGCAAGCATTTTTGCTGTTGCTCAAATTAGGTTGGTTAAATCAAAACAGACATTTTCAACAAACGTTGACTTCAGAATATTTTAGTGCAGTTTCCTAAACAGTTTAGTTTTTTTATAGTTCTGAAACTAATATTTTTTTTTAGTGATAGAGGTTCATGAACTTAGTTGTTTGTGCTGAATTAGGAGCTATCACTCCCTCCATTCAGAAATGGTCTGATAATACAGAGAATGAAAAAGAGAGAAATAAATTAAGAGAAAGAGAGAGAAAGAGAATCAGTACTTTTTCCCCAACACTAAAAAACCATTTAGCATTTAATGAAGAATTACTTTCTACTTTTGAGAAAATAGTGAACATGAAATCTGTAATATATAAAAATATGTAAATTTTCAAAATACACAAATGACAAATGCGAATTCTCAGTACATTTGCTTTCAAACCGTTTTGAATATGTTTTCCTGTGGGTTTGCAAAGGAAAATTTTCTCTGGTACTATAAAAAGGAAAAAAATGTTATGATTTTTCTTAGAATTAGAACCTAACATTTGAACCCTAAAAAATAACTTTGTCTTAACAAGACAGACTATATTATTTAATTCTTCTTTTGTTTTTATAATAATAACATTCCATACATCTGGTGATGCATATGATAAGGAGTAGGGACTGTGCAATTCTTTAAATTTGAGGAGGAAAAAAGTGCTTTGGAGCATACTAGGATACAAATGTGGCACCTCTTTGTACATCCTTAAATTAGCTGCATCTTTTCCAGGAATTGCACTGCTAATCTCTACAACTGATAGATTAGATCCCAGGGCAAAACAGTTACAAACAAGGTCTATTTCATCTAAGATACCTGTTATGTACTGGGCTTTTGGAATATCACCACGTTCTCCAGCAACTCAGACAGGACGTCTCCAGTCCAGCTATTGGTCAACTTTGGGTGGCAAGTATAGCTTCAATCCGATTGGTTAATACCATAGGGCTTGGCTATATATTGAAGCAGGGTGACTCCAATCTCTCAGTACAGTTTCTGCTTAAATAAAGTATGTGTTTGTCTGTACTCTTCTGCGTGTTCTCGTTCCTGCTCATCAGAGCCCACGACATAATAGTGGCGACAAGGATGGGATCCTGCATTTTAAGACAGGCATTGTTGAGGGTTTGGAAGAAGTATAGACATAAGCTAGATTGCAAGATACCACTGTGGGCAATTCCAAAACACGCAATAGAAAATATACATGCTGGTTTCAAACATGATGTGACTACGTACAAGGAGATCCTAAGCTTGGAAAGAAATGTTTGGTGTTTGAAATCATATAGCCTCTTGCGAGAAGAGAAGGTTGTTCAAAATTGGTTTCAATATACTCAGTTACGGGCCAGGTGGAAAGAAGACCAGAAAAATGGTTTTACAATGACTGATGAAAATTTGATAAAGCAAATCAGAAATCAGGGACCAGCACATATTAAACGGATATATCTTGCGTTGATAGAGATTGATTCAGAAACAGAACTTGTTAAGGATTGTATGATAAAATGGGCCCAAAACATCCAGGAAGTTATTACAATGGACACGTGGGAAAAGATTTGGGTGAGGAATGTAAAATTTACACAAGCTCAAAATCTAAGAGAGAATTTTTACAAAATGTTTTATAGATGGCATTTAGATCCTAAAAAGCTTGCAAGTATGTATCCGAATTATCAGCCTAAATGTTGGAGGTGCGGTGATGAAGACGCAACATATTTTCACATATGGTGGACTTGTAAAAAGGTTAAGGCCTTTTGGATAAAAGTCTGGTGGAACATGCAGAAGATTTTTAAACAGAGGATAAAGTTTTGTCCGCAACTTTTTTTGTTGGGAATAATTACAGATGCTACAGTTGTGGACACTAAGTTGATGTTGAATTTAATTACGGCAGCAAGACTTTTGATAGGTCAGTACTGGAAGAAAGAGGAACTGCCGACCATAGAAGAGTGGACTTTAAAGGTTTCCGACCTGGCGGAGATGGCGAAGATTTCGGCCTATTTGAAAGATCACTCGCAAGAACGCTATATTATGGAATGGAGAAAATGGATTGAGTTTATCCAGAACAAGTATAGGGTTAAGAAGTTTTATGTAGCATTTGAATGTCTTCTTTCTTTTCTTTTTCTATTTTAGTTTTTTTATATATATTTAATATCACTAAGGTTTGTTTTATCCTATATAAGCTAGAGAGTGATGGATTTTAGAGTTTATGGTTGTTAGTATATGGTTGTTTATGATTGTTTTTTATATATATACCTTGTATTTAGCTCTGGGAAGTCGGGGGGGAGGGGGGAGAGGTAGATTTTTAAAGGAAAAATTGTATGTTAAAACTTTTCAATAAAAAAAAAGGATTGGATCCTGCTTCTCTGCCTGAGGGCTGAAGTCATGAGGGGATGGCATTACTTGCTGGAGGGAAGAGGCATCTTCCCCCCCCTCTAGCCGGCTAGTAAACTATGCTAGAGGCCGCATGTTCAGAGGAAGCATTCCCTGAGACTAGAAGCAGGATCCAACAGCAGAGCAGGAATTGAGGAAAAATGCCAAAAGTCAGCAAACTCAGAGAATTTGACATTAAACATCCAGAAGATTGGCCGTCTTACCCTCACAGGTAGAAAATTACCTACGAGCTAACCAGATAGCAGAGGAAGGCCTTAAAGCTGCAATGTTGCTGTGTGTATGTGGGCCAGCAACTTTCGATTTAGCTGAGAACCTCTTTGCGCCAACGCCCATCGAAGCAGTATCTCTTGCTGACCTGAAGAAGAAGCTGACTGGGCATTTCCAGCCAAAAATGTCAGAGATGGCCTGGCGGTTTAAATTTGACCAACGAGTGCAGCTTCCTGGTGAGACAGCATCCGAGTTTATCACAGGCCTAAGGGAGGCCACGCGTATCTGCAAATTTTCAAATTTAGAGGAGCGCCTGAGAGACCGACTTGTCTGCAGACTGACAGACAGAACCTTGCAGCAGAGATTATTTGCCAGACCAAACCTCACATTCGCTGAAGCACAAGACGAGATCATGGCTGACGAAGCAGCCGGAGGTGCAGTACAAACTGTACAGCCCACCAAAACCCCAAAGACAGAAGTTTCCTTCCACCACAAGGTCACCAGTTGCAGCGGAGAATTGTCGGAAGAAGAGGAACCCGAAATCAACAAGTTCCAGAGACCGTCAAGTGCGCAAAACCACGGAAATCAACAAAAAGAGAACAATTACAAGGCAGTTCTCTTACCTAGATGTAAAGGGTGTGGAGGCAACCACTCCCGCGCAAACT
Source organism: Vipera ursinii (assembly GCF_947247035.1). NCBI lineage: Eukaryota > Metazoa > Chordata > Lepidosauria > Squamata > Viperidae > Vipera > Vipera ursinii. The sequence goes on from NC_139517.1 coordinate 92,435,218, forward strand.
GCAGATTCCGTTCGGCCATGTGCAGAGCTTGCGGTAAGACCGGGCACATCGTGGTGGTATGCAGAGCTTGCCAGAGAGACAGGCCACCCAAGCACCAGTTGGAGGAACAAACTAGGAAAGATACTGGGGCCCTGGGTCCAGTCAGTGTGGGGTTCTTCAGGAGCCAGAGAAGCGTTTGTCACACCGGGGCTTGTCATCCCCTGAAGCCTAAAATTAAGCTCTCAGTAGAGCTACAAGGAATTCCATGCATAATGGAATTGGACTCCGGCTCGGCAGTCTCAATTATTTCACAGGACACATTCAACCTTGTTTGCAGACGCAGCAACCAGTGGGCTACATTAAGACCGTCAGACATTATTTTAACAGATTTTCAGAATGCTCGAGTTAAAGTTAAGGGTGAAGCCACTTTATTGGTGAAATTTAAAGGGTTTTTGGGGCACCTGGATGTCATAGTAGTAGAGGGCCATAGAACAAGTCTTATAGGACTTGATTGGTTTGAGGCTTTGGGCATTCAAATAACAGGCATTAACCGGACACAGACAGCAGATCTCAAGGCTGTTTGTGAGGAATTTGCGAATGTGTTCGAGTCAAAACTAGGAACTTATACTGGGCCACCCATCTCTTTTAAGTTAGATCCTAACATTGTTCCGATAAGAGTCAAACCTCGCAGAGTTCCTTTCGCCTTAAAACATAAAATCGATACTGAAATCAATAAGTTAGTAGAGCAAGGGGTATTGCAGCCTGTTGATGGGGGGGAGTGGGAAACTCCTATAGTCACCCCACTAAAGCCCAACAGAGAGATTCGCATTTGCGTAGATTACAAATGCACATTAAATACTTGATCCAGATGAGAACCATGACAGCTCAGAAGTGCAACATGGAACCCGTGACCAGGCAAACAAGCTGAATTTCAGCGACCGTTGTGCCTACTCTGCAAAACAGTCAGACTCTGGGGCAGGCCCACTGGAAGAGGCCAGCCAGAGTAACTCAACTCCCCTGGACACAGGAGCTCAGGGGAACAATGGTCTACCCAGCCCAATGGGTAAGTTGGTAAACCACAAGGTGACTGGAACTCCTAGGTGTTCATCCAGACCACATAAAACCCTGGCATATCTTAAAGACTATGTTGTAAAATAAAGTGATGTGTAATTGTATGACAATTTGCCACTATCTACAGAAATTGGGGGTGCATTGTAACTGCTGTGAGACATGCTCATTGAGATGTTGTTTTATCTCTTGTAGTATATTGCATAGACATATCGTTCTTTAATTTCTTTGTAGTCCACTCTACAAGGCACGCCTGAGAAGGTTGCCTAAGGATTTCTATCTACCTTAGCTTTACAAAACATCACATTTATTATTGTTTAATATTATTTTAGTTTGGCCCTTGACAATTGTCAAGGGTATTATAGTCTGATCTTAGGAGAGAGAGGTGTTATGTACTGGGCTTTTGGAATATCACCACGTGCTTTGCTGGAGAACTAATGGTTCTCCAGCAACTCAGACAGGATGCCTCCAGTCCTGCTATTGGTCAACTTTGGGTGGCAAGTATAGCTTCAATCCAATTGGTTAATACCATATGGCCCGGCTATATATTGTGGCAGGGTGACTCCAATCTCTCAGTACAGTTTCTGCTTAAATAAAGTATGTGTTTGTCTGTACTCCTCTGCATGTTCTCATTCCTGCTCATCAGAGCCCATGACATAATAATACCTTTCGGCCTTCAAATTCAAAGCAACATTCCTAATTAGGGTTTAGAATAATTAAATAGACATGTTTTTTCATACCACATGCATTATATTATGGAGTTGCTGTACAACATATGGTTTAGTCTCAGTTTATATACTTCAGTATGATCTATTTGGCAGGACTATGACCTAAGATTTATGGTTTATTCTAAAGATGTGTGGAGACCACATGATTCAGCTGAGGGACTGAATCTCCTATTGGTTGCTGTAAAGCTGATTCAGTCCTATTTGAAATAGGAATGAATGTGCTACAGTTCTTTTCAGGCACAGCCAGTAAGGCCATAGCTGGAAGAAATAAGTGGGCAAATCTGTTCAGGATTTTTCTGATAGTAAGCATTCTAAACAGAGTACAAGCTGTTTCTATTTCTGCTCTTAGGGGTTCTAAAATTGGAGTGTATTGTGCTTGGCTGAATGATCAGCTTGACAAATGAAAGCATGGAAATAATGTGCAGCAGGAGTGGGTATCTTAAAGGCTGCGTATAACTTCCTATTCCCTTTTGAGGGTCACATAGGATACAAATTACCTATAGCATGATATTCATTTTGAAAGTATAAATATATATGCCCATACACTCAATTTACACAAAGTCTGTCCAACCTACTTTTAATAACTATGTATTTAAATTCTGCTTAATCATCTGAGATATATCTAGATAGCTCTAAGCTCAGGATAAATTATTATCCCCAGAAACCATCAAAAGCACTGAGAAAACGCTGCTATTTATGATATGTTAGCTTCCAAAATCGTCCGTTCTGACTCAGATTGATTTATCTTACATGATAGACATATAAATCTTTACATATTCCTAAAACATATTTTATATATTCCTAAACATGTTTTCAAAAATTAATGCATTATTTTGTCACCTATAGTCAGTTTTAAAAGCTAAAGAAGGAAGATTCAATTTTTCAGTTGTAAATGTATCCTTTTACTTGGAAGAATGACTGGCAGATTTTATCAATTCAAGCTCTCCTACAATCAATTTACTTGGCACCCTGTATAAATTGGAAGATGTTAGAATGAAATTATATAAATATGGATGTCTTGCTTCTTCTATTAACCTACTAGGGAGGTGCTATGGAAGGTGTCCAATAACAAACTTTGACCCACATCAACATGCTAAATATTATGGAGGAACCAAAACTTGAAAATAGCAGGACAATGTCACTCTCTCTGGGCAAAAGTGAAGTACTGTACATATGTAAAGAGTCACCCTAAGAATATAAATTGTCACAAACTGCAAAATAACAATAATATCTGTCTGAACATTTTTATCTAGCAGATACAAGTCTCCAGACTTACAGGCCTTCCAAGTCTGAAGATGTCTAGGAATGGAGACGAGAATTTAAGAGTATTAGAAGGCACAGCATAATAATTGCATAAGAAATATGAATATAATGAATGTACCATAAATGTAAGCTGCTGGAGGTTTAAGTAGAAATGGGCAACTTGAATAAATAATAATATGCCTTCCTTCAGGGACATAGGTGTTCCCTTCTATTGTCTGGCTTTCAATATACTACACTTTTTGGGGACTTCCGGTGGCGATGCGACGTCGAAAGACAGCCGTTTTCGGGCTGCCCGCTCCGCAGCTGTGTTTTTCCATCGTAAACAGCGTCTATCAGCTGTTTAGATGGATTTGAAGCCCCCTCCTCGGGAGAAGAGGAGGGGGTGAGGCCCCAGGTAGGGGTTGAGCTCTCTGGGGCCGCCTGAGCTGAGAGCTTGGGCGGCTGAAGGATGAGCCCCCCCGAAGCCTGGGTTGCTCCGAGCTGTGCAGCGCCTCTGCTCTGGGATTCTTGGAGCAGAGCCAGGCGTTAGCAACCACCCCTGCCAAAAGGAAATACTTTTGATTATCAAGATGCAGGCAGAGCGGTACAGGAGGTCAAGGTGAAGTGGACTCTTTATTTTTACTCTCTAGCTCAATGGATTTTATAGCTTTAAAGTGAAAGTGCGTAATAAGTGAAAGTGGGGGAAGATGGCGGCTAAAACTTCTAAAGCTCTTCGGAATGCGGGGTCTTCCCTGGTGCAAGAGACCTCATTGCAAGCTTTGCTTCCTCCTGCATCTCCTCCGGTATTGACGCTTAAGGATTTACAAGACGCTCTTGGAAAGCACGCACAACTGATGTCTGATATGATGGATGAAAAGTTGAAAAAGCTGGAGGAGAAAATGGAGGAGAAAATGGAGAAATTGGAGAAGAAGATGGAAGAGAAGCTGAGAGCAATGAGGGTGGACATCTTGTCTAAGGTTGTATCCGTAGCTGAATGTGTGCTACAGCTGGATATAAAAGTGGAGGATCTCAGTCAAAAGAACTCTATATTAGAAGCAAAGGTATTAGAAAATGAAAATATAAGGGATAAAATGGATGAAGAATTGAGCCTTGTTCAGTATAATCAGATGCAGAATGCTATTAGAATTAGGGGTTTAAAGGAGAATGGTAAAGAAGATTTAAAGCAGCTGATTTCTGAAGGCTCTGGGCCAGTCAGCATCTGAAATTGAGGGAAATATGGACAAAGTTTTTCGTGTAAATTCATGGATTGCAAGACAGAGGAAGTTACCCAGAGATGTGGTGGTCTATTTTACAAAGAGAGTAATTAGAGATGAAGTCATTCAAGCTGCTTATGATACTAATTTGGTAGTGGCTGAGCAAGAAGTTTTGGTTTTAAAAGAGATTCCTCCGAAGATCCTAAGGAGAAGGAAAGATTTCGCATTTCTAGTATAGGAACTTAAGAAACGTGATATTAAGTTCAGATGGGAGATTCCAGTTGGATTGGTGACAACGCACGAAGGTAAAAGACATCGTTTGGTTACTGTGGCTCAGGCATGTGATTTTTATAGTAATGTGTTAAAAGCAACCCCCCTATCATTTTTGGAAGTTGCAAAAGGACACGGTGTGGGAAAGTTTCAAGATGTTGCAGACAGACAGACAGAGGACAATGGTGGTGGAGGGGATCAAGCTACAGTCTCATCGGTTGCTGCAGGAGGCCAGAAGATGACGCGTGCCGCCCTAAGAAGAGCGAGACGAGAGCAAGAGCAAGACCAGTGGAAAGTTATGGAATCTTCAAAGTGTGCTTACAATGAAGATGTAGGAGGAGAGCGGTCTAAAGAAGTTTTGGGGGTCATGACAGAGGTGCTCCAAAAGTTTTGGGGCGTTAAGATTGCTGATTAAATTTTTAGATTAGAATGTCAATGGAGTAAAATTATTATAGAGGAGAAAGAAAGTTTTTTTTTCTTTTTTTTAAATATTTTATACAATTTAAGATTGATGTTATTTGCTTGCTAGAAAAGTATATTAGGGTTACGGACTTAAAGTAGGTGTTGAACTAAGAGTGGGTATGTAAGCACCTAATTAATAACAAGTTGTCTTAGAGATTGCTTAAAATTTTTTTTATATATATACTCTTTTTATTTGAACTTTTATTTGAACTTAAGGATGATTTGGAACTGTGAGACATTTGGCATGATACACGCAAGAACTATTTTAGATTATAGTTTAGTTTGGTTGGAGATTATTAAGATTAACAGAGATAAGCGCTTTTGGTGCGTAACTGAGAATTTGTTTGGAAATTAGAGAAAGGTGGGAGAATGCAAATAGCAGGTGAAAGTTTTTTTTTCTTTTCCCTTTTTTTTTTGAAATTAATATGAATAAGGACTGGGATTAAGAAAATTTATTTTGAGTAAAGATCTTTTTTTGTTTTCCTCTTTTTCTTCTCTACTTTATTTGTAATATTAATATTGTTTGTATTCATTTTATATGAGCTAGAGAGAGATAGAATTTATAGTTTATTGTTGATAATATAGGGGTGTTTATGTTTGTTTTTTGATTTTATGCCCTGTATTTAGCTCTGGGAAGTCAGGGGGGGGAGGAGGGAGTGGGGGAGAGGGATAGGGGTGGGGGAGGGGGGGATTAAAGTCAAAATGTATTGTAAAACTTTTTAAATAAAAAAAAATATACTACACTTTTTGCCTGAAGATCTTTGATAGGGATCCAATCTTTTAATTAATCTTAGAATTACTAAAGCCCCTCAACCCTTTACAAGATTCTTGGCTGATTCCTCCATTGCCAATTACACATGTACATGCACAAGCTTCAATTGGTAAATAATTCCAATCTCCTAAAGATCAGATTGGCAGGTCTAATGTAATCTCATAATTTTAAAAAATAAATAAAATAAAATTGCTGCCTACCTTGTCATTTAACAATAATATATCATGCCTTGAAGGAAGAAATTACAGAAAAAGATAGAAAACGTTATTTATTTACGCTAAATGCTGTACCTATGGAAGTTAAATAAAAAATGTTTAGGCTAAATTGCACAATTTTCCCCCAAATAAATCAAATCCAGAATAAAAATAAATACAAAGCCCTGTCCTAGCTATTTTGCACTTACGACCGTCCCAAAGATTATAAGCAAACTGCAACATCTCAGTGCTACTCATGTCTGGTTTATAATTACCCAGAAGAAAGGCTATGAAACTCAATATAACTTTTATTTCTGAACAAATATGCAAAGCAGATCTTAATAATTGCATTACCTATGGAATCCACAATACATGCTCAGATCTACCTTTGGGACATGATTTCTTTTCTTCCTCTCTACTTTTAAGTTATTTTTTCAGGCAATTACAGCTTCCTTGCATTGCCATGTGCACAGTATTTCAAAGTTGTGATATTATCAATTTTATTTGTAGGTACTATGGTGAGAGGATGCATGCTATTTATCTAAGCAGGAAGAATCATACTGAGAAGTTTCATTGGCAGGATTAAACTAATGAAGAGTTTATGGCATGGAATAGAATGTTTCCTCTAATAATAAAAAGAATTGTGTAGACAACAGGGAAACGCTAGTAAGGTCAAGCAAAAATGCATCTCCTTATTCTGCGTCATGTATGGTATTGGTGGGCAGGAAAGGATTAATTTCTTTTCATTTTATCTAAAAAAAATAATCACCTCACACAGTGGAAAAATAATTATGATGCAGATCTATGTACAGTCATTTACAGAGAGTAAATTTGCTATGACAAGGAATTGGAGCATCACAGCCAGGGACATCTGTGCTCTGTATATCAGAAAAGACAAAATTGTGGTTATGATAACATGATTGATACTGCCATCTTGACTTTTTCAACATCCTTGAAGACAGCCCAGCTGCATTCCAACACTAAGCATACAAATATATTTCCAGAATCTAAATTATACTATATTGCTTGTCCTTTACATAGTGAGCAAATTTAAAAACTATATTAATGCTTCATACATGACAAGAATTCTAGCATTGAGCTTTAAGCTTTTTTCTGATTTCTTTTTTTAAGATGGATGAATTAAACAGGCATTATAATCCTGATAAAATAGTAAAATTTTCTTGGATTTCATAGTAAACTACATAGCCGTGTGGGTGTTTATTGTCCTGAAAGTCCTCCCTTCACCTTTTAATTAACTTTTAATGTCGAATTTTAACTATCCTTGTTTCTATTTTAATTTTTTATATTCAGTTTTTATGTTTTTAACTATTTATTCTGGGAGGAAGAGGGCTGGCATCTAGATATGATAAATAAATAAAGGTAAAGGTGTCTGACTCTAGGGGGTTGCTCACCTCCATTTCTTAGCTGAGGGAGCTAGCATTGTCTGAAGACAGTTTCTGTAGTCATGTAGCCAGCATGATTATATACTGAGGAGCACCAGGGCTTTTTTTGTCATAGAAAGCTCAGAACGGAGTTCCGGCACCTTTTTTGGATGGAACCTTGTAGGGTAGGCAAGGCGGGTTGTATGACATGTGTGAGTTCCGGCACCTTTTTCATTTACAAAAAAAGCACTGAGGAGCACAGAACACCTTCACCTTACTACTGAAGTGATTTCTATTTATCTACTTGCATTTGCATGCTTTTGAACTGCTAGGTGGGCAGGAGCTGGAGCAAGCAATGGGAGCTCACCCCATTGTGCAGTGCTTGGGTCTCTAACTTTTATAACATTCTATGAAGTCTTTAGATGAAAGTCTGATTAAGTATGAAATGCTGTTCAGCATTGTAGCACCTATTCGGTTTTGAAAGGTTATGCTCCTTTTTTATTATTATTTAATAATCAAACTTGTATAGCTGCCCATCTCACCAAAAGCAACTTTGGGCAAGACACAATAATCAAGTACAAAAACAAAAATATAAAAACAAGATATATAAAAATATAGAAATCTACATTAAAAGTAAATAAATACTATAAAAAACATACACAAACACAAAATGGCCATTTCAACAAACCCTCAGTTTCCTGGAAGCCTTGAGGGCCTTCCAAAATGACATAAGGAATAGAGCTAATCAAATTAGGGGTGAAAGAATGTTTACTTAAAGGCTACAGCAGAAAAGGCCTGTCTCCTAGGACCCACCAAATGTAGATCCCTCGCTGATGGTACCTGCATCGTCCCTTCTCTGTCAGATCTAATGAGTTGAACTGAAATAACCAGGGAGACACATTCTCTCAGAAGCCTGGTTCCAGGCCTTGAAGGACTTTACAAGTTAAAATCAGAAGCAAACTGGATACCAAAGCAGCTCACAGAATATAACATGCTATGTTCTAGAAGCATATACATCTGCCCAATCTGCTGCATTCTGTACCAGCTGAAGCTTCCGGACACTCTTCAAGAGCAGCTCCATATACAGCACATTGCAGTAGTTTTACTATAAGATTACACTTTTTATATATAAGCTACATATTAGATCAACATTTTCACTGGGCATTCTGTTCCCCCACTACTTCTTGGTCATTCACCAGGCCCCAAAAATTCCATCTTTATACATATACAGTTAAAATATATTTCCATGTGACCACAACTCTAGAGAGCCTTTGCTGCTATCTTGTTGCCAATTCAACTATATCAAATTATCCTTTGTTTACTTTGGATCAGAATTCCAATGCTGAGAACTAAGGGTAGCATCCCAGGATCAAAGTCCAGTACTGTGTGGTGGAATGTGGGAAAGATCTTGGGAAACAGGGCAGAGACACACTGGCAAGGGAGTGGTCAGATAAGAGACAGCATAGACTTCAGTTGGGTGGTGGGCAGACAAGAGTTTCTAGTTTCTTGAATACTAAAAGAGATGGGAGGGAGGTAGAATTCTATTTTCAGAGTTATGTGATTGATGTCAGTTACACAGAATCATCCAGGCAGGAATTATATCCAGATAAACTAATTATGTTTTATTGTAAGGCTACCTTGATAGTCTTGCAATTCTGAAAGTACAATTCTCTTTTTCTACCATCTCCTTTACCACCCAAGAAACAAGAAAAAGGATTTTTTTGAGCCTCTGTCCACCCATTATGGTACTGTCTCTTATTTGACCATTTGACCATTTGACCATTTATTTGACCATTTGACCATTTCCTTGGCAGCATTTCTTTGCCCAGACTTTCAAGGTATTTCCCATGTTCCATTACAAGTACCAAATAAGCCAGGTCTGAAAACTCTAGCAAAAACATAAAACCAATTAAATATTCTAACTGCCAAACATGAATCACAGTAATTTTATCTTGGAGACAAACAGCCATTTAGCTTCTTTCAACAGCATTGTCTTTGCATCTACTCTGCCCAGCCATGCATTAACTGGGACCTGAAAAACAGCTTGACACTTTACAGCTGTCCTTTGTTGCTTGTAGATTTATTTGATGCTAAATTTGGAATGCAGCTATTTCACTCCAGACAGCATTATTGAGCTGGATAAAAGTAAGAGAGATAATAGATTAGCATATCGTGCTTTCAAGTAAAGTAATGTGCCAAATCAGCCAAATCAGCTGGATTCATGCTCATCTGGACAGAACTAACTTTTTATTTAATCAGTTGAAAAATATGCTGAAATAACATTTAATAGCCCCAAGTGTTGCTTTTTCTTAATAAAATTGTAAAACCTTGCAACTATATCAGCTTAACTCTCAAGGACATGGGCAAGCTCATCTATTTCCATATTGAAATCTTTGCAAGATTCAGTGCTTTTAGCTCCTTATACACTTGCTATAAGATTTTAAATTCAGCTAGCAGAATGCAATTGCTGATTAGTGAGATAGGTTTGTGTAGTGTCACTTATCAATCAGTCCTGGATTCTGAGAAGTCTATCCTCAGAACAAGATATTGCAGGTGTGATTGCTACCACTAGTGGTATCCAAGGAACTACAATGGGTCTTTCTTCAATGGTCTTCTTACTATCTATAATTTAGAGCTTCTGGTAGGCCAGCTAGGATTGGCCATATTAAATGCTTTGAGTTTCCTTTGGATCCTCCAGTTAATTGCATAGACATTACTGTGTCATCATTGTAGTACATGGAAGGAGCCAACAAAGGTCTCTGTACTGCCTGCCTAGGCCTTGTTCTAAACTGGGGACAGGCAACTGGTGTTTTGGTTTAGAGATGTGCATGGCTTTTGAGTAGGCTGCTAGTGGCTACACTCCAAAATTTATAAGCAAGAGTAGGACAAAGGAAAAAAGGGAGTAGAAAGCAAAATAACATGTGATTTAAATTACATTTAATATATTCAGTATGATTTTGTTTCAATTTCCCTTTCTTTTAGATTGAAAATTATGATTCAGTTGCATATTTTAGAAGAGTTATGGGGCAATAGCAAGCAAGATTATTGGTGACTCACATGACTCTTGCTCAATTGGTTGTGCATCTTAGTTCTAAGAAGCCCTTCTTAAGAGTAAGAGAGTGACCCAGTCTTGGGATAACCAATAACAATTTGCAAACTCTTATAAGATATTCTCAATGAGAGGTAAACGTCAGTCATGTGCTTTGCAAATCCACTTTCCAGGCTTATAAGACTTTACTGGAAGATAGGAAGCATAGCATGAAGTCATTTTCCCAGTGTATCAGAAAAAAGGCAAGGAGAGACAGGCTTGCAAGCATGTTATTTCTGATACAGTTGTATTAGAGGAAAATATGTATTAGCCAATGGTGACAGATCACTGGATTTTTTGGGGTCCTTGAAATATACCAGCTCCGATTGCCTTTGTGCAAATAGCAGGAGAGTAATTACAAAATACAAAAAGGAACGCGATGGCTCAGTGGGTTAGGACGCTGAGCTTGTCGATCAGAAGGTCGGCAGTTTGGCAGGTCGAATCCTGAGTGCTGCGTAACAGAGTGAGCGCCTGTTACTCGTCCCAGCTTCTGCCAACCTAGCAGTTCGAAAGCACGTAAAAATGCAAGTAGAAAAATAGGGACCACTATGGTGGGAAGGTAACAGCGTTCCATGAGCCTTTGGCATCTAATCATGCCGGCCACATGACCATGGAGACGTCCTCGGACAAGCGCTGGCTCTTTGGCTTTGAAACGGAGATGAGCACTGGCCCCTAGAGTCAGAAACGACTAGCACGCATGTGCGGGGAAACCTTTACCTTTTACCTAATTAAATACAAATGCAAGTTGTTCTCCAGATCTGTTAAGGATTACTAGGCATTGTGGATAATAGTGTCTAGTTATTTTCAAGTATCTGGAAGATGCCAGATAGGGAAAGATTTTTTTCTCTTTTTTTTCTACAGGTTTTCCTAGCAGGATTGCCCATTTGATCCAATCTTTGTGTGATACTTTAGATGGTTATCATTATAAGCACAATTCTGCATTTATGAAGCAGCTATGAAAGTTATGATTGTTGACAGAGACACACACAAACCTCCAATGGTACAGTTGTCAAATTATTAGCTACAACAGAGTTCACAATCCACATGCTACCTTGGTAGATGGACGCTCAAAAGAAATGGAAAAATAATTCCTTTCCCATCAACTTTCTGAAGTCCCAATCACCACTTTCATAGGGTAGTTGCTGTTTATGAGAACTAATTCCATGGCCTGATGATGAAAATGATTGCTGTTCCTATTTCAAAAAATGAATTCTTGGCTAACTGCAGGATAGTGTCCTTTTATGTTACCAAGGAATGTCTAGTAAGCTCTTTCCCAACCTCAGGTCCTCCATGTTTTGAACTTCAGCAGGGCCATGCAAGCTGAAGAGGACATGAGGGGGACATGATACTCTTCTAACCACCATGTGGGTATGTACAACTTATATTCGATATTTATAAACAATCCTCCCCAAACCCCCCAAAATTCATTGGTTTTAAATATGGAAATGCTGCTTTAGCATCCCATAATATTAGAATAATGCTCCTTCGCTCCTTCCGACGCGATCTGAAGACTCACTTATTCGAACAAGCCGGCCTGGCCTGATGGGGGATGGGTTGGGATTTTACTGTTGTTCTTAATATATCTATTTATTGTTTTAGCTTGGGCATTGTGTTTGATTCTTTTTAACTTTTGTATCTTTGTATTTTTATATGTTTGCCCTGTTCACTGCCCTGAGTCCTTCGGGAGAAGGGCGGTATATAAATAAAATTATTATTATTATTATTATTATTATTATTATTATTATTATTATTATTATTATTATTATTATTATTATTATTATTATTAAATTGAAGGGCATTAGGAAAGATTTTTCTAAATGTATCTTAGTAAATTACTCAATTAAAAATAGAAGTGGGAATAACAAGCAACATTGCTTATAGAATCTAACATTTTTATTTTAAGAAGTTCATTTAAAGTCCTATTTTTTTCAAAAACATTTTTTCCATCAAGTCAAAAATAGTTCCTACTGAACAATCTATGCAACTGTTGCATTTTAACAGCCTTAAGGCAATAGCAGCCATATTAATGAAACCCCTTTTATGTGGAACATGACTGGAATTAAAGAACACTTCCCACAATACTTGTCTCAAAATGAATTCCATGAACAAAAAATATTATTTGTCTTACTCTGAGTCTTATGAATGCCAGTTCAATTCTAATATTGTTTTCTTTTTAAAAAATTAGCTAACATACTAAATTCTTAAACCATATTTTAAAAGCATATTTTACTGTGCTTGAAAAAAAGAAAGTATGGATAACTGATGTGGCAATACCAGGAAATAGTAAAATAGAAGACAGAATTGAAGAAGATAATAAAGTATGAAGATCTGAAAATGAAAGTTGAAAAATTAGGGAATAAACCACGCAGCCTTGGTGATCTCATACAAGAAGTTTCTATAAAAAAAATCTTAGACATCACTTAGAAAATTTATTCATTGATAAGATTCCACCTATCCATTACAAAAGGCCACATTCCTTGGATCTGCGCATATGCTATACTGATACATTATAATATTCTAAGTTCTTGGGAAGAACTCAATGCTTATCAAGACCAATACAAACTAAAGAATGTGCACCTGTGATTTCACATTGTTGTATATATAATAATACAGAGCTTCCCATTCTTGCACATTTTGAATTGATTTACAATAAAACAACTAAAAAAATATTTATGAGGAAATAAAAATAAAACAGGACCAATTTGTGGAATATGCAGAATGACTCACAGAAAAGAGGCTGATCTTCCCAACACCTAAAAGTTGTCATAGTAGATACTTCCCAAATACCAAGGGGCAGAGCATTCTTGTGTGCAAGTGTCTCCACAGAGAAGACCAACCCACAAGCAGCCTCAGGTAAGCAGAACTTCAATTAGCTTCCACAAGAGGGAAAGGCTGGGGAATAGGTTAAAGTGATTGCAATGAGTTTACCTTTTCGCATAGTTGAAGAGAAGTCAGGGATGGTGTTCTAATAGTCAGAAAATAATTTCATGTTGCAATATGGCTATGCATTCATAGAAACTAATGAGTTGAATTGATTTCTGCTATATTGCCCCAAGGAAACTGATTACTCACTGCAATGTTTGCCAAAGGCTCCCTGACTGTTCTCTAAAGGCTTATATCTGTTAGCTGCAAGCATTACATGGATTCCATCCTATTTCTGAAGACATAAAAAGAGAACTTGCACATTTTTCCTTAAATGAGGTAAAACAAGCAAATAAATATAGGTACACAACATTTGCTGAACAGAAGAAAATCTTGAAAGTGTAAAGGACATGATTAACCAGCAGTCATCAGCAATTATCTTGTAGAAACATAAGCTTAACTTGAAAGCACAATCCACAGAAGATAATAAATAATGTGTCTTGTTTATTAAAAGGGTTTTGCCCCCTCACCCCATGTTTTTTCATGAAAAAAATCTGAAATCTATGTTGATTTGGTCTCTGTCTGTATGTGCGCTACATATTGTGGCTATATAAGCACAGAATAGTTCTTCTTAATTCAATTATTTTCTATGGTGGTAGGAAAACAAGATCTGGAAGGGATATTTTCTAAAGAAAATGAGTATATTTTCAGTGATGATAACATGATTTAATATTTCTCTAAGTAATCATTTAAAATGCAATCTTAGCTCAGGAGCAGTATATTTGGTAGATGCAATGACTTTTGTCATACAACAAAATCCTTCCAGCAGTTCCAAGAAGGCTCCACACCCATTTGCACTATTCAGGTGACCAGTGGCGTAGCGTGGGGGGTGAAGGGGGGGCCAGCCACACCGGGCGCAACATCTGGGGGGGCACGCTCACACTCGCAGCTCTCTGCCCCTGCCTGGCTCACTCTCTCTCACTGCAGTGCTGGCTGTGCGAATGCGATCCAAGCCGCCGGGTCGCCACCCACTGTGGAGGGGGGGTGCCAGGCATGTGGTGCGGTGCGGAGAGAGAGCGAGGGACTATCTGGGGGAGGGACAGAAGGCTAAAGGGAAAAGTTCATTTGGAACTTAGGGGCGCAAATTACTTGCCTTGCCCCGGGTGCTGACAACCCACGCTACGCCACTGCAGGTGACCCTGAAGACACAGATAAATCTCCAAGTGTCCTAAAAATCTCTAAAAGAATGCAAATGACCAGTTGTCTGCAAGGAATACAAATCCTTCCATTCCCTACCATCTAATCAGAGCTGAAGAAGTTTCTTGGATGAGAAGCAAAACATCTTCAAAGAAAAACAAGAAAGTCCAGTTGACTCTTGAAAAACCACCTTTGGAACAACCATGACCTGGATGGCTGAGAATCTCCATTGACTTTTGTCATAGCTCTTGGTTTTGATTATGCTGTTGTGAAAAAATATTATTTTTGGAGTGCTTTCATAGAGAGGAAAAAGGCAACTCTTTTTTTTCATAACCTCAGCCTTAATGCCTATGGAACTGAAGAAGCCTCTTGGATGAGAAGCGAAATGTCTTCACGTAAAACAAAGAAAATCCAGATGGTTAAGGTGAGCATCTTTGAATCAAGGAGTTACCTCCTTTCCTTATGTCTTGAGCTTTCTTAGTTAATGTGATCTGATATACAGCAGTTTCTTCTTTATCAATTTTTCCAACATTGTTTTCTATGATAGGTCCTTGGGGCTTAGAAAAAGATTGGCATAATCCTAGATCCTTTAGTTGGAGGTATACTTGTCTATTTTGTGAGAGTTACAATCCTTCCCTTATATCTTATATGCTGTAGCCTGCGGCCCTAGAGTCACATACAGGCCCCCAAAGTTGTGAGAGTGAAACCTCTCACAAGAGAGGTGAAATAGCAAAGATCTCGGCGTACTTGAAAGACCATTCGCAACAGAGATATATTGTGGACTGGAAAAAATGGATTGATTATATCCAGAATAAATATGGGACTAAAAAGTTTCATCTAGCATTTGAATAAGTATTGATGTGATATTTATATTGCTTGTAGTTATTTTATAAGAGTTAAAGTGCGATAGATTTAATAGTTTATTGTTGTTTGCATAAGGTAGATTATGATTGTTTGTATTTTTATACCCTGTATTTAGCTCTGGGAAGTCGGGAAGGGGGGAGGGGGAAGGGAGGGAGGTGTTGGGGAGGGTTGGGGAGAGGGGAGGGGTTGGGAGGGGTTTTGTTTTGTTAAAAAAATGTATTGTAAAACTTTTCAATAAAAAAAAGAGAGTGAAACCTTTCATATTTTTGCAATTTTTAATGTATCAACCAACTGAAGTTCCAGAATATAAGCAGCCCTAGACACTCTTGTAGACTTTAAAGCCCTTGCTAACCAAAAAGGAAAACTAATCAGTAAAGTTTGGAACAAGAAATAAGTAAAATCTGAATGATAAACTCCAGGGTAGACTTAAAAGTTAAAACATATAAAAGAAACACATGCCACCTAAGAGGCAGTGGCAAGGCAAGAAAACAGAATGTCTCAGGCTGAATTGTTATATTACCTACTGAAACTTAAAAAAAAAGAAAAAGCCAGTTCATGCTTTCAGTGGATTACCTGTCCTATGATAGCTGCAAAACACAAATCAATACGTATATAAGCCTTTTGCATATTGAGTAATAAAGCAACAAGACAATTCCCAGAAACATCTGATAGGAGCACAGGAAATTACGGTGATCGGTTCAAATGATATATGCACTACTAGGAAAATATGTGCATGATAGACTTGTTTTAACATGGGTTCTATTCTAGCTAACTGTGCTTGAGAGCACCTCACTCCACAAAGTTTCATATAAAAGGTCTTCTCCTATAAATAGACCTAAGGTATTGAATTTTATTCACTTCCCTAAACTGAATTTGTTTCTATCAGTATCCTTTCCTATTCTATTTTTAAACTCATGGGCTATGCACTTCTGTAACGGGCTAATTATACTGTTTCCACTTCATTTCTAAATCTTAATGCCAGAAAGGCAAATGAATGTCTTTTCACACGTAATGTAACTACCTCTTGAGAAAGCCTAATAAAATGTTCCGAAATATTTTACTGAGATTAGAAAAAGGAGCCACTTACTGTTTCAGTATTACATTCTGGAGATTATGTTTACACACTATTTTTTCAGAGCACAACTAGATAGCTGTAGTTAGGTAAAACAAAGCAAAATTCAGAATATGTTCTTACTCTATGTGTAGCTGTGCATGGCTCTACAGCTCTGAACTCTTCTTTCATATTGATGGTCTATTCGCCATACAAATCACAAGATGCACTCAATCGACACAATCCTGAGCAGATGTTCCTTCCTTTAAAAAGAAAAAAAACAGAGAAGTCCTTATATATTTTTCTGGATGTATGCCATAGCAACGAAGAGCCCAGGCAGTGATTAAAGTAATATTACACTGTGTGCATGAAAATATTGTATGCTGTTTGGAAGTTTGTCAAATAATAAGCTTAATCCTGTTACTGAATTAGCCTATTTGTTGGGCTTGTACAACACACTAAATAATAAACTAACTCTATGATTTACATTAGTATCACAGAAACATATTTCTAGAAATTAACCAAGGTTAAAACTAAAAATGATTAATATGTTCAGCAAATGCAGATTAGTTCTGACATAATCAAACATACTCTGTGAATCCAAGGAGCATTGGCTTATAATAAGATTTACTCTCTTCAAAATGTATTGTAATATTAATTGCTTATCATTTGTAAGTTCATAATATGTTCCAGTTCAGTTTTGCTAAACATTTGCTTTGGCTGATCTAGTCATGCTTTCCATTTAAACTTTCTTTAATCACATTATTTTCTATTGTCTGCCCTTTATTTCTTTTTCATCTTTGATTTCTTTATCTCCTTAGTATTTGTCTGGGCAGAAAAATTATTTCATAAATGTGTACTATTTTATGAAATATACATTATTTGATGTACCATCTGATTTTTTTTCTGGAACTGTTGTGAAAACACCTATAATTTTGTAATAAATCACTGCAGAATATTATCATTTAGGGCAGACACAACTGGGTGGGACAAAATTAAAAGCTGCAGCCAGAAGAACTGCCAAGTTCTGCCAGTAATTCAGAGGTGCTGGCAGAACATTTCTTGATAGCATTATTCAAAGCATCCTTCAGTGTGCTGAAATAAGTGCTCTTTCCCCTTTGCCCAGTGAGATTTTAATATCATGGCACCTAACAATCTGTAATGTGACAGTTATCATCTAAAAGAAACATCAGGCAATATGATAATACATTGTCATGATACATGGCAGAACACCTTGTTTGAACCAAGGAGATCTGGACTTAATATTTCAATGGAAGAGCAGAAAAAAATCATTGGAATTTATTAGCTAGTAGATAGGAAGTAATTATAATACATTACAATTCACAGAAAAGGACTGAAGCTTTTTAAACTGGTATTTTTATTAACTTTATGATTTATTTAACTTTATTTACGATAAAGGACCGTTTAATTTTTAACATAGTGGTAGACTATTTCATCTTCATGTTCGTAATCCAACCACAATTTACCACAAAGGAAAATTCAGCTGGCTTTCCATGATGCAGGTTCTCTATGATTTAAAAGTCTGCATGGAAAGGGAAGGGTGAATTAATATAACCCGACATACCCTTATCCCAATTTAGTTGCAATGGCAGGAGAAGAATGGAAGGTTTGATTTTCATAGTTTGCCTCTGGTTAGTGACTGAAGAAAATCATTCACTCAGAAATGTTCCCTAAAACAAGGAAAATGTCCACTGGTTCACAGGAAGCTATTTCTTTTACACCTAAGGTATTGTGTGAATCTCATAATTGTGGCCCATAAATCATGGACTATGGTTGTGCTAATTGTGGTGTGTTCATCTATTCTGCATCATGGATCATCCATATGACAGTCCAGTGATTTCTCACCTGCCATTCTCTGAATCTAGCAGGAAGGACTGGAGAATTCATTACCGGCACCAGCAGATTAGTGATAGTTCCCACAAAGCATCTCACTCTGTTCCAAAGAGGTTAGAACAAGAGATGCTGTTTATGGATCAGTCACCATTTACAGAAATCTATATAGAAAACCTACCTATAATGAGAAATGGGGCAATAGATATGGTTAATTGCAGCCAACAAAGGAGTAATTTCCTTGTCAGCAAGACTGGAGTTTTCCTGAGAAAAGCAGTAGGCAGCTGAGAAAAAGTGTATTTGGAAGAGGAGCAAAGGGAAAAGGTCAGCTTGAAAAACAGCAATGTTTTTCAAATTTGGCAGCTTTAAAAGATATGGACTTCAAAATATGGCTGGAAAATTCTGAAAATTGAAGTCCATGCCTCTTAAAGTTGCTAATTTTGAAAAACACTGTTCTTAAAGGACAAAAATACCTTCTATAAAGGAGTCTGCTGAGTGAAGTAAACAAGTGTCAAATAAACTTATGTAATTATATACTAAAACTAGTTCTTAAAGAGAAATTGAGATTGAACAAATATAAAGCTGATATTCATATTCATTATCCTACAATTGGGATATACACTTTTATATTTATAGAATGGAATATGAGTTCTTGACACCCTGTGACTAATCCAGTGGGTGGACACAATAGATGCATTTGATATACATACATTGCACTCTTTTAAAAGCATAACATTTTTACATGCATTGAATATTTAAACCAGCCTAATAATAGCTGAGACCCAGTATATGCAATGATTAAGGCATCAGGCTAGAAAGCAGGAGACTGTAAGTTTTATTTCTGGCTTGGGCATGAAGCCAACTGGGTGACCTTGGGCCAATCATTTTGTCTCAGGCCTATCAAGCATCCAGTGGCAAACCACTTTGGAAACCCTGCCAAAAACCTGTCCAGACAATCTCTAACAGTCAATACTGACTTGAAGGCACAAAAACCAAAATGCTGCTTATTTGATATTCTGCTGTTTCCCATGAAAACAGGTCTAGCACAATAGCAACTTTTTGATACTGTTGTAATGTTCATGCATACCATGGTGCAGGTTGACAGCTAAGGGAAGCTTATTTCACTAAAACATGGGTGTCAAACTCGATTGTGTCATGTGATGTATTGTGACTTATCGTGACTTTTTTGCCATTGAGGAGCAGGGGTGGGTGTGGCCTACATGTGATGTATCCAGCCTGCAGGCCACCAGTTTGACAACCCTGCACTAAAATGTAAGTATTTGAAACTAGATAGTAATAATAGTAATAGTAATAACAACAACAACAACAACAACAACAACAACAACAACAATAATAATAATAATAATAATAATAATAATAATAATAATAATAATAATAATAAGTTGGAAGGGACCTTGGAGGTTATCTAGTCCAAGCCCCAGGCAAGAAACCCTATTGTCAACACTGTGACAATTAAGAAATTGCAGCCATTTTACCTTTTGCTTTCCTTGTGCTTATTCTGTTGTTTGGGATTCTCAGATGTAGAAGGGGGCAAGGGGAGAAATTGAAAAATGGCTAACATCTGGGAAAACCTACCTAATAATGAAAAATCCAACAAAAGGAAAGGGGCAACACCAGACAACTACAGGCCAATTACCTGCTTACCAACAACTTTCAAATTGCTAACTGGTGTGGTAACTGATGCAGTACAACAGCATCTAGTTGAAAACAATCTCTTTCCACCCAAACAGAAAGGAAACTGCCCCAATAGCAGAGGAAGAAAAGATCAACTCCTAATAGACAAAATGATCTTGGAAAACTGCAAGAAAAGGAAGACCAATCTGAATGTGGCATAGATTGACTACAAAAAGGCATTTGACTCTGTGCCACATGATAATCAAGTGCCTAGAAATAACAGAAGTCAGTAGAAACATCAGAAAATTTGTGCAAAGATTGATGGCACAATGGAAGACACAGTTGCAGGTCAATGGTGAAAGACTGGGAGAGGTTAATATCAAGAGAGGAATATTTCAAGGAGATTCATTATCACCACTACTATTTGTTATTGCACCGTTTCCTCTGTCAACAATACTGAATAACTCAGGACATGGCTATCAAACATCAAAAACATCTGCCAGACTATCCCACCTCCTTTACATGGATGATCTGAAGCTGTATGGAAAAACATCATCTGAAATAGAATTGCTGCTGAACAATGTCCATATATATAGCCAAAATATTGCAGTGGAGTTTGGCTTGGACAAATGTGTCACACTTACTCTCAAACAAGGAAAAATAGTGAAAACTGAAGGAATCAAGATGCCCCACAAAAATAACATTAAAAGTCTGGATAAGAAAGATTACTACAAATACCTGCGTATCCTTCAAGCTGATAACATCAAGCACATTGAAGTCAAGAAAAAGATTAGAGGTGAATACATCAAGAGAGTGAAGAAGATCTTAAAGTCTAAACTCAATGGAGGAAATACCATGAAGGCAATCAACACCTGGGTAATTCCAGTCATTAGATACACAGCTGGAATACTGGACTGGACTCAAGCAGAACTAAAAGCAATGGATAGGAAGACCAGAAAAATAACGACAATTATTTATCTACCAAGGCAAGTAGTTGACCTGGAATCCTGCAAGTACATCAATGGCTGAAGAAGAAAAAAATGGCTTTGGAAGAATATCTGAAGGACAATGATGAAGATGCACTGAAATTAGTATATCAGGAAGGCTTACTGACTACTTGAGAAACCAAACTGGCCTACAAGAAAGACCAGATGAAGAACAGAATAAAGGCATGGAAAGACAAAGCACTACATGGCCAGTACATTGGAAAAAAAATAGCTGGGAAAGCATATAATAACAAGACCTGGCAATGGCTAAGAGCAGGAAAGTTGAAGAAAGAGACTGAGGGACTAATTCTGGCTTTACAAGACCAAGCCTTAAGGACAAATGCATACAAAGTCAAAATTGAGAAGACAGCAACAGATAGTAAGTTTCACCTATGCAAAAAAGCTGAAGAAACAGTGGACCACCTGGTAACCTGCTGCAAGAAGATCACACAGACTGACTACAAGCAGCAGCATGACAAAATAGCAACAATGGTGCATTGGAAGATCTGCAAGAAATATCATTTGCCTGTAAGCAAGAACTGGTGAGATCATAAAATAGAGAAAGTTATAGAAAATGATAAAGTTAAACTGCTCTGGGACTTCAGAATTCAAACAGACAAGCACCCCGGACTTAACAATTGTCAATAAGAAAGACAAAAAAGTCTGGATAGTGGATGTGGCAGTGCCTGGAGACAGCAGAATAGATGAGAAAGACCTGGAGAAGATAATAAAATACAAAGACCTACAAATAGAAATAGAAAGACTGTGGCAAAGGGAAGCAAGGGTAGTACCAATAGTAATAGGTGCTTGGGTGCAATCCCAAAACAACTGGAGCACCCCTTGAACACAATTGGCATTGACAAATTTGCCATTAGTCAATTGTAAAAGGCGGCCTTACTAGGAACTGCTTCCATCCTGCAACGATATCTATAATACCATCAAACATCCACATATGCTTATCCCAGGTCCTTGGTAAGGATTTGATAGGTAGACAAAAATGCCAAATCCAGTCTGAACATCTGGCTGACTGTGTGATGATCAATAATAATAAAATTGGAAGGGACCATGGAGGTTATCTAGTCCAACCCCCAGGCAGGAAACCCTATTGTCAACACTGTGACAATTAAAAATTGCAGCCATTTTACCTTTTCCTTTCCTTGTGCTTATTCTGTTGTCTGGGATTCTCAGATGTAGAAGGGGGCAAGGGGGGGAATGCTTGAGCATTTTCAGTTAACCTAAATAATTGCAGCTGGGTGAGCTTCAAGGACAATTCCAGATAAACTTTTGGCGGGCTGAAAAGTTGGGAGGAGAGCCCACATTTTAGATTAATACTGGGGTGGGAATTGCAACTTGTTACATTGTACCAGGGGGGAGGGAACTTTAGTTGGGTTCAATTACGTAAGTGCTGATACTTTGTTTCCTGAATAGATTTTTTTTAAGGAAGAAATCTTTGCCTTGAAGTTCTTCTAAATGGTTTCATCTATCGGAACCATGACATTAACCCAAGACTCCCTTTTTTCTTAAATTCACAGGGTCCTGAGCTCCAGTAGCCTACCCAAAGCAGAAGGGAGGCTGACAAAGACTCAGGGAAGATCCCAAAATGTGTTACCAGCACAGTAACCACAGCTACTACATCGGCAGATGGAACACAGGTCATTGCACTGGTAGAAAGTGTGGTTTCAGAGACTTCACCAGCAGGGGCGAGACCAAGGGCACAGGAGCACATCTGGTCATTGGAATGGACCCTGCCTAGTGGAGACTCGTGGTGTTCAGATGTGGCCGAACAGAAGGATTCTTCAAAGCTGAATATCCACTTACTACCTCCCATGAGTCATGCTATACTGATCGAACAGGTGCTAAGTGTGGAGCACCATCAGATGAGTTGGTGAGTGGAAATACCTGACAGCAATCCGAAGCCAGTCAGTTGAGTGGCTAAGGGAGAAGTTTGAAGTGCTAGATGTGGAAAGCAAGGAGCAGGTCACCCGCCAGTTACTAGCCACTGAGCGGGATGACAAGGGTCTCTGAGAATGTTCCCAGCCTAGAAGAAGCCCTAGTCCCATTATCGAGGCCAGAGACACCTCCCCACCTGAAGCCACCTGCTTTAACCTCAAGCCCAGTATGGAAGTGAAGCCCAGAGCATCACCAGTACCATGCTAGTCCCGACCATTGACAGCAACAGCTGAGCTCTGACTGCCATTGACATTGTGATAGCTCTGAGTGATGAGAACAGTATGTTAGCCCTGAACGGAGCCACCCCTATGCAAGCCCCAACTGGCACCCACGTCACCTTAACCCAGATTGCCATTACAGGGAGAGCCCTGATCATTATCAACACCAGGGCAGCCCAGACCACAACTATCATTGATGGAGCCTGGCAGCACAGCCCTGAATACCACCACCATTGCCACCCTAGCCCAGGGCCCATGCCAAGGTTTGATCAGGCAGGGGATGTCCAACGTGACCTGGTGCAACAGTATGGATGGATGCATGCTTTACAGGACAGGCAGCAACCCATAATAGCTCATCCTTTCAAACCCACATTTGATGGAGACCCTGCAAAGTTAACTTTTTTTCTGAACCAAGTGCATTCCTATATGAACTGAAATGTCAGTGCCTACCTGGACCCTGCTGCTGCGGTTGATGTCATAGCGGCAAACCTAGAGACGGAGACATTGGGATGGCTGAATAGCTTGCACAACAAGCAAGTGCCCGAGCTATGGGACTATAACCTGTTCATCCAAGGGCTGAGGGTCAGGTTCAAGGATTAATCCATAGCTCTACAGACCAAGAAGGACATTCACGAAGTAAAACAGGAAAGCAGACCAGCAAAGGTTTATGTGTGTGAATTCCGAAGAATCACTGGTCATATTGAGCGATGGCCAGAAAGATCCCTGGTGCACATTTCAAGAACGGCCTGGACCACAATCTGTTACAAGCCTGTGTCTACCATGGAGTACCTGACCAACTGTAAGAATGGTACCGGGTAGCAGTAAAGGTGGACATTGAGCTAACCCACTATAAGAAACTGATGACTCCATGACCGAGACTGAGGCCAGAACTGACTAGACGACCACCACCCCGACAGCCCCCAGCAACAGGAGTGGCGGAAACTCCTAAATCATCTTCAGCACCACCAATCAAATGTTTTAGATGTGGCCAGCTGGATCATCGGGCGGCGGCTTGTCCTGTCCCATTCCTGCAGCAGAGAAGTGGCTCAGCCCCACTAGAGAAAAGAAAAGTAAACCAGCCATCTGCCAGGGGGAAGTCAAATTGGATCACACAGGAACCAATTGCCCAGGTCACCTTGCCTACTCAAGAGAAGATGGAGACCCCAGCTAAATCGGACCTGTGCTAGCTTCCTATGACAGCGATGACAAGGGAGAGAATGACCCAATGGTGAGTCGACCTATTTCACCTTTTTCCCTCACTGCCAAACTTATAATTCCTAAGACAGGAGCTCAAATGGACCTAAAAATGCTAGTAGACTCAGCCTGCCGATTGCTCTTAACCTGGGCATATAGGTGAGGTTACTTTCCAACCCCATGAAATTTGAACAGGCAGATGGGTCTTTAATGGGAGGCACCTTAATCACCCACCTAATGGAACCAGTGCGGTTGGAAATAGGTGAACATAGGGAACTTATCCAATTTGTGGTGGCTCCAAAAATGACTGAAGCAGTGATTTTAGGTCTAGCTTGGTTAGACAAGTGGAAAACCTTTATCTTGTGGGAAAAGGGGATGAGTACGCTGAGATTACCCCTAGGGCCAACACACACACACCCATGGCTCTTTTGTCACCAGTGGAGAGACAGAGCCACCAACTGACACAATGAAAATAGCCACCATTCCCCTACCAGGAGAGCCGCTCATCCCCAGTGAATATCGAGACTTGGCAAAAGTGTTTAGTGAAAAGGAGTGTGATGTCCTGCCACCCCACAGACTGAATGATTATGCCATTGACATTTTACCAGGAGCCAAGCAACAAAACTGAAAATGTATGCCATGCCTCCCCTTGAGGTGGAGGAATTATGGCAATACAGTGATAAGAATTTGGCCAGAAGATTCATTGAGCTTGCTAAATACCAAGTAGCAGTCCCAGTACTGTTCAAAGAAAAGAAAGATGGGTCAGTGAGACTCTGTGGATTATAAAGGGCTCAACTGTGTGAGTGTGGAAAATATGTACCCCCTCCCTCTACTGAAGAATTTGTTAACCCATCTGGGAAAGGAGCATATTTTTACCAAATTAGATCTGAGAGAGGCGTATTACTGCATAAGAATAAGAAAAGGCAATGAATGGAAAACTGCTTTTAACAGCCCTTGGGTAGCTATCAGTTCAAAGTCATGCCATTCGGGTTACAATGGCTCCTGCTGTGTTCATGCAGCTAATTAACCAGGTGCTACATGATTATTTGTACAAAGGTGTTTTGGTGTATCTTGATGACATCTGAATCTATACTGAGAATATGACAGACCATGTAAGCTTGGTGTGAGAGGTATTGAAAACACTGCTGAGTGTTAAGCTTTACATCAAACAGTCAAAGTGCGAATTTCATCAGATGCAGCTAGATTATTTGGGCTATAGAATCTCCAATGAGGGCATTGAGATGGATCCAGCCAAAGTGAAAGTTGTAATTGAATGGCAACATCCAAAGACTTGAAAGCAGCTACAAAGCTTCCTGGGATTTGCTAATTTTTATCGTCAATTTATCCCATCACTTGCTGAAATTGCTTTACCTATGACAGACCTGTTAAAAACTGTCAAGGAGGGAAGAAAGCCATGACCTAGTCAGCCACTTCAATGGACTATGGAATGCCAAACCACTTTTGAGAATTTAAAAAGACTATTTGCTGCTGAACAATCTTAAAGTACCCCACCCAGAGGAATCATTTGTTATTCAAGCTGATGCCAGGATGTGACTGTAGGAGCAGTACTTTTGCAGAAAAATCACGATGGAACCTTACAACCCTGTGCTTACACTTCAAGAAAGTTCATTGACACTGAGCGAGGATGGACCATTTGGGAGAAAGAAGCCTTTGCAATTTGGTGGGCACTGTTGACATGGCATCATTACCTAGAGGGGAGCAAGGTACCTTTTGAAGTATGGACTGATCACAAAAACTCCTCGTAAACTGTCTCCCAAACAAGTGCATTGGGTGCAATATTTTACTCATTTTAATTTTGCCCTAAAATACATACCAGGTGGAAAGAATTTCTTGGCTGACACCTATCCAGATTGCCCCAGTATAAAAGCCAGTATGAGCAAGTCATAGATTCTATTATGTCCACACCACAGGTTATCTTTCAAATTAACCCACAGAACCCCCAATCTGCAAAAACTCGTAATTCTGACGATCCTGTGATAAAGAAGTTAAAGCAGGAATTGATTAATAATCAATGGTTTAAGGACAATCAAAGCATCCTGACCCATAGGGATGTCTTGGCTTACAAGGGAAAAATTATATCTGCCTGAATCACTCAACTCCAAGCGCTCCAGCACAGCCATGATGTAAAACAGGCTGGTCACTTTGGCTACTTGAAAATGCTGCATTTAATTCGGAGGCAATTTTGGTGACCAGGCTTAAAGAAAGATGTAGAAAACTATGTAAAAAGCTGCACAGTCTGTGCTACCATGAAAAGAATTCCAGGGAAGCCCTTTAAACTATTGCAGCCTGTTGCAGACCCTTCCCAACTGTGGGAAGAGATCACTATGGACTTTATCATCTAGTTACCTGAAAGCAGAGGAAATATGCTAATATGTACTGTGATTGATCTTTTTTCAAAGCAGGCTCATTTCATTGCCTGTTCCAGCCTCCTGTTAGCCCAGAAACTGGTTAAGATGTTCCTTAAACACATTTACAGACTACATGGTGTGCCAAAGCGTGTAATCTCTGACAGGGGGTGCAATTTATGGCTAAATTCTGGAGAAACTTTCTGAAAATAATTGGCTCAACAAAAGACTGTCATTGGCTTTTCATCTGTCTATGAATGGGGTGGCTGGAAAAGTGAACGCGATGGTGGAGCAATATCTTAGATGCTATATGGATTACCAACAGATGAATTGGACACCTCCTCCCATTCGCTGAAGTGGCTTACAACAACATTGCCCACAGTAGCACTGGTTTCATGACTTTTAAGATCGCCACTGGAAAGGATTTTATCCCAATTCCTATATACCCCCAATATCCCCCTGCCTCTCAGACTTTAGACCAAGGGTTTTCAGCTTGGAAGGGAGTGTGGGACAATGCTAAGAAAGTGTTCTGTTCCAGCCTACAACCAGCCCTGTTTGAATGTCAGGGACAACCCCTATAGTCAACAGGCTGGAAAAACCCAGCCAAATTTATTTACAAAGAAATCAAAAGTTCAAACAAGAGTTAAACCAAAAGTTCAAACAAGAGTTAAACAGCAGTAACAGACCAGGACTCTAGCAGAAGATCTTCAAACGGTTGCCTTCAGCAACCAGCAACTCCCACACCTTCCCCTTTTATCAGCAGTCCCAAGGCGGGGCTTCTCATTGCCTTCTCTTTCTCTCACCGAGTTGCCTCATTGCCTTTCTCTGTTCTGCTCTGCTGGATTGCCTCCTGCTCCTAGCGTCCCTGAATAGATCCAGCTGTGAATCATCTACATCCAATACCTCGTGCTCACATGGCTGAGTCTGATGAGGAACATGACAGGAGGGGCCAGGCTGAGAGTCCTGCAGTGCATCAGAGCCTCCCTCTGACACCAAACACTCTCCAAACCCCATCTCCTCCTCCTCTTCAGAATCATCAGACTCAGCTGCTGGTATCACAGGCTGACGCTGAATCACAACATAAAGCATTGAAAAAAGCCTCAGAAATGTATAAAAAACAAGCTGATAAGAAAAGAGCTCCCCAGAGGTCATTTCACATGGAGGGAAAGGTTTATCTGTCCACTAAGTATTTAAGACTAAAATTGCCTAACAAAAAATTAGGACCGAAATACCTAGGTCCTTTCCCCATAGTGCAAATTCTAAACCCAGTTACTATAGAATTAAAACTTCCTCAGTTTTTAGGGAAGATTCACCCTGTATTTCACTGTAGCTTGTTGAAAACTTTCAGAGAATCAACTCTAAGATCCCCTCCCAAGAAAGCTCCTGGTCCCTTTGTGGTGGCTCATTATGAAGTGAAACATTTTCTCGATGCTAAATTGTACAAGGGGATATTGCAATACTTGGTGGAGTGGAAAGGCTACCCATTATCAAAGGCTACCCGGGTGAAATGTACTGATGTAAAAGCTGTCAGACTTATTCATAAATTTTATTATAAACATCCAAGCAAACCGAGGGGGAATCCTTAACCTATTATTTTGTTTGAGTTGCAGGATTTCTCCTTTCTATTAAGGAGGGATGGATGTCAATGCTGTGACAATTAAGAAATTGCAGCCATTTTACCTTTTGCTTTCCTTGTGCTTTTTCTGTTGTTTGGGATTCTCAGATGTAGAAGGGGGCAAGGGGGGAATGCTTGAGCATTTTCAGCTAGCCTAAATAATTACAGCTGGGTGAGCTTCAAGGTCAATTCTAGATAAAGTTTTGGCGGGCTGAAAAGTTGGAAAGAGAGCCCACATTTTAAATTGGTGAATGTGATTTATGGCAATCTTTCTGGGATGGGAATTGCAACTTGTTACGTTTTATCAGGGGGAGGGAACTTTAGTCTTGGCTTCAATTATGTAAGTGCCAATCTTTTCTTTCTTGAATAAAATGTTCTTTAAGGAAGAAATCTTTGCCTTGAAGTTAAATGGTTTCATCTGTTGGAACCATGACACCTATATCATTTCAGACAAATGGCTGTCCAGTCTCTTCTTAAAAACTTCCAGTGTTGGAGCACTCACAACTTCTGGAGGCAGCTTGTTCCACTGATTAATTGTTCTAACTGTCAGGAAATTACTTCTTAGTTCTAGGTTGCTTCTCTCTTTGGTTATTTTCCATCCATTGCTTCTTGTCTTGCCTTTAGGTGCTTTGAAGAATAGCTTGACTCTCTCTTCTTTGTGGCCAGCCCCTGAGGTATTGGAACACTGCTATCATGTCACCCCTCATCCTTCTCTTCATTAGACTTGACATTCCCACTTCCAGCAACAGTTTCTTATATGTTTTAGCCCCCAGTCTCCTGATCATCTTTGTTGCCCTTCTCTGTACTCTTTCTAGAGTCTCAACATCTTTTTTACATCGTGGTGACCAAAACTGGATGCAGTATTCCAAGTGTGGCCTTACCAAACCATTGTAAAGTGGTATTAATTAAACAACGATAACGATAATAATAATAATAATAATAATAATAATAATAATAATAATAATAATAATAATAATAATAATAATAATAATAAGAAGAAGAAGAAGAAGAAGAAGAAGAAGAAGAAGAAGAAGAAGAAGAAGAAGAAGAAGAAGAAGAAGAAGAAGAAGAAGTTGGAAGGGACCTTGGAGGTCATCTAGTCCAACCCCCTGCTCAGGCAGGAAACCCTATACCATTTCAGACAAATGGCTGTCCAGTCTCTTCTTAAAAACTTCCAGTGTTGTAGCATTCACCACTTCTGAAGGCATGTTGTTCCACTGATTAATTGTTCTAACTGTCAGGAAATTTCTCCTTAGTTCTAGGTTGCTTCTCTCCTTGACTAGTTTCCATCCATTGCTTCTTGTCCTGCTTTCAGGTGCTTTGGAGAATAGCTTGACTCCCTCTTCTTTGTGGCAGCCCCTGAGATATTGGAACACTGCTATCATGTCACCCCTCACCCTTCTCTTCATTAAACTACACATATCCAATTCCAGCAACCGTTCCCTATATGTTTTAGCCTCCAGTCCCCCTAATCATCTTTGTTGCTCTTCTCTGTACCCTTTCTAGAGTCTCGACATCTTTTTTACATCGTGGTGACCAAAACTGGATGCAGTATTCCAGGTGTGGCCTTACCAAAGCATTGTAAAGTGATATTAGTACTTCACATGATCTTGATTCTATCCCTCTGTTAATGCAGCCTAGCACTGTGTTGGCTTTTTTGGCAGCTGCAGCACACTGCTGGATCATATTTAAGTGATTGTCCACTAGGACTCTGATATCCCTCTCATAGTTGCTACTATTGAGCAAGGTACCACCTATACTATACCTGTACATTTGATTTTTCTTGCCTAAATGTAGAACCTTACTTTTTTCACCATTGAATTTCATTTTGTTAGATAGCGCCCAGTGTTTGAGTCTGTCAAGATCCTCCTGTATTTTAAGCCTATCTTCTGGAGTATTGGCTATTCCTGCCAGCTTGGTGTCGTCTGCAAATTTGAT
Organism: Vipera ursinii; assembly: GCF_947247035.1. Classification (NCBI taxonomy): domain Eukaryota; kingdom Metazoa; phylum Chordata; class Lepidosauria; order Squamata; family Viperidae; genus Vipera; species Vipera ursinii. The sequence goes on from NC_139517.1 coordinate 92,465,344, forward strand.
GAGTTCCCCATCTATCCCCTCATACAAATCATTGATGAAGATGTTGAAGAGCATTGGGCCCAGAACAGAGCCCTGGGGCACCCCAATACACACTTCCTTCCATGTAGATGCAGTTCCATTGAGGACCACACGCTGAGTATGGCCTGTCAGCCAGCTACGAATCCATCTGGTGGTGATGCTATCTAACCCACAATTTTCTATCTTATCAAGTAGTAGGTTGTGATCTACTTTATCAAATGCCTTACTGAAGTCCAAATAAATTATATCCACAGCATTCCTCTGGTCCACTAATTTTATCACTTGTTCAAAGACTGCAATAAGATTTGTCTGGCATGATCTGTTTTTGACAAACTCATGCTGGCTTTTGGTAATGACTTTGTTTGCCTCTAGATGTTCACTGATTCATTGTTTGATTATCTTTTCCAAGATTTTCCCAGGTATTGAGGTCCGGCTGATAGATCTGTAGTTTCCTGGATCCATTTTTTTCCTTTTTTGAAGATGGAAACTACATCATCTCTTTTTCAGTCCTCTGGTAGTTCCCCAGTACTCCAGGATCTTTGAAAGATATAGTTCAGTGGTTCTGAGATCACATCTGCCAGTTCCTTGGTGTAGTCCATCTGGTCCTGGTGATTTGAATTCATCTAGGGTGGACAGGTGCTCATTTACCATTTTCATGCCTATCTTAACTTGTGTTTCTGATTTTTACGGTACTGTTTTTGATAAATTGGACTTTTTCCCCCTTTGTGTAAATACGGATGGAGAAAATGAGTTAAGTAGTTCTGTTTTCTCCCTGTTGCTTGTCAGCTTCTTACCCCTTTCTTCCATCAATGGACCAATCATTTCTTTGACTTTTTCTTGTTTTTTACATGTTGAAAGAAGCTTGTTTTGTTATTTTTGACTTCTATTGCAAGCCTTAGTTTATTTTGAGCCTTAGCTTTCCTCACTTCATCTTTGCAGGCTCGGGCTATTTGCTGACATTCTGCCTTTGTTATGTGCCCCTCTTTCCACTTTTTAAACTTGTCTATTTTGTCTTTCAATTCATCAGAGAGTTCTTTATGCAGCTATGCTGGTTTCTTTTGAGAGCTGTTATTTTTTTCTTCATTGGTATTGTGCTAGACTGGGCTTTTATAATATCACTTTTCAAAATTTCCCAAGCTTCTTGAGTTGTTTTCCCCTTGAGGATTCTCATCCATTGAATCCTTCCCAATCTCTCTCCAAGTTATAAGTTAGTATAATGCAAAAACTACCACGTTTCTGTTTATTTCACTTTTCCTCCTACTGTATATTATTGTTGATGTTGGAAGATAAAATGATGAAGAAAAAACCTTGCAAATTAATTTATCCCACCCATTTTTCTGCCCAGAGACATGATGCTGTATTTTAATCTGATTCTTTATTTCTCCCTTCTAGGCATAGTAAATGCCTTGAAAAAGTATATTTGAGAATAGGCATATAGGGTAGTTGTTGTCACTCCACTGCCATTGATTCATCTTACATAACTCCTTTCATGCTTTGACACTTTCCAGAGCATGTAAGGACTTGTGTAAAACTAACGCTGGTTTAAGGTGACTCTCAGAAGAGACTGCCAAGGTGCACAAAGTGGCCTGATTATTACCATGTTTTTTTAATGGAGTAGAAGCTGATTCCCCTGAGAGTAGAACAGAGAGAAATGTTATCTCATACAAAATGCACTGTATTGCATTTGAAAGTGGAGAGCCTTGAATACATTTTATTAGAGCTGGGTTAATTCAATGGCTCTCCTTTTTACTCAGTTTTGCTGAACTATCAGTCATTTAGAGAATGTACAACAGAGAAAGCAAATATTTGTATGCTACTGGTTTTAATAGGAAAATTTTTAAAAGTTTTTCTATCATTCATGGATGCCAAGCTTCAGGCATTGTTTATGTTCTCCTTCCTCAGCCTCTGACCTTCCAGGTATACAGCTCCTATTATCTTCAGCATGAAAGAAATGCTTAAACCAATGTGACTGTTGAATTAGGGCTGGAGAGAATAACGTTTGAAACCCTGTCGAGGCAAAAAACTTTCTGAGAGTCTTTGGCCAATCAGTATTTCGCTGTCTAAAACTACTTTATGCTTGTTGTAAGCATAAAACTAGAGAGGCATACAAAATAGTTTGTATTGAGATCATAAAGGGAGACTGCTAAATAAGTATAACAAATATTATAAATAAAGCAAAATCAAGAAGTTAACAACATCCACTGTAACTCCAAGCCGATCTAGATGAAAAAATTATGTAGTTATTTTTTCTTTTTCTAAGACTACCTCTTCTTACCCAAAAACAAAATATGGTAAAGTTGAGGATAATGTACTCCTGAATACATCTAATGTGCTTATCCATAGAAAGAAGTGTATAAGCCTGTCATAGCTCAGGGTTAAGGAAAAATCCTAGTTCAGTCCTTGGCATTGTCAGGACTGACAGACACACACACACACACACACACACCACCATGCTTTGCTTGCTGCCAGTCTGGCATTCTCAGGGGTGGGGAAAAGAAACTGTGGGGTGGAATAAGGCAGTAAGTTAGTAGAAGAGGAATTGAAATTAAGCATTATGCCATCTCATGAGCAGGGCTTTTTTCCTCATAGAACGCTCAGAATGGAGTTCTGGCACCTTTTTTGGATGGAACCTTGTAGGATAGGCAAGGCGGGTTGTATGACATGTGTGATTTCCGGCACCTTTTTCTTATACAAAAAAAGCACTGCTCATGAGAGACATTGGCAGTTTCAAGGTCACACTATGGAATGCAGCTCCATCCAGCCTGTGAAGACAGGGATTGTTACCCAAAATATATTTGAATCCAATTGGACATTTAGAAATAACTAAGGGGGAAGGTGGGAGAAAGGAAAAAGTGAACTATATGCTTTGGCCACAAAAATCTCAGACCCAGTCTCTGTAACTACTTAGCTTTAAAGTATAGTTTTGCTAATAATGCATTCAAGAGCCTTTCTTTTCTAACTGACCAAGTTGGAACGGTTGACAGATACCTTCGGATAATGTTGGAAATCTTCCTTTTATAAACCCTAGAGAGCTACTACAGACAATGTTTGTTCCTACTCACTAAAAGATGGCTTCCTGACATTTATTGTTAATTTACCAGTTCATAATGGGTCGATGCAGAGCAGACTCACTTAGATTTCCATTTATACATGAGCACATGGGCTCCAAGATCACTGCAGATGGGAACTGTAGCCAAGAAATTAAAAGACGCTTGCTCCTTGGGAGGAAAGCAATGGCAAATCTAGACAGCACACTAAAAAGCAGAGACATCACCCTGTCAACAAAAGTGCGTATAGTGAAGGCTATGGACTTCCCAGTTGCAATGTATGGCAGTGAAAGCTGGACCATAAGAAAGGCTGAGCGCCAAAGAATTGAAGCCTTTGAACTCTGGTGCTGGAGAAGACTCCTGCGAGTCCCTTGGACTGCAAGGCGATCAAACCGGTCAGTCCTAGAGGAGATCAACCCTGACTGCTCTTTAGAAGGCCAGATCCTGAAGCTAAAACTCAAATACTTTGGCCACCTAATGAGAAGGAAGGACTCACTGGAGAAGAGCCTAATGCTGGGAAAGATTGAGGGCAATAGAAGAAGGGGACGACAGAGAATGAGGTGGCTGGATGGAGTCACTGAAGCAGTAGGCGTGAGCTTAAATGGACTCCAGAAGATGGTAGAGGACAGGAAGGCCTGGAGAAACATTGTCCATAGGGTCGCGATGGGTCGGACACGACTTCGCAACTAACAACAACAACAACATGATTCTTATATACCCTTTGAATTTTAAGAACCTTATTGCAATAATAATTGAACTATTTGGAATACTAGAAAGCTTTTTTCTCCTTCCAAATTACTTGTATCATATTTTCAATGTCTGTTGTTTATCTTTTGAGTGGAAAGAGCAAGAGGAACCTGTTAATATTGTACATGAAGTATAAGTAGTGTAGTATTGGAGCAGGAATACAGCCATTAGGGTGTAAGCAAACCATCTGTCAGATTTGCTGCTGCTTAGCAATAATGTATTTAGAGATTTGGAGGGATAGAAATGGACTGAATTAATGAATGTCCTTATTTCTATGTAGGGGATGGATAGGAATTAATATGAGGAGAAAAAATACTTAGCAAAAGTATTTTTTCATTCATTTAAATGAATGAAAATCTTCATTGACTGTTTTCACTCAGCTGCAACATAAAAGGTATGTTTTTAAAGACATTAGCCTCTTAAAAGAAGAAACCAGAGCCACTTCTGTAATAAAAGAATATTTTAACATTGTTTTGAGAATGTTCAATTTTCCTCAAAAGGATGGAATTTTCCATGCAGTGGAAAACCATAAATGAAGGAACAAGTTGGTCCTTCCTCACAAAGGATTTCTAAAATCTAAGTATAATTTTCTGTATCCCAAATGGCCAGTCTACAGCAAGGATGAGCAACATATAGTCCTAGGATGGCATGTAGAAGGTCTTTGGCTCATTCCTTGTGGTTCTTGGCTTAAGTTCAAAGTTCATATCAAAAGACATTGATTTATAGTTAACTGTTCATACCATTGAAATAATTGGATGTTTGGGAATGTCAGAAAGAAAAATATGGAAAGTTAAGAAAAGGGGGGAAAGGATATTAGAGAATTTTAAGCAATCCTGTAAAGAAAATTGAAAATTAAAATCTATGGAAACTTCAACTTATATTTATTGAAATAGGAATGTTAGATCTGTTGTAAGCCTCACCCTATTAAATATTATTGTACACAGTGTACAATTCTGTAAGTTTGCAGAATGTCTTTTTCATTTACATCCAAGTATCTATGCATTATGTTACAAAAACAATGGAATTCGATTGGACAGAACAGAAGAGAAATACTTTCAATTTAAAAAAAAATCCTTTTCTAACCAATTCTTTCTCATCTCTTGCTTTGATATATAAAGACAAAATTTTAGAAGGTAGAGGGGGGAAAATGCAGCTTTTGTCTTTTTCACCTTTAGCTAGCAAGTTTACTATGAAATCTCAACAAGCTTACTACGAATCTCATAGCACTAGCCAGGTTATTCTAATTGATGAAAAGCAAGTGTAGGCTTTGTTGTTGTTGTTAGTTGCGAAGTCGTGTCCGACCCATCGTGACCCTATGGACAATGTTTCTCCAGGCCTTCCTGTCCTCTACCATCTTCTGGAGTCCATTTAAGCTCACGCCTACTGCTTCAGTGACTACATCTAGCCACCTCATTCTCTGTCGTCCCCTTCTTCTATTGCCCTCAATCTTTCCCAGCATTAGGCTCTTCTCCAGTGAGTCCTTCCTTCTCATTAGGTGGCCAAAGTATTTGAGTTTTAGCTTCAGGATCTGGCCTTCTAAAGTCTAGGCTAGCAATGTTCAATTGCATGTTATAAAAGTGAATATTGTTAAACCTGGCCAGCATTCTCCCTCCATGCTTATTTCTGATAATTAGCAAAAGGATTTCAAATAATGAAACCTTGCAAGCACTAATGAATTAGAAATGGTTTATAGCATTCACATTTTCATATCAAATTATTACCAAATCATTGGAGAAATGTATAGGGAAACCTGATCAGAAATAGTAGCATGTTCCTTACCATGTATTTTGGTTGTTCTTGTAATCTTGTAATTTTTGTTTTGCTTTTACTGTTCTTTATACTCAGCATACCATTGGCATTTTAAAGAAACCACTACTAGAAAATAAATATATATTATATTAATTTATTTCTATCCAAATTTCAGTGAAACTAAATAGGATCATCCATCCTAGCCCAGGTTTGCTTTCCTTTTGTAAAGTTGTTACATGCATTCTGATCATTACAACTGACCTAGAGCCATGCAAGTTATGTATATTAACTGCAGATTTAAAAAAAATATTAAGGAAAATGTCAGTTCTTAAAAATTTTGGAAACAATTCAAATTTGAAAATATTCAAATCTGAACTAACCATGTACAGTCTCAAATTCGTTTTGAATTCTTCATACATAAAAATTGGATGATGGTGAGAAATGAAAGATGGAAGCCTGGATTGGTAAAAACTACAACTTTGTTAATGTAAAGGTTAAACTATAGGAGAAATAGTTTGCACCCTTGCTTAACCCACTTATGAGTATGGATAGGCTCCATTACCACCAAAATCAGTGCCTTTAATCTGCAGGATGGAATCAAAGTGTAACTAGATAATTAAATTAAATAGACAACAATCAATCAATGTGTTAGCTTGTTTCCTCCAAAGTTTTTCTTGGGGAATGGAATAAAAAACTGTCTTTAAGTCAATAAAAAACACAAAAGGAACTCTATTTGGAAGTTTATAGTATTTTTCTGCCAAATGATATAACTCTAGGCACTGATTTAATGTCAAATGTCACTAAATTCTCTGTACCCAATCTCTCAAAACAACACTTGAAATTAAAAAGAAACAGTAAAAAAATTACTTATGCCCACTCAGAAACTTCATTCAGTACTGGGTTGGTAATGGAGACTAAATGCATTTCCATATGAATTTTCCTATGAGTTCCTGAGCATTGTTCTGTACTCTTCAACTTTATCTGAAAAAAGAGCAAATATAGCAAACTACAGACCTATTTGTATAAAGCTTCAATTTTCATTCTGATTAAATTAAAGCTATAGCACTTCAGTCTTTCTGCATATAATATAAAATATCAGTGAGAAAATTAAGTTAAATGAACCATTCTATATGACTCTTATCAGTGAAAACATTTTTACATACAGAGAGCACTATATTTTTCAAGTCTTCTTCCTACTGTGTGATATGGTATTTTCCAGTTTGTGACATATAGCATGTTTTAATTTGGTGATAGATGGCAGGTATTTGATAAGTTAGGAAACATCTGTAGCATCAACTAATGTCATTCCCCACTTTTCCCCTTTGATTTACCCTTTATTTGGATATCCCTTGCTGTTCGATGTCTCTTACTAATATATACCTATATAGATCACCAGAGAAACAAGGCAGGACAAATGCAATAATTCAAACAAGGTCTTGGGTTACTTATGAGTCAGTCTGATTTTGAAATGGAATTCTGGCTCAGAAAATATGACCCTGACAATAGCAGAACAGATCTTGTGGGAAATTCTGCAGGAATGATGGCTGTATCTAGCAACTTTCTTCATGGAAGTTAAGGAGATATATAAGGTTCTTAAAGGATCACCCATGTCCATACTAATCACATCCAGCCAAACTTAGTTTCAACAATCCTTCAGTAACCCTACTCTTCCTTTCAGAATATGCTCCGAGGCTTATGTAGCTACATTTATGGGGGAAAAAATACATTAAGCAATAAAATAAAACATAAAATGATAATATTGCCCAAGGAAATGAGATATGGAAAAATCACATTATCAAATCAAATTCTTGATTTCATTTGCTCATTTATATTTTAAAGACATTTTTCTATTTCAAAAATATTTTTTTCAAAAAGCTTCAAAGGATATTGAACTGATATATAACTTGCAGATTGTCAATTCAGTAATTTAGTACACTTGGCACATGCAAAAATGTGTGAATTTTAATCTTACTTAAATATTTCCACTTCTTTTATACAATGTAGATGAAGGCCACAACTGCAGCCATAACATTTTCTCTTTTCTAATTTGTTAATGTTGCTACTACCACTTGTTTCTTAATGTGGACAGTTAATAGCATGAAGAAATGTTATGTAACTCTGCAAATTACACTATTTTTAAAGAAGTCATTAAGTCTGTGCTGAGATCAAGATAAATGATGGGGGTGAGGAGAAACAATTGCTCTTGTGTGTGGAAGGGATTTTCAGTTTGAACATTCTAGATTTGACAGTAACATAAATGCACATGCTTGAACTAGGGTTGCTTCACACATTTCTTGTGCCTGTGATGGGATTGCTGTGTACATCTTTGTGGTGCCTAACTCTTCTAGGGGCTGGACTTTCTATTTCAATCTTTCCTCCCTACAGTCAACTCTTTGCGAGGTCATTCCAATGAGAACAAAGCAGGAGGTGATCAAACAAGGTTGACATCTCTCCCTATCTCTCTTTTGTGTGTGCTAAAGAGAACTGGTGCTGAATTTAATCTGCATCTGCCAGAGCTTGCTTGCTTATTATTCATTCACTCACTCACTCACTCATTCATTCATGTAACCTATTTATATGATTAGCCATATCATAAAAACGTGACTTTATTAGGACGTCAGCAGGGAAAAAAAAGTACACGTGCATTCAAGAGATCGAGCTTGAAAGATCCCTGTAATCACAAGGGCCTGAAGAGGACGCTCATTGCGAAAGCTCGAGAAGGAGGGATCAGTACCGCGGACAGCTCCCCACGGAGCCCTCATTAGCCTTGAATCTGCGAAGCAGCAGCACTGCTTCGTTTTCCCGTCTCCGCTCTCTTCCCGGGACGAAAAAAAAAAGGTGGTGGTGCGTGGAATACGTCCAGATGCAGGCTGCTGCATACATCATCTAGACCACGCGCATCAAGCGTCCAAGTCGGTACCGCAAAGCAAAGAACCTCCTTTATTGGATCTCCAACTGAGACGAAAAGCACGCCCTGTCCTGGGGCGCGTGGCCTTGTGGACTGTGGATATCTCTGGCTGCTAAAGAACAAAGAAAAGTTTCAGCCTGAAGGGAGGGGGGAGAGCATTCCTTGTCTCCCCACCTCAGAGAAGGCGAATGTCTGGTTTTAGTAGCTGAACTGGTAGGAATGATGACCGAGAGAGGATGTGTACCAGCAGCCAGATCATCGGGAGCCTCCTGGTGCTATCCATGCTGGAGATAGGACTGGGAGTCTCTAGCGTGGCCGTGGGGGCAGTCAGCTTCAGCCTCGTTCTTGCTGGTTCTGAGCGTTCAACTCAGCTGGGAGACTCTTCTCCGGTATGGAGCGGGGTGTGTGTACGTTAGCTATTTCACTCTCTTTAACTCTTGATGGTGAATGCTAATTTGCAGTCTGGTCTCGAATCCTCCTTGTTTTGTGCAGCTCTTCTTTCTTTCCTCTCCCTTGCTTTTTTTTTTTTTTAGCTTGCATGCTTTGTGTGGTTTTGACCTGCATGATCCAAGCGTAGAAGCTGCATCTCTAATTCCTTTGGTGCATTTTAGAACAAAACCTGAACTTTATTTGAGTAAGCCAACAGAAAGCTATTGTCCCCTCTCTTCAAAGCCACAGAACACTGGGGCCCACATACTGCAGGGCCAGAAAATTGGGGATGCCAAACTCTGCTCTCTCCAAGCACACTCTATGCTGACAGAATAATATAACCCTGTTTCAAACATCTAACAGTTTCAAGTTAGTGTAAATAAACGCCTATGTGAAAAGTATACGTTTTTGAAAAACTGGAAGATCTGAGAGTTTTGAAGCATTGCATTATATGCTTGTGCTGGGGCAGAACTCCTATATCTTCTACTTAAGGTTTCACTAGCAATTCAACAGGCAACTTTACATTTGGGAGAATTCATTTTTCATTCTGGCATCTTATATTGTTGATCGATTTCTTGAAAGGAAAAGCAAATAAAATGCTGATGTTTACATTGTATTCAGTTTCATTGTATTCAGTTTCATGAGCTGAACCCTTGCAGCTTAATCTTTGGTAACCATAGTCTTAAATTCCTTCTGTAAGGAGTAAAGTAATCTATATATTCCAATGGTTTTTATAAGCAAAGAATATTCAATTTCCATAGATATTACTGATGATTTAAATTTAATTTAGTACTCAATTACTAAAGTACTAAAAACCATGTGGATAAAGTAAGATTTAAATATGTTTAATTTTCTAGATAGTGCTCAGTACTGCTTAAAGTAACAGTGATGGCAATAATCATTAAACATTCTCATTGAAACTTCAGTGGAACTTTTATCTGGAAGGGGAGGGATAAGCTGATTGAAGAATTTACTTCCCAGTTCTATTTCCTGTAAATCATAACATGAAATTCACAATTGTAGTTTTAATTTGCTAGAACAAAATAAAAAGAGATATGATGGTTTCATAATCTGAACCAAAGTCAACCAAAATGGAAATAAATGAAAATTTATTTGTTAAATTTCTACTTCTTTGATAGAATGAAAAATAATACAGCAATGTTTATGGGTGCATATATTCTCTTATTTTAAACTGAAAATTTTTGTGTAGTTTTGTTTTATTTAAATGTGCACTTTTGTACACCTCCATACAATTACTGATGCTTATAATAATGGAAAATAGTAACATACAGATTAATTTTGTGGAGCAATAAAAGTATCTAAAGATAGTTGTGATCACTAGGACTCACATCTTCATATTTTTAGATTGTATCAAGTATTTTTGTGCAGCTATACTGGGAAGTGTTCAGGCCACATGCAAGGTGACTGTTGGGTTTGCACCAATCCCACCCTTTTTACTTTTTTAAGTTTCCCCACTTTGGGCACAAATTAATATTGTCCTATTAATACTGTTGTTTTGAATTTGTAGTTTTTAGATTTAGTCCTGCATCTATTATTCTACTATATAGTTTAAGAAAGATATTCCACTTTTTTCCTCTCTACATTTATTCTGTGCATACACATGTGTTCAGAATTGTGTCTCATATATGAGCAGCATGTGTATTGTTAAACCATATTCATTTCCACTGCAAAATGGTTTTTTGTTAATGACCTGTATATATCCTTCTCTATGAATACTGTATTCTTAATAAGGGAAAGGAAAAAAAGTGTGACTACCAGATGGCCTGTAAATTTAGCATTTTCACCAAAGCTGGTGTTCTTATGGATCTCCAGCTTTTATCTTCTAAACTGTCATTTTCAAGGAGTTTAGGAAATTGCCACTGTCTATATTGTACTAAAGTGTTCTTAGCATTGCTGCAGAGGTAAAACTCCAATAGTTGCTTGGGACAAGAAAGGATGCTGAACTTGTTTACATAATTAGATGTCCCCTAATCTCTGGCTTCCAAAAGACTGGTTAATGTAACTCATTCATATTAATGGCTAGTGAGAATCAAATCATTAGTCTGACTTTTTGTGATCCTAGTATAAAGCCAATGATTTTATAACTAGCTTCATATTACACTTTAACTTGTAATTTAGTTTTTATAATTTCACATGTAAGGCATCCTTATATTATGATTTCATATAATATACTAAGCCATAACCCCTAATTTGTAAACAGAAATGACTAGGTTCAAACAATAGGCAATTCTGATCTTAATCCACTGTCTATAGTCTAGGACTTTAGTTCATTAATCTGATTGGTCAAACTTTGATTCAAATAATAGGCTTGATAGCCAGTGCTAGGATTTCAACTATGATAGACTCAGGTAACAAAAGTAGGATGAAGCAAAAATCCAAAAATGAGTAACTTCTGAGGCATCAGTATTATGGCAAAGTTAATTTGCATCCACTCATTTTCTAAAAATAACATAACATGAAAATGCAAAGACCTTTGACCCACTTCAGTTTTCAAATAGCTACAGCTAGATAGAAGCCCAGTTTCACACCTAAGGGGCTAGTGGGAAGGTTACTATGGAAACCTTAACTCTGAATACCCTATTTTACATAGATGAAAATAATCCATATCTCAATTTCATGTACTGCCTTACAAACTACAACGATCCTCTGAAACTATCATATTAAATGTTTTCTTATTTATTTGCATTACATCTTCCTTACCAAGTCTTACAAATTGCTTTAGCAAACTCCATGTGATATAATCCAAAGACCCAGAAGAGAATTATAAAATACTTAATAACAATTTAATAAATGAAGACAGCCTGTAAATGTTAAAGGGCTCACTTTAGAATTGTTAACATGAAATCTAAATCCACTTCACTAAATGTGAATTAAAGAAATATTTCAGAAATGACAAAGAGAGATAAATCAAGGTGGAAAGAGAGGGGTTTTTTTTAGCATGGTCCTTGTTGTTCAGTCACTAAGTCATGTCACAAACCATGGACCACAGCACACCAAGCATGGTCCTTACTTACTATTATAAAGATGATTTTTAGCAATAGCAACAGGATAGACAAAAGCAACCATATAGCATGAAGGTATTCCAATTCTCAGTGTTATACTGATGTTTTCAAACCCTTCATTAATTAATTTTGATATCTCAGTTCTGAAGAACTATTTTTTCAAATAATTAATATTCTTAAATAGAAATTAATGAAACTGTTTAATTATGCACAAAAACTAATGGCATACAAAGTCTTAACAAATGTGGATAACTTATCTTATTAGACTACAAATATTCAAACTACTGGATAGAACAATCTCTGACAATAGGGATATAACTCAACTGTTTAGAAATCTTAATTCTAAAAGCAAAAGAACCAAGGGTTTTGTTATCAATAAATAGAATCATATTTATTTATATGTTTCTATATTGTGATAATTGAACCACATAATGTTCATAAGTATTATGTCAAAATATATTCTGTATTGTCAGATAGGAGCCATTGCCCATGAGTATAAAGGTTTCTTTACATGTGTAAAGAATCATAAAATTGAAAAGGACATTACATTTTTGGGTACAACCGCTCACTGCTGGAATCCAAACTAAAGCATCCACAATCAACCTGTGTTTGAACATATTCAATGAAGGAAATCCCAAGAAACTTTTCAGAATTGCTTTATTATAAAGAATTTATAATAAAGTTTACAACTGCCTTTCTGTAAGTTGTCTTCACTAATTATGTCCTCTACTGTGGACTGAAACAAGGCTAGATTATTTTCTCTGTGTGGTTTCTTTTTAGATATTTGAAGACTCCTCTCTCAGTCCTCTCAAAATATACATGTTGGTTCCTTCCATTTCCTTTCATAGGAATTAGATCATTTGAACTTCTTTATTGCCTGTGTAGGAACTTTCTTCAGTTTGATATGGTCCTTGAAACACCATTTAGGAGTTTTAGCAGAGCAGAATAGAATGAAATAATGATTTCCTGTGGTTTGGAAACTCTTCTTCTGTTGACACAGCCTACACTTCCATTTGCATTTTGGCAGCCTTGACACATTGCTGACTCATACTCAATTTATATCAACTCCTCTGAGATGTTTTCTTCAAACATTATTGGAGGCCAGGTTTACCCCATTCTATACCTGTACATTTGTTTTCCTTTTCTTAAATGAAGAATTTGGTATTTGCTACTTGCATTCCATTATGTATTTCTCAGATGATTTTTAATTATATCTATTAGAGTATAAATTTTCTGCTGTCTTAAAAGATTGAACAAAACTCCATTAAAATGAATTCTGGATATTGCACTAAAAGATCAAATTCAGATAAATTTATGGAGATTATGAGTCAGAACAATCTAATATCTCAAAATATAAATATCTAACTATATTATATATTATAGTATATGTTTACATTTATTTTGAAATTGAATTCCAAATATTCAGTTATTATAAGATATGCAGGATACTGTAAATTCTTGTGCTTCGATAAAGCATTTTGCACTGCACAAGCAATGTGATTCACCTCAGGATGTGAAGATGACATGATCTGTCTATAGGAGTTCTGACATGCAGCAGCTGTAGTAGCAAAAACAGGTTTCTGCTCATGTGTTGCAAAGAAATAGTTGGAAATGTTGAATAAGGTGATTGGGGTTTCCAGATGAGGCCTAATAATTCACAATAGTTTTCGGGGGTGGGGAGGAAACAATGTTTTGTGGAGAAGCTTCAAGGAGAAACTTTGCATAAATCATCTAAATGAAGCATTTCTTTAGTTTTGTGGAACTTTTCTGATTATTAATATATCAAAGAGAGGGAAAGAGAGGTTTATTATCTTAGAAAACACTTAGACAACTAATTTTATAAAGCCCAACTTTAAGATGATTCTAATGGTTTATAGAAAAAAGAATTTAATCGTAAGGCAATTAAGATCAATCATTCCATTAATCAAATCTATACGAAAAGCATTATCAGTCCCTGCTCTCTCACATAAATATCAAAATATGGAACTCTCAGGTATTTGGGAATGTTATCATCTTTGCTCTTTGCTTCTAAATACCTTATTTTCTTGTTGTAGCCATACAATGTGATCCATAATTGGTCTCTTGAGTGGAATACAAATACTTCTAAATTTTTGAAACCACCAGACAAAGAGTTACTTCTCCATAGAAACAGCACAACCAATCACCAGAGTGTGTGTAATACTGAGACATTCACTGTTAAGATCACAACATACCCACCCTGAAACAAAGATTAATAAAAAATAAAGAATACTTTTGCTAAACATGCCTGAACTGCAACAGCCAACTAGAAATGAACTTATGACATAATCCTAGTTAAATATGTTTATTTTTCTTGTATTTAATTTTCCACATATAAATTCTTAGGCTCTATAGGACAATTTTCTAGTTTAATATAGATACTGTAATTACTTTGTAGGTTTGGAAGCTGTTTTATGTATGCTATTCTTTGTTTTATTTAATTAGGGCTGACCTTCAGTACAGGATGTGGGATTCCTAGCTTCTTAAGAATATTTATGGAAAAGATACTGGAATAGTGGCTGATTACAAACTGAATATGAGTCAGCAGTTTGATGTGGCTGCCAAAAACAAATGTAATTTTAGATTGCATCAACAGAACAAAGTTTTGAAAGGAAGTGAGGTTCCTATTATGTTGATGAGCTGATGCCTGAATATTGTGTTCAGTTCTGGATCCTATTCCTATCCTTTAAGAATGCTTTAGATTAAGAGAGGGGAAAGAAGATGATCAGGGAGTAGTAATGAGATTTATTAAAAGACTTGGGTTTGTTTACACCAGAGAAGACCAGAGATAGGTTATGATATAGACTTCAAATATTTGAAAGGAGAAGAACATCGAGAAACTTGGCTATTTGACTTAGCCGGCCTGGACTGAGGGGTTTTAAGGTTTTAATTTTAAATTTTAAACTGTTTTGGGGCTATTAATTTAATTTTATTTTAATTTGTACATTGCACTGTTTTAATTTGCCCTGTAAACCGCCCGGAGTCCTTCGGGAAAAGGGCGGTATATAAATCGAAACAAATAAATAAATAAACTGTTCTCTGGCAGCCCAGAGTGTAGGACATGTTATAATGTATTTAACCCACAGAAAAGTAATTTCTGATTGAATGTTGAAAAACAACAGTAACAGCAATTTAGAAAAAGAACCAAATGTTCAGAGAAACCATGGTCTTTTATTTTTCACTGAATGTACTCATATATAAATTTAACTTGCTACCTATTGGAAGTTCTTTAATTTGGATTCGTGTACTGAGAAGGGGATGGCACCTACTGTAGTAGCCAAATTATTTCCTCAAAGTCTATGATTCTGTAATTATATTTAGAAGAGATCTTGGATTTCCATTCTTATGTTGACTCTCACATTAAGATTCAGTATTTTTTTTCAAACTCACAATTAAATGCATATCTGTATACCTGGTTGCAACACCCTTTACTGATTAATGCATTTAGTCTGCAATCTCCATCTTAAAATTTAAATCTCCATCTTTAAACTATGCATCTCATGATTAAAACAATTGTTCTATTTTCTGTATCATTTTCTTTAAATTATTTGGTACCATGCCATTTTTTTATATTAGTACTCATTCTGATGAATGAAAAAAAAAGTCCTAGCTTTCTGAAGTAACAGCACATGGAAACTGGGATTCAAAGTGCATATGAGTAAAGGTGGGTAGAAGGGGTGACTTAAGGTCATTCTGCTGAAGTTGCTCCCAGATAGACAAAAAGACTCCTTGAAGCCTACTAGGAAGAATGCTAGGAACGAAAGTTGGGAGAAACGAGAGAAATGACACAGAGTAGGGAAGACATAGCACAGCCTTGAAGTTGACTTGGAAGTTATAAATGGCTAAGAATGTAGTTGTATGCTGGTTTAGCAAATTAACATCTGTATTGAGGGATAACACTAATTACTGTTAGGGTTTTGGGACTAATTCAAAGAGATAATAGTTACATAAAAGTCAATACTGACTTAAAGATTCAATATATACACTCAATACATTTCAGCAATGTTTGTGTCTCTGTGTGTGTCTCTGTGTGTGTATGCATGCCTGGGTGTCACTGTATTCACCCACTATCCAAGAGATATTGGATGGAGGACAGCAGTTCTTTCTTGGTAGGAGTCTCACTTTGTAACACCTCTTCTCCCCAAAACTAGAATTTCAACTTTAGAGAGTGGGATTCTTCTACAGTATTTGATAGGGCAAATTTCATACACTATAGGTGAAATTTTAATTGTGATATCATTATCATCAACAGCCTCTAAGTTGTACTGATGGGAAAATTCATGGGGAAAAAGGTCAGGCAGACATGGACTTAGATTCTATGTCATTTCAACATTTTTGAATGTAACTAAGGAGTAATGTTTCATGGTGTTAGTAGTCAACTCCATATAATAAATGAAATGACCAATCCATGCTATATTATTGTTACAGTTTTTTCATGTTCCATAAAGATGGCACAATACTAAAGTTTATTTGAGATCACAGTATTCGAGCTCAAAATATATGGTTTTTGTCTGAATTTTTTGAAAATCAATCTGGAACTGCTTTAAAATTTAAGCAGCTCTATTTCAAAAGAAATAGGGTTTTTAACATAAAATGAGTAGTTTTACGCTTGGAATATTTCAAGAACCTATATAAAATATTATACAACTGTTCAGATTTAAAATGTACACATCCCACTGGATTTAAATTCACCTGATAATTAATTGTGAATACATTTCTTAAATTCATCAACAAGACAAGAGCTAGGGTATTTAACATTTGGAAGCAAAAGCCAAGACAATAGTATTTTTATTTAGATATGTTTCAGTGAGATATATAAATTATGTATATACATACAAACTTTCAAACATAGGAGAAAGAGAATTTGTCATGAAACATTTTTTTCAGGGCCATATGAGAATAACAATTATCATGTTTAGTAGATTATAACAGATCATGTGATTGAGAGTAGTCTTCAAACATTTATCAATAAGCCAGAATTAATAATGCATTCCACTATATACCTTTATTTCATTGTCAAATAATTTATATTAATAAATTATAGTGTTGCTTAATGAATTGCTGTGAATGCTGTGAATTGCTGACTAGCATCCATGAATGTAGCTGAAATATGTAAAAACTAAACAGATAATTATGAAAAAGAGGCTGGGATGAATGAAATTTGCCAACACAACAAACTATATTTTGTTGGAAAGACAGGAATAAAAATAGATATTTTTAAATATATTCATGAGCTGCCAAAGAGTGGATATTTATGTTCATTTACTTAAGTATTGGCATGTGCGTATTCTCAAAAATCTGCTTTAATTTACCACATACTTTAGCATAATTATTTTGTGATATAGCTTTTTTTAAAAAAAGTTTAAACAAGATTTAAAGAGATTCCTCAGCCATGTTGACAATTTCAGAAATCCCCTAAACTCCGTGATTTTTTTTTTTGAGGAATGAATAACTATTAATCAAATTTTGTTTGGAACTTTGATTGCATCTCTTGACTTTTGATTATATCCTGCAGACACTCCTACCTTCTTGTGTTTGCTTTGCTTTGTTGCATATTTTTACTACTAGATTATTTGGCTAAGTTTTAATTGATAAGAGAAAATAGAGTGCATTACATTAGTGTTTTAATAATAATCAATAATGGTTGCAAATTATTTTACAGAAATAAAAAACAAATTCTGGATAATATACCTACTATACATACCGTAGCATATAGTTAAGAGAGATCCTGCTCACAAGCATGCAATATTTGAACTTGAAAATAACATTAGAAATAATACCACTAAGTATACAGTGGTTTGGATAAATTGAATCTCAACAGAGAGAAATTATAATCTTTATATTACTCGGTTGGAATAAGGATATTCTGTAACTATTTATGTACTTAAAATATAGCAATGCCTCAGCTCTTGTCCTAGACCATAAAAATATCAAATATGCCTTTCTTTCCCTTGCAGTTTTTGCTTTGTGGAGTATGTGGAATATTCTGTGCCAAAAAAAAGTCAGGACTTATTGTAAGTGTTTTACTAAACTTTTCATAAGTATTCGTAAGTGAAATGTAAGCTATACATATCTTGGACTCTATAATATTTCTTCATTTCTGCCATGAGACTCAAAAAGAATTCACACAGAAATTAGATATGTCATCTAATGAAATGGGCACAGTAGTTATATATATTAGATAAAACAAAGTACTCAGTCTATACTGTTCTTGACGTTGTTTCAGCTTTGGATTGATAGCAAACCCTGGACTGAATCGTTTAGTGTTTCTCAACTGTAAGATACTCAGATATCTTATAAATTTCTCAGGGGGCAAAGATGGACATTGAGGCTGTGGAATTTTCTGAGTAAGTAAAAGTGCTTACAGGTAGTCCTCTAATTACAACAGAAACTGAGCATGGATTTATAGTCTTAAATTAAATGGATCACTACATGACTGCAGCTGATTTTTTTTTGCAGTGGCCATTAAACAAATGTGGTAGTCATTAAATGAACATAGCAATCATTGAGTGAGCCTGTTTTCTCCCATGTTTTTTTTTTTGCTGAAAAATGGAAGTAAACTCCAGAAAGCATTTTTTAAAAAAGCTTTGATTGTGGGGTATTGCAAACAGCCATAAATATAAGCCAATTGCCAAGTGCTCAAAATACCATCAGATGACTGAGGTCACAATGGAACTTCTAAAACAGGTCATGTAGCTCTGTGGAGGCCCATCATAACTTCAAGTGGTCACTAAAGCAATTGATTATTAAGTGAGGACTACCTGTATATTATATACTCAAGGGAAATTCCATCAACTATTATTCAGACCAGATCTGTGATTGATCACGTGGAGGAGGAGCTAGGGCTGGTTGCCTCCGGACTCCAGAACAGATCGTAGGATTACCTATTCCTACGACGTTGGGGAATGGCAGCAGGTGTAAAGACAGAGTACCCTATCGACATCCAAGTTTACGTCCCTGCTATCTACAAGCGGTGAGACGCTCCAACCCTCTGGTTTCTTCCCAAGGCTCCGGGAGCAAAGATAAACATCCACCTGAGCTCCGGTTGGTGTACTTGAATGCCAGGTCCATAATCAACAAGGCCCCTCTCATTCGTGATCTGATTGAAAGTGAACATACGGACCTGGCTTGCATTACGGAGACCTGGTTGGGCCCAGAAGGTGGCGTGCCTCTGGTTGATCTCTGCCCACCAGACTTCTGAGTGCTTCACCAACCTCGGACTCAGAGTAGAGGCGGGGGAGTGGCAGTAGTTATAAGAAAGACTCTTTGTCCTCAGGAGACCACCATTGTCCAAATAACCGGATGTGAATCCCTCCTCCTAAGATGTGGCCCTAGGTCACAGCTAGGTGTACTACTGATATACATCCCGCCTAGTCGTACATCAACGGCCCTGCCTGAGCTTCTCGATATCCTCTCGGGGCTGGTGGTTGAATTCCCCAAGTTTATAGTTTTGGGTGACTTCAATCTACCATCCCTAGGAGGATCATCTGAGTTAGCCCGAGAGTTCATGACTTCCATGACGGCCATGGACCTGATACAAGTAATTCAGGGACCGACACATGTAGGAGGCCACACGCTTGATTTGGTTTTTCTATCTAAATGATGGTTAGATGATCTTGGTGGGGGTTCCCCAATTATTACACCCCTGTCATGGACTGATCATCACCTCCTGAGACTGGTCTTCTACTATGCCACTCCTCGTTGTGGAGTTGTGGAACCACCAAGATGGTTCCGTCCCAGGCGCTTAATGAACCCTGAGAAGTTCCAGGCAGCACTGGGATCTCCACCTGCCTCCTTTGCTCACAACTCGGTTGATGCCTTAGTGGAAGCCTGGGAAAAGGCTGCCACGGATGCACTTAACCTAGTTGTTCCCTTGCAGCCCCTGACCCGATGCAGATCCCAATTCGCTCCATGGTTTTCCATGGAGCTCCGGGAGATGAAGCGTCGGAGAAGGGGCCTAGAGAGCCGATGGAGATCCACCCGATCTGAATCCGACCGATCAAGACTAAGATCCTTTACTAGATCTTATCTTGCAGCAATGAGGATAGCGAGGTCCAATTACTTCGCTACACTCATTGCATCTGCAGATAAACGCCCGGCCACCTTGTTTAAGATAACTCGCTCCCTCCTTAATCAAGAGGTGAGGGAGGATCCCTTGCAGGGTCGTGCCGAGGAGTTTTGCCAACATCTATCGGACAAAATCACTCGGATCTGGACCGGCTTAGACTCTGACTGGGCAGAGTCTAACGATCAGAACATGGGTGATCTTGTCAATGTTATATGGGACAAGTTCGACTCTGTGACCCCAAAGGAAATGGACAGAATTATGAAGAAGCTGAGCTCCACCACGTGTTTACTAGATCCATGCCCTTCTTGGCTGGTTTATTCAGCTCAAGAGGGAACACAAACCTGGATCCAGGCAGTGATATCCACCTCCTTGAGTGAGGGTTGTTTCCCCTCCGTCTTGAAAGAAGCGGTGGTGAGACCCCTCCTCAAGAAACCTACCTTGGACCCAACTATATTAAACAACTTCCGTCCGGTCTCCAACCTTCGCTTTCTTGCTAAGGTTGTTGAGAGTGTGGTGGCACATCAGCTCCCTTCGGTTCTGGAGGAAACTGACTATCTAGACCCCTACCAATTGGGTTTCAAGCCCAGACACAGCACAGAAACGGCATTGGTCGCACTAATAAATGATCTCTGGAGAGCTCGGGACAGGCTGTTCCTCTATCCTAGTTCTTCTAGACCTCTCAGCGGCTTTTGATACCATCGACCATGGTATCTTGCTGCAGCGTCTCAGGGGATTGGGAGTGGGAGGCACGGTTCTCCAATGGTTCTCCTCCTATCTCATGGGACGTTAGCAGTCGGTATTAACAGGAGGGCAGAGATCAAGTTCGAGGCCTCTCACTTGTGGAGTCCTTCAAGGATCGGTCCTCTCGCCTCTCCTATTCAACATCTATATGAAGCCGCTAGGTGTGATCATTCGTGGTTTTGGAGTCGGGTATCACCAGTATGCTGATGATACCCAGCTTTTTATTTCGACCCCAAACCACCTCAGTGATGCCCTGGATGTGATGTCCCATTGCCTGGAAGCAGTTCAGGTCTGGATGGGGAAGAACAGGCTTCAACTCAACCCTGACAAGACTGAGTGGCTGTACGTACCTGCATCTCGGGATACTCAGAACATTCCATCTCTTTCTATAGGGGGTGAGTTATTACCCCCCACAGATAAGGCTCGCAACTTGGGAGTCCTCCTAGACTCACAGCTTTCCTTGGAAGACCACATAACATCTGTGACTAGGGGAACCTTTGCCCAGGTTCGCCTGGTGCGCCAATTACGGCCCTATCTAGACCGAGATGCCCTACGTACGATCACCCATGCACTCGTGACCTCTCGTCTGGACTACTGCAATGCTCTTTACATGGGGCTACCCTTGAAAACCACTCGGAGGCTCCAACTGGTACAGAATGCAGCCGCGAGAGTTGTGTTGGGAGTCTCCCGATACTCCCATGTTACACCTCTACTCCGTGAGCTGCATTGGCTCCCAGTTATCCCCCGGGTAAGATTCAAGGTGCTGGTAATGGTTTTCAAAGCCCTACATGGCATGGGTCCGGAGTACCTTAGGAATCACCTGCTGCCAGCGTCAACGTCCCTCCGTCCAGTGCGCTCCCATAGGGAGGGCCTCCTCAGGATGCCACCGTTCGGAGAATGCCGTCTGGTGGCTCCCAGGGGGAGGGCGTTCTCTGTGGGCGCGCCTGACCTATGGAACCGTTTACCGGTTGAGCTCTGGATGGCTCCCGACCTTCGCTCCTTCTGACGCAACCTAAAAACACATCTGTTTAAGCAATCCGGACTGGTCTGATGGGTTCATTTGTAATTATTATCTTAAGGTAACTATCTTCTACATTTGGGCTAAATTAGGGTTTAATTTATTTTCAATATCTATATTTGTACACTCTATTATTTATGTCACTGTTCACCACCCTGAGTCCTTAGGGAGAAGGGCGGTATATAAATCAAATAAATAAATAAACTACATAGTAGTTGAAATTGGACATAAACAGTATATAGGAAAGAAACACAATAATTCAATATTGATGTTAATTGGGGGGAGAGGTACAAAAGGGGATTTGTGCCCTCCTTTGTCCCTTATTCAGCACCCTGCCGGTTTCCACTGCTGGCTAATAAAACAGCAGATCTTTCAAAAGAGTTGTTAATGAAGGCCTAAGTAAGAGTGTTGTATACCGGGTTCTTTGCTTGAGCAAAGAGACAAGGCGAGTGAGTTCAGTCAGAAACATTCTTTATTTGCTTGCAGGAACTGAACTGGGGAACAGGGCTGCGAATGCAGCTATTTATACCTAAGCCTCTAGGTGGCATCCAATAGGTTTAAAGTACCCTATTGCTGCCCTAGAAGCAGCCAATGGCGGCGCTGGAGACGGGTTGTCTGAGGAGCTGGGAGCCGTTAGCCAGCTTCCCTGCTTAAGGAACCTTCCAGCAATCAAACCCACATGATACACTTTAGTAGAACAAAGCCCAATACATTACACCCCTCCCCCCTAGAATGTACACACATTATAGCAACAAAAGAAATAATTACAGCAATTACAGAGTTTTACAGGAATACAAAATAGTGGTATGCATGAGTACACATTGTTCCATGTCTCGCTAATACAGAGGCTTTCCTGACTATCAGCCATTCAGTGACAACACAACATTAAAGCACAATTATTTAAGGACAAAATCCTGTAAGTATGCAGGAGGCTTGCAAACCCTTGTAGATCACCTGGGAGATCCTGGCAGAACCCGGTCTACCAGCTTGCCCACCTGGCTGGGTAGACCAGGGTCCCTGAGTCCAAGAGAGTCTGGCTGACTTGGATTTCTCTGGCTGGCCCTTCCAGGTTGGCCCACCCCAGAGTCTATTGGTTGCACAGAGTTAGCACAGTGGGTGTATTGTTCAGGTTGACTTTCCCCATCAGGGGACCCATGTTGATCTCCTGGGCTTTGCCCCTCTATGAACACCTCCCCATTGCTCTGACTGCTAGGGTCCTCAAAGCATGTGAATTGTTCGGCCTGGCTGCCAGTTTGAGGTCCATTGATTGGACATGGGATGAAGTCCTCATTTTGTGACCATTCTGGAAACCAGTTCCTCAGCTGATCAATATGGGGGCAAATGACTCGCTCACCATCTAGGACCACTTCGTATGAGAGTGCCATCTGAATGGCTTTCAATTTCGACTCAGCAAGGTGGATGCC
This sequence comes from Vipera ursinii, assembly GCF_947247035.1. NCBI lineage: Eukaryota > Metazoa > Chordata > Lepidosauria > Squamata > Viperidae > Vipera > Vipera ursinii. The sequence continues at coordinate 92,488,534 of NC_139517.1, forward strand.
ATTGGCATCGATATGGAAACCCAAGAACTCAGTTGAAGGGACTCCAATGCTACACTTGTTTTTCTTAAGTTTAAGGCCCGTTTCGCACAGCTATTGAAGGATGGCTCTGAGCCTCCTTGCAAGCACCTCAGTGGACTCACCAGTGATGAGTACATCATCAAAATAGGGGCAAACCCCCAGAATGCCCTTGAGTATGTGCTCCATTATGCCTTGAAAAATGCCAGGGGCTACGCTAACCCCGAATTGCAGGCGTTTTACTTTAAATGCCCCTCTGTGGGTTACAATAGTCTGTGCCATGGCTGTGGCCTCGTCCACAGGAAGCTGTTGGTAGGCCTGAGCCAAATCTAACTTTGTGAAAATTGTACCCCCTTGCAGAGATGCCAGGATGTGGCTCACTATTGGCACCGGGTACGCATGCTGTTTGAGTGCACGATTAATTGTGCACTTGTAATCAGTGCAAATTTTGACCTCTCTGTTGGCTTTTAGTGGTGTGATGATTGGTGTTTCTCATTCATCCCCATCTACGGACTGTAGCACCTCCTGTTCTACAAGCTTATCTAATTCAGCGTCTATCTTGTGTTTAAGAGCAAATGGCACTCTATGAGGTTTAATCCTAACCGGCATTACAGTAGGATCTAGTTTAAATGGGCCCGTGTAAGTCCCAAGACCTAAGTCAAACACATCTGTGAACTCCTCACATACTGTCACTAGACTTGTGACTTGCATCTGGTTAATACTGGTTACCTGGATGCCTAATGCATCAACCAATCGAGCCCTATTAGGCTCGTTCACTGACCCTCTACTACAACAACGTCCAGGTGCCCAGAAAACCCCTTAAATTTGACCACCAGTGTGGCCTCTCCCTTGACTGCGACTCTGGCATTCTGGAAGTCAGTCAGTACAATGTCAGATGGCCTGAGATTGGCCCATCTCTTGCTGTGATTGCAGATGAAGTTAAATGTCTCAAGTGATATAATGGACACGGCTGAGCCCATGTCCAGCTCCATCTTGCAAGGGACCCCTTGCAGCTCAACCTGAAGCCGAAACTTTGGCTTAATGGGGTGGCGAGCTCCGGTGTGGCAAATGCTTCTGTGGCTGGAGCAAAACCCTACACTAAACTGCCCCAGGGCCCCGGTACCTCTCCTGATCGGAATGTCCGATTGGTGATTTGATTGCTGGTCCCTCTGGTGCCCTCTGTAGATGGATACGACATGGCCAGTCTTTTCGCAGGCCTGGCACATGGCTATCCAGAACCTACAGTCCATGTGTTGGTGATGGCCACCACACCCTGGGCACCTAATGAAGGGATCTGCCTTGTAAGTAGTCCCTTGTTGCTTGTCACTGCGACATTGTTGGTCATCGAGCCTTTGGAGCTTGTCAACTTCTGTGTTGTCGTCGGAGTCTTCAGCATGTTTGGTATCCTCATGGTGGATGGTCTCCTCGTGCTGTGCTGTTTTGGTGGGCCGCATGGCTCGTACGGCCCCGCTGGCGGCTTTGTCCGCCATGATCTCTTTCAGTGCATCTGGAAATGACTCTTTGGCGATGAGTTTTTGTTGCAGCTCTCAATTCCGGAGGCCGCAGATGAGTCAGTCCCAGAGCCTCTCTTCTATGTCAGAGAACTGGCACAGGCGTGCAGCCTACCTCAAAGCTGCAATGAATTCTGTTTCACCCTGCTGTTGAACCCTCTGTTCGAATGCATGGTACCAAGCGATTATGAATGGCTTGGGCTGGAAATGGTTGCCGAGCCATTTCTTCAAGTCCGTGAACATTACGGACTCCAATGGCATCAGTGTAAACAAGTTTTCCATGATGTCGAATGTGGCTGGGCCGCAAACACACAGGAGTGTAGCGGCCTTCAGGCCATCCTTGGCAACTTGATTGGTGCAGAGGTAGTTCTCGACCCTGGATAGATACGAGGACCATCTTTCCGGGTGAGCTATGTCAAATTCTTCCAGCTTTCCGACCTTCCCCATCTCGGTTGGTCTTCGCAGCTGTGGCTCGTCGTCTTCTTATCCTGCCCTTCCAAATGCCCAGGGACTGATCCTCTGGGCATGAGGTTGCTAGCTGTGCTAGGCTGACCATAGAGGGGGGGAAATTGCTTTCCTGCCAGGCGCATTCCGGCCTCTCCCTTAGTGACTCTCAGCTCTGTTGGAGAAGCAGGATCCTACCTTCGTCGCCAGTGTTGTATACTGGGTTCTTTGCTTGAGCAAAGAGACAAGACGAGTGAGTTCAGTCAGAAACATTCTTTATTTGCTTGCAGGAACCAAACTGGGAACAGGACTGCGAATGTAGCTATTTATACCCAAGCCTCTAGGTGGTGGCCAATAGGTTTAAAGGTAAAGGTAAAAGTAAAGGTTCCCCTGCACATGTGTGCTAGTCGTTTCCGACTCTAGGGGCCGGTGCTCATCTCCGTTTCAAAGCCGAAGAGCCAGCGCTTGTCCGAAGACATCTCCGTGGTCATGTGGCCGGCATGACTAGACGCCAAAGGTGCATGGAATGCTGTTACCTTCCCACTGTAGCAGTCCCTATTTTTCTACTTGCATTTTTACGTGCTTTCGAACTGCTAGGTTGGCAGAAGCTGGGACGAGTAACAGGCTCTCACTCTATTACGCGGCACTCACGATTCGACCCGCCAAACTGCCGACCTCATTGACAAGCTGAGCGTCCTAACCCACTGAGCCACCACGTCCCAACCTATTGCTGCCCTAGAAGCAGCCAATGGTGGCACTGGAGACGGGTTGTCTGAGGAGCTGGGAGCCCTTAGCCAGCTTCCCTGCTTAAGCAACCTTCCAGCAATCAAACCCACATGATACACTTTAGTAGAACGAAGCCCAAATATTACAAAGAGATTTTAGCAAGCATCTAATAGTAGTAGATTTATTCAGCTTCTCTGATTAATCCATATTTAATCATTACAGTTCCATATGGCCAGCCAATGCTACTAATAAAATTTAAGCAATCATTAAAGACACTGGAACTGTTAGAAGAAGCCAGATTTTATATATATGCCACACTTTCACTTTTCTTATCTTCTTCCTTTTCAGGTAGCTCAGAATAGAAAATATACATACATACATACATACATACATACATACATATATACATACATACATACATATTTGCCATAATGAGAAGGGCATGTTTTAATCAATCCATATTTATTAGGCCAGTGTTAAAACAGTGACACTCAATTTTAAACAAAAGAAATATAGTAAACTGAAGTAAAGTAGAGTAGACATTGAAAAGTTTACAGCTACTACTCTCATTGTTCAAATGTATTTTTATCAACATGTTTAATTTTTTGGGGTGTGGTGTAGTTCAAATGAATATGTAACTCAGTTGCTTTCTCCATCTTATCATCTCACAGTAATGTGTATTTTTGTTTCCTATCAGATGATACTTTTCTCTGCTTGCTGTATCTGTGGGCTAATTGGAGGAATATTAAACTTTCAGTTTCTTCGAGCTCTAACAAAGAAATCCTCAGCTCTCTATCCTTTGCACCTTACCTCCATGTCTCTTGCATGCATTGGAATTGGTGGCTGTACTCTTTCTTCCTGGCTTACTTGCCGACTAGCCAGCTATGAACAAAGAAGAATGTTTTCAGAAAGAGAACATTCATTACATCATTCTCACGAAATGGCTGAAAAAGTAAGTTGGCATGCTTTTTTATTTGTTATGCTGGGTTATTTTATATTTTTTCCTAATATATACAGTCAACTATACAAGAAAATTCTCTGATCAATTTGTAAGTCACTGGTAGTATCAACTATATTACAATTTAAAAAGTCATGTTTAGATATTCTAGCTTTTCCAGTACTCATTTCAATAAAATGCATCCACTAACTACATAGCTCCCTTGTATAACTATAGTGCTTTGCACTAAATATAGAACTCCTTGGCCTAAATAAGCTAATAGCTGCATAATTGTATATCTGTTTCACTTCCTGCATGAAAATATATTTTATACTACAGCTGGGTCTTACCAAAGATTAAGATCATGTAGGTGGACAAGCAACGCAATCTGCAGCTACATACAATGAACATATCATTGGATTGTACCACTTTAGATTGCTGATGGGAGAGCAAATGATTATGTGTCTCCTGATTAGTCTTTGGGGCAGGATTGGGTAATCTATCTTTAGTATAGCTAAGAATAAAAAGCAATTTTGTAAAAAAAAAATAAGGTGGTACCAAATTTTGCAACTGTTAAACTCAGCAGATATTTCAGAAACTTACCGTATTTTCAGGCATATAAGATGACTTTTTAACCCATGAAAATCACCTCAAAAGTTGGGGGGTCGTCTTATATGCCCAGTCGTCTTATACACCGGAAAATCAGTGGGTGGCATCTGGTGGGAGCCGGCAGGGCAGTCCTGCGCACGCGCGCACTCCCCGGCTGCTCCTTAGCAGCTGGGGAGAGTGCGCGTGCGCAGGACTGCCCTGCCGGCTCCCGCCTGACGCTCTTCCCTCTTGAGGCAGCATCGCTCCCCGGCTCCTAAGGAGTCCTCGGGGATGCTGCCTCAAGAGGGAAGAGCATTGGACAGGAGCCGGCAGGGAAGTCCTGCACACACGCGCGCACGCAGGACTTCCCTGCCGCCTCCCGTCCGATGCTCTTCCCTCTTGAGGCAGCTGCTGCCTCAAGATGGAAGAGCCGCCTCCCGTCCGACGCTCTTCCCTCTTGAGGCAGCAGCTACCTCAAGAGGGAAGAGAATCGGATGGGAGCCGGCAGGGAAGTCCTGCACACACGCGCGCACGCAGGACTTCCCTGCTGCCTCCCATCCGACGCTCTTCCCTCTTGCGGCAGCTGCTGCCTCAAGAGGGAAGATCTGGCTCCTGTCCAACGCTCTTCCCTCTTGAGGCAGCAGCTGCCTCAAGAGGGAAGAGCGTCGGACGGGAGCCGGCAGGGAAGTCCTGCTCCCATCCGATGCTGCGCTTCCGCCGGGCGGTGCTGGCCGAGGCAAGCCAGCAGGCAGCCACCGTGAGCGCGGCGCTGAGGGGCAGCGGTAGGACGGCCCAGCGCCTGCAGGACGGCCAGCAGCCCCACGCGCAGCAGCAGCCGCTGGCTCAGCAACAGGTCCGAGCGCAGGAGCCGCACCGCCAGGCTGCCCAGGAAAAGCAGCCACACCGAGAGGCTGCACGCCCAGTCCAGCTCCATGAGGGGCAGGGCGGGAAGCCAGCTGGGAAGAGGGACCGGGAGCCCGGGCCAAGCGTGCCTCGGCCGACGGTGAGAGGGATGCGGCACATGAAAAAGAGGCTGTGGGCGGAGCTGCCCCGCCCTGCACCGAATGGGAGAAGTTCAAGGCCTGGGGGGGAAGCAGGAGGGGCGCTGGCCGTGGCGGGGTGGCAGCTGCCCTCCGGCGCTGCCTGCCGCCCAGGAAACGCTGCGCCTCGGGGGCCAGCAGAAGCGGGGGAGAAGTGGGAGGGCCGGCGGGGCCAGTCGGGCCTTCGCATCCTCTGCGATGGACAGGGAGGGCAGGGCATGTAAGTATTTTCCGGCATATAAGACAAAAAACCTTGAAAAACTTCTTAAAAGTAGGGGGTCGTCTTATATGCCGGGTGGTCTTATACGCCGGAAAATACGGTATTTTTTTCTCATGTTTTTATTAGAAAGTTGTGTATGTATAAGAACTGATACATTCAAATTACTAAATACCTACATTTTGCTGCTGAATCTCAGAAAAATTATCTGAAGAATGTCTGAGGCTGTGTACCCATCCTTATCTTACTCAGGAAAGATTTTATCCAAGCCTTTTTTTCTTGGCATGTTAATTTGGAAGCTGGAAAGTATTGTGTTGAACAGGAAATACAACTTTGTCTATTACTGATATGCACCAAACATATGCAAATGATTGTGCTTTATTTATAATTTATTTTGTATTAGAGATTAAGGGGTATTGAAATAATCGAACTGCCCAGCTGCCCAGTGATACCCCCAACACCAGAGTTACCTCCAAGGTATGCTGAATTCTAGGGAATTGTGATGAATTAGAAATGTTGCTTTCGAGAGAAATGCATAAACCAATCTTACCTTGAGCTTTTTAAGAAAATTCTTAACTTAGATTCCCAGAAATCTTCATCCATATTATAGGAAAGACTTTATTAAAATCATTTAGAAAAATGCTGGAGTTGGTGGCGTGTCACTCAATATATTGAATATACAAATAGCTTGTTTATACATATGCAAACACATATATTTACTGTATACTCTCTACATATATTACTTTTCTAATCAACCCATTTGTCTTAGCTTCATACACTTTGCACACATAATTGCTATAACAATTTCATAAGTAGGAAAAATTGTTAAAGAATTGGTGTTCATTGGTCAGTAATAATAATGATTTGGGTGTAAATACACAAATTAAATAAACTGTAGGCAAGTAATCAATGAAAAAAGCTAGGGCTTGATTACTAGTAGATAAAAATTATAAAATTACCACTATGAAGTAGGTTATTTGCTTACATAGTTATTATACTTTTTCAATTATCCCATTTTACACTTAGACTATATAACTCTGTCCCTGCTGTTCAACTAGTCCAAGGTCACCCATCTTATTTATTTATTTGTACACACACATACACATATAGAGGCAGATATATTTTAGATAGAAGGAAATCATAAAAGGAAAAAGGGAATGGTCTTGAAGATAGGAGGAAGAGCCACTGCCAAAACGCAAAGGTTACATAAAAATGGTTCAGGCCCAGACCAATAAAGTAACCTGGGAAAATGTCTCAAATACTGTAACCTCTTCCTAATTCACGCAAAGATAAAGGGAGGAAGGGGGAAGCATATTCAGACTTGAAAGTTTTGTTACTATAGTTGTTATAATAAAATAGTCCTGAACCAACCTAAAAGGCATTTGTTTCTTAGTTTGGACTGCCTTGTAAGGCTAATACTCATCAAGTAAACAAGCACCATGATTCCCTGTTTATATATTAACACATTGACTTGGGTGAATCTGGAACTCTCTTTCAAAGCTCAATTTATTTTATGAGACCAACTTGCATTACCTCCGTCCATTCTTTCAAAGCTAAAGAATGTGAATTTATGCATCTCACTCTGTTTCCCAGCAGACAGGTGTTTTCATCACCACACCCCCGCCTCAATCAACATTACCTAGCACCTTATCTGGAAATCCCAGCTGAGTCCAAGGTATGATTATCATCTCGTTTGTCAATGAACATGTGGTTCATTTTCTTAGGTTAGGTTGAGATAAAGGTGGAGATTGGATAAACATACAGGAAAAATAGTTTATGGCAACCATTTTAGATACTGCTTCTTATAGAAAAAAAGATTTCTCTACATGTGCTACTATTTAGGAATATACGTTGGTATATGAATAACAGTTGTGGACAAGTGTAATACAGCCAGAACAGGGCTCACTCCAGCAAGGATTAAAGATCTAGATCTGGTTGGGATCACTTTGAAAAGAAGATGGAATATAAATATAAGCTAAAGTGAGACGTAACCCAAGATTAAAAAGGAATATAAATGCCACAGTTGATGGATGAGTTTGAAGATCATTAAGCCTATTTTACTTGAATGTCTCTTTCAGGCAAACAAGGATGCCTTCATTTTAATATTTTGTATATGTGCTAGAATGGCTAAGGTCAGTTTGTGAAAAAGATTGTGCTCTGTGCATACTTTATAATTTTCTGGCTGAAGCATGGCTGTCACTAATCTCTCATATGTTTGCTATGTCACATCATATTATAGATATGAAAGCTATAACTAGCTCAATAGTGGCCACTGTAAGCAGTCTGAGACTTTTGGATTGAATAAGGCCAAAGCTTTCCTCATGATACAACTAAACCCAATTTATCACATTGTGCATCAGTTTACTTATAGACTCATTCTTTCATGGAAAATGATCCTTGAAAGTAGTGCTTGTGTGGGCCAGATGTTAGCTACAAAGGTGCACTTTTAAATTTGTGCTAGTGTATTGCAGTGTAACTGATTTTGACTACCCATTTCAATTCTCGCAGGAAATGACAGATAACATATGTAACAGAGGACCACATCTAATTTATAATGGAGGAACATACTGAAATATTTACAATGTTTAAAGAACAACTATATGTAGGATTTTCTTCAAGAGAAAATGCAGAAGCCAATAGCTTGGAGATAAGGTCCTAAAACATTATGGCTCTAACTTGCAATAATTTTACAACTTCTAAACAACAACAGCACAGTCACATTTTCTTTCAGAGATTTGCTTTGATTCCCATTAACTGAAGATACATAATTGCACATTTTGAAGATAAGTATTATCACATTTGATATTTTTTGTCTGAGTATTTTTAATGGCTGTGATAATATATGAAACAGACTTTTCAGATTTTACTCAGATTTGTTTTAGGAATTACATTTTGATTTGAAAAAAATCCCACTGCTATAAAAATAAGGAGGTTTAAATACTGAATTGCACACCAACATGAAAAGAATTTGGACATGAAAGTGTTGTCTTTTCTATGCAGAGTATAATGAATGAATTGTGAACATGTTGCTCTCCGCACTGCTTTCTGCGTTTTGAAAAATGGGAAGTTTTAAGGATGCTATGAGGTCAAAGAATGCTTTGCTATAAAAAAAAATCATTTTTCCAATTTTTGAGGTATATTTCCTAATTTGTTCACAAAAGATGTGAAATAAAATGAAACATAGAAATGGGATTATTTTTTTAATCATCCTAACGATTTTTACAATGATCTACAAATCCAAGTGAGAAACAAGGGTGAGTTGTAATTCTCAAACAAGTTTAAGGCAAGCATTCAGAAAACTTTCAGACCCTCTTTATTTAACTACAGTTCATATATTACTGTTGCTTTACTGTATTTGTATCTCTTAGCAGATGAAAGTTTGTCACCAGTATAATGCATTAGAAATAAATATAATATAGTCTATTATTATTATATAATCATAATACTAATAGCACTATAAAGTACTATTCTCTCTCCCATAATTCACTGAGATACTCATCAATCACATAGTCATACAAAGAGCAGATTCAAACAAAAGTATGGAACTTTTTTAATGTACATATGTTCTTATAAATATACACAATTCAAATAATTTTTCTTCTTTTAAAATCTAACATCCACACATACATTGCATTAAGAAATAATATAAGAAGCAAATATGTCTTTACATAAATAACTAGATATACTTACCTTACTAACAGTGTTGACACAAATATGCAGAAGGAGGACGATATAAACCCTGAATGTCAGCTCAATGGTAAGACTGTTCAAGATGCCAACTAGAGAAATTATCAACAGTAATTATGAAGCTATGAAATGCTTGTCAAAGATGACACACCACAACATTTTGGGTGACACTTCAGCATCCACCAATACCCAACAACTACTCTTCAAAACATGCTCTATTCTCATGTGATTTTTGGTGGTTATAGAAGCACCTGAGGATGAGTTGTGGCCTCTGAATTCTCTGGAAGTCATTTTTGTGTAGCCTCTGGAGTTTCTGAAAATCAAATGAGAATGTGCATGCTTTTGCAGTTTTCAGAGACCGCATAATGTTCTAAATTAGAAAAATCCTCCATATTTCTCATAGGCAATTGCTCCAGAATCCAAACCTGGCCTCCATGCCCCAAACTGCAAAGATCCAGGATTTCTTCCATTTTTCTGCTAGTTGGGTCAGACGTCATCCAGTTTTATGGAGTTCTGTCATCTTTCCAGCTTAGTTCCTGCAGAGGCTTCCTATCCAAGCACCACTGCTGCTACATTGGGGAACTATTGTCCTATAAACAATGCCTGGAATACTTGAAATTGCTTATGGAAAGAAGATGATCTGTCCTACATGCAGTTTGTGAATTGCAATGGCATGATAGCTGTTACTTTTGGGGAGACACAAATCTTACTATGTATATGTTTGTAGAAACAGGATAAGGGCCAAGGACAATAAACTTAGTATAATTAAATTACTTTTTCAAACATTGCTGCCAAGATCATAGAATATAGATAAGTAGGCAAAGAACTTTGTAATTCATCTGGGTTTAGCATAGAGACTTTTGGAAATGCTAAATTAGAAGCTGCCAAAAATAATGTTCATGTGACACTCTTTCATTAAATTTAGATGTCAGTGTTTCATAAGTATATCGTTGAAATTGTATTGAGTATCTTCCCCATGCCTAGAAACATAATATTATTGTCTCCTTTATTAGAAATACTAAGCATATTTTAGTGACTTGGTAAGAATAATCTAAACTGTGATGGTAAAGGGAAGCAAGAAAACCGACTAACCAAGTTCCTTGTTTTCATTTTCCCTTCAATGGTCTCTGTGCTTGTTACTGTTTTTCCAACTTGTATCAACTGAAATATGCCTTTATCATTTGTTGGTATCCTCTATAGACTTTCTCCACTTCTTATCCATAAGGCATGAAGTGAAAACAGGAATGGATCTCATGCAATTTCTTCTCCGTATTGGTCATGCTTTAATTAAAAAAAAGAGTTAAGCAATCTCTTTGCTGCAGAACAAGTTGCCTCTTTTTCTATATGTAGCTTTTTGTGATGCATGCCTTTTCATATGCAACCAAATAAACACATCTTTTATACATTTTTGGAATTGACTACATTGGGCATTTACCTGAATTTTGCAATCTGAGCAATAAATTTTGAAAATAACTTATTTAAAACTCTTGATCAAATAATTTCCTTCTCTCACTTTAGATTTTTTTTTAAAAAAAATCAAAGTATTATGTTAAACCACAAATATTTTGTTTACATACTTTCAGTGTCACTCCTTAAAGCTATTATAAACTTTAAGGCTAATATTAATTTAATTTAAATTAAATTAAATTAAATTAATTAAATTAAATTAAATGATACATAATTCAGCAAACTGTAGAGATGGCGCAAACTTTTTCATACCTTTAATCTAACTTTTATTTAGATTCTTCTCTACTTTGACTAAGTTCTAGTCAAAATAATAAAATTACTTCAGTCCATCAAGTCCTTTGTGTAATTTTTTTTCACTCAACACAGTTCCTCAGTTTCTTTTCTCCTTTCTGCCATTGTCTGTCTGATTTTCTTTTCCAATTTCTGTTTTTTAAATTGACTAATTCCTCTGCAGCTTCACTTGACACTGTACACTCTTCCAGCTCTCCCTCCTGGAATTTGGGCAATCAGAAGGAAGTGGAATATAACTAGTTAATGTTAAATGCTGGACTTAATTGTCTTAGGTAGTATCTCTGTACAGATACTGTTTTGTGGTAGAAATTTAAAAAATGTGTTTAAGCATAAATATGAACATCTATAATTAGAAAATTATACTGATGAATATGCCCAGCACACTCCTAACTCAAGGTTTATCAAGAAGTAAGGGTGTTGCATCAATCATTGTTAACTTGTGGTTGAGTCAACATTGACACTGGCCTCTTAGAGTAATCATCTGAGATATTCTTGGTTCCAGAGCCCTAGACTTTGACCCTGAGGTCCAGCCATGAAGTCACCACTGTTAGAATGACCTGTACAATAGCTGTCACCCTGGGATGCCTACAAAGCAATGGTGAATTTGACCTCATTTGCTGTATTTACTCAAGCAAAACCCATCAAGGATGTTAAAATAGAACAAATAACAGCACAGCTATTTCCCTTCTGGTCTGCTTGGGGCACTACTTTCTGGATAATTGGTTTCACTCTTAAGCTATAATAACAGTTTTGAATAGGAAGATCTGATTATTTTGCATATGAGATAGAAAATCCCACATTTTTAAAACTATCACTATAATAACAACGTGTTTAGTAACAAATCAATAAGTTTGAATTTAAAATATTTTATATAATGCTTACCAATTATTTTATTTGCTAAACTGTTTAATGCTAACTTTGGATTTTATTTATACTTTGCTTATTTGGGTCTTTATAAAATAAATCTAAATGAATAAAACTAATAGAAAGATCTTTGTAATAGCAATGCAATTTATTTTGCATAGTCAGAAATTCCCACAAGCACCTCCCAACCCTGAACCAAGGAGGATAAGAAAGTAAATAATTCATCTATAGCTACTCTTTTCCAAAACTTGCTGCCCAAGATGGACATTGCTTTAACTGCAGGGCCACACATGTGAGGTACCCTGGTTGGCTCATTGTGAGATGTTATTGAGAAAGATTACAACAGGATCCCGCATGATTCTTATGCTTTAATGATTACTTAATTTTAAAAAATATGTGATATTTGACAATTTTGTGAAGCACTCAAAACTGGAAGAAGCTGGATAAAAAGACTTTATATAATTTTAAAAAGGCTATAAAGTTAATTTTTCATTGTGTGGATTAGACTTAAAATGTTGATTACTATTCTAGTCACAGGTAGTCTACAAAAGGCTTAATCAAATAAGTTTCAATGTGTCAGAATGATCTTAAAAATTCTCATCCTGGTGTACATTAACATTTAGACAAGCTATAGAATATTTATGCCTGATGACTGATGGAAAATGAGTTACATATTTTCACGAGGCAAGATGGTTTAAATTTTAACAATCAGAAGAGAAAGTTTCAGATTATGAGGAACAAATTGGTGTATGTGATTTATGCTTAAAATTTTACATTGCCATGTCCTGAATACATATTTATGGCATTAAGATGAATTAGCAGAAACTAGCACAGGACATGATTTTCACAAAGCAGTTCATTAATTTATACCTATAGTATGTATCTTCAGAGGCTTGGATTTTTCTTTAAGAAGTTATTTCTGAGCTGTCAAACTATCAAGAATTGAAGTGCAATTGGATGCTGACTAACACATTTTATAATATCTTGGTTGGGCAAGTTTTCAATTTTTAGATGACACATTTTAACTATTGTTTCCCTAATAGTTGTATCATCATAGGACAGATGGGACTTTAAACAGAATTTATTTTGTGATATTTCTGACTTATTGCAAAATAAATTACATGGCTATTACAAAGATTTTTAAGGAAAATTCCAGGCCTCTGGATAACTCATTTTCCATTAGAGGCTGCTTTCACCTACTTATCCCAGCTAAAGATCCATTGTTAATAGGAGATTCTATCGTTTTCCTTTAGAGAACACAGTGTAAAGAAAAGCTTTATATCAATTTCAGATTCAGTTTGACCATTTTCACTTTTCTAGGTCCTATTCTGACAAAGGACTTCTTCCTGTTTACAAAATGGAAGAAACATATTAGAAGCTTGCAGTGGAGTTTAGATCCATAAGTGCAGTCAAATCAGAGCTTCCCTAAAGATACAGATAATAGTACCATGAAGTTAAGAAAAACGATAGATTTATTTTATCAGTGCATTTCTTTCCATTCCTAAAGTTTGTCTGTATAGTCAGCATCTCTATTTACTTATTTTACTTATGCATTTTTTTCATCACAATAACTATACTAGTAAAGGTATGTGCTATGTAGTGGGTTTTAGTGATACACCACATGGGTTGCTGGCACAGCTAATGGCTCTCCAGCAACCCAGACTAACTGTCTCCTGTCCTGCAATTGGCTAGCCCCAGGCAGCAAGAGTTGGTTCAAACCTATTGGCTGCCACCTAGGGGCTAGACCACAGGTCTGCAACCCGCGGCTCTGGAGCCGCATGCGGCTCTTTCAGCTGTCTCCTGCGGCTCCCAGTCCTCTGCCATGTGCAGTCCAAAAAAAAAAGTGGGACTAAAAAAGTTCAACCAATCAATTCAAATATGCAGGGTAGGTTCATATCTCACCTTGGCTCCACTCTTCAAACCCTGTTCTGCGTATGCGCGCATGTACGTGCATGTGCATACATTTTTTGCGGCTCCCAGTTTTTTCTTTTGTGAGGGAACTGGTTCCGAGTGGCTCTTTCACTGTTTCTGGTTGCTGACCCCTGGGCTAGACTATATATTGCGACTGGTGGCAGCCCATGTTTCAGTAAAGTTCTAGCAAGAAATAAAGTATGAGTTATCCTGTACTGTCATCATTCCTGCACCTAAGAGCCCACTATTTAACACTGGCGACGAGGATGGGATCCTGCTTCATTGATAAGAGCTGAAGTCCTCGAGGGGTAGGCAGCACATGCTGGAGGGAAGAGGCATTTCCCCCCCCCCAAGGCCGGCTAGCAAGCTACACTAGTGGCCTCGTGCTCAGTGGACACATTACCTGAGCCTTGAAGCAGGATCCGAAGATTGCAGGAACCAGAGTAAAGAATGCCAAAGGTCTGCAAATTAAGAGAATTTGACGTGAAACATCTGGAGGAATGTCCATCTTACCTTTCGCAAGTAGAAAACTATCTCAGAGCAAATCAGATAGCAGAAGAAGGACTGAAGGCTGCAACACTGCTTTGTGTGTGCAGCCCAGCAACCTTTGATTTGGCCGAGAATCTTTTTGTGCCGACACCCATCAAAGCGGTCTCCTATGCAGATCTAAAAAAGAAGGTAACCGGGCACTTCCAGCCCAAGATGTCGGAGATGGCATGGCAATTCAAATTCAACCAAAGAGTGCAACTACCCAGGGAGAGAGCTTCGGCGTTCATTGCGGGCCTAATACAGGCCGCACGCCTATGCAAGTTCTCAAATTTAGAAGAACGACTAAGAGACCAACTTGTCTGTGGCCTTCGGGACAGAACGCTTCAACAGAGACTATTTGCTAGACCCAATTTAACGTTTTCCGAAGCACAGGAGGAAGTGATGACCGACGAAGCCACCAGGGGTGCAGTACAAAAAGTTCAGCACACCAAACCTTCAAAAGTCAAAGAATCAGTCCATCTTGAGGTCACCAAATGCACCGGAGAATCGTCAGAGGAAGAAGAAAGCAACCCAATGAGCAACACAGCAACAGCCACCAGCACGAGGATGGTTACAAGGCCACCCAAACACCAATTGGAGGAACCGACTAGGAGAGGTACTTGGGCCCAGGGTCCAGTTAGTGTGGGATTCTTCAGAAGCCATAGAAGCGTATGCCGCACCGGGGCTCGACACCCTCTCAAACCCAAACTTAAGTTCTTGGTAGAGCTACAAGGAGTTCCATGTAAGATGGAGTTGGACTCTGGCTCTGCAGTCTCAATCATTTTGCAAGACACATTCAACTTTGTGTGTAGGCGCAGTAAAAATTGGGCCAAACTAAGACCCTCAGATATCATTTTAACGGATTTTCAAAATGCTCACATTAAAGTTAAGGGAAAAGTCACTGTATTGGTAAAATTTAAAGGGTTTTTTGGGGCACCTGGATGTAATAGTAGTAGGGGGCCAGAGAACGAGTCTCATTGGACTTGATTGGTTTGATGCCTTAGGTATTCATATTACTGGCATAAACCGGACACAAACTGCAGACCTCATGTCAGTGTGCAAAGAATACATGGATGTTTTTGATTCAACCCTAGGGACATACACAGGTCCGCCTATTTCTTTTAAGTTAGATCCCAATGTTGTCCCAATCAGGGTTAAACCTCGCAGGGTCCCCTTTGGCTTAAAACATAAAATAGATTCTGAAATTGATAAGCTCGTAGAACAGGGTGTGTTGATGGTGGGAAGTGGGAAACTTCTATTGTTACTCCACTTAAGGCCAACGGGGAAATTGGCATTTGTGCTGATTATAAATGCACGTTAAATAAGGCCGTCAAGCAGCATGCTTATCCGGTTCCAGTGGTTAACCATATTTTAGCCTCTTTGCAAGGGGGGACTATTTTCACTAAACTTGATTTAGCACAGGCCTATCAGCAATTGTCAGTTGACGAGGCCACAGCCGTGGCTCAAAAGATCGTGACTCACAGAGGGGCATTCAAAGTTAAACGCTTACAGTTTGGAGTTAGTGTTGCACCGGGTATTTTCCAAGGGATTATGGAACGTACACTTAAGAGTATCCAGGGCATCTGCCCTAATTTTGATGATGTTCTTATTGCTGAGGAATCCCCAGAAGTGTTGGCCAGAAGGCTCAGGGCTGTTTTGCAGAGGCTTCGTGAAGCAGGCCTCAAATTAAAAAAGAACAAGTGTAGTATTGGGGTTTCATCAACAGAATTCTTGGGTTTCCGCATTGATGCTAATGGCATTCACCCTGCTGATTCTAAAGTGGAGGCCATTAAAATGGCTCCTAGGCCCAAATCAAAAGGAGAGCTGCAAGCATTTTTGGGTCTCCTACATTTTTATCATACATTCCTACCTCATAAGGCAGCAATAGCAGAGCCCTCCACAGTCTACTTGACAAAAAAGCTCCTTGGAAATGAACTAACTTACACGAAAAAAGTTTCCAGGATTTGAAAGCACTTCTGTCAGAAAAGTCCACTGTAACTCATTACATAGTGTCTAAACCTGTATGTCCATATAGGGTGGGGGCAGTTTTAAGCCACATAGAAAAAAATGGGAAACAGGTTCCCATAGCATTTTACTCAAGGAACATGTCCTCTGCTGAGCGTAACTATGCCCAGATTGACAAAGAGGCCCTGGCCATAGCTGCTGGAATTAAAAAATTTCATGATTATTTATATGGTAGGGATTTCACTGTCTACACTGACCACAAACCTCTGTTGGGACTGTTCACAACAGACAAACGAACCCCCCACATACTATCTCCAAGAGTGTTGAGATGGTCTATTTTTCTGTCTGCATACAATTTTAAATTAATTCACAAACCAGGAAAGGAAATGGGCCATGCTGATGGCTTCAGCAGACTACCACTGCCACTAATGGATCCAGATCCAGCTCCTGCTGCTAGAATACTGTCCATACAGGACATACCTGAGTTTCCCCTCCATGCAGGGGACATTGCTGCTGAACCTGCCACAGATAAAATACTTACTAAAGTGTTGTCATGGGTATATACGGGCTGGTTGGAAAAAAGTCCAGGCTCAGAATTTCAAAGTTATTTTGTCAGGAGGCATGAGTTGTCTACACATAAGGGGTGCATTTTATGGAGAAACAGAGTCATAATTCCCACTTCCCTAAGAGACAGGGTCTTACACTCATTACATGAAGGCCATCCAGGCATTGTCAGAATGAAAGCTTTAGCTAGAAGCTAGCTTTGGTGGCCTGGCCTTAATAAGGCCATCAAGGGTCAAGTCCATGGTTGTTATACATACCAGCAATCTAGGCCTGAAATGCCACAGGCCCCAGTTCACAGGTGGGAGGAAACACACACTCCCTGGTCTAGGATTCACATAGATTATGCTGGGCCTTTTCAGGGTCAGCTCTTCCTGATAGTAGTGGATAGCCACTCAAAATGGCTGGAAGTAATTCCAGTTCCTAACATGACTACTACTAGGACCATCCAGGTGCTGAGAAAATTCTTTGCAACACATGGGTTGCCTGATGTCTTAGTTTCTGACAATGGGGCCCAATTTACTGGTGCTGTATTTCAGGCTTTCCTTAGAGCTAATCTCATCAGACATGCAATGTCTGTACCATTTCATCCATCTTCTAATGGTCAAGCCGAACGCATGGTGAGGACAATGAAGGAGGCACTCAAGTGCACTGTCACTGGTGAGTGGCATCACAGATTGGCAGATTTCTTACTCTGCCATCATTCTATGCCCTGCACAGCCACAGGTAAAAGTCCTGCAGAACTACGTTGGGGGAGGCATTTGATTACTAAACTGGACAGGTTGCATTCAGACAGAGTGGCAGCAGAAGCCTCATGACCAAAACCCCTGAGGGGGCTGCACATGGGCGATTGGGTTTGGGCCAGGAACTATGGCCAGGGGAATTTGTGGGTTCCTGGTCAAAACACCAAGGCATCCAGACCCCTATCTTATGCAGTGGGGTTGGAGGGAGGGCGAGTTTTCAGAAGACACATTAATCAGCTCAGGAAATGGTTTCCAGAATGGCCACTAAGCAAGGACTAAATCACAAGTCCCTCCCAAGGTCCTCAAACTTGCAGCCAAGCCAGTCCTCACTTGGACTACCAGGACTTTTCCTTCTCAGCGGAGATGGAACCAGAGGGAGAACTGGGGAGCATGGAAGTGCAACATGAACCCCCTGACGAAGCGAGCCAACCGAGCTTCAGCAACCACTGTGCCTACTCTGCTGAACAGACTGACTCTGGGGTGGGCCAACCTGGGGAGGCCAGACAGAGCTGTTCGAATCCCCTTGACTTAGGAACACAAAGAGACACCAAGCCCACTGGATAAGCTGGTAGACCACAAAGTGGTGGGAACTCCAAAACCTTCCTCTAGGCCACAGAAGCCTCCTGCGTACCTCACAGATTACATTGTAAAATAAAGTGATGTATATTGTTGTAAAACCTGTTGCCACTAAACTACAGAAACTAGTGTTTGTGTAACTGCCTATTACTGCATTGGAAGCCTGATCATTGAGATGTTGTTTAATCTCATTGTAGTACACAGTGATTATTTTATTATTTTTTTATTATTTCTCACTTTATTGTGTGCGTGTTGTTTAACAAGTCTTGACAACTGTCAAGACTAGTTGTGGTTGTCATAGTTTTATCTAAGAGGGGAGGGGTGTTATGTACTGGGTTTTGGTGATACACCACATGGGTTGCTGGAGCAGCTAGCGGCTCTCCAGCAATTCAGACTGTTTCCTGTCCTGCAATTGGCTAGCCCCAGGTGGCAAGAGTTGGTTCAAACCTAATGGCTGCTGCCTAGGGGCTAGACTATATATAGCAGCTGATGTCAGCCCATGTTTCAGTACAGTTCTAGCAAGAAATAAAGTATGAGTTATCCTGTACTCAGCCTCGTGTCGTCATTCCTGCACCTAAGAGCCCACTATTTAAAAGTATGGTTCACATTTAATGTGGCTTATTTGGCAAGCTTTTGAAATAAACCATTTGTGATTTACTTAACAAACCATGGCTTAATATTATACATATGTATCCATTTCTGTGGAACATTATCTCTCCAGACATAAAACTAATCCTCATTTTGATAGTCTTTCGAAAGGCCCTGAAGATATGTGGTTTTGCCAGGGGACTTGGGGATCTGAGTGATCTGGTGGCCATCAAGCGGTTTATTTGATTGTGGTTGCCAGGAGGTAGGAGTTCATTTATTTTTGTAGTTGGGTTTTATTTCTGTAAGCTGTCTTGCAATATCGACGAACCAGACTTTTTTCTTTTCCACAATAGTGATTAAAGAATAATGATGATAGCAATAATGATGATGTCAAAGTGATGGTAGTGGGTTAACAATAATTAAAATAATGGAAGGATGAATCACAGATGATTCCTACAGATAGGAAGCAGGAGTGATAATTGATAGGAAAACTCAACATTGTTTATTATCCATCATGACTGTGGATAAAATGACTAATAATATGAGAATTGTTTTTCAAAGGGATAAACAAGTAACTAAAAAGGCAACCATTTATTTTTTTATTTTTTAAAAACAAGTTTTATTGGTTTTTCAATTAAAATGTACATATTTAGAAAGCATCATGTTGACTGGGTAATCAGAAATTCAGTAACAGAGTTTTTGTACATAATTCAGGTTACATTATCAAAACGTCCTTCTCAATTTCCCTTAACATTTCATACAACCAGTTTAAACTAATAAATCTCTAGAAATAACATGGTCAATGTTAGGCATATGGTGTTAGCCTACAATGTTGGGTTGAAAATATATTAGCTATAATGCTATGTCTTTAAGAAGTTAATTGGCCAATGGGTGTGTAAGTGTTCTCATGGCCATAAGAGGGAGCTAGTAACGTAGCTTCTCTCTCTCTCTGAATTCACTGCTCTCTACTATTACTGTTTTTGCTCTGCTGTTGGTTTACTACTGTTGTAACCTGAACTGTGTATTGACCTCTGGACCGGTAAGAAGACTTTGTATTTTGGATTACTCCTTGGACTGTTGCTATTGTTTATGACCTGGACTGTTTATTTTTGACTGTGCATTTTTGTTCTTACACCACCTTAAAGTAAACTACTTTTTGTTTTTACAACTCAGTGTACACTTGTGTGGCTCTTGCTGCTCTCAGTACCCTTCCTTGTCTGTGCAACTCTTTGGTAGCACAAGGAGACCTCTGCACAACAAAATTCCTTAACACTGGTTATGGGCCCAGGCCTGTACTGAGAGTTAGTACACACAGTATCCTAGCTGAGTTTGTGTTAGCTATTTGGTGTAAAATGGCACAAGAACAGTTGTTAGGCATCTCCTGGAGAACCCGGCTGGATGGGACAAACTATGTTTCCTGATCCACGAAATGCTGCTTGCTTTTGCGCAAGGAAGGACTATGGACTGTTGTAAATAACCCACCAGATACTACTGCTTGGGATGCAAATAACGAAGAGGATGCAAAGAAGATAGACGACTTTAAACGAAGCAATGAGAAAGCTCTTTGCATTATTGGACTAACACTGAATAACCAGCAGCTTGTCCATATTCGTGGCACTAGTACTAGTCTGCTGCTAGGTGTTGGGGCGTTTGCGAAGGCTTTATGTTCGAGACAGTGTGGGTGCACATATACACCTTACACGTAAGCTGTTTAGGGCTCGTCTGCAGAAGAATGGAGATATGCTGACCCATTTAAACTACATGAAGGCAACTTTTCAAGAGCTTCATGAAAAGGAGCTGATTTTTTCAGAGTTGCATCAGGTCTATATTATTCTGTCATCTTTGGATGAGAGTTATGATGAGTATGTTTCTTCTTTGGAAGTCCTGACCAGAGAGGAACTGACATTGACTAACATTACTGGGAGACTGCTGGAAGAGTCCAGAAGGAGATGTGACAGAGACCAGCTGAGAGTGACACAGCCACAAGAGGAGCAGCCATTCACTACTGCTTACAACGTCAAGAAATGTTATTCTTGTGGGCCTAGAGGGCATATAGCCAAATTCTCTAGAAAGAGTAGAAAACAGAATGTGAATAGCAGTGGGAAGGCTAAAAAGGGCATTGGTTTGGCTGTTTCTGGTGAACCAACATCCAGAAATAATGAATTGTGGGTTGTTGATAGTGGAGCTTCACAATGCATTACTAAAGTGAAAAAGAGGTTTATTAATATGAAAAACAGCAACCAATATGTTTCACTGGCAAACGGTTGGAGGATGAAGGCCTCTGGTGAAGGTAATTCCTATTGTCCATGCATTAATGAACAGTTACCTATGTTACATATACCTAAACTAAGATTCAACCTGTTATCTGTAAGGGAATTGGTTAAAGTTGGGTTTGTGGTAACATTCAGAGGGGAGCAATGCACTATTGAGAGGAATGGAACCTGTGTAACTGCTAATTTGAAAAATGGTTTATTCGTTCTCACAAGTAACCAGGTTAGTACAGTTAAAGCTAACTCGATATGTGAGAATAAGAAGCCACATGATGAATGTATACATTTATTGCAAAGGCGGTTAGGGCATGTAAACTTTAACTCACTACATAAAACAGTTGAGTTAGTAGAAGGAATTAAACTGAAGCCATGTAGTAAGTATTTGAATTGCAATGCCTGTAATCAGGAAAAGAGTAAGGCAACCCCTGAAAACAGGTTAAATGGTTTCAAAACAACTGTTCCTTTGGAAGTTGTGTTTGCTGATTTAATTGGACCCATGAAACCAAGTTTAGGAGGATCATGCTATATTTTAAGTATATTGGACCACTACTCTCGATATGGATTTTGTTATCTGCTTAATTCAAAGGCAGACACTTTCCAACAATTTGCAAACTGGCTGAAGTTTGTGGAAAGGAAAACAAAGAGAAAGGTTCAGTGCATAATTACTGATAATGGTACTTAATTTACAAATAAGCGCTTTGTTGATATGCTACAATCAGCTGGCATTGGGCATAAACGTTCAGCCCCTTATAGGCCTCAACATAATGCAGTTGTTGAGAGACGTGGGCAAACGTTACAAGCCATGATGAGAACCATGTTAAGAGATTCAGGCTTAACAGATAGACTGTGGGGGGAGGCAGCAAAATGTGCAAACCATGTTCTGAATATAGTTGTTAATACTTCTACTGGTAAAATACCATATACAATATGGCATGGTACCTGCACACGTTTGGCACCCCAGCTTGGGTCCACATTCCTGCACAACCTAACCACAGATCCTATCATTTCTAGGAACAAGGCACAACTAATGTATATAATAGTACTAGTGCCAAATTCCTTGAGCACGTTGGTTGGGATAGGTTAGAGCAAGAAACTCTTAATACTGATCCTCTAGTGTTTGAGGACTCCTCTGATAACGTAACTAGTAATGATAATACATCTCCTGTAAATATAAAAGATGAAGAGGAGATAGGGGAGATAAAAAATGAATCAGAGGAAGAAAAGGAGTCAGAAATTCAAAACCCTATAATTCCTTGGCGTTCAATGCACATCAGACATCCACCTGATCGCTATGAAGCAAGTGTAATATGTCAAGTTAGTTCAGTACCTTCTAACTATGATGAGATCAGGATGTATCCTGAAAAGGAACAGGCATCATGGAAAGCTGCAATGAACAGGGAGTTGAAGTCTTTGCAGGATCTTAAGGTCTATGAGAAAGCAAAACTGCCACCTGGTGAGCAAGCTATAGGTTGCAAATGGATATATAAAATAAAGAAGGGTGTAGATGGGACCGTAACCCATAAGGCACGTTTGGTTGCACAAGGTTTTGCCCAAACTACTGAGGATTATGACGAGGTGTTTGCACCCAGTCTGAGGGCAACTACTTTAAGAGCAGCTTTAGTATGGGCAGCTAAAAACCAATATATGGTTAACCATGTAGATGTTGAAACTGCATATTTACATGCTCCATTGCAACATACTATTTATTTAAGAATACCACCAGGATTGACCAATGATAGAGACCATGATTGTTGGGAATTAAAGAAAAGACTCTATGGATTGAAACAATCAGGCTATGAGTGGAACAAATGTTTAGTTAATGAGTTAAGTGCAATAGGTTTTGTAGCCAGTAATGCTGATCCTTGTTTGTTTAGAAGAGAACACAATGGAGTGTTATCTTTTCTCTCATTATTCACAGATGATATTGCAATAATAACAAAAACTGAGTTAGAAGCACAAACTATCATTTCAAGATTGCAAAATAAATTCACAATTAGGAATCTTGGAGAAATAAGCCACTATTTGGGGTTAGATATTGTGAAAACGAATAGGGGTTTTAAGGTGTCGCAAGCCAGTAAAATATCTCAGTTATTAAAGAGATACAATATGGAAATGTGTAAACCAGCAAAAACTCCGATGGCTATGGATTTCAAGGACACTAATGTTGAGAGTCCTGTATTTGATAGGACTATGTACCAATCTTTGATAGGAAGTCTTATGTATCTGAGTAATTGGACTAGACCTGATATTTCTTACTGTGTAAACCAATTAGCTAGGTACAACAATAATCCAACTGTTAGACACTGGCAATCAGCTAAACGAGTATTAAGGTATTTGAAGCAAACTATTCACTACTCGTTATATTTAGAGCCAAATCGTGAGTAAATCCTCACAGCATATGCGGATGCGAGTTTTGCCTCTGATACAAGCACTCGTAAATCTACTTCAGGATTGGTTATAATGTTGGGAGATTCTTTGATTGGATGGAAGTCCATTAGACAAAAACACATAAGCTTATCTACAATGGAGGCTGAATTCTCATGTTTATCAGTGTTATGTACAGAACTGCTAGTGTACAAACAATTATTGTTAGATATGGGCTTAAATGTAAATGATCCATTTATTGTGTATGAGGACAATCAAGCTGCGATAAAGATGGCTAACAATGCTGCAGTAAGAACAAGATCTAAACATACTGATCTTCATTATTTAAATGTCAGACAATGTATCAAGGATAAATTAATACAGCTAGAGTATTGTTCATCTGATGTAAATATTGCAGACCATTTTACAAAGGTACAAAGTGCTGTGAAACACAATGCTAATTGTGAAAGAATGTGCATAAGATTGTAAGAGTTATATATTATTCTACCCAAAGGGGAGAATGTTAGGCATATGGTGTTAGCCTACAATGTTGGGTTGAAAATATATTAACCATAATGCTATGTCTTTAAGAAGTTAATTGGCCAATGGGTGTGTAAGTGTTCTCATGGCCATAAGAAGGAGCTAGTAACATAGCTTCTCTCTCTCTCTGAATTCACTGCTCTCTACTATTACTGTTTTTGCTCTGCTGTTGGTTTACTACTGTTGTAACCTGAACTGTGTATTGACCTCTGGACCGGTAAGAAGACTTTGTATTTTGGATTACTCCTTGGACTGTTGCTATTGTTTATGACTTGGACTGTTTATTTTTGACTGTGCATTTTTGTTCTTACACCACCTTAAAGTAAACTACTTTTTGTTTTTACAACTCAGTGTACTCTTGTGTGGCTCTTGCTGCTCTCAGTACCCTTCCTTGTCTGTGCAACTCTTTGGTAGCACAAGGAGACCTCTGCACAACAAAATTCCTTAACAGTCAATTAAAAAAATTGTCAATTCAATTTCATTGAGATATATCTATGTCCTGTTATTAAATTTTACCTAATTTTGATTTTAATTATATTGCTCAAATTTAGCCTTTAACATCCTGAATAATATTCACAACCCAAATTTCGACTTCCGGTGGCGACGCGACGCCGAAGACAGCCGTTTTCGGGCTGCCTGCTCCGCAGCTGTGTTTTTCCATCGTAAACAGCGCCGATCAGCTGTTTAGATGGATTTGAAGCCCCCTCCTCGGGAGAAGAGGAGGGGGTGAGGCCCCAGGTAGGGGTTGAGCTCTCTGGGGCCGCCTGAGCTGAGAGCTTGGGCGGCTGAAGGATGAGCCCCCCCGAAGCCTGGGTTGCTCCGAGCTGCGCAGCGCCTCTGCTCTGGGATTATTGGAGCAGAGTCAGGCGTTAGCAACCACCCCTGCCAAAAGGAAATACTTTTGATTATCAAGATGCAGGCAGAGCGGTACAGGAGGTCAAGGTGAAGTGGACTCTTTATTTTTACTCTCTAGCTCAATGGATTTTATAGCTTCAAAATGAAAGTGAGTAATAAGTGAAAGTGGGGGAAGATGGCGGCTAAAACCTCTAAAGCTCTCCGGAATGCGGGGTCTTCCCTGGTGCAAGAGACCTCATTGCAAGCTTTGCTTCCTCCTGCATCTCCCCTGGCATTGACACTTAAGGATTTACAAGACGCTCTTGGAAAGCATGCACAATTGATGTCTGATATGATGGATGAAAAGTTGAAAAAGCTGGAGGAGAAAATGGAGGAGAAAATGGAGAAATTGGAGAAGAAGATAGAAGAGAAGCTGAGAGCAATGAGGGTGGACATTTTGTCTAAGGTTGAATCCGTACCTGAATGTGTGCTACAGCTGGATATAAAAGTGGAGGATCTCAGTCAAAAGAACTCTATATTAGAAGCAAAGGTATTAGAAAATGAAAATATAAGGGATAAAATGGACGAAGAATTGAGCCTTGTTCAGTATAATCAGATGCAGTATGCTATTAGAATTAGGGGTTTAAAGGAGAATGGTAAAGAAGATTTAAAGCAGCTGATTTCTGAGGCTCTGGAAGGGGTACTGGGCCAGTCAGCATCTGAAATTGAGGGAAATATGGACAAAGTTTTTCGTGTAAATTCATGGATTGCAAGACAGAGGAAGTTACCCAGAGATGTGGTGGTCTATTTTACAAAGAGAGTAATGAGAGATGAAGTCATTCAAGCTGCTTATGATACTAATTTGGTAGTGGCTGAGCAAGAAGTTTTGGTTTTAAAAGAGATCCCTCCGAAGATCCTAAGGAGAAGGAAAGATTTTGCATTTCTGGTACAGGAACTTAAGAAACGTGATATTAAGTTTAGATGGGAGATTCCAGTTGGATTGGTGGCGATGTATGAAGGTAAAAGACATCGTTTGGTTACTGTGGCTCAGGCACGTGATTTTTATAGTAATGTGTTAAAAGCAACCCCCCTATCATTTTTGGAAGTTGCAAAAGGATACGGTGGGGGAAAGCCTCAAGATGTTACAGATAGACAGACAGAGGACAATGGTGTTGGAGGTGATCAAGTCACAGTTTCATCGGTTGCTGCAGGAGGCCAGAAGATGACGCGTGCCGCCCTAAGAAGAGCGAGACGAGAGCAAGAGCAAGACCAGCAGAAAGTTATGGAATCTTCAAAGTGTGCTTACAGTGAAGATTTGGGAGGAGAGCGGTCAAAAGAAGTTTTGGGGGTCATGACAGAGGTGCTCCAAAAGTTTTGGGGCGTTAAGATTGCTGATTAATTTTTAGATTAGAATGTCAATGGAGTAAAATTATTATAGAGGAGAAAGAAGGGTTTTTTTCTTTTTTTTTCTTTTTGTTAATATTTTACACAATTTAAGATTGCTTGCTAGAAAAGTATATTAGGGTTATGGACTTAAAGTATGTGTTGAACTAAGAATGGGTATGTAAGCTCCTAATTAACAAGTTGTCTTAGAGATTGCCTAAATCTTTTTTTATATATATTCTTTGTATTTGAACTTTTATTTGAACTTAAGGATGATTTGGAACTGCGAGACATTTGGCGTGATACATGCAAGAACTATTTTTGATCGTAGTTTAGTTTGGTTGGAGATTATTAAGATTAACAGAGATAGGCGCTTTTGGCGTGTAACTGAGAATTTGTTTGGAAATTAGAGAAAGGTGGGAGAATGCAAATAGCAGGTGAAAGTTTTTTTGTTTTTTTTTCTTTTCTTTTTTCTTTTTTTTGAAATTAATATGAATAAGGACTGGGATTAAGAAAATTTATTTTGAGTAAAGCTCTTTTTCTGTTTTCCTCTTTTTTTCCCTCTACTTTATTTGTAATGTTAATATTGTTTATATTCATTTTATATGAGCTAGAGAGAGATAGAATTTATAGTTTATTGTTGATAACATAGGGGTGTTTATGTTTGTTTTTTGATTTTATGCCCTGTATTTAGCTCTGGGAAGTCGGGGGGGGAGGGAGTGGGGGAGAGGGATAGGGAGGGTTGGATAGGGGTGGGGAAGGGGGGGATTAAAGTCAAAATGTATTGTAAAACTTTTTAAATAAAAAAAAAATATTCACAACCCAAATTTCCTTTATTCCATTAAAGCAAAAACTATAGCATCTAACATGTACACAGTGGCTGAGTGGCTATGTTCTACCTAATAAACATTGTCTGTTTCACATCCTAATACATCACATGTTACTGACAGGACCACAACCTATGTTTATCAATCTACAACTATTTATACACAACCAGATTCTGTTTTAAATTTTAGTTAATTCTTAATTCTTAAATGGAATAATCAAACGTCTTTTAACATCAAACGTGGCATCTATAAACCAAATTTCCATTATGTCAGTGCACAAATTATAATGTCTAAAATAAGCTTAATAGATACATAAACACATTCTAATTCTATCTCATAATAAACCTTTATTGTCAAAGTACAACATGTGTACATTGAGATTAGCTGAGCCTCCCCCCGTGCTCTCTCCCCCCAACACACAGTGACAACAAACCCTCCATCCTACCACACCATGTGAACCAACTACACCACACACCGGGCTCCCAAGTCAATTCTGCATAAATTCACAGAGATTATGTCCCATTTAAAAGCCTAACAGCCCACGGATAAAAGCTATTTTTCAGCCTGTTGGTACAGCTTGCTATATTCCTATATCTCCTACCGGATGGTAGGAGAGTAAAGAGATAAACATGTTCTATTTTAGATCCTGATAGATCACTGATTACTAAAAGGGTAACCTTTAATGATTCTCTAAGAACTCACATTTTAAATCTAACTCGGGCTTTGTTTTTTTGCCAATCAGGTTTCCAGACCAAGGCCTTTAAATTGCCAGATAGGTCTCCCTTCACTCCAATACATATTGTTTGAATCGAAGGAGGCCATCTAGCCATCAGTGATCCACAAAAACCAAACCATTTGTAATCATTATGTTGTTGCCTTGTTAGTTCTAGTCTCTGTATTTGCTCTAAAAACTTTATCTTCAGTTCAGTCTGGATTCCTCTTCCATCTGAGTTCATCTGCTTTAGGTAGAGAGTCTTATCCATTTCTGTAATTAGTGCTTGGCTATCCAGGCTTTCAGGAAACTGTCTTTGTTAATTTTCCACGTCCTCTATGTTAGCATCACTATCTTGCACATAGTATACTTCTAAAGTTATAGGCTCTTTTGATGAAGTCAAAAGTTGAGGATTAAGTTTTCCCATTGTTTTTTGGTCCTTAAGGTTATTTGCCATAGTGATAGTTCCTTGTACTTTTAGAATTGTCGGTTCTTTGGATAGAGTCAAATTTTTTGTATTAGCTTTTTCAATATCTTGTTGTACCTTGTGTTCCTCTGTCTCAGTAGTAATTTGTTCTAGTTTTGTTATATTCTGAGTTGTAAATTCTTTAGTTGAAGTCTGTGTTACAGATTGTAAATTGGAGTTGGCACCTAAATTTTCCAGCCTGGAGATAAACATCTCAGAAACTTTATGGATTGTTTCTAATATGAGCTTATAGTCAAGCAAGGATTGTGGCTGATCAGTCTCCATTTTGAAGTAACGGTAAATAGTCCTTAGTGGAGGCTAATTATTAATCAAAAGTCGGTAAATATTCACCTCCACAAGCCTTGAGTTCACCTCCAGCTGTTTCAGGTTTTTATCTTTAGCTGATAATGTCAAGGGCAGTTCCAAAATAAATAGTTTTATTTGCCAAAAAGGCCACAAGATGTCCCCAGCATACTTGAAAACTTTTTCAGACAGAGTAAATTTATCAGTTTTGAGTACTTTTAAGTAACTTTTAAGTAACTTTTTTTAATCAAATGGACAGAATAGCCAGTTTCTGTAAGGATAGGAGTTTTGGGTTGCCAAAAATAGAATGGAAGTAAGTAAGGAATTAAATAGTATTATTCTGTTCAAAGTTTTCTTTTTTCTCCTGACATGATCAAAAGCCACCCTTAAGGAGGAGGGGGAGGGGGAAATCTCCCTTCCCTCTCTCCTCACTGGGGAAAGCAAATTCAAGGAGCTTTTGACAGGAAAAAGTTAGGAAAGGAAGAAAACAATTCTCACCCAGTTTTCAACTGCTTTGTTATAATTTTGGCTTCAGCTGGAAATGACTAAATGATGGGCCATGGGAGTGGCCGATCCTTTCTTCTTCGGTTTGGAAAGTAGCTCCAAGCCGACAGGAGGGCTGCTGCCCTTCTACCACCGACTGGAGAGACCTCTCCCCCATTTGTCACCCCTCCAGGGTGACTTTTGACCCCTTTACAGGGGCTCCCCGATGAAGAAATCCAGGCGATGTGGGGAGCATTCCCTCACACATCTGGTCATGCTGAAAACTGGAACCAGAAGCCTAAAAAAAGACAACCGTTTATTTATACCTTGCTCTGAGAAGCCATTTCACCAAAGTAGGCATTATGGATGAGTGACAGTATGTATGAGCTCTGTAGACCAGGGCTTTTCAACCAGTGGTATGCATACCACTGGTGGTACTTTGGCACCTGGCAGGTGGCATATGTACGATGGGTTGAAAAGCACTGTTAAAAAAAAGTGAAAAAAAAGTATAACAATGGATGAGGTAAAGTGGCGGCAATGCCACAGAGGCTTCTGGGAAAATCAGCTGGAACTACACGAGGTGTTGCCTGGATTTTGCTGAGAGCCCAAGATCAGTGCACACATCTCCAGCTGATTGGTGGCGGCTTTGGGGGTAGAAGGCAGCCACACACAGTCTTCAGGTGGAGGTTCAGCTGGAGCTGTGCGAGGTGTCCCCAGGACTCTGCTTCCAACACACCAGGAAAGGAAAAGGAGGAGGGGAAGAGAGAAGAGAGGCTATAAAAGGAGCAGGTTTGGGAGTGGAAGGGAGAGAAAAAAAGACAATAGGGGAAAGAGAAGAGGATGGTAAAAGAGAGATGGAAAAGTGCAGCCTTGAGGAGAGCAGTCAGCTGGAGGTGCACCAAAGAGAAAGGGGGGGAGACGATATAAAAGAAGGGGGGGTAGAAGATAGGATATAAAAAAAAGAGGGGGGAGAGAAGAGAGGATATAAAAGAAGGGGGAAGAAGAGAGGATATAAAAGAAGTAGGGGGAGAGAAGAGAGGATATAAAAGGAGGGGTGAGAAATTTCTTAAATGAGTTTTGCCCATTTTATTACTTTTCTTGCCACATTTGTTAAGTGAATTGCTGCAGTTGTAAAATCTGGTTTCCTCATTGACTTTGCTTGTCAGAAGTTTGCAAAAGGGGATCATATGACCTTGGGACAATGTGACCATCATAAATATGAATCAATTGCCAAGCATCCAAATGTAAATCACATGACTGTAGGGATGCTGCAATGGTCATAAATGTGAAAAATGGTCATAAGTCACTTTTTCCAGTGCTGTTGTAACTTTGAACAGTTACTAAGCGAACTATTGTAAGTCAAGGACTACCTGTACTTTTTTCCTTTTTTTTTGGTCATCAAGTTTTTGACACCCTGCTAGGTGACTGATGGTACTCGAATATTGCCATATCCTAAAAGTGGTATAATCTGTGAAAAGGTTGAAAAGTCCTGTTATAGACAAACAAAAAAAATGGTACCAGGTGGTAGTAGACAGTTGTTCTGGTAGGGAAGGTAACTCAACCAAGGGCTGGTCCTATGGTTTCATTCTGCCTCCTTGACCTTCTGTGTGGTTTGACTTCCATAAAACAGGATGGAACCACAATTGCTATCAAGTGATATATATGACACCGACCTATTGCGTGTATAGAATGTATATTTAGAAGATAGTCTAGTTAGTTTGCTGATAAAATGAGAAGAATGAGGAAGGATAACCATTATTTTCTTATCCAGGTGCAAAATGCTTGGTTTATGGAAAGATGGTGAAATGCTAGCAAAAAAATAACACTTCTTGACTAGCTTCTACTTATTTCAACTTCTTTTTAAAATGATTACTTATTTTATTAGGAGCATCAAATGAATAAATTTATTTGCTGGCAATGAAGAATGTGGATAGTGGTGTGGAGGTGGAGATGTGGATTGCTTCCATCAAACTTCATTGCAATTTATTTTAAGTTTTCATTAATTCTTCTAACCAATTATTAATCTTCTATTATTAATGAATAATTACTTCAAAAAGCCATATACTATTACTCTATTGTTAATCTCAGCATGCTATGAATAACTATAGGGAAACTTGTTTTTGGAGGTTTCACATGTAGAATGTTGAACTGTATATTTTGGCAATGTATTGCAGGAAACAGGATATTATTTCAATATATTTGAATCTTTATACCCACAGGAACATACCCACATGCTTTTGTTAACTCAGAAGAAAAAAAAACATTTTTAAACTGAAGAAATACGAATACTTAGCATAAGAATATTTTTCAGTGCCTTTGTTACTGGGTCATGCATATACATACCACTACATCAAATCAGTCTTGACTTCTGGCCACTGTCTCGACTAGTCCCTGGAGTTTTCTTGGCGAGGTTTATTGGAAGTAGTTTGCCATTGCCTGCTTCCTAGGGCTGAGAGAGAACAACTGACCCAGACTTTGTGCCTAAGGTGAGACTAGAACTCACTGTCTCTCAGTTTCTAGCCTGATGCCTTAACCATTACATCAAAATGGCTCTCTCATGTATACGGTGTTATGAAGCAAATACAAGTTCAGACCTGCTTTAAAGAATCTTTTCAAATATAGATACAAGTAGTCCTCAACTTATGACCACAATTGAGCCAACATTTCTGTTGATAAGCAAGACAATTGTTAAGTGAGTTTTGCTCCATTTTACAACCTTTTTTGCCATAGTTCACTACAGTTGTTAAGTGAATCTGGTTACCATTGACTTTGCCTGTCAGAAGGTTGGAAGAGTAATCATATTATCCTGGGAGACTGCAACTATCATAAATATGAACTAGTTGCCAAGCTGCCATTTAGATCATGTTACCAAAATGCTGTAATGATCATAAGTGTGAAAAATGGTCATAAGTAATTTTTAAAGTGCTGTTGTAATTTCAAAAGGTCACTAAACAAATGGTTGTAAATCAAGTACTACTTGAAATTGCAAGAGTCCTTTCTGAATGTGCCTAGTACATTCAAATAAATCTGTTTTTTCTTTTAAATATATTTTATTGATTTTTTTAACATAAACACCTTATATTTGGTAAACAGCATGTTGTCTGGGTTTATGTTTACAAAGTAATCACTAACAGTCAGTTTCTGTATTCCAAAGTCCACATAATAGTTTTGTTTGATTTTCTCTTCTTCCAATAATATTCTCTTTGAAACCTTAAATTAATACAATTGTTATTAATTTAATAGGTAACAATTAAATATAAAGATTTTTCTAAAATTTCTACCAATAATAATCATGTCAATATCATGCTTTTTTTCATCTGGTCACCTTGGTTGCCTCGTCATGAATCCTTTTACAATTCTTATTTAAATTTATTTTCCCTACAACGTTCAAAACATTCTTACTGGTTAAAATTTTCCCAGAGTTAATAACCTTAAAGCATTTAAATCTATTTTCATGTCTTAAAAAGTAAGTAAGAAAAGGACACAAAAGAAAAAACATAGGGAAAAAAAGACAAGAGAGAGAAAAAGAAAAAAGGGAGAGAAAAATAAGAAAATAATATACTATTTAAAATACATATCCCTCTTGAACTAGTATACTAGTTCAAATAAATCTATTGTTATTGATTCATAAGCTCATTACAAGTAATGAGCCTGCCAAAATTGATAAAAAATTATGCCTAAATACAATGTCATTTGAACGTCCATAGAGAATGCATTTCTAACCAAACGAGAAAACTTCTCATCCCTTTCATTTTGCTCATGTTGCAAATGATCTGATTTTGTCTGAAGGGGCCGGTGCTCATCTCTGTTTCAAAGCCGAAGAGCCAGCGCTTGTCCGAGGACGTCTCCGTGGTCATGTGGCCAGTATGACTAGATGCCAAAGGCGCACGGAACGCTGTTACCTTCCCACCGTAGTGGTCCCTATTTTTCTACTTGCATTTTTACGTGCTTTCGAACTGCTAGGTTGGCAGAAGCTGGGATGAGTAACAGGCGCTCACTCTGTTACGTGGTACTCGGGATTCGACCTGCCAAACAGCTGACCTTCTGATCGACAAGCTCAGTGACCTAACCCACTGAGCCACCATGTCCCTTCTGTGTGTGTGTGTGTGTGTGTGTGTGTGTGTGTGTGTGTCTGTCTGTCTGTCTGTCTGTCTGTCTGTCTGTCTATCTATCTATCTATCTATCTATCTATCTATCTATCTATCTATATGACTAGACGCCAAAGGCACACGGAACGCTGTTACCTTCCCACTGTAGTGGTCCCTATTTTTCTACTTGGACAAGCAGTGGCTCTTCGGCTTTGAAACGGAGATGAGCACCGGAGATGAATTGGAAACGACTAGCACGCATGTGCGGGGGAACCTTTACCTTTACCTTATATATATATATATATATATTTGAAATCAGTAAAAATAAAAACAATGAACTCCAGGATGTAAGAAAAAATTCTTCTTCTTTATTGCTGAGCTTTTGTCAACAAGCTGTTGACATCATCAGAGCAAGGGCTGAATGACAAGGGAGTCAGTACATACACTTATATGGTAATAACGGTCAAATTGTGGAATGTGGGTGTGGCCTACTCATGACAAGTGAGCTTGTCATGAGTAGGCCACACCCACATTCCACAATTTGACCATTATTATATATATATATATATATATATATATATATATATATATATATATATATATATAAAACCTGCTACGTATCCTCGAACTCGGAGCCAAACCAAAGCTCTGGAGGCCACTACACAGCCCACTCCTCAGGACACCAAATCACAACACTCAGGATATTACAACACAACAAAAAAACCCACCCATTCAGAACACACCCCACCCAAAGAGAAGACAGCCACGCCTCCAACCAATCAGAAGACAACCACGCATCCACCCAATCAGAAGACAGCCACGCCTCCACTCAATCAGAAGACAACCACGCCTCCACCCAGTCAGAGGACACCCCTACCCAATCAGAAAGCAGCCACGCCTCCTCCCAGTCAGAACACAGCCCCACCGGCAGTTGGAAGGAAAGGAACAGCCAGACCACGCATTGCTCCTGGAAGCAGCAGGAGGAACACTCCGGCCTGATGATGACGGATGGGATTTCGTTGAAACATCACCACAACTTTCTGAAGATGAAAGGAACGCGGGAAGAAACCCGAGACTCTAGATCTACACATACAGACACCCGCAAGAATCTACGAAAACAAATATATATATATATATACACATACATATATATATATATACATACATATACACACACACACACACATATATATATATATATATATATATATATATATATATACATATACATATACATATACAAATATATATATATATATACACATACTTCATACACAGAGGCCAGAGATACAAACAAATAGAAGGCGCACCAATGGGATCCCCACTATCACCAGTTATCGCCAACCTTTTCATGGAAGAATTTGAAACTAACGCTCTGGAAAAGACTACAAACAAACCAAAACTGTGGCTCAGATATGTGGATGACACCTTCGTGATCTGGCCCCACGGAAGAAAGGAGCTAGAAAACTTCCTAACACACCTGAACAGCCTACATCCCAAAATAAAATTCACCATGGAGATTGAAACAAACAACCAGTTACCTTTCCTGGATGTACTTATATACAAAAAACAAAACGGCACCCTAGGACACACAGTCTACCGAAAGAAAACACACACCAACCGTTACCTCAATGCGCAATCACATCATCACCCAGCACAAATAAATTCAGTAGCCAAAACACTAATAACAAGAACCAGACGCCTTGCAGATGAAACACATATACAAACAGAACTACACACCCTGACAGACATATTGACAGCAAACAAGTTCCAAAAAAACAAAATCACCAATATGATTCAGCAGGGGACTCCAAAACAGAAAAACATCCAAGAAGAAGAACAGAACAACGGACGAGCCATCTTGCCCTACATAAAAGGAACAACCGACAAAATCAGTAAAGTACTACGCAAACATAACATCAAAACCACATTTAACACTAACAGAAAGATATCAACCATCCTGAGAAATCCCAAAGACAAAATAGAACTGGAAAACCAGGGCATATACCAAATCCCATGCGCCTCCTGTCCAGCAACATACATCGGACAGACTAACAGAAGAATAGAGGTACGTGTAGAAGAACATAAGAACTCAGTACAGAAGAAAGATCACACATCTTCACTAGTACAACACATAAACACTACGGGACACAACATCAATTTTGAAGGTACAAAAACAATCGCCAAAATAGAACATCTCAATAGCAGAATAATCAGAGAAGCCATTGAAATAGAAAAACACCCAGACAGTATGAACAAGCGAGACGACACCTCCCGCCTACATGCCATTTGGAAACCAGCATTGATAGAGAAACGAATTTCAGCAAACAAGGATATAAAAAACCAACAAACAACCCCAAATGCCACCAGCCCCAGCAAGACTCATCCACACCCAGAACAAAAACTCTCCCACACAGAAGACAGAACAAGTCAAGCAAAAGTGCCATCACCCAAGCAGAAGAACGCACACACGAACCTGACTGACCCATACCAGAGATACATAGCAGGTCCTCGAACTCGGAGCCGGGCCAAGGCTCTGGAGGCCACTACACAACCCACTCCTCAGGACACCAAATCACAACACTCAGGATATTACAACACAACAAAAAACCCCACCCATTCAGAACACACCCCACCCAATCAGAAGACAGCCACGCCTCCACCCAATCAGAAGACAACCACGCATCCACCCAATCAGAAGACAGCCATGCCTCCACTCAATCAGAAGACAACCACGCCTCCACCCAGTCGGAGGACACCCCCACCCAATCAGAAAGCAGCCACGCCTCCACCCAGTCAGAACACAGCCCCACCGGCAGTTGGAAGGAAAGGAACAGCCAGACCACGCATTGCTCCTGGAAGCAGCAGGAGGAACACTCCGGCCTGATGATGACGGATGGGATTTCGTTGAAACATCGCCACAACTTTCTGAAGATGAAAGGAACGCGGGAAGAAACCCGAGACTCTAGATCTACACATACAGACACCCGCAAGAATCTACGAAAACAAATATATATATATATATACACATACATATATATATATATACATACATATACACACACACACACACACACATATATATATATATATATATATATATATATATATATATATATATATATATATACATATACATATACATATACATATACAAATATATATATATATATACACATACTTCATACACAGAGGCCAGAGATACAAACAAATAGAAGGCGCACCAATGGGATCCCCACTATCACCAGTTATCGCCAACCTTTTCATGGAAGAATTTGAAACTAACGCTCTGGAAAAGACTACAAACAAACCAAAACTGTGGCTCAGATATGTGGATGACACCTTCGTGATCTGGCCCCACGGAAGAAAGGAGCTAGAAAACTTCCTAACACACCTGAACAGCCTACATCCCAAAATAAAATTCACCATGGAGATTGAAACAAACAACCAGTTACCTTTCCTGGATGTACTTATATACAAAAAACAAAACGGCACCCTAGGACACACAGTCTACCGAAAGAAAACACACACCAACCGTTACCTCAATGCGCAATCACATCATCACCCAGCACAAATAAATTCAGTAGCCAAAACACTAATAACAAGAACCAGACGCCTTGCAGATGAAACACATATACAAACAGAACTACACACCCTGACAGACATATTGACAGCAAACAAGTTCCAAAAAAACAAAATCACCAATATGATTCAGCAGGGGACTCCAAAACAGAAAAACATCCAAGAAGAAGAACAGAACAACGGACGAGCCATCTTGCCCTACATAAAAGGAACAACCGACAAAATCAGTAAAGTACTACGCAAACATAACATCAAAACCACATTTAACACTAACAGAAAGATATCAACCATCCTGAGAAATCCCAAAGACAAAATAGAACTGGAAAACCAGGGCATATACCAAATCCCATGCGCCTCCTGTCCAGCAACATACATCGGACAGACTAACAGAAGAATAGAGGTACGTGTAGAAGAACATAAGAACTCAGTACAGAAGAAAGATCACACATCTTCACTAGTACAACACATAAACACTACGGGACACAACATCAATTTTGAAGGTACAAAAACAATCGCCAAAATAGAACATCTCAATAGCAGAATAATCAGAGAAGCCATTGAAATAGAAAAACACCCAGACAGTATGAACAAGCGAGACGACACCTCCCGCCTACATGCCATTTGGAAACCAGCATTGATAGAGAAACGAATTTCAGCAAACAAGGATATAAAAAACCAACAAACAACCCCAAATGCCACCAGCCCCAGCAAGACTCATCCACACCCAGAACAAAAACTCTCCCACACAGAAGACAGAACAAGTCAAGCAAAAGTGCCATCACCCAAGCAGAAGAACGCACACACGAACCTGACTGACCCATACCAGAGATACATAGCAGGTCCTCGAACTCGGAGCCGGGCCAAGGCTCTGGAGGCCACTACACAACCCACTCCTCAGGACACCAAATCACAACACTCAGGATATTACAACACAACAAAAAACCCCACCCATTCAGAACACACCCCACCCAATCAGAAGACAGCCACGCCTCCACCCAATCAGAAGACAACCACGCATCCACCCAATCAGAAGACAGCCATGCCTCCACTCAATCAGAAGACAACCACGCCTCCACCCAGTCGGAGGACACCCCCACCCAATCAGAAAGCAGCCACGCCTCCACCCAGTCAGAACACAGCCCCACCGGCAGTTGGAAGGAAAGGAACAGCCAGACCACGCATTGCTCCTGGAAGCAGCAGGAGGAACACTCCGGCCTGATGATGACGGATGGGATTTCGTCGAAACGTCGCCACAACTTTCTGAAGATGAAAGGAACGCGGGAAGAAACCCGAAACTCTAGATCTACACATACAGACACCCGCGAGAATCTACGAAAACAAATATCATACCTCTACGGGGAGGACATCTACCAACTAACCAGGACTTACGAAAAGTCAGAAGTACGAAGAGCAAGAATACTAAGTGACATACCTTTCCTATGCCAATGTCGAGACCAAAATATAAGACCAAATTGTTTCAAATTGAAATTCCACATCAATACCACTTCAACCAAACACATTCTAAGAAGAACAGAAATGGCATTACTAAGAAATGAACTCCACAATAAAAGATTTCAATTATATATATTAGGATTGGGATTAGGGTTGGTGTTAGGGTTAGGGGTTTTCCCAAATAACATTTTCAATATTTAGCAAACAGCATAGTGTCTGGGTACATGTATTTAACTAACAGTAATAGATATAGTTAATTATCATAAACAAAAATTCTTTCTTACTAATATATATTCAAAATTACATATCACATTCCTTTCTCTCTGACTTGTTTTTCTAGCCATTGATAGACAGTGAATCCTCTTTCTCTTTAAATCCTAAAGTCAATCTATCCATTTCTGCACACTCTAGAATTTTCTTAATTAGTACTTCTTCAGTACTTTTTAGTACTTCTTCAGTTGGTAAGTTTTCATTTTTCCAATGTTGGACAAATATAATTCTTGCTGCTGTTAATATATGTAGTATTAGATATCTGCAATCTTTCTCATAATTAGCTTCTATTATTCCTAATAAAAACAATTCTGGTTTAAATTTTCTTTATATGGTACTGTTTTAGTTAATTTAATATTTCTTTCCCATAATTTTTGCCACTCTTCTAATTCTATATTATATCCAAAATTCTTTGCCCATTTTATCATTGTTTCTTTAACTTGTTCTTCCTCCATCTTTAAGTTTAAAAGAAATCTATAGAGTTTCTTTATCAACTTTTCATCTGTTTTTAAGAATATCTGATCTAATTCTGTCTGTCTGATCTAATCCTGTTATTTTCAATCTTTTCATATCTCATTTGAATTTTCAGATATGGCCACCATGCTAGGTCAATACCTTGTTCTTGTAAGTCTTGTCTGTCTTTCAATTTTCCTTCATTATCCAAAATATTATATTAAGATACCTGAATGGCTTTCAACAATGGAAGCTTTTGCTTATCCAAATTTTATTAACTACAATAAAGTTGTGAGTTATACTCACAACTTTATTGTAGTTAATAAAATTTGGATAAGCAAAAGCTTCCATTGTTGAAAGCCATTCAGGTATCTTAATATAATTTTTTTCTTTTATTTTTTTCCCATTCTGAAAGGAGTACATTCCTTATAAGATGGTTTTGAAAGTATCTATGTATTTTATTCTTTCCATACCACAGAAAGGCATGCCAATCAATTTGTAAGTCATGCCCCTCTAGGTACAATAGTCTTTTATCTCTAAGCATTATCCATTCTTTAAGCCATGTTAGAATAGTTGCTTGGTAGTATAACCTCCAGTCCGGGAGTCCAAATCCTCCACTGTCTTTTGCTTCTTGTAGCATTTTCACTTTAATTCTAGCTTTTTTTCCTTGCCAGATGAATTTCAGTATTATTGTATTTAGTTCATCAAAGAAGGTGTTTCTCAGTCTTACAGGGATCTTTTGAAATAAAAAGAGTATTTTTGGTAAGATATTCATTTTCACTGTTACTATTCTCTCCAACATTGACAGTTGAAGGTTTTTTTCACTTTTCCAAATCCAATTTTATTTGTTTAGCAGTCTTACACAGTTGTCTTCTTTTACTGTTGCATATCTTGCTGTTAGATAAATTCCCAAGTACTTAACTTTTTTAACTATTTGAAGATTTGTTTCTTTTGTTAGTTGGGTTTTTTCTGTTAAAGTCTTTGTTAGCACTTTGGTCTTTTCTCTGTTTATTGTCAGCCCTGCCACTTCTCCAAATTTTTCTATTTTCTCCAGAAATTTAGTGCTTGTTTCCAATGGATCTTCCAGTATAAAAAACAAGTCATCTGCAAATGCTTGTAATTTGTATTTTTCATCTTTTATTGCCTTTAATTTCTGTATCTTGTCTGATGTTTCTATTCAGTACTTCCAGTGTTAATATAAATAATAATGAAGATAATGGGCATCCCTGTCTTGTGCCCTTTTTAATATTGAAGTTTTCTGTATGGTCTCCATTTACAATTATTTTGGCAGTCTGTTTACAATAAATTGTTTGGATTTCATTTATAAAGTTTTTTTCCAAAGTCCATTTCTGCAAGTTGCTGAAACATAAATTGCCAGTTTAGGTTGTCAAAAGCTTTTTGTGCATCAAGGACTATTAAAGTCATCTGTTTCCCTGAATGAATTTCATAACCCGCCCCCTGTACCGCTACGGCCGTTGCAACAATCCTCAAGGAGACGCCGCAGACCAGCTTTACAACGGTAGCGGCAGCAACGAAGACATGGGCGGTGAGGCAGCTACTCTGGGCCCTGGTCGACCGTCCTCCGAGGGGCCTTGACAGAGGCCCTGACAGAGACGCTAGTAACAGCG
Source organism: Vipera ursinii (assembly GCF_947247035.1). Lineage (NCBI taxonomy): Eukaryota > Metazoa > Chordata > Lepidosauria > Squamata > Viperidae > Vipera > Vipera ursinii. The sequence continues at coordinate 92,528,848 of NC_139517.1, forward strand.
GTGCGGCGTCTCGACCACCGTGGGCTGCCCCTGGACGGCGGTGCCTCCGAAAGATTCACACCAAAGGAGACGCTGGACAATGGAGGCGACGGCCCGAGCCACCTCCTCGAGACACCTTGATCGGAGACGGCAACACCAGGGGCATGACACCAGGGACTCCCGTACCTCTGGGAGACCACGCTCTGGACGGTCCTCAATCAATAGGCCGGGAGCAACGCCCAGAGGATCAGGGAGAGAACTGTTTGGGGCGGCTGAACCACCGGAGCTGACGCCAATTAATGGATCCCTCCATCCTGCCTTCTGCCCACTCTCACCCATCTTTGCCCATTCTCTCCCCACAGGACATAACGGGCCTGGGTGCTAGCCACAGTGGCAGAGTGGCTGGGCCTTACACCTGCTACCCCATAGAGGTGAGAGCTCTATGGGGTATGCCTCACCCAGAGTACGTTCTGGACCACCTCCGGAAGCAGAGACACAACCCATCGTGAGAGGATGAGGAGTGGCCTGCTTCTGGGGGTTCGCCCGGCCAAGTGGCAGTGGCAGGGCGACGATCCAGATACGCACCTACCCGACTCGACCCTCCTGCAAATTCACCATCCGGGGGACAGCCTTCCCGGAACCACCTGTGACTATGCTCGTTCAATACTCTAGCATAGCACTGCACGCCCTCAGGGGTTCCCCACTCTCCTGGGTGCGACCCGCCTGCATCACATCCAATCTTGATGACGGACCCAACCACTGGGCCTCTGAGAGATGGCCAGGCAGGGTCAGGGGCCTCCAGCATAAGCCCAACAAGAGGCCCCTGATTAAGTTCTTAGTTAAGTTTTTTGTGGGGTTAGGGAGGGGGGAGGGAGGAGACTATGGTTGTGCGCGAAAGGCACGCCTTCCAGCCACCATAACGCATGCCAGGCCCACGGCCGTTCGCGACGGCGTACAACGAGGACCAGTCGCCGATAACACCCAGTGGCGTACTGACAAACGTCCCATCCCTAGGATGGTGGGGAATGGCAGAAGGTGCACAGACAGAGGGCCGTATCGTCACCGGGAGTGTCATCTCCGCTCTGTACAGGCGGTGAGACGCTCCGACCCTCTGTTCTCCCCCGGAGGACCCGGGAGCAAAGGTGCGCACCCTCCCATGCTAAGGCTGGTCTACCTGAATGCAAGGTCCGCAGCTAACAAAGCTCACCTCATTCGTGACCTAGTGGAGAGTGAGCATGCGGACCTGGCCTGCATCACGGAAACCTGGCTGGGCCCAGAGGGGGGTGTTCCTCTGGTAGACCTCTGCCCGCCAGGTTTCCAGGTACTGCACCAGCCCCGGGCTCATGGGAGGGGCGGGGGAGTGGCAGTTATCATCAGGGAATCCCTTAGCCCGCGAGAGACCACCGTCCCTCAGATGGTCGGGTGTGAGTCTCTCCTACTGAGATTCGGCCCAGGGGCGCAGTTGGGTCTGCTGCTGGCGTACCTACCACCTAATCGTGCAGCGGCGGCCCTACCCGAGCTACTCGATGTCCTCTCAGGGTTGGTGGTTGAATTCCCAAGACTCATGGTCTTGGGCGACTTTAATCTACCGTCCCTGGGAGGATCGTCCGAACTGGCTCGGGAGTTCATGGCTTCCATGACGGCCATGGACCTGCTGCAAATAATTTCTGGGCCGACTCATGAGAGAGGCCACAACCCAGACTTGGTGTTCTTGTCTGGACGGTGGCGTGATGATGTCGGTGGGGGTGCCACAACTATTACGCCCCTGTCATGGACCGATCACCACCTCCTGCGGCTAGACTTCCCCCTTGCCACCCCCCACCGTGGGTGCACGGTGCCAGTCAGATGGTACCGCCCTAGGCGCCTAATGGACCCTGATAAGTTCCAGGCAGCGCTTAGGGACTCGCATGCACCCCCTGCTCACAGCTCGGCAGAAGCCTTAGTGGAAGCCTGGGAAAAGGCAGCCACGGAGGCTCTGGACCGAGTTGTACCCTTGCGGCCTCTGACCCGGCGCAGATCCCAGCGAGCCCCATGGTTCACCGAGGAGCTCCGGGAGATGAAGCGTCGGAGACGGGGCCTAGAGAGCCGTTGGAGGTCCAGTCGATCCGAATCCGACCGATTGCGACTAAGAATCCTCACCAGGTCTTATCTCGCTGCGATAAGGGTGGCAAAATCCAACTACTTTTCCACCCTCATCGCGTCCGCAGATAATCGCCCGGCTGCCTTGTTCAGGGTGACTCGCTCCCTATTAAACCAAGAGGTGAGGGAGGAACCCTTGCAGGGTCGAGCCGAGGAATTTGGTCAATATCTGCTGGATAAAATCGCTCGGATTCGAACTGGTCTGGACTCCAACTGGGCTGAGATGGAAGAACAAGACATGGACAGTCTTGTCGACGTCATCTGGGAAGAATTTGATCCTGTAACTCCTAAGGAAGTGGACAGGATTATGAGAAGGTTGAGCTCCTCCACATGCTTACTGGACCCGTGCCCTTCCTGGCTGGCCTATACAGCTCGAGAGGCGACACGAGGCTGGTTCCTAGCGGTCATCTCTGCTTCTCTGAGTGAGGGTCACTTCCCCACCGCCTTGAAGGAGGCGGTGGTGAGACCTCTCCTCAAGAAGCCCACCTTGGACCCATCCTCTTTGAATAACTTTCGTCCAGTCTCCAATCTTCGCTTCCTTGCGAAGGTTGTTGAGAGCGTGGTGGCGCACCAACTTCCTCAGATCCTGGATGAAGCGGTTTATCTAGACCCGTACCAATCGGGTTTCAGGCCGGGCTACAGCACGGAGACGGCATTGGTCGCTCTGATGAATGATCTCTGGAGAGCCCGGGACAGGGGCCATTCCTCTGTCCTAGTCTTATTAGACCTCTCGGTGGCTTTCGATACCATCGACCATGGTATCTTGCTGCGACGCCTCAGGGGACTGGGAGTGGGAGGCACGGTTCTACGTTGGTTCTCCTCCTTTCTCCAGGGTCGCTCGCAGTCGGTGCTGACAGGGGGACAGAGGTCGACCCCGAGGCCTCTCGCTTGCGGAGTCCCTCAGGGGTCGGTCCTCTCGCCTCTCCTGTTCAACATCTACATGAAACCGCTGGGTGAGATCATTCGCAGTTTTGGAGTAGGGTACCATCAGTATGCTGATGACACCCAGCTTTTTATCTCAACTCCTAACAATATCAGTGATGCCCTAGACGTGATGTCCCGCTGCCTGAAAGCGGTCCGGGAATGGATGGGGAGAAACAGGCTTCAACTGAACCCGGACAAGACTGAATGGCTGTACGTACCGGCAAGCCAGGAGAGTCAGAACGTCCCACTGCTTAACATTGGGGACAAGTTACTTCCCCCGGCTGATAGGGCCCGCAACCTGGGTGTCCTCCTAGACTCGCAGCTCTCCCTGGAAGACCACATTGGAGCTGTGACCAAGGGGGCCTTCTCCCGGGTTCGACTAGTTCGCCAACTACGGCCTTATCTAGACCTGGATTCCTTACGTACAGTCACCCATGCCCTTGTGACATCTCGCCTAGACTATTGTAACGCTCTCTACATGGGGCTGCCCTTGAGATCCACTCGGAAGCTTCAACTGGTGCAAAGTGCGGCGGCACGGACACTCTTGGGAGCCTCCCGATACTCCCATATCACACCTCTCCTCCGTGCGCTGCACTGGCTTCCGGTTGCCTTCCGTGTGAAGTTCAAGGTGCTAACAATGACATTCAAAGCCCTACATGGCATGGGTCCGGACTACCTACGGGAGCACCTTCTGCCGATGTCAGCACCCCACCGTCCTGTGCGCTCCCACAGAGAGGGCCTCCTCAGGGTGCCACCGCTCAAGGAATGTCGGCTGGTGGCCCCCAGGGGGAGGGCATTCTCAGTGGGTGCGCCAGCCCTCTGGAACACCTTACCTACCGAAATCCGGATGGCCCCTGACCTCCGTACCTTCCGTCGCGACTTAAAAACTTTTTTGTTCCAGCAGGCTGGCCTGGCATGATAGCGTTAATTGGGGTCCCAGTTTGTGTGCATTAGTGTTTCTTATTATTTTATTGTTCGGTCTGTATACCTTCCCTTCCTCTGTACACCGCCCCGAGTCCCTCGGGAGAAGGGCGGTTTATAAAAACTAATAAATAAATAAATAAATAAATAAATAATACTCTAACACATCAAGAATCATTCTTAGATTATTTTTTATCTGTTTTTAGGTAAGAAACCATTTTGATCTATGTCTATAAATTTGATCAAAAAATTCTTTAGTCTTTCTGTCATTATTGAAGCAAAGATTCTTAATAAAAAAAGTGTATTAAAATACTCTTGAATCATAAACCTGGATTAGGTTTATTTCAGTAAAGTAGTTTTTCCTCAGTAAATTGATCTTTCTAGACTAATGCACACTAAGATTAGAGAAAGGAGAAAAAGAATACCAAGTGAAGAAAAAATTAAAAAGAATAAAAAACATAATAAAAGGGAAAGAAATATATTAAGAAGTGATGTCCAACCTTAATCACAAATTTAGTAACTCTTTACCCCTTCCCAATTTCTTCATCCTTAATCCCTAATCTCATCTCATCCCTAATCCATAAGAAAGTCTATAAAATATCAGTAGTCAGTAAAAAGTCTGCAAAGAGTTGCTAGAACTTTGCAAAAAGGTCTTATTTTAACCATGATCAAATGCGCCAACTCTATATTCCTTTCATAAGATTTTATTTAGTTTCAATTCTTCTTTATCCCATAACACATATTTCTTCAAGGCTTTAACAAGCCTCTTTTTTACATTCAACAAAAATGCTTTCTGAGTTTTTCTCTTGATTTATCATTTGTATTTTCCTGTTAATTTTTAAAAATATTTTGTTTATAACAGATGGATAAATGGGAAAATACATAATAAAAGGACTGAAATTTACATTGTTTTATGACCTTAAAGAAAATGTTTATAAATTGTTCGCATATGATGCCAAATAAATTATCTAGAATGTATAAAGACATTTATATATGTTGGAAATATTAACAACATGATGGGATAGTTTATCGTGCTTGGTAGAACATGCAAAAAGGTAAAAAATTGGATTCAATTTCAACCTGTGATTTAGAAGATTTTAAAGATTAATATTCCACTGAAGCCAGAACTTTTCTTTTTAGGACTAATGGATAAACAAATAGATTAAAGCCATGAGCCATGGAAAATAATTTTAATATATGATTACCACAGTGAGATTATTATGTGTGCAGAGAGGAAAAGATTCAGCACTGTTCACTATGGATCAATGGTTGGTGAAGTTCACAGATATTGCCGAGATTATAAACTAACTTCTTTGATTAAGACATTATCTACATATTTTGGTGATTGGAAATATCTTCTGGACTTTTTACATAAAAATAAAAAATGAACTTGTGATTTATGGTTTTGACTATTAGACAGAATAAAATATAGAAAGAGAAGTGTTATGATACAACTTTATATAGAGTGGTTAAAATATAATTGTATTTCTAATTGATATGAATAATATCAAAAGAGCCTTGGTGGAGCAGTGGGCTAATGCCTCCTTAAGTAACACCAGCTGCTTGCAATTAGTGCAGGTTCGAGTCCCACCAGGCTCAAGGTTGACTCAGCCTTCCATCCTTCCGAGGTAGGTAAAATGAGGACCCAGATTGTTGGGGGCAATTAAGCTGACTTTGTAATAATGCCACTTGGGGGGGTGAGACGAAAGCCCTAATAAGCAGGCATATACATAGAATGAAGGCTATTGCTAAGCACATTGATTTGTGCTTCTTAGATTGTAAGCTGCCCTGAGTCTTCAGAGAAGGGCAAGATATAAATGGGATTTTAAAAAAAAAGTGATATACTTTGTATCTTTTTTCTTTCCTTTCCATTTTTTATCTTTTTTCTTTTTTTTTCTTTTTTTTATTGAAAAGTTTTATCATACATTTTATCTTTAACAATCCCCCCTACCCCTCCCCTATCCCTCCCTCCCTACCCCTCCCCCCCTCCCCTCCCCCCCCCGACTTCCCAGAGCTAAGTACAAGGTATAAAAAACAAAAAAAAACCAATCATAAACATCCATATGCTAACAACCATAAACTCTAAAATCTCTCTCTCTCTAGCTCATATAGGATAACTACAAACACTATTAATATAAAATATATAAAAAAGAGAAAAAAAAGAGAAAAGAAAGGAAGACTTATTCAAATGCTACATGAAACTTCTTAGTCCCATATTTGTTCTGGATATACTCAATCCATTTTCTCCACTCCATAATATAACGTTCTTGCGAGTGATCTTTCAAATAAGCCGAGATCTTTGCCATCTCTGCCAGGTCAGAACCCTTTAAAGTCCATTCTTCTATAGTCGGCAGTTCCTCCTTCTTCCAATATTGACCTACTAAGAGTCTTGCTGCCGTAATTAAATTCAACATCAGCTTAGTGTCCACAACCGTAGCATCTGTAATTATTCCCAACAAAAAAAGTTACGGACAAAACTTTATCCTTTGCTTAAAAATCTTCTGCGTATTCCACCAAATTTTTATCCAAAAAGCCTTAACCTTTTTACAAGTCCACCATATATGAAAATATGTTGCATCTTCTTCACCACACCTCCAGCATTTAGGCTGATAGTTCGGATACATACTTGCAAGCTTTTTAGGATCTAAAAATCTTGCACTTTTTACATTCTTTTTTGTTTGTTTACCTTATATTAATTTATATTAGTTTTTATCTTGGTTTTTTAAATTTTAATAAAAATATATCTATTAAAATTATTTTTTAAAACTTCAGCCAGTTTCTTTTGCATATCCAGTAGAGCATTCTCTTTTAAATCATTATCTTGGCCTGTCAATTGTAATTCTACTTTTGTGAGTTTTTGCTATCTAATCAGATATAATTTGCTCCACATCTGTCATTCCTTCATTAACATCTTTTTTTCTATCAGCTATTTTTGTCATTTCTTTGGGACAAAAGTTAAGCAAGGTTTTGTCTGATGAACAATTGGATATAAGATTTGAAGGAAAAGGGTTAGGAGAAAAAATCAGGTTATTCATGCAGTGGTCCCAATCCAGTTAATACTAGAGTATACTTATAACTACAGGTGATCCTCAACACAATATTCCTTTAGTGACCATTTGAAGTTACAATGGTACTGAAAAAAGTGAGTTATGACCAGTTTACACACTTATGTCCCCCACAGTCATGACCATCCCCATGATCACATGATCAAAATTGGATACTTAGCAATTGCATGTGTATTTATGACTGCTCCAGTCCTGGGGTTATGTGATCACCATCTCTAACCTTCCCAGTTAACCTTCCAACAAGCAAATGGGGAGAGTCAGATTCACTTAACAACCATGATTCACTTAACAATTGCAATGATTTGCTTAACAATTGTGACAAAAAAGGTCATTAAAATGGAGAGCAACTCACTTAACAATTGCCTTGCTTAGCAGTGGAAATTTTGGGCTCAGTTGTGCTCTACTTTTAAATACAATACATGGGATGATTTCCCTGATATATGGAATAACAGAGTTGGAGTCTATCATATTATTCAGTGCAGGACCCATTAGAACAAGGGTGTCAAACTCAATTTCATTGAGGGCCGCATCAGCACTGTGGTTGCCCTCAGGGGGCTGGGTGGGTATGGCCAGGGTGGGCGTGGCCTACTGGGTGGGTGTGGCTAGAGTGCATATGGCCTACTGGGTGGGCATGGCCAGCTCTACATCGTTCTCATCAAAGGTGCCTATGGGGGCCTGGGCAGGAGTGGGACAGATCTGAGGGTCTCTGGCAGAAGGAGGGTCTCTGGGCTAGGGCCAAGGCAGTGGGGGCTGTTCCCTCACTGTTTACAGGAAGGCTTCGCAGGCCGCATGAAACCACTTCGCGGGCCGGATCTGGCCCCCGGGCCTTGTGTTTGACATGTCTGCATTAGAACATCTCAGACAAATTACCATCCAGACTCTGAGGATCTACAGTAAAGAAAGACTCACTGCTTTAAGCAGCAGCCTGTTCCACTGGATGACAGTACATCATTTCTCCTGATATCTAGATTGAACCACTATCTTTTAGTTTTACCTCATTCATTCTAGTCCTGCTATCTTCCACATGACAGTCCTTATCTGAAGATTATTACCATCTCTCTCCTTCATTACCCTTTCTGCAGGGTAAACATAGCTTGGTCCTTTAATCATTCCTCATATACAGTTTGATTTTCAACCCCCTCACCATCTTGGTAGTCCTCATTTACTTCACTCCTATTAATATTTTCCAGTTTAGTTTAAATGCAATAGTTTGACTTAAGATGGCTCTTTTTAATTTGCTTTTGAGTGTCATTCTTACTGAACTACACAAATATTGTCAATGTCTGATACCTAACAATCCCTGGTGCATAAATATTATGTTAAACTGAAATCCTATTGGGGTTAAATTAGATAGATAGATAGATAGATAGATAGATAGATAGATAGATAGATGATAGATAGATAGATAACCAACCTTTATTGTCTTTTTTTTACTGTAGCACACATTAAAAATGAAATTTAGTTGCTTGCTTTCAAAGTATAAATGTACATAATACACATTTAAACATACTATACAGAATATATGTATAGACCTACAGCCTTACATATAAGTAACATATAGATATTAATCACTGTCCATCTTAAATACATAACGGGAGGAGGAAGCTTGGGAGTTCACAAGGTTAATACTATATAGAAGAAAACTGTGACTGAATCTGTATGTTCTGCTTCAGATACAGCGGAGCCTCCTCCCAAAAGGTAACAAGGAAAACAGGTTGTGAAGAAGATGTGTAGTGTTCCAGACAATCTTGGCGTCCAGAGTAACATAATATAAAAAAATATAGCAAAAAGACCAAGAATATATTGATTGACTCAGGCCTATGTTGTGTTAAATAAAGACTACTTTATATGTTCTTAAACCACAATGATTAGAAAAGCAGCCAACAATGTCTTCTCTCTCATAGGAGTGGAATGCTGCTCTGGATGTGGAATGCAGTAAAAAAAAAGTTAAAAGAGAATGTTATACTAGTAGAACAAAACTCCATCTGCATTTTATTTGTGATGGCTGCTATCTTGACTTTTTGATTAGACTCTACGGACACCTCAGTTGTATTATCTTAAGATCCTGGTGTTCGTGTCAGATTGATCTGTTTACACATCTCTGTAAGATAACAGAGGAATTGTGTGACTTTAGTTTTATATGTTTTGTGAAGCCAGCCAGCTATTTGTACATGACTTATAGTTTTAAGGTATGCAATTCAGATGTGATTTATTCAGTAATCCACAGTTTTCTTTAACCATGGTTTAGCTTAATATGAGCATTTAGTCTGTGATCCTTCTCCTATGAACTGTTTCCACAAAGTGGCTGCAGTTTTTTTGTCTGAAGACATGAGAAATATCGACATGGATAGAATGTGTCACAAGCTGCTTTGGAACAAATTTCTCTTTATCTGAAAGTTAAACTTCCTTTATTCCATTAAACTGAATAGAAATCCCATGAGGTTCCTAACACTAGATATGTGATGGAACAATCTCATCCTGTGTCACAATAAATTTATTTTAGTTCAGAACAAAGCCCTAAATATATGATATTTGCCAAGAGAAATAAAACCAGTTGAAATGTGTTGATACATAGAAGAGAAAGAAATATTATTCATATGTTCATTTTGCAGATTATATTATGGGCATTTAGTGCATTCCACTACAATTCCCATCACACCCAATCAGCACACTTTGGCTGGAGAGGATTAGAGGTGGTACATTTCAGGAAAGAATAAAAATGGATTTTTTTCACTGAATCTTGCTGAGAACAAATTTAGATGTTTTGTTACAATAGACTGATTACAGTACTATTGCTAGATGGACTTTGCTTCAGCAGGAAAAATATCTATAATAGAGGAAGGCAGATAATAGTTTCTCAACAATGATATGGAATGATTGTTTCTGTTCCTTAAAAAATAAATCTTTAAAGGACAAAACAAAACAAAACAAAACTTTGTTGGTGCTTCTGGAATTGATCATGTGGCAATACAACTTCTAATTTAGATGGTACCCTTTCACAGAGTCTTCCAGTTAGTTCTTCAGTCCAGATGCTAGTCGGGTCAGTTTCAGCCCAGAAATGATTCATCTATATACTCCACCACAATACTTAAATCAAGACGTAGCTTTGAGTACTGGCAATCCTTGTTTAGCAACTGCATTTGCAATTATGATGATGATAGAAAAGTAATTTTATAACCAATCCTTGTTGTGAAACAAACAAAAGCTGAAGTAATATCATACTCAAGTCAGTTTCACTTGGTGACCACTTTGCTTAATAATGAAATTATCAGTCTAAATTTGTATAATCTCTTTCTTTATATTCTTCAATTAGTGCTATTTATATTATAAAATTATAATTTTATAGTTAAAGATTGTGAATTTATTATATACATTAGACATTCATCTAATACTATAATGAGATATTTAAGTACTGTAATTACAGAAGGCTTAATAAAATGAATATTTGAGATTTGCAAGGGTGGTCTACTTTTCATCTGTGTGGGTATAGATATAGATATGCCAGGGCAAATCTCAGAAGAAGCATTAGGATGGTGAAACAACAATATAAACATAAGGTGGAGAACCACCTAGCAGACAACAACCCGAAGCAAGTGTGGCAGAGACTGCAGCACCTAACCAACCATAAGGGCAAGATGAGGAACACGGTTAATACTGATGCCTCGTTGGCAGAGGAGCTAAGGAGCTGAATGTCTTCTTTGCTCGCTACGAGATGAAAAGACCAGACCACATAGCCTCCCCTGGCTGGCCTTCTGATTCTCAGCCACTCACCCTATATGAACATCAAGTGAAAGCTGTATTGAAGGCTGTGAATCCCAGCAAAGCTGCAGGCCCAGATGGGGTGCTGGGGATAGTGGTTAAGAATTGTGCCAATCAATTAGCAAGGGTCCTGACATCTCCTTGCAAACGGCCTGTGTACCATCATGCTTGAAAACAGCTACCATTGTCCCAGTCCCGAAGAAAACTGCAACTGAGTGCCTAAATGACTACAGACCTGTTGCATTAACGTCTGTAGTGATGAAATGCTTCAAAAGACTGGTTCTCCAAAATCTTAGGACATGCCTCCCACCAGACTTTGACAAACATCAGTTTGTCTACAGGGGGAATAGGTCGACAGACAAAACCATAGCTACTGCTCTACATTCTGTAGCAAGCCATCTGGAGAAACCTGGAAGTTATGTCAGGATGCTTTTCATTGACTAGAGCTTGGCTTTCAACACTATTCTGCTGGGCGTCCTTATTGAAAAGCTGACTGACTTGGAATTTTTCCTCCATCTGCGAGTGGATTAAAGACTTTCTAAGGGACCTGCTAGAAACAGTGAGGGTTGGATCTGTTTCATCCACCCCCCTGAAGCTTTGCACGGGCTCGCCACAGTGCTGCGTGCTTAGCCCCTACCTGTACTCACTGTACACATACAATTGTGTATCGTCCGACCCATCCACCGTGATCATTAAGTTTGCAGATACCACCATGGTAGGTCCTATTACAGGTGGACATGAAACAGCGTACAGGGGGGAGGTACAAAAACTATCCTTATGGTGTTTAGAGAACAACTTGCACCTGAACATTGGCAAGACAAAGGAGATGGTGCTAGACTTCTGGAGGAAAAGACAGGGACCTGCCCCACTTTACATTGGGAGGGGTTGTGTGGAGAGAGTTTCCTCTTTTAAATTCCTGGGAGTCTACCTCTGTGAAGATCAATACAACCCACATGGCCAGAAAGGCCCAACAGACTCCACGCTGGCCTGACAGCCGCAGATAGGAAGATATTACAGAGGGTGGTGAGCACAGCACAAAACATTGTGGGCTATCCCCTGACACCACTGAATGATATCGCCAGGGCTCGTTGCCTTGGAAGAGTGAGGAAAATTCTCAGGGACGACTTACACCCTGGTCGGTAACTCTTTATTCTCTTCCCATCGGGTAGGAAATACAGGAGTATAGGCAGCCGTACCAACAGGCTGAAGAACAGCTTCTATCCATGGGTTGTCAGGCTCTTGAACAGGAAATAACTTTATGTATGATTGACTTGCAAGGCCGATGTGTTGTGCAATTAGCTCACATGGTGTAACAAGATGGTGGATTTGTTGTCACTGTGAGTTGTGGTGGTGGAGGCACAAAGGGAGGCTCAGCCAATCTCAATGTATACATGGTGTACTTTGATAATAAAGATTCATTCATCGATGTTCACTAGAATACAAAAAAATATCTTCATAACTATATTTAACACAAAAAAACCTCCTTGCTACTGAAGATTCATTATTTTCCTCTTTCTTGGCTTTCCATTACACATAAACATTTCTTTTATTCCAGTAAGGTGTGATAATTTGATGTTTGATTTATACCCACTTTAAAAGCTTAAAGATGGGATGAGCTCCCATTACTTGCCTCAGCTCCTACACACCTACCAATTCTAAGGTATGCAAATGCAAATTCTGTGCTTTCCCAAAAGTAAGACCTAGCCCGAAAATAAGCCCTCGCTTGATTTGGGGAGTGGGTGGGCCTAATATAAGCCCTACCCCAAAAATAAGCTCTGGTTTTGGGACAAGGCACATACCTAAAAATCAAGCTAGGGTGGGGGAATGGAGCTGCCCCACACGGCCAACAACCACTTATCTTGTAGCCAGGCCTCTTCTTGCCGGCCCACTTCTCCGGTGTCCCCAAGCTTGCATTTTGCAATTAGAGGCCTTTTGGGAAGGCCTCTGCAGCTGAGAACTAAGCTATGGATTCAATCCATAGCTCTGGTTCTGCAAACCTCTACAACTGAGAACTGAGCTATGGATTAAATCCATAGCTCGGTTATCAGCTGCAGTGGCCTTCCAGAAAGGCCTTTGACTGTGAAATGCAGGCTGGAGCTCCATTGTCAGCTGCAGAATGAAGCTGCTCTTTCAGTCTCAGAAGTAGGCCAACTGGGCGAGGCTGTCGGTGCCTGAGATGAGTGGAAGACACCCCCAATTCTGAAAATAAGGTGTGTTGTCTCTTCTGGAGGCAAAAAAAATGACTGGGACTTACTTTCGGGGAAACAGGGTAGATACAACTTCAGTGTTGAATATAGTCATGTTGGCCATATGACCATGGAAGTGTCTTTGAACAACTGGCTGTCTTGGCTAAGAAATGGAGAAGAGCACCACTCCCTGTCATGACTAGACAGATAATCTTTACTTGTGCCTTTAAAACTTAAAAATTTATGCCCATTTAAAAGTTTTTAATAGGTATAAAGTTGTTAATATTTAGTGGATTTTTTATTATTGTTACAATCCAAACTCAATAATATTATGGTGATAAGAACGAAGGATGCAAAACTTCTGAATAAATTAAGATTTATTTGAAGAACAGTTACTCAATGGAGTTTTTTTCCACACATAAACTTTGTGCATTAGATAAGTATAAATACATTGAGAGTTGATGAAAGCACAAATATGAATCATTTTCAAATAGAAAAATAACTTGCAGATTATGAAATATATTTATAAGTAAGCATAACATTTCAGAGGCTTTCAGTGTCCAAATGCTAATGAAAATGGTTTGAAGACTGCCCACTATACAATATTTAAAAGGTTGTTTTAGGATGTCAACTTTGCCTTACCAAATGCTATTATTATCAACACAAGTGAATAAGATGGTGATGCAATTTTCTTAAGAAATCTTTGTTCTCTAAAACCCTAGGCTACAAACCCTAATTAGAATCATTTGAAGATATTTAGCTCCAGAATTTAGTAGATATTCTCCAGAACTGCAGAATTGAGCAATTTGATATTATGGTGGAAAATGGTTTACTGATTTTTAAGAACTGAATATCCATACAAGGCTCAAGTGTGCCGCCCAGTGACATCTTCTTAAATTACAGCTGTTTATTTAATGAAGGTTTTATTTTATCTAATTATCCACAAAAGATTAGGAAAGTTTGAATTAAAGATATTCCACTCTTACAAAAAGGAAACAGAAGTATTTGTTTCATCCATGGTCAAATGTCGAAGAATGGAAGCTTCAAAACAATGAAGTTATGTGACCAGCCCATTTCCATTTCAATGTAAATATTGCCCCTTAAAAATTATCTGCAAAGAATATTTAATTGGGAGAGTATAAAAAAGTAATCTGTAAATGAATACTAAATTTATGCTAAAGTTTACATAAATATAATCAGAGAATTATAAATTAGAGCTTGTGCATTTGAATCTAGTCATTTGCACCTTCCAGTTCTTGAAAATCTGAATGATAGAATAATTGATTTAAAAAACAATTTTAGTTGAAATACTTAATGTAAATCATCATAATCATTTTAGCCATTCTCCATCCAATGCATTCTGAAGGCATCACCTGTATGTTTTCAATTAATATGGTCCTGAGTTCCCCCCCCCAATTGGGCCCGCAATACTTGCTGCTGTCGTCGATCCATCTTGTTTTAGGTCTCTTTTGTGGATGCTTTTTATCAACTGGGATCCATTCTATGACTGCCTTGGTCCATCTGCCATCAGTTCTTCTTGCTATGTGACCAGCCCATTTCCATTTCAATGTAAATATTGCCCCTTAAAAATTATCTGTATTTATATCCATTCTCATGTCCTTGCAAACCCTGTAACTTTAAGCCTAAAATGCTGATATGGTTTTTGTTTGAACATGTTTTTAACCCCAATATTTTGCTATAGGTGCTGGTTGTTTGAGAATACTAATAGTTAAAACTCAGTATGTTTTGGGAAGCACAGGATATTCCTTTTGTTGGATATCTGAAATGGGCTTATAACAGGCTAAATGAAATGGCTGTTTTAAGTAGTGTGATGTCATTCAAAGTATCCAGATTATTACAATGGCCAAAAGGACTCTTATGAAATGTTATACCTTTTTCATCATTTTCTGTTCCACCCCAATTCCACGAGAACTCCTGAAGGAAAAACAACTGCAAATGTAAATATTTTTATTTTATTTCAAAGTATCTGAAAAGGCAAAGGTGAATAAAACTGTCTATGTGACTGCTAAGAGTCAAAAACAACTTGATGGCACATAACCAATTGTTAACCAGCCAGAATTTAAACAATTTAAGCACTGGTAATATATATCAGTAGACCAGACCACCGGTCCCTCTAGTAAAGAATCTTGGCACAATAATTTCCGTATAAAATTTTAGAACTTTTCATGTAAAATTCTATTATTATATGTTGTAAATTTAAAAACCTTTAATAAAATTCCAGTGCTCATCCTGTGAGCCATCTAGATTGTTGGCTTCGTGCACCAGTGGTTACGTACGGTGGTCTCAACGACTTTCCCATCTTGCCGCCTTTGCCTGAGACTCATTTTCTGACTCGTAACGAGGATACCGCAATACCGCTGTTGGAGCGCCACCCTCAGGTTTAGAAACTCTGTGGGCTTCAGGAACCGGATGTCTCTACTCTCAACACAGGCACAGCGATTGTAGGTAAGCAAAGCCGCACACAAAATGGCCGCTAAACCACATCCGGAAAAGAAAGAGTCCCTTTTCCTTTTCTACTTCCAGCCATTTGATAGGTTGGTCCGGGCAAAATATTCAATTTTATGGTGAGAACGTCATCACTAAGTGACAGCAAGGAAAGAGGGGACCTTGGGACATACAGCGACGCATTCTTTTCAGGGTGCCATGGCAGAGATGGCGGCTGGATCATCTTTTGGCGAGGCGGAGGTCGAGACGGCTGTTGTGACCTCAACAGCGGCGGCGCCTTCTGCTCCGGTGCCCCTTCCCACCTGCGTCGAGCTGCCTTCTTTTGAGACTGCGCGAGCACTGGCGGAGAACCGCTACTCTTGCCTTGTGGTGGTGTCGCATCGGAGGCATATCGCGCTCCCGCCGCGCTTCCTGAATCGCAAACGGACCGGGATTTGCGCGCAGTTAGATGCTGAACTGCGCCGTTACTCAGATAGGTATGTGCCATTATTGCTTTAAAAATATGCCGTTTAAATACTTCAGGCTCTAAAAAACAAACTGGTGAGAAAGCGAGTAGTTCGGTCAACTTTCTAGAAGTTGTTCCATATTTTCCCCTTAGCCTTATTGTTCTCCAATTCCAACACTGAATAAAGGTTTCGAGAATCCTAGTTCAAAATATATTTAGGGAAACCTGAAATTTTCTTCACAAAAGACAGTTACAAATTACTCCCCACCCCTCTTCCCCCTGCCATTTCCATTATATTAGAAAGTTTGTAGCCTGTCTCAGACTTGCTGTCTCATCCCTTTCAAGTAAAATCAGTCTTTTAATATAGACCTGCCCATCGTGCTGTTTCTTTTCATGGTAGTATCTTATAAAGAGGGGTCTTTAAACTTGGCCCTTTTATGACTTGTGGACTTCAACTTCCTGGCTGAGGAAGTCTGGGAATTGAAGTCCACAAGTCAAAATAGGGCCAAGTTTGAAGACCCCTGTTACAAAGAATACAGAAGATAATTCAGAAATACTCCCCCCCCCCAAGAAAAAAATAAAGGGTTGACTTGCATAAACACCATTCACTGTATTTCTGTATTTTTTTGTCATTGTAGTTTGTGTTTGCTCACATTACATCTAAACAGTGATTGCTGTGAAACGTAGAAACCATGCCACAAATGTATTTTTAAGAAATGTAAAACCAAAATTAAAGGATTAATTGAATAAATCATTTTTGACAGTGACAATTTTGGTATCTCATTTGTAACTAGTATGAATCTCTGGGTAGAAAGAACATTCCATTGCTAAGAAGATCTTCCAATAATACCCATTAAGCCTTTATAGGATATCTTGGTTTATGACTTTAAGAAGCTTCAAAGATTAAGCTCTGGGTAGCCAACATGAGGTAAATAAGGGGGAAATGATCGTTTATTTGCAATTAAAGTTTATAAAATGGAACAAAAGAAATTTCCATCCAAGTTTATTTTGTAAATAACAGAGGAGATAATGAACACACATGTTCACACAAGTAGGGAATTATACTCTCTGCTAAATTAATCCTGTGGCTTTTATTTAAGCAGTTACCTCAACTGTGCCCTCCTTGATACTTTCCAATCTGTAATGATTTGCAATTAACATTTTGATTAAGGGATTTGTATAACAGCTTAAGAATTATGTGAGCAACCTGCAGAACAAATTTATTTTCAATCAGTATATTTTTAAGTAGTTCATAAAGAAATGGTGTTGTAGTCATCTGTTATATTGCACACTATTAGTGAGCCTCCTAACTGACATTTTTCTCAGAATCATAAAATCTGCATCTGTGTAACTTTCTATTTGAATTGCTTATAACTGCTTTGTCATGGTAAGGATTATAATTACAAGTGTTTCTTCTAGACCTTAGGTGCACTTAAGCTTATATTGTTAAATGATTTATTTTATTTATTTTATCTTGTAGTTTTCAAGGTGTTCCTGTGGCTTATGATGATATTAAAATAACTAAAGAACTGGGTGATATAATTGATGACATTGGGGCCATCCATCTGGATGTAGAAGCTACTTTTGTTGCCTTTCAGCCTAAGCCAGGGAAAAAACTTGTGGTATGTATAATTCAGTAGTTTTGTTCTTACAGTTCTTCTCATCTCAACTTACATAGTAAGTTCATTTGCTTATTTAATTATTTATTGGATTTATCCTCCCATAATGATGACATCAACAATAAATAGTAATTTACAATCAGTCAAGAAAACATTAAAGCATCCATGGTATAATTAAAAATATAAAAAATAATTTGACCAGTCCTCAGTATACCATTAGTGTTTTTACTATTCTACCCTACTCTATTCTACCTGTGTGTGTTTGTGTGTGCTGTGATTGTATGCGTGAATGAGTGAAACCTCAAGATGGTGAAAATACCCAATTCTCCTAATTTTCCCCAAAACAGCAACCATATGAGGTGGGTTGGGCTAAGAAAAAGGGACTGGCCCAAAATCACTCAGTTTTCTTTCATATCTAAGAAAGATCAAGAACTTAAGTCTACTGTAAGTGTGCGTGTGTTTGTGTGTGTGTAGAGAGAGAGTATATTAGATTTTTCTATAACAACATATTTTTTATTTTTACTACAGTAGAATATATTTAGGCATGTTTACATTTTATAATTGGTGGTTTATTAAGTTATGATGTTGATATTTACAATCTTTGATCATTTTCAAGTATGGTTCTTTAATTAATCATAGGAGTAGTGGACTGAAACCAACATTGTAATTAATTGTTTTATATGAACAATATCTTTTAAAATGTTTTTAAAAAGTATCAGATGACCCTGTTCAAAACTTTTATAACATACTCTGGTTGGCAACTTTTAAAAATTAGTTCCACTATTGATCTGTTATAGAAAAACAGTTTAGAGTTTCTGCAATGTCAATCTACTGAGCAAAAACAGAACTAGATTCTTACCAACTCATGATAAAAGGATATTGGACCAGCTAACTCCTAAAAAATTAAAAGCAAATTATTTATGTATATTTAGTATTCAAAATATATAAGAATACACCCTAGTTCCATATACAGTGGTACTTGACTGCTTCAAAACTCAGCAAATGTGATACTCAATGCATTTTGATGAGAAAATATTGTCCCGGTACTCGTAGTTTCTACATGCTGCAAAAAGAAGACGGGGACAGCCACAAAGAGCAGACAACAAGTTATTCATACTGGGAAGGTTGTTGCAAAATGAAGAAGGGGATGGCCAAAACAAAGGGTCATGTGATAAGTCACCTAGTTTGCTTGGCACTTGTATGTTTTAGTACCCGTCGTAGCTCTCAGAACCAATTAACATTGGGTTCTGCGGTACCACTGTACTTGGTATGTACCTATGCTGAATATTGACAGAAACAACAGTATAGTTTTACCCCAAACGTGATGTGGTGCTAACATTTCTCTTTTTTTCCTTTCCTTCCCCAGGGTATAATTAATAAAGTGGCACCTAGCCATATTGGCTGTCTGGTTCATGAATGTTTCAATGCTTCTATACCCAAACCAGATCACATATCAACAGAAGATTGGAAAAACTATGGTTTTCAAATAGGTAATAGGCTGGTATTTAAGGTGCTGCATTTTGATTCAGACGCCGCTGGAGTTTTCTGCATCCGAGGAAAACTGTGTAAAAACAGGTAATACATATTTTTTACAGAATAGAGTGGCTTGATTTATAGACTGTAAGGCTTGAGATTGTATAGCATATCACTAAAATCTTAAGATCTCACTTATTTCTCAAACGTTTAATGGAAAAGTATGTGAGAGCTCTCAAATTTGAAAAATAAATGTGGAAAAAAATACTATCAATAATAATAATGGTTTGTGTTCCAAAATGTCTGTTTCTGCTAGCACTTCTGTCTTCCATTTAAAGGATTTGTCAGGGTAACCCAATTAAAAGATAAATGTAAAAATACTATTAACTGAAACCAGTCAAGTATGAATCAATTTGAATAAACTGTATAGTGTTTTGCTTCTATATAACTGCGGGTATTTACTAGTCTTGTAAAAGTTGTTTTCTCAGTTATTTTTTTATTTTTAGTCTTGGAGAAGAGATGCTGAAGGAAAAGTGCAAGAAAAAATATGAAAAACATTGTGATGTACATAATGGCTCAGAGGAGATGGAAGTTGATATATCAAGTGTTGGGATAGAAGACAGAGAAATGCATAATGGTGATGATGAAGATGATAATGATATATATGATAAGCCCGAAAGAGAGAATGGGCAAGACGGAGCAGAGGTGGGAATGCATGCCAGTGACTCAAGTGGTTACCATAGTGATCATGGTAAATCTAAGAAAAAGAAAAGAAAACTTTTTGAGGAGGAAAATGGACTCCCTGGTTTGTCAAAATCTAAAGCTAAAAAGAAGAGAAAAGAGTGAGAAAGTGAATAATACCAGTATGCCTTACCTGTGTTTGGAACTTTTCCATCAGTAATATTTTGACATTTTTATTGCATTTTAGCATCTCTAATTGATGTCTGAAAATTCCATTGTAGATGCTGGACTTCAATAATGTCTAAAAATAATAAATAACATGAGAAAAGACATTTATGTTTTTGTCTAGCCTTTAACTAGCAATTGTTAGTGCTTTTAAAGGTTTAGGGGAAAAAAGTACAAACCCTAAATTAAGTTCTCCCTCTGAGCTATATATTTAGTTTTAAGAATCTGTTTCCAGAGTAATATTAAAAGATCTATCTGAAAAATTACTATTTGAGAACGTATTTGTAATCTGTGTTAAGATCTCAGTATCTTTCAAGGCTTCTTTTATGCCAACATGGTGAAGGAGAAATTGATCTCTTAATTAAAGAATTATATACATTAGGAGTGAGAATTGGGGTTTCTAATTTGGTGCTTTAAACTTCAGCATATCTGTGGGCATTTGGATACCACTAGGTTCTCTCATCACCTTATGAATAAATAAGCAACTAAATTGGCACATTGGAAACAAAGTTCCAGATCCAAGTATCATCTTTATCTACAAGGATGGTTTGGGGCTCAATAGATCCATAACTTTATTTTAAAATAAAAAGAGTGGAAGGCTGTATCATGGGCCTTGTTTAAAAGTTTCCATTACTACAAGAAAATGACAAATGTTCATACAATAGGAAGGGTCCTTGAATGGTTATACTATTAAAAGGACGCAACTTAGAACCTTGTTAAATCGAGATTTTGTAGATAGTTACGTTCTTTGATAGTCATGCCATTTCAGTTGCTATTTTATGAAAATCCTCACAACTTCTCAATTTTCTAATATGGCCACCAGTTTGAAAAGAAATAATAATAGTCTTTGAAAAGTATTCTGTTATTATGAATACTTTTGAAAAGTATTCGTAACAGAAATTTCCATCTGGTTTCTAGTGAAAGATTGAAGGAATTGAGTTTCTGGTTCTGAGGAAAGATAATTGATGGCAATAACATAATTTGTAATGGTTTGATAAATTACCAGATAGATAAAGGTATACATTTCTTAAATTCTTGAAGACAGGACTCTAATTAATGGGTTTAAAAAACAAAATATATTTAACTTAAATGTTGGGTAAATCTTTCCTGCCAAGTGTTTTGGAAGACAGTGGACATCCCTTCATTAAATGTTTAAAAAAGAGTATATAGCTATTTAGGAGTTCTTGCACCATGGACCTAAAATACTATGACACATAGGAATATTTGTACTGTGGATATTGTGCTTTTGAATCATTTTAATACAAAAATGAAAAAAGAATTCACTTCTTTTAGGTGACTTCTAGGACAGGGCTTTTTAACCAGTGGTATGGGTACCACCTGTGGTACATTGGCACCTGGCAGGTAGTACACGACCATCCTAGAAAAGTGGTAGGGAAGGGGAATGAGCTGAACCAATGGCAGCACCGCACAGGCCTGAGCAAGAGATGGCTGGAGCTGCAGGGCTGTCAGGGCTCAGTGAAAGCACCAGGATCAGCGCTTCTTTAGGGCTGTCGGCTCAGAGGAAGCGCCAAGATCAGCACCAGGCTCCAGCTGGAGTTTGACGCTGATCCTGGCGCTTCTGAGCCCAGAAGAAGTGCCGATCAGCTGGAATGTTGCAGCATCTCCAGGGTCTTGTGATTTACATTCAGATGCTTGGCAACTGATTCATATTTATGACGGTCACAGTGTCCCAGGGTCATGTGAAGTGACCAAAACCTGCTGCAACCACCCAGCAGTTGGGGGGAATAAAAACCAAACACCCCCCACCCCACCCCCACTGCCAATCCTCAACAGAAATGCTCAAAATAATGAAAACTTTGGACAGGAGGAAGAGCGCCGCTAAGCAGGGGTCTTGCTTGGCTGTGGCTTGGGGGGGCACTTTTTTCAGTCCCATTGTAACTTCGAATAGTCATGAAGTGAATTGTAAGTCGAGGACTACCTGTACTTCATAAGTTTTTTTCCTTTTATTTTTTAATATTTTTTAGTCATCAAGTTTTTGACACCTTGCTAGGTGACTGGTGGTACTCGGATGTTGCCATATGCCCTTCGCCCAGTGCGCTCCCACAGGGAGGGTCTGCTCAGGGTCCCGCCGGTAAGAGATTGCCGGCGGGTGACACCCAGGGATAGGGCCTTCTCAGTGGGGGCGCCTGCCCTCTGGAACCAGCTGCCGGTGGAGCTGAGGACTGCTCCCGACCTCCGATCATTTCGCCGGGGCCTGAAGACCTGGCTCTTTGAGCTCTCGGGCCCAGGCTGAGGAGACATTCATTTTAATTGGGGTTTTAATTAGTTCAGGGTTGATTTAATTTTTTTTAAATTGGGTTTTAACTTTTGTATGGTTGATTTTAATTCCCTGTAAACCGCCCTGAGTCCTCAGGGAAAGGGCGGTATATAAATGCAATAAATAAATAAATAAATAAATATCCTAAAAGTGGTACAATGGGTGAAAAAGTTAAAAAGACCTGTTCTAGGAGACTGTATGCAACAAGTTTTGTCCTTTGAGATTCATCAGGTATACATAGCAATAGATTCAGCTGTGCAGTCCAAACCTTTACCAGGAGTTGAATTTATAGGCCATTGCACTTTGATGGTAATTATGCAGTATATCAGAATTGTGCAAGCAGTGGTTCTGAGAATGTCATGGACAGCCCAGGAAACAAGTGGATGGTAAAACAGAGTCAAAAATTACTCTATTTTGAACAAAGATTTATAATGTCTCTTAGTGTTCAATATAAATAAAAATACCAAGGAAGATATTCACTGTTTAAAGACAGGAAAATTCCCTTCCTTCCAATCTGCATGTGTCTGTGTATAAGTTAGTCAGGTTAAATTTGCATGTTAGTGTATGATGTAATGTAACATTCATAATTGGTCAGAAAGCTTAAAAAAAGGAAGAGAGTATATACCAGTCAAGCCAGCTAGGTGACTGGGCCAGTCACTTACTCTTAGACCAACTCACAACAATCCTACAACAGGATTGTTCTAGGAAAAATAGGAGGAAAGTATTTTCACTGTTTTAACTTCTTTATAAAAATAATATAGGCAGAATAAAAAAAATGTTTAAAAAGTCTAAAATAGATACTTTCTATAGGATAAATATTGAATGTTCTCTTTACACAAGAAAAAAACCTCAGCTGTATCAGACCAAAAACTATTTTAGTCTGTTACTTCACATTGTCAACACAGGGTGCTCACAAGCATGAGTTAGAGGCTTGATTTGGGATTTGTGCATTACAATACTAAATATGGAATGTAGACATTTTCCTGCCAAAGGAATGCTGTTGGCCGCCATCTAAAACGGCCCAGAGTTTATATTTTTATTGTTACCATGGGTTTAAAACTTCAGAATGAGCAGAATCCAATCAGTTGGAAGTAAAGCTCTGTGAAAACACTTGAATGAACTATATATCATCTTCACCATAACTGTGAGATTATAGTCCATTGTGGAAAAAAAGAAAGTATGATTTCTCAGTTCCACGTAATATTGATGACAGAAACATTGTAACTCAACTGAGGGTTGGTGTTAATGTGAAATAAATGGCTTTTAAATTAATGAAGATGCTTTCCACAATGTAAGGGGGATTTGTGATTAAAGGGGAAAAATACCTGGCAATCTCAGTGGAAAAGTATAGAATTCCAACTTTTACCTTCCTTACTATATAATTGCGGGGGGGGATGTGCTTTCTTTGTTCAATGGTCTGCAGTACTGCTGACTGCACATTACATTGAATCCCAAGTGGAAAGTCCTCCAAGACCATTTTTTCCCCTCCAGATCAGGAAGGGTGGACAGCCAGATAACCTTTTTCTTTTTTATACAATATCTTCCAAATCCATCCATCCTCACAAATAACTTGGAACACAAATCCAGAAGAGACACATACAAGGAACTATTATCTCTGTAAATTATCTGAATTTTACAGGTTGAAAACAACTCCAGAGATAATTAAGCAATGCTAGAATGTTACAGACAACAAATAGGAAATAATAGACTTGTCAAAGTAACTAAGCATTAGTATTTAAATGCAAGTCCAAAACATGAATAAAAGGAGAAAGAAAGTTGACAAATTTGGGAAGGATCACGTTCCAAATAGAACTGCTATATGTTCCATTATTTAATTATTTAACCCATCACTTATGTACAGGTAAGATTAAATTAAATGGGATTACTTTGGTGTATGGAAGCTTTTTCTGTAAGGATTAATATACTATCCTGTTAGAGATTAGATCAGGGGTCCCCAACCCCTGATCCCTGGACCGGTACCAGGCACGGCATGCCAGCAATGGGTCTGCACAAACAAGGAAAACCCCATCCGTGGGATGCAGGCAGCACACAAAACCATGCCCTCTCCGGTCTGTGGAAAAACTTTCTCCACAGAACTGGTCCCTGGTGCCCAAAAGGTTGGGGACCCTCTGGCCTAGATGAAAACATTATTATTTTTAAAACAATTAGGTTTCTTTAATCATCAGTTTTGATTACATTAATTTATAACACTGGTCCTCAATCTTTCTGGCTCCACAGACCAGCAGCAGTGATGGGGAGATGGTTTTATATGCGCAACCTATATCCTGCACATGGACAAATAAAGCTTTCCCCCGGTCTCCCAACAGGCCACAGACTTATGAAATAATACTATGTCATAAACAATTAAATGCTCCAGTTAACCAAATTCATATATTTTAAACATCAGAACTGAATGTTCTTGCTTTGCTGGCCATAACTAAGATGTGCATGTTTCTATTTATTACAGAAAAAGCATACAGTATATTGTTCTGCTTATCTTAATCAAGAAGTAAGTCCCAATTAGTGAAATAGACATACTTAATCTCAGTAAGCATGCATAATCTTCTAGCCTTAATTTTCTTTCAGCTATAAAATATGTTTTTAAAATTACCAAAAATATTTAATATATAAATCTCAAGAGAGAAATATAGAATGTAAATAATGTTTTATATAGGATAAGAGCAGAAAAAGAGGAACATTCTGAATTTTGGGACCATGTTCTGAGATTCTTTGAGAATTATTTTCTTTTCAATGAATGACCTATCACAAAATGACTGTTTTTCATAAGAGAAAGTTCTTTGCTGCTCCAGTTTGCTACTATCCTAGACTAGAGGGAGGAGATAGATGGGCATACTTCCAAATACTGGGAGGCAGCTACTAAACTTTGTTAAAAAATGAAAATCTAGAAATATCTGTGTGATGTAGCCATTTCAATAATTATTATTTTGTAGCAATATTTTAAAAAATCACGAGCAGCATGATGCACCTTAGTTTCCTGTTCATAGGCTTCATTGTGATATTTGAATGTTTCCCCATTCATCTCACTATTTCTATATGGTTTTAAATGCCTCTTTCAGATTCTTTATTTGATTCCTTGAACTGGAAATGCCAAAAATCTCTCTGTGGGACATTCTGATGAAGAATGGTTCCTCCCCAAGAAGTAGGCAAGCTTATTGTATTTACTTACATTTTTTCTGGCTGAAATTTATAAAATGCTTTTAGGATTTATTTTGTTTTGAAACTTTCTCAAAACATTTTTGTACAGGGGAGCCCCCTCACCAAACTATTTCTACCTATTACTCAGTATATATAAGAATATCAAACCATGTGTATTGAAATCTTCTAAAGACTATTTTATTTTGCTTTTTTATAATACCACAGGGTGGAGTATTGTTTTATATATTGATAATAGATCCTATGCTTACATAATAAAAATATTTCTCAAAATTTCAACTTGATCTAAACAAAGTGCAAGTCTTCTCTTAATTTTGAACAGTTAATCTTTTTCATATATTTGGTCCTCATTCTTTTTTTTTATTTACCCAAACTATGCATATGCTTCTGTACTCTTCACTGACTTTTATAATCAGTTCTCATGTATTAACCTCTATTCATTCTGGATCCTATCTCTTCTTTTTATCACATACTTAGTTCTTAAACATCCAATTTTCCTGTATTTTACTTAGTGTTTATGTTTCTCTGAACATATCAACTCTTATCTCCGTACAGCAAAACTGGCAGTAATATGCTCTTGCACACTGCCAATTTAGATTATTTTAACAAATTCCTTACAACATCCATTCATATCTTTTTTTCTAGCTTCTTCTATCCATTCTCTTAATTTTAGTAATCATTATACCAAAGTATCATAGTTCTGCTTGCTCTATTTTTTGCCATGTATTTATTTATAACCTGCCACTGTTCACCCCACTTTCCTTGTCATTCTTGCTTTTGGATATATTGATTTTCAGATACATAATATATCATTGCATACAATCCAACATTTGGGGAAAGTAATTTGCATTCTCTAGTAATAACATAGAATCATTGCCATACAAAAGTACATATACATTTGTCTCCAACTACTTGTGATATCATCACAAGCATTTCTTAGCCATCAATACATGAAACTACTAAGGGGACAAATGCATCCTTATCTCATACCTACTTAATGTTAAATGATGGGCTGAACATTATTTCATCTCAAACATGCTTGATTTCTGTCATATTGCTTTTACTGCATCTAGCAACCAACTTTCAATTGAATCATTAAAGCAAAATAATTCAAGCCAATCCACATTGTCATATGCTTTCTTTAATTCAAAAAAGTACAGTAAACTTTCTCATATTCATAGATTTCCAAATAATGTAAAAAGAAAAACTTGCCTTATCCTTTAACTAGTATAAAGAATACTCCTTTTGCCAAAATTTAATTCATTACTACTTGGATAAAATCTTTCCAGCAGCCTTGACAAATTAATCCCACTTTAGTTTTGCTAACCTTTTCCTATTATCAGGCATTGATGTAGTATTGATACAGATTATATAAGTGGCATAGCAATTCCATGGGCAACAATTATACTTTAAAATTTGCATTAGATATCTATTTCCTTTTCTTCTTTTTCTGCTGTTCCATAGCATGCTTCTCTTCAGCATTCCATACCCATTAGCATTATTCTCACAGTTTTATGGCATTCTGCATAAAGTCTTTCCAACCTGTTCCAAGTAGTTTTATATCTATGATGTTGAGACATCAACCTATTATTTAGGTTAATTAAGTTCTTGTTCTCTCAACTTGATTGCCTTTTTTTCTGCAGGCATTTCATTACCAGTCTATATAGCGTCATCTGTTCATAGGAAAGGAACATTTGCTGATTGTTAAACAATATTTACTAGCTTGCCTTACTGGTCTTGATTGGAGTATAGTTTCTTCCTTAATTGTTGCTTGGATATAGTTTCCTCCCTGATTGTTTATTTGGATGTTGGCTGCTAGGATTGATGTTTGTTTTCTTACTTAACTTTTGGTGCTATCTTTTAAATGGTATGTGGATGGAATTTATCTCTATGTGTCTGTTGATCGCTGATTTATTGGAATGCCAAGCCTCCAAAAATTCCCTAGCATTTTATGGATTTGGCTTGGTCAAAAATGCCAACAGTTTCTTTGCTAAAATTGTGGAGAGAAATTAAGGAATTTGTATCCTGTTTTTTTTCCTGTAGCTGATATTCATCGATACGTCATAATTTTAATATGAAAGGGAGCACTTAGATCATGGCATCATGATGCATTATTCTGATGCACCTACAGAGCAAATAATATACATAACATATTACATTTAAAGGCCTGTACCTGAGATGCAGAGTTTCTTTGTGAACAATTGGAGAAGCTATCAAAGAAGAAAATGTAGATGGAAAACTCTGAAAAAACAGAATGAATTAAAATATATTTTGTGGTCTAAAAGGAGTAAAATTAAATGGACATTAACTTTATATTAGTTTATTTCCAATTTTCCATTGCAATGCAACTGTAGGTGTTGGTATCTTAAGCATCTTTTACTTAACTGCCAGTATCTCAGCACACAGATTTGGCAGCTTGTTTTTGATCAAATGCTTTCTTCTGCTCTGCTTCTTCTCATGACCTTTTGAACATGATAGGCTCTTCCTTTGCTTCCCTCCCCCACTTTGCACATCTTTTCCCTATGGAAAATCAATCATCCTGTCTAGAGTATTTTAAAATGATGCCAAGCTTTTCAAGTGCACCTTCCAGTTCTCTTATGTTGATTTATAATTTTGCATGCCACTCTATTCTCTACACTTCTCCACTGTCTGTTATTTCTTAAGAATGGCTAAGGACAAATTCTGTGTTAAATTAATTCACACTTTCAGTAGCCTTTCCTGCAGTTGTAGGAGGTTACAGTTTGCAAATTCCCTTGATACATTCCTTTAAAAAGTTCCATATGATTCTCTTAGCTTAACACATTTTTTAAACTATTGCTGCCTCCTTCAGTTGACTTTTACAAGTTGGGAGATTGATGGCAGCTACATTTGATTAATGACTTCCCCAAATATTTAAACAAACATTAAGATGTATAAGACGAAGAAAAATCAACTACAAACATTTTTTTCTGAGAGAACTTGTACATATATGAATGTGCATATATACCTTCCATTTGTTTTCCAGAGCTTAATAATATGTACTAGAATACATCATTAAGATCTGGAAAATATAGAATGGGGTGTAATTCCGGGGGGGGGGGATTTGGGGCCTGATCCCTTAGGTGGTCATTTTTCTGCAGAATCTTGCCAAATTAATTATTAGTCCCATGATTATTAAAATGCCAAAGGAGAAATGGTTTCCTATAGTAAATAAAAGATGTCAGAATGGGATATCATTTTGCAGCAGGTGGGAATTGGCACCTGTAAATTTCTGCATTTACAAGTAGAAAAGAGTCTCATATGGGAGCTGGAAGTTACAGTTTTCTTTTAAAATGATCGTGATAGCAAATTTTGAAACTTGATTGAAATCATGGATTTTTACATCTCATCCTTCCTTTAATATACAGAGGGTGACATTAATTTTTGATATTACAGTATAAAATCTAAAATAGGTTGTCTCTAGAATAATTCCTGAGGTAACCTTAGGGTAACCAATGGAATGTTGAATTATAGGATATATAAACCTCATTATCCCAAAGGCATTCTTGAAAATGAAGATGAAGCTACAGACTGGCATTACGTCACATTTTGGCTTCTTGCCTGTGTGTTCGTGTGCCTGCTTGATAGAACAAAGAACATGGTAGGATGAGGGCTTTCATTATTACTAAATTATCATGTTCTAAGCAAATATGAATTGGAATATTTTTATTTCTTCTTGAACTAGAAAAGAATGCTGTATTCCCCTTCTTTATGTTGAAATATATTTTAAGAATTGGTATGATAATAAAATCACATGGCTGCTGTGCCAATGGCTTTTTGACATCTGAAAATGCTGATCTGAAAATAAAGTGAAAGAAACCTGAAATGCTTTGAAATGGTCCTGGCCATTACTAGTGATCATATACTCTGACATATACAGTCCTGGATGCATCTGTTTATCTGATCTAGATTGGAAAGAGACAGAAGAGAGCTAATGTTGCACTTCATAAAATTGCAGCCAGACTGATAAATCTGTGTTTATTTGTCTCAAAATGCATCCTGGTTTCTTTAACAGAGACATCTTGCATTTGTGCTGATGGCAACATTGCTCTTTTCCCCCTCCCTTCCCTAACCCTTTCGGGAGAGTTTGCTGAGAATTCTTTAACCTCAATCACTCACCCACCACTCCTAATTCCTGAAAACTTGCAACTGGCTTGGTTTGAAGTCTGTCCTGGTGATTTCAGTACAGCTTTTGCTTTGGTGGCGAATTATGATCTTGGGAATGATTGATACTGTGTGGGAGTTGATGACATAAATCTGCTAAAGTGTGCCTGATGTACAGCTTCCCAGATTTCAGCTTTGGAGCCATGTTGCTGTTCTTAACATAGTGACATTGAACAGATTGTAGCAAATAAAAAAGGGAGAAAAAAAATTCCCAAGTCTTAAAGAACCCATCTCTGTGCACTGGGTACAAATAAAGTTTATTGCCTTGAAACCAGAAAAATCATAAAGTACTATTAAATGATTTGTGATCAGGATGGTTGGAAAAGATGAATTAAAAATAAGTAAGACTATTTTCTTAATGGATACAAAAAAAAAACTAAACAAAAAAATAAATAAGTCCCAGGAAATCAGACATAGATAAAAGAAATTAAATATTTTCAGTTTTTTGTGGTAAGGTATCAATCAATGTTGCACTCTTGCCCTTGCCTGATCCATTTCATTTTTAATCTCAAATGAATTTAAGATTGATTCCTAAATTTGGGAAGAAGCCGACCGCTCTGCATTTATATGCAGAGGACCAGCACTGAGTCAAATATTGCAGACAGCATTTATAAATAATCTAAATTATTTATGAACACGTTTGGATAAAGTGTATTATATTAATAAATTGAATTGGATTGCATCAGAAAGTAGCATAATATACTATAGAACATTACTGTTCTATAATATGGTTGCATCCTTATTCACACAGGCAATCAAAATGTATGTAAATTTTTGATTGCTTTAATCTTGCAACACTGCCAATATATTGAAAATTAAAATATATTGAAAATTAAAAGTTATGTATATAAAATTATTCTATTCTATTATTCTATAATGTATATTACAATATCAAATCATACAATTATATTAATACAACTATTAATACACATATATTATATTAAAGTACGGTATTACATAAAATAAAATAATAAAATTATAAATAAAGTCAGGAGACTAGCCATAACTCTTAAACAACTATATTTTGTTATATATTTTGGGTGATTACAAATATTATTTAGGTTAAATCATATGGGTGTAAAAGCTTTAAAATGGGAGTTAGTTTATTGGCTAGTCATAACTATGCTGAAATCTGCTCAAAATAGCAGAAAACAGCATTGTTAATTCAGAACTTGAGGAAAAAAATATTGGCTAAATCACTGTCATGTGCCCAAGAATTACCATATTAAAAAAAGTTCTAGTTAAGTTTTAATTTTCTACTCAGTTAATATGGCAGGAAGTGGATATAGGTTGAGTGTCCAGTAAAGCAGTAAATAAAGTATTTGGAGGCCCCCAATCACATTTTATATGCAGTCTTCCTTTGCATTTCAAGAGACTGTCTAAACTTTGTTCAAATGTGCAACATTTTTTTCCAGAACTGAGCTCATTAACACATCAATATACCCGTATCTATCATCCAAGAAAAAAAATTGAAATTAGTTCATATTTCAGAGAATATGCTAACCCTGCATTTCCCTTCAATTTTCAAGAATTCAAATAGTAAAAATGCAGCTCAAGGTTGGACAGATGTGAGTAAGTGTTTGGAGGTTTTTTTTGCATGCCCAGAGTTGTTTTGGAGTTGAGCAGGGCCTAAATATAATAATGAAATGAATAAAGTATATAAGTAAGCCTGGATACATGTTGCTAAGGGAATATTTGTGTGTGTGTGTGTGTGTGTGTGTGTGTGTGTTGGGTGGTGTTCATTTTCATAAGAAATAATATCTAGGGTTTAGATCTGATTGAAAGAGACCAAAGTAAAAGAAAAATGATGATGATGATGATGATAATAATAATAATAATAATAATAATAATAATAATGAAGAAGAAGAAGAAGAAGAAGAAGAAGAAGAAGAAGAAGAAGAAGAAGAAGAAGAAGAAGAAGAAGAAGAAGAAGAAGAAGAAGTAGTAGTTGGAAGGGACCTTGGAGGTCATCTAGTCCAACCCCCTGCTAATGCAGGAAACCCTATACCATTTCAGACAAATGGCTGGCCAGTCTCTTCTTAAAAACTTCCAGTGTTGGAGCATTCACCACTTCTGGAGGCAGGTTGTTCCACTGGTTAGTTGTTCTAACTGTCAGGAAGTTTCTCCTTAGTTCTAGGTTGCTTCTCTCCTTGACTAGTTTCCATCCATTGCTTCTTGTCCTGCTTTCAGGTGCTTTGGAGAATAACTTGTATAAGCACAGCATTATTAAGGCATTAGAATAGGTTTCTAGGTAGTTTACCTATTACTGTTTTAAAACAATATATCATTTTGAAAATATGTACATTTAATGTGTGTTTCCTAGCTTATTAAAGTAAATGCTGTCATTTCTCCACCAATCATGGACATTTGGGCAAAATGGTGCCATTTAATGAAAGCTTTTGTATTAACAGTAAATATCAGGAATTATTAAATAAGATTTTTTCCTTTAATTTATGCACAGGACTTAACTTTAATTGGAAATTATATTTAGTCATCGCTTTGAGATAGTTTTCTCAAATAATTTACTGTTAGCATAACAATCTGACTGTTCTTGCTGGATCCTAAAAATCTTATGAAGTAATACTAATATTCACAGCATTTCTGACATTTATCCTAATATTTCTGCCAACAAAATGCATACAAAAGTGTAGGCAGGAACTTTACAGCTATATTTCTAAATGAACACTTACCAAATATACATAGAAACAAAGAATAATTCAGTTATCCCACTTTTTTTACAACCATGTTCTATCAGAATTGATATCAAGAGGCTTTTCCAAATAATGGGCTGTAAATTCAGCATACAAAAAAAAGTAAGCGTGGAAAAGAAAAATAGGCACTTTATAATATCCCCAAAGTTTGAGATGTTCAAACCTGTAAATATTAAAACAAATTTTTCCTTCTGAAGAACAGATCAAATGTTGCTATTAATAAATAATTTAATGAGTAATCCAATTTATTCCACTGGATTATTTTTGTTTCATTTGGTACTATTTAAGGCTAAAATAAGAATTGGTAAAAATGTGCATTTCATTTTAGATAGATATGAGTAGATATTTGGCTACGCTTCTCTAGTGTGTTGCAAAGAAATCCATCTCTTTTTTAAGCTAGAAAGAGCATCAAATAACATGTAGAAAGACCTTGTTTCTGAAGTTTGTTTAATCCAAAATCCTCAATAAGCATTTATTTAATCTTGGATAGTTGGGACTAAGGGCCAAGCAAGGAAATGGTCCTATCATTGTATCCATTGTACTTTTATGAGTACAGCAGATGTACTTCTTCAATATTCTGGGTAATTCAAGAAGTCGGACTACAACACTGTTTTTCAAACCTGGCAACTTTAACATGTGTGGACTGCAACTCAAAATTCCCCAGCCAACGTGCTAGCTGGGGAATTCTGGGAGTTGAAGTTCACACATCTTAAAGTTGCCAACATTGAAAAACACTGGCTAGAATTTCCAAGTCTCCTGTTATTGTTCCAACAGTGTAGAGTTTCCATTACCATTTGTATGCTAATCTTTCCTAACATAATATTGCATCTTTTAGAATTAAATAGGAATGCTGAGGGTCTCAAATTTCTGATGAGTAAAAGATAGAAGTTATAGCTCTTTAGCTGGCAAATTTCCAGCACAAATTTCAGAATGATTTCTCAACATTATTGCAGTATCTACTTTAAAAAAGTTATTAATAATATTCTTAAAAGGATCCCTTTTACTCTGTGAACATACAGCTTATTACAGAGTTAGATCCAAGTTAGGGATTCTTCTTTGGTTTCAATAAAAGATTTGTGCTTAAGTTTAATTGAAATTTTTCTATTCATTAATTAAGATTTCTATCTTAAATCACTGTTGGCTCGTGCAGCAGTAAAACCCAATAGCTTAAAATATAACCAAAAATGACAAAACAATAAAACAGAAACAAAATAAGCATCCCATTGGGGAATGTTCCACCGCCAGATCCAACATTTCATGCTATCTATTCTTTACTATCATAGTGATTTGCTAAAAACAGGTCTTGATGGCGTTCCAGAAAGCTAAAAGGATAGGGGCCTGCTGAATCCCATAAAGAAGGGGCAGCAATAGAAAAGGCATATTTCAGAGGTCCCACTAGGTAGTTGATCTCAGAGAAGAGATCTGGAACATCCCTATCCTATCCATTCTAATGAAGCGGGGGAGACATTCTTAGGGAGCATGGTGACTAAGTCATGAGTGCTATAAAAGGTCCAGGAAAGATGCGATTGGCACACAACATGATCTGTGCAAAAGCCTCCCTAGCTATGACTTTCACTTGCTCCTCAAGCAGGAGCCAAGAATCTTGGAGGACCCCCTAATAAAGCACCAGCTTAGTCCAGGGAATTACAATCTCATAAAGTCAGATGAGAAATCAATAGAGCCTGAGGAACCAAAACCCCAGACCACTCCATATTGCTAGCATTGAGCCAAAGTTGATTCCTCTTTCCATCCAGAAACTCATATCCTTTAAGGACCACAACAGCCGGGGATGGAGATGTATAACTGGATATCCTCAACCTAAATAATAATATCATAACCTGCTTTATTGGATGACCTCCCCCAGCAGTTTCATGTAGATGTTAAAAAAGGAGAATAGAGAGGCCTGAGCCTGAGGCATCCCATACTGCAGGGACTAGAGCTTGGCCTCCCTTCTGCCCTGCAAACTAACACCACTGGCCATGGAGAAAGGAGGAGAACCACCACAAAAGTATCTCCCACGCCTAACCGCAGAGCTGATTGAGAAGAATATCATGGTTGATGGTATTGAATAAGAGAGCCAGGAGAGTCAATTCTGTTGTACTACCCTTGTTCCGAGTCCTCCACAGATAATCAGAAAACATAACTTCTCAATGCTTTTTAAAATGGCAAGATCTAATTTGATCTTCCACTTAATGTTTTCAAGGACAAAAAGCTGGGGGGACCTTCAGAATCAAGATCAATTAAATAAATCATAATAGATGGTCTAGTCATAAGTTCAACAAATCATATTATATCTGAGCATATTTTATGGCAGAGATTTCCCTCTGATCCATATCTTTCTTTATAATGAAGACAAAGTCTTCTCTGTAGTATCGATTGTGGAACTTCTTTTCAAGCCATTTAACATGAGAATGGTGACAACTTCATTACCTTTATAGTCAGCAAATTATTAGGTTTTGGTATATTACATTGCCTTTAGTTCTTTCATATTTTATTTTTGTTGTGTTTTAAATGTTTATATTGTTGCATTCTTCCTCAACCCACATTTGTATGTATCCTATTCCCAGGATATAAATAGGACAGAAGTGTGGCCAAATAAATAAGTGAAATATGTTTCCCAAAAGTTGTAATTATTTATTCTTTGATACAATTCCTAGGAGCTTTTCCAGTTAATGAACCCGAAAGTCAGCTGAGATATTATTTAAAATGTTGATTTCTTTCTAATAATAAAATAAAATAGCACATAGAAAGAAGAAAATAACAATTAGATTTAAGAAGATAATGGAACCTTAAGCATTATTGCAATTTTAATCAATAGCAGTTTTGTTCTCATTACAAGGAAGATACATATTTTCATTCAAGGATTGCTATTTAATAGTTTGCCCCTGATTTTTTACATTTAACAGCATGAGTGGTAATGCTGTTAAATTTCTTCAAAAAGACATGATTTTGCAAAGAATCTAATTCTAGTTTTTTAATCAATATCAACTTCTGTATCTATATCATCATCTGTCTGGTATTATTGCCTACTTTAAAGGAATACAAAGAAGAAAAAGAAGCCCATTATTTTGAATCTACAAACCTGATGGCTAAAACATATGGCAGTTTCCAGGTGTCTGATCAATGCCATAGACCTAAAGATTGATGAATAGGTATACAAAAAAAAATCATCACCTTTTAAAGAAGGATAAAGTGGAAAAAAACTAATTGGCTGAAGGGAATATTATGAAATGATTCCCCCATACAACAAAAATGACAATGTGATTTATAATTAATTTGTTACTATTTTTCTATAAATGGCCAGACTTTGCAAACTGATTATATTTTATTTTTTAAAAATGGCAATTAATTCTCAGTAAGACTTCTGTAGGAACTGATTGGTAAGGATTGAAATCAATATGTTGTACAGTAACCTGTCTTAAACACATCACTACAATTTTTTTAAATAAACTTGTAATTCAAATTTATGTTTAGCAAAATGAATAGATTTAACAGCAAAATACTTTCATTTGATCCATCTCATATTTTGTGCCTGCTGATTTTATAGATGCCTGTTCTGGAATAATCCTTGCTTCTAGAAACTGGTAGTTTGAAGTTTGTATTTCAGGCTATTATTTTTTTAAAAGAATTTAGCATGGAAGGGGCTTGTGTTTATTCTGATAGTTTGTGTGACTTTTTGCCCTCACTTTTATTTGGCTGTGTTGCTTATAGCCAGTTCTGCAAAATGTCAGAGAACATAATGTCTAGCTAAACTGTTCTTCATGGCAGCCATAAAAAAAGTTTCTAACTCTTAACAGAGGTCCTCTGATACCTGCCCAGAATGCACTAGATATCATCAAAGACATTTTGAGCCAAGATATGTTCACATACATACTTGGCACTTTTTCACAACTTCCCTACCTCATCTAACAACTGCTTTGTTGTGATTTCTGGTCTCCTACATCATCAGCTATATAGTTTTGTAGTATTCCTGGAGATAAATAACTATTTATTTATTGTATTAGTATCCTGTCTCCTCTTTCTCTATATGTGCTTGACAAAAAGGTACCTGACAAAATAACAAAACAATAGCTAGATTAAAGCAATGATAACTATCCTTATCAATGTTTATAACAAAGAAGCAAAACTGCTTGTAATAAAACATCAAACGATGTGAGTAATTACACTGAAAAGATACATTCTGACTCTCTTTTCAAGAGAAAACACAGCATTGGCACTAATTAAAAATCCAACAATAGTGCATTGACACAGGAGAAGGCTCTTTCCTGCATTTCTGAAAAGCAATCTCTTGCAAATCTGGGAGGAGAAGGGCACTTCCTTAAGTAGAGAATCTCTGGGCCATTAAGAGACTTAAAATCTGTCCCTCCTCCTTGACATATTAGAGAGAAAGTGGAATGGAGTTGGCAAACAGCAAATTTTTTAGTATGGGTGAGATCTGATCAGAGTTCTTCAAAGTTATAAGTTGCTAAATACTCTTTGAAGATGGTTTTAAGTGTAGGACATTGAACTTACACTATCAAAGTGGAATAACAGCCAGAAACAACTGGCTTAAGGGATAGGTAAGTACAGCAAACTTGGCTTTATCCTCTGTTTTTGTTTTCATGAATTCAGACAACTTGAAAAAATAGTAAACAACTATGGGACTTGTAAAATAACAGAAAATGTGAGATTAGCTATTCTTGTTCA
Organism: Vipera ursinii; assembly: GCF_947247035.1. Lineage (NCBI taxonomy): Eukaryota > Metazoa > Chordata > Lepidosauria > Squamata > Viperidae > Vipera > Vipera ursinii. The sequence continues at coordinate 92,565,761 of NC_139517.1, forward strand.
TGAGAATTCCTTGTTAATATATTAGAGAATAGGTCATTCATTACAAGAAACTAGGGACAGTGCATTATGAAAAATGAGGATTAAATACGAATTTGCTAAATGTTTATGGAAAGGCATACATTTAAAAGTAGTTACTATAATAGAAATAGAAATGCAAGCTATAGCTATGTCAATATTTATTGTACAGTATGCCTGCTCAGTTAGCTCTCCCGGTATTAAACACTTCTGTGCAACATTAAAGTCATTCTTTCTCTAATTATGACCACCCACCCCACTGTAAGACAGACTTGAGCTGGAAGCCATTCAAAAATACAGAATTATTCCTTGACAAACCATCAAAGAGAAAGATAATCTTTTTAAGAATAAGTTATATATAATGTCCAAATATGACCTATGCTTTAGTGAATAAACCACCACATGCTATGTCATAAATTATGGTTAGCACAACATGCTAATCTGAATCCAAACCAAATACATTATGACTTAGCCTGATGTGAGCCAGATCAATCTTAAGATACATGACCACAAGCATGGAAGCTAGAAATTTTGCTGAGGAATCCTATACATTAATTGGACATAGGTCCCATTGAGTTCAATATGGCTTAGCTTCTAGGACGTATAGTTATTGCTGCTGCCTTAACATAATAAAACTTCCATTCTTTTCTGTTCAATGAACATTTCTGGGCAGTTCAACATTTGCTGGTATCAGTACTAGATGATATAAAATATATTTTAAGAATTCATACAGGATTTTACATGCGATTTATCAAACACAAAAACTGGGTTGCCTCATATCTATTGAGCTATCCTGTTGCTGAAAATGTTAAGACTTGCATATGCTTTAAAAATAAAGCCAGATGTACATATATCCAATTTAAGTGAACCAGTGATGAGATATGTTTTTCCATGACTGCTTCAGCTTTTCCTTATTAAAATATTTACCATATTTGTAATACAGTAGCAATTAGTGTATTTTGCGGTAAAACACAATATGATCCCTTCTTTTCAGATGTAATGGGATTTTTTTCGCCATGCATTCACTAATGCCATGGTAAAAACAATAAACCAATAAAATAGATCTATGCTTATAGAAAAGTATCAGAGAACATAGATAGATTCTTTAAGGAGATGGATAATAGATAATGTATCCAGATCACAGTATTTCTGTCTTTAATCATCTGAGGTAGATTTTTATCCAATTTATCTTTTAGCAAGATATAACCAAAAGATATATAGAATTTTTAGATGGCATGTTTCAATATTATTGCCTTGTGATCTCACTCTCTGACCATAAATGTTAGGCTACCAATTTGGGAAATGCAAAAAAGATCCCCTTCTCTTTTTGATTCCCCACTACTAGATATTTTGCTGAATTTGTTCTTTACTACTCACCCTTCACTACTCAGTGCTGAAAATATGCCAATGTGTACATCTAATAAAAATTAAAATGGCAATTGATCTAAATGTAACTGCAGAATGATTCTCGAGGCCAGAAGTGGACCTCTACCTTCTTGGTGGCTGGAGCCTTCTAGAGTGAAGTGAGCATCCTGCTAGATAGGCAAGTCTACATATAGACAAGACAAAGATTTTTCACTTTCTCAGGTCTGGAGGAGCAAGCAGGAGGTAAGAAAGAATGAAGGCAGAAGAGGGCTGTTTATTTTAAAACCTGTGCTACATTGATATAAGAGCTTATACTATAATGAGATCATCATGTCAAAATGGCAGAAAACTATTTATTCCCAGTAATTGACATCAGGAGAAGCTCTGTAAAACACACACACACACACACACACACACACACAGAGAGAGAGAGAGAGAGAGAGAGAGAGAGAGAGAGAGAGAGAGAGAGAGAGAGAGAGAGAGAGAGAGAGAGAGACTCTCAAGGTCCCATGTGGCCCCAGGGTCATAAATTGCCTATTACTTATTTAGGTAGTAGATTAAATATACAGTAATTTTAACAATACTTAGAATACACTTCTTGAAAGCAAGGGGCCCTAAAGTATTCATGACTCTGATAAGAAGATCCAGTTAAGTTGGTGTACTGTACCACTAAATTCAGAAAGTGGTTCAGCAAGTCCTGCAAAGATATCAGTTCTTCATCATAGGTTACATTTTGAGCATTAGTAGATACCTTTATTTTATTATTGATACAGGGTTGGTTACAAGCAGTGAAATAAACAATAATTCACTGACAGCAATGTATTGTAACAGTAAATATTAACAATTGTAATTGTTAATATTTAATTCCTACTTTGATAGTGATGGAATACATAGCCATAATAATCAAAATTGAGCTACATGGATCAATGATCTAGTTTAATAGTTTATATTGTTATATTCCTAAAGCTCTGAATGTGTATCTTTTTATAAATGGAATGCATTATGGGAATGATTTAACCAGGATATAATTTTCTAACAATACTTAACACATAATTTTTAAAGCTACAGTTCTAAGTGCACCTGCATTTCAGTTCAAGCATGGAACATTATATTAATACTCTCACTCTTTCTCACACATACACACATATACACTTCTTTTTTACTTGTGAGTCTTTGATTTGTTGGCTGCGTTAAAAAAATGTCATGGAATTCTGGAGTTCTTACTCCTGAATAAACATGTTAAACAGTGAGCTGTAGACTTATTTGATTTTTTAATTTTTATTTACCTTGTATTTGACATTTACACTTAACTGAACTTTGCTACTTTGCTTTTCTGCTCAAGATGAACAAAATTTTGTTTGGGATTGCAATGTACTCTCTTCTACAGCTCTGCAAAAACAACATAAAGGAGCACTTGGTAAAACCATCAGTGTCTCTCACTCAAGCATACAGCAAACATGGACTGTGACCTTAGCCCTTCTCCTTTGATTTACAGCTGCAATGGAAGGCAACTTAACAAGGTGGCAGGGAACTTCAAGAGCAGTTGAAGTCAATTTATTGTCTAAGTGTTATGGATGTTAATTAGATTAGGAATATGCTGGGGCTATTACAGTTCTTTTAGGGGAAGAGAGAGAGAGAAGAAAACTTTCTGAGACACCCTTTTTGTGGCATGAAAACACAGGAAAAGGAGAAACCCTACACCGAAGGAAATTGTAGGGTTCCTTTGGAGTCACAGAATTGTAAAAGCTCCAGTAATAATAACATTTAAGAAGGAGCCAAGAAAGTACCACACATGTTTTTAAAAATAAAAGACCCCTATTATTCTTGCATTGTTTTTGCTATAATATTGATAATCAAGAGACAACTAATGACAAAACAATTTAAAGCATATTTTCTGCATATGAGAAAATATATTTTAAAAGGGATTAGTGGGGAAGATAAAAGGTAGCAGGAAAGAAGAGTAGTATCTTAAGTGTAACAGTCTAAAATAAACCAATTACATGTGTGTGTGGGGGGAGAGCGTGGTAGAATGTGTGCACTAAAATAATTGTTCAGGAGTCATTTAACACTCATCAGCAGCTTTAAGCAATTGTTTTAAAATTTTGGAAAAATTGCTTAATTCATTAACTGAGGCTATGTAAGTGTAGCTTTAAGGCAACAGATGGTGTGAACTGATTATTTACAGAGAGCTTTTAAATTTGTTGATAGTTGCCCACATTTGCAGGTTGTATCCATCATATCCTAAAAGCAACAAGATATAAGTACTATTTAACAAAATCACTAGCAGCTTTCCATTCTCCTGACTAGAAGGATGGCAGAAGGGAGTGCTCAGTTACCAGGAAAACGGACATTTCTGCCAGATATTATCTATTTCCCCTCTTTCATTTTTCTGTATAGGATTGAGAAAGTCACTGAAGCGGATTGGACAAAGCAACACAGAGGAAATAATTTGCATGATGTAGGATGTAGTAGTGAGAAAAATAAAGTCCTGCGCTTAGGCAGAAAAACCAGATGCATAGGTACAGAATAGGCAGTACCTGGCTCAACAGTAGTAACTGTGAGAGAGATCAAGGAATCCTAGCAGACCATCACCCAAGAGACAACAGAATGCTCCACTGCCAAAAGGCTAATGCAGTGCTAGGTTACATCAACAGAGGGAAAGCATCAAAAACAAAGAAGCAGTATTACCACTCTATATTGGATTAATGGGGTCACATTTGGAACTTGATTTACAATCACAAGCCCAAAATTTAAGTGAGTTTTGCCTCATTTTACAACTTTTCTTGCCACAGTTGGTAAGTTAGTAACATAACTGTTAAGTGAATCTCCCCTGGGAGTTTGCTTGTCAGAAGGTCACAGAATGTGACCATGGGACACTGCAGCCATCATAAATACATACCAGTTGCCATGCATCTGAATTTTGACCACCTCACCATGGAGATGCTGCAAAAATTATGACAAATGGCTAAGAGAACTAGGTATATTTAGCTTAACAAAGAGAAGGTTTAGCTGAGACCAGTTTACCAATACTTGAGCTGTCACAGAGAAAAGGAAGTTGACTTATTCTCCAAAGCACCTGAGGGCAAGACAAAAAGCATTGGGTGTTCCATTCAAACTACCTCATGACTATAGAATAAATTTCCTAAATGAGGATTGGGGTCTGTCAGGTATTATTGAATCATAATTGATAGCCTCTGTCACCATCAGCAACATCAGGAAAGCTACTGGTTCCCTCTTTGCCTTAAAGCAGGGGGTCTTCAAACTTGACCCTTTTGTGACTTGTGAACTTCAACTCCCAGAATTCTTCAGCCAGCATGCCTGGATGAGGAATTCTGAGAGTTGAAATCCACAAGTCATAAAATGGGCAAGTTTGAAGACCCCTGCCTTAAAGGATGAAAAAGACTATTTCTTCTAAATGAGTTGTTGAAGGTATGAAAATGCCATTCTTTATGATAATATCTCTTGAGCTTCTTTTGGACATATCTATCTTAGAACAATATATTTCCAAGTTACATCAAGAGTCTTATATGTCTTATCTCTTATGTCTGATTCCTAGTAAAATTCATATGAAGAAGACAAAGGAGCAAGCCTCCACATAATTTCAAGAGAAGCTTAATTTGAGATGTTTCATCATATATTTCATAGGAATTGAATAGTAATGAAAAATAGCATATTTTGCACATATATTGCACAGATGTATCCCCATTACAGGGTAATATTTTCTCTGAAGTCTTATCCAAATTTCTTTTGAAGTGTACAACAGCTTTGTATCCTATCAGAGAAAAGCTTTTGGTTGCTAATTTGGCAATGAGTTTTTATAACCAAACAGAGTATTCCAGTAAGTTAGAACTGAAACTGTTTTGTCTCTTTTAATAGTAACCTGAATGCAATAAGAAAGAGGTGTTATGTATTTAAACATTTGATAATAATTTTCTATTTGGCAGCATATTTATCAGTTATCATAGGGCCAGACAGTTTATGGGACCATATTATATCCAGTGTATTTCTGCTTGACCCAGGAGTTCTAGCATAGAGGGAATGCTCCAGGGCTCTCTGCTAAACAAGGTTGTCTTGTGGGATCCAGCAGTTGTGCCTTCTCTGCGGCATCGCCTGCTGTGTGGAACAGCAATCCCACAAAAATCTGAATGGACCTGACCCTTTTAGATTTTCTGAAGAACTGGCTGTTTCCCCAGGGTAAGGGATCCAATGTTTTATGATTGGAAGATGTCATTTACCAGAAATTCTGTGGATTATCATTTTAAGTGTTGGGTTTAATATTATTTACTCTTCAGAGTCATTGCTATGAGATGGGCAGCCATGTAAATTATTTTTATACCTTATGTATTTTATAGACTGAAATGCAATAAAACATAAATCTGTTAGAGATGAGACTATTGTACTGGAAGAATTCTCCACATTTTAAATTTTGCCAAGCAGAGATTGGGGTATTTCCAGTAAATACATCTAACAAACTCATAAAAAGTTCCAAATAGCATGACTTAAAGTTGTAATGTCAAAATATAGAACCACATAGTTTGTCTTTGCAAAATTTAATGGCTCATGAACTACAAATCAAAACTGAATAGAACTGCTTCTTTTTTCCCTGGAAAAAAAATCAAGTTTCCAAAACAGAAAAGGAGGGAGGGAGGGAGGAGGACAAGGAAGGAAGGAAGGAAGGAAGGAAGGAAGGAAGGAAGGAAGGAAGGAAGGAAGGAAGGAAGGAAGGAATTTTGAAGTTCATCTTTAAGAAAGGAAAAATGTAAATAATCCATTCTGGAATCCAATGCTCAAAGATAACATCTAAAAAGAATTATTCTTAGAGTAATTAAATTAATGGGGCAGTATTTTCTATGTATTAAGCTAGGACATTGGATCTGTGTACTAAGCTAAGACTAGAATTTCCCTTCACTGATGCTGTATTTCATCAAGCCCTTGTGTTTACAAAGCAAAGGGCCTCACTTAAGCTATGTTTGCTGAAAAAGAGTGCTGTGCCGAGGAAATGTGAGTGGGTTGAACCGGGGATCCCTGTAGAGCTCACTTGGCAGGACTAGAGATCCTGGCTCTGCCTGATATTAAAAGTGAGTCATCAGTTTACCCACCCAGCAGGGCTTCTCTCTGGCTTTCTCACAGCGAGCAACTTGACAGAGATCCAGAAGTTTATTGTGTAATTAATTTTTAAAAAACTATCTTAAAGAAGCTCCTTGTTAAAAAAAAAAGCCTGCCTTCAAAGCATGGCTGCTCTCAGGAGCAACCCATTGATAAATAACCAGAAGTACAAATCCAACTTCTCATTTAAAAGGACAGTTTAGATGGCAATAGTACGCACGCTTATGAAAATGGACTGAAAGACACATCTGAACTTTCTCTTCATGATTATCAATCTGTTCCTATAAACAGGTTATAAATTTTTCAGAATTCATAATAGCTATAGGTTGGTTAGTTTTTTAAACAGAGCCAGAGGAGGTAGGGGGGTCAAAAATGTCATCATAGCTGTGGTTGAATAATCAAAGTTAATCAAACCCTCCTTTTTTCATACATGCTTCGCATGCAGGCAATTCTGATTTTAAAGCAAGATTTAGATAAGTATTTGAGACAATCATCTGGGAATGAGAGATTCTCAGTGCTGCTATCTCTGTGGAAGAAAATCCCTGGATCAAGACCATTATTCTGTGACAAATGTAAAATATATTTCAAAATAAAAGGCATTTATATTTGGAAAAGGAATACCAGAAAACGATCATTTTAATGAAATTATTTTATTATTATGCTCTTTTTTCTTTAAACTACCAGAGATACATTAAATGTAAAAAGTTATAAATATTCTTCAATTTGAGCTTGTAGGGTATGGTGACTAGAATAAGGATTTCATTACTGAACTTTTTATTTCTACCAGATTCTTAGCATATGTAGAGGAACCATTCAAAAGATTCAGAAGTCTTCAGATTTTAGCTGCATGTTAATTTTGTACATATTTTGTGACAATGTGCAGTCTATGAATCAGTTCCTGTACTTCATATTTGCTCTTAAATATTTTTAGTTCATACCTTGTGGTGATGACCTAAAATACCTGCTTATGATGATGATGATAATTTGATGGTGATGATGATAATTTATATATTCATCATTCTCTTGCTTTCCAACAATCCTGTCAAACAATTGAAATACTAATGACTTAACATATCTTCTGTGTTTTTTTAATAAATTACAGTAACTAGTTAAAAGCTCACATTACCAGCTCTTTTTTCAAAATACAGTACTGATAAAGGTTTGGGTAGCATAACTGATAAAAACAGAGGAAATCTGTATCATCTGTTTCAGTTTTATATCTATATCATCTCTATCTGTGTCTGGAGCAATTTGTCATGATTCTTCCTTATTCTTTTCTCTCATCCCAACAGAAATTTGTTAACATAATGCTCTTTTCAAAATCTCTAGCCTACTAAAGACAAAGAAGCATATATAATTATGTCTTTTGGCTTGAAGTTCTATTTGATGTTTGCTCTGTCTACGTTGAGTGATAACAATATATTAATGAATTTTTCATATTAAAATGACAGAAGATTGTTAATTATTGTCCCCTCCCCCTCATATATTAGTTTTCTGTATAGCAAGAACTAAGGTATAATCAGAAGACAATGCTAGTATAGTTTTCCATATCCTATATTCATGTTGAACACGTATCTTCAAATTTTAAGTTTCAGGTGTTGAGCCAGGCAGTCTGAAGAATTGTGTTCAACAACAAAGGATCTGAGAAAGCAATATTGGCCATCAAGCCGTATGAGCAGTTATACTTGAATATAAATAAATGGAATCACAAATGCAATTCTTATTCAGACATAACAAAATTGGCACCTGAGGGTTGATAGTATTGGTAATAGAAGGGTAGAACAAGTATATCCTGGATTCTTATATATTTTGTTCTCAAAAAAATCAGTGGGATATCTGAAGGTGCTTCAGTGTAAGTTTTTCTTTATATTATAGACAGCAAAGATATGCATTCATTTATTTGTATTTGTCTTCAGGAGTATACCTTATGCATTTCATCAACACATCATGATTTTGTCTCTTGGACTTCCTTGATTGTGGACCTTGACATGCCTGACAGTTATCACAGTTGACTTCCAATCTCACAGATTTTGCAGCTCAAAAAAAGGGCCAAGAGGCAGATGCAGGACTTTCAAATCCTAACAACATTGCTGTGCTGTAACATCCACTATTCCTGCCCTGGATTCAGCAACACTAACTAAATTGGAAGAATTGTTTCTTATATGGTGCTCATCTCCGTTTCATAGCCGAAGAGCCAGTGCTTGTCCGAGGACGTCTCCGTGGTCATGTGGCCGGCATGACTAGACGCCAAAGGCGCACGGAACGCTGTTACCTTCCCACCGTAGTGGTCCCTATTTTTCTACTTGCATTTTTATGTGGTTTCGAACTGCTAGGTGGGCAGAAGCTGGGACGAGTAACAGGCGCTCACTCTGCTACACGGCACTCGGGATTCGACCTGCCAAACTGCCGACCTTCCGATCGACAAGTTCAGCGTCCTAACCCACTGAGCCACCGTGTCCCTTCCATATATATATATATATATATATATATATATATATATATATATATATATATATATATATATATATATATATATATATATATATATATATATAACTGATTTTACAATCACTATCCCTAGTGCCTAGTGAACAGCGTGTTGTCTTGGTTCATATATTTAAAAAAACAGTAATAATTAACTGACAGTCAACAATGATTAATTTTTATAATTCCATAATTAGTGTATTAATTACCGTATTTTTCGGACCATAAGACGCACCGGACCATAAGACGCACCCAGTTTTTAGAGCAGGAAAACAAGAAAAAAATTCTTTCTCCTCTCTCTCTCCCTCTCTTTCTCTCTCTCTCTCTCTCTCTTTCTCTCCCTCCCTCTCCCATTGTCCCTTCCTTCCTTCCTTCCTTCCCTCCCTCTTTGTCCTTCCCTCTCTGCATTAGAGCAGTACCCACGGAGGCGGCCCTGCAGCCCAGCTTTCTCTTGCAGAAAGCAAGCTGAAATGGAGTGAGGGAGATTGCCAGAAATGCGAAACAGCTGATCTCGCGCTCCTGCAAACTCCCTCGCTCGGTTTCAGCTTCCCTTGCTACAAGAGAAAGCAAGCTGAAACGGAGTGAGGGAGATTGCCAGAAATGCGAATCGGCTGATCTCGCGCTCCTGCAAACTGCCTCGCTGGGTTTCAGCTTCCCTTGCTACAAGAGAAAGCAGACTGAAACGAGGCAGATTGCAGCAGCGCGAGATCAGCCAATTCGCATTCCTGGCAATCTCCCTCACTCCGTTTCAGCCTGCTTTCTCTTGTAGCAAGGGAAGCTGAAACCGAGCGAGGGAGAGTGCAGGAGCGTGAGATCGGCGTTTCTCAGCATGTGCCAATTCGTGCTCCACTTGCAGAGGTTGGGGCTGGCCATACGGATCACCTTCGGACCATAAGACGCACCCTCGTTTTCCCCCCCACTTTTGGGGGAAAAAGTGCATCTTATGGTCCGAAAAATACGGTAGTACATTTCTTTGATCTTCCCTTCTTCCAATAGTATTCTTTTGTCAACCTTAAAAACAGTATAACAATATTTTCAATGGATAAATGATTAAATATAGGCATTTTTTCTATGTTTGTACAAATAATAATAATGTCCATATATGATATTTTTTCTAATCAACTTATATTTATAAAAATCATCATGCATTCCATTTTCATAACTTATTTAAGCTTAATTTCCCCTTACTATTCAAACCATTTTTATCAGTCATAATTTTCTCAATGTTGATTATCTAAATATCCAAGCTTTCCATTTACATACACCATCCCAATATTTTCATATTTCATGTGTTATAAGTATACTATACTACTTATTTATCTTATAACATCTACATATAACATCTTTTTTGATCAGCTTATATTTCACTTATATTTATAAACGTTATTTTGTTAAGTCACTATATATCCTGTTTTCAAAAATTCTTGTTTAAGCTTAATTTCCCCTCAATATTTCGGTCATTTCTCAGTCCTAGTTCTCTTCAAATTAATTACCTTTAAATTTCAAACTTTTCATTTACATATATCATCCCAATATTTTTACATTTCATATATTGTAAAAAATACTATACTACTTATATCTTTTATCCCGCTTACTATAGAGCCCCTTTATATCCAAAATTATTTGTTCTTTTAACCATATTCGAATAGGTGTTTGCTCATGTAGTTTTCCATCTGGTAAGGTGAATCAAATCTTTTGAATTTAACTCTGGTCTTCTTCTTTTGCCAAGTAGCTTTCCAAGTTAATATATTTTGCTTGCCAGAAGGTTCCTGTATTTTTGTGGTATTGTTGGGATTAAGGAGGACAAATTGCGTAGGATATGTGCTTTTTGTCTCCCAAACTCTAATGATTCTCCTGGCAGTTCTATAGTCCATTTTGTCCTTTCTTGTCCTCAGATTTATTTTGACGTCCTGACAAAGTATGTTTTCCATTTTTATTGTTATGGCAAAATCTTGTAGATTTTTTCCTGTTTGTGTTAAGTTATAATTCTTTTCATTTGTAGCTTCTCTGTTTAAGTCATTTTCTTCTAGTTTGTGTTCTATTATTTTATTTGTTTGTTCATTCTTTATTGTCATTTTCTGAGAGTTTTTTTATTGTAAGTTTTGATTGGAGATGTGCTCATTTCTGTCATCAAAGTTGTTTTTGATCTCCTCATGGTTTGAAGCCATTGTGACTTGTATCTGTTGGAGCACTGCATACATTTCCTCCTGTAAAGTATTTATCTTGTCTTGGAATATTGCTTCTGGAGGTCTCTGATATTCCAGGCTACATCTTTCAGGAGTAGATATTAGATGTGGTTTCCTGTCATTTTTTTGATAAGTATACAATATCCATATTGTCTTCCCCCCTTCAAATAATCTTTCATCAGTGTCATAGTCTCTATGATTAGCCTTGTCAAACCAGCCAATCTCAGAATCCAAACAACCCAATCTTATATAGTTCTTATCTTTATATATGGTTTTTGTAATCCAATGTGTTTCCAATTGTCAAGGTATCAGTGAAAACAGTATTTTATGACAGTTTTTCTATTCAGGAGTCAGCAACCAGACAGAATTGCAATCCAGTATATTTAGCCACCTTGAGTACTTCCTGTAAATTTTCCCCTGAGAGATTAGCCAAGAATCAAACTTTTTCTTTTTCTGTAAACAATTCTTGGGCTTAAACAGCAGTCAGAGTATTTCTTTTTCTGCAGACACTTTTTAATCTTATGGCTGGCTCAGTATGTTTTCTTTCTTTGTTCCTAGCTGTCGTCTTGAGAGTTATTAAAGTTCAAGGGAACAGATTATTCTTTGTTTCTGGGTGTCTTGCCAATTTCTGAATCTGTCTTGTTGATGTTCTATACTGTGATTCTCCGCTAGATGTCAGTAGTTTGTTTTCCAGCTTTTCCAAACAATTCTTTTTTTATATATATAATTTCATCAGAACCCTTTAGGGTGTAAAATCTTAACAATTTTCTTAGTTTCTAGATTTATCCAGACTGTAGTATTATAAATTTCATTTCAGTATACTTCTTTCCCCCTTAAAAGTTAATTCACTGCTTCCGTCTGTGGAGGAGTGGGGCTGTAGTCCCCTCCCTTCACTTTTGGAGGATTTCTTACTTTGGGGATCTTTTCCAAGGAATCAGTTACAAAATAGAAGAAAGAAGATCGATACTATCACCAATTCCAAGCACGCTGTTCACCACTGTTCTAGTTCCTGCTCTTGGATTTCGGCTACAAGTGGCTAAACACTGGTGTACAGCTAGCCTTTCTCCAGTTGGGTTAGCAGGCTTCCCTCAGATTGAACGGATCGACCGCCGTTGTTCCGTGATCGTCAGAGCACCCCTCTTTCTTTGTCGCCTCTCCATGGTGACTTTTGTCCCATTTAGGGTCCCCTGGCAGGGCGAAACTAGCCGTGGGGTGCGGAGCTCCACAGTTACATGGCCAAGTGCTACAGTGCAAAACTAGAAGTCCCAGAAGAATTGTTTCTAACTTATACAAAGGGAAAAACCAGTCCAACCTATCAAAAACAGTACTGTAAAAAATAAATTAGAAACACAAATTAAGATAAGCAAGAAAATGTTAAGTGAGCACCTGTCCACCCTAGATGAGTTCAAATCACCAGGACCACATGGATTATAACCTAGGTCAGTGATGGTGAACATTTTAGAGACCAAACTGCAACTCAGAACACACTTATGTATCGTCAGGTGCTGGGTGGGTGTGGCTTATTGGGTGGGTGTGGCCAATTGAGTACACACACACACACACACACACACATAAGACAAATCTTATTGCATTCTTTGAACATGTGACAAAATTAGTGAACCAGAGGAATGCTGTGGATATAATTTACTTGGACTTCAGTAAGGCATTTCATTAAGTAGATCACAACCTACTACTTAATAAGATAGAAAAATGTGGGTTAGACAGCATCATCAGATGATGGATTCGTAGCTGGCTGACTGGCTGTACTCACCCTGTGGTCCTCAATGGAGCTACATCTACATGGAGGGAAGTATGCAGTGGTGTGCCTCAGGGCTTTGTTTGGGCCCAGTGTTCTTCAACATCTTCATCAAATATTTGGATGAGGGGATAAATAGGGAACACATCAAATTTGCAGATGACACCAAGCTGGCAGGAATAGCCAACACTCAAGAAGATAGGCTTAAGATACAGAAGGATCTTGACAGACCTGACAGTTGGGTGCTATCTAATAAAATGAAATTCAGCGGTGAAAAAAGTAAGGTTCTACATTTAGGCAAGAAAAACCAAATGCACAGGTATAGTATAGCTGGTACCTTGCTCAATAGTAGTAATTGTGAGAGGAATCTCAGAGTCCTAGTGGACAATCACTTAAATATGAGCCAGCAATGTGCTGCAGCTGCCAAAAAAACCAACACGTTCTAGGCCAGACATGTCAAACTTGTGATGATACACGATGTATTGGAGCTTTTTCTCCATTGCCAGCAATGAGATGAGCGCAGTTTCCTGATGACATGTCCGGCCCGCAGGCCGGCAGTTTGACACCCCTGTTCTAGTCTGTATTAACAGAGGGACAGAGTCAAGATCACGTGAAGTGTTAATACCACTTTACAGTGCCTTGGTAAGGCCACACTTGGAATACTGCATCCAGTCTTGGCCACCATGATGTAAAAAAGATGTTGAGACTAGAAAGAGTACAGAGAAGAGCAACAAAGATAATTAGGGGACTGGAGGCTAAAACATAAGGAACAGTTGCTGGAATTGGGTATGTTTAGTTTAATGAAGAGGGACGCGGTGGCTCAGTGGGTTAGGACGCTGAGCTTGTCGACCAGATGGTTGGCAGTTTGGCGGGTTGAATCCCGAGTGCCGTGTAACAGAGCCTGTTACTCGTCCCAGCTTCTGCCAACCTAGCAGTTCGTAAGCACGTAAAAATGCAGGTAGAAAAATAGGGACCACTACAGTGGGAAGGTAATAGCATTCCATGCGCCTTTGGCGTCTAGTCATGCCGGCCACATGACCATGGGGACGTCCTCGGACAAGCGCTGGCTCTTTGGCTTTGAAACGGAGATGAGCACTGGCCCCTAGAGTTGGAAATGACTAGCACGCATGTGCGGGGGAACCTTTACCTTAGTTTAATGAAGAGAAGGACTAAGAGTGACATGATAGTAGTGTTCCAATATCTCAGGGGTTGCCACAAAAGAAGAGGGAATCAAGCTATTCTCCAAAGCACCTGAGGGCAGGACAAGAAGCAACGCATAGAAACTAACCAAAGAGAGAAGCAACCTAGAACTAAATTTCCTGACAGAACAATTAATCAGTGGAACAACCTGCCTCCAGAAGCAGTTAATGCTCAAAGACTGGAAGTTTTTAAGAAGAGACTGGACAGTCATTTGTCTGAAGTGGTATAGAGTTTCTAGCCTTAGCAAGGAGTTGGACTATATGATCTCCAAGAACCCTTCCATATTATTATTATAAAACTTTTATTCATAAAACATGAATCTCAGTCAACTGAACACTCAAATTGACTGGTTCTAATGGTTGATGTATTTTGATGTATTTCTTGATGTATTTTGCAAAGTTTTTGGGCATAGTTCCCAGTGCCCTGATGACAATGGGTATCACTGTTACACATTTCATCCATAATTGCGCAGTTTTGATGGCCAGGTAGCAGTATTTCGTAATTTTTTCCAGTTCTTTTTCTTCGACTCTGGCATCTCCGTGGTACAGCGATATCAATCAACTGTACACTTCGGTTCTTTATGACTGCGATATCTGGCGTGTTGTGTTCCAAATGGTGCTCTGTCTGTATTCGGAAGTCCCACAAGATCTTCACCCTCTCATTCTTGACAACTTTTTCCACCCTATGTTCCCACGACTTTTCGGACACAGGCAAGTCGTATTTTTTACACAATGCCCAGTGGATTTTTTTAGCAACTTGGTCATGTCTAGCTTTGTAATCAGTTTGCACAATTTTGCTGCACTCACATATTAAATGTGAAACAGGTTCAACTTTGTCATTGCAAAGTCGGCAGTTTGGATTGTCAGTAGATTTTTGTATCTTCGCTTTCATGGCATTAGATTGTAGTGCTTGTTCTTGAGCAGCCAGTATTATTTATTTATTTATTTATTTAATAATATTTCTATACCGCCCTTCTCCCGAAGGACTCAGGGCAGTGAACAGGGCAAGAATAAAAATACAAACTACAAAAGTTAAAAATAGATTAAATAAATGCCCACATACTAAAATACATCCATAAAACCTAGTAAAATAAAAATAACAACCCCCCCAATCCCCTCATCAGGCCAGGCCAGCTTGTTCAAAAAAGTATGTTTTTAGCTCGCGGCGAAAGGAGCGAAGGTCGGGCGCCGTCCGGAGCTCAACCGGTAGCTGGTTCCATAGCTCCGGAGCGCCCACAGAGAAGGATCTCCCCCTGGGGGCCACCAGTCGACATTCTCTGACCGGTGGCACCCTGAGGAGGCCCTCTCTGTGGGAACGCACAGGGCGGAGGGAAGTCGATGCCGGCAGCAGGTGTTCCCTCAGGTACTCCGGACCCCTGCCATGTAGGGCTTTGAATACCATTACTAGTACCTTGAAGGTACCTTAAGCCTTCTGTTTCTTTTTTGATGGTTCCCATCTTAAGCCATGCCCATGTCAAGTTGTTATCACATTTTCCTTCAATGTTTATTATTATTAGTAGTAGTAGTATTTACTAGACAAACTGCTGTCAGTGGCAAAACAATTGAACCGTACAGAATTACTTGGGATTAATCTGGGGGGACTTGAGTTTTCATGTGGACTAGTTAAATATTAAAGATAGAGTTAAAGATTGGACTATAATTGGAGAATGCCTAGAGGCATTGTTAGAAATAAATTTGAAAATCCTAACTTTTTGTTTAATGGAAGGTACAGCAAGAAGCCTGATCAATACCAAGAGAAATGATTTGGGTTTACTGATGTGCATAGGTCTTTAAGAGGAGTTGTTTTTACATGTGTTCTCTGTCTCTTGCTTTTAGAGGAATGTCTAATTCCAGCATTTTACCATTTGAAAATAATAAATCCTATTTAAAATATTTCTGGTTTGCTTAATTAAATCTTACCAGGCATAGGCAAATAGTTTGCATTACAGTTATAGGGAATTTGTAAGAAATTCTGCAAAAACCATGAGCAGAGTATTTAAGGAACTGCAGACCAAATATAGCTGATGCTAGTTTGGAATTCTGAGAGCATGGGATAGTTACAACTTTTCTTCCATGTATTTTTCCAGTATAACTGAGTTTTCATCTCACTTTTTCTTTTCCAGCAGTTCTATAATCCTAAATCATTGATTATATACATATATAATGTTCGTATTAACCTGATATCATTCTTTACTAAAATAAACTGATTTCTGATGCACTTTTGATGTACAGTCCCTTCATTTTTACTTTAAAATCAGTTACCATTATTATGCTTATCTACTCAAGCAATTCCTATTTAATTGGAAAGATTTATTCCTAGGCAACTAAACAAATCAATGCAATCTCTGCATGAACATGCATTGGTTTATGGGTGTAAATTAACTTAAAATTACTGTTGGATATTGGCTTCCAGTAATAGAAATTTCAAAGAAATTAAAATATGTTAAAGAAATGTAACAATGTCCCTGTTCATTTCAGTGGCAAAAGTCTATAGGAAATCTGTCCTGCACAAGCTATGATTGTAGCTTGTTACTCTCTTAACTTGAATAAAACTTGTATGAATCTGTTTTAGAAGACATGAACAGATTACAAGTCAAGTACCTCTTGACTCTTGAAGTGTGCTGTGAAATATAATCACTTTAAACTGATTTGTCTTTCTGCACTCTGTTCCTAACAGCAACCATTCCAAACTTAGATATCCTATTAACCTTGCAGCATATATCAAATGATACTTGCAGATTCTAATGCTCAACATATTCCCAACTTCATTACTTGCAGAACTGAAAACAATTGATTTCATTTTCTTGTCAATATTTCAAGAAACCTGGATTCTTAATTTATTTTGGAATGGATTACAATTCAGATTAAAAAAATAAATCTATTTTCTAAGGCTTAGGAATGTAATTGAGATAGTATAATGCAGCAACAGCAAAGGAGCATCTTTGACACGATAATGTCCTATTCTTGAGTTTAGATTAAGTGTACATTCAAATGCAGAATCTACAGGTTTCCACAACATTATCTTCCAATACTTATCCAGGCAGATTTGCCAATGACCACCAAACTACTGGTCCCCTTTGTCTCCACTATTAGCAGCCCTTCCTATCTCTCCTAATAAGTAGGGAGCCCTTGTTTTCACCCTCATCACTTCCACTTTGATTTCATTCTACCCCCTCCATATCAATTTTCTGCATTTTCATATAATCATGTATTTACATGTTACAAACATATGCAAATGCTTTTTTAATTGCCAGGTTATAACCATATAACCATGAGGATACCAAACTAATAAATGCATGGTGTCACAATTCACAAAATGCTTAAATATTTGCCTTCCACATATCCATATAATGCCTTTTCTTTGTTTTTGTCAGTAATACCTATATGTGCCTTGTTGAATAACTTTGAAATTCTGATTTTCATTATTAATGCCACTTGATAAAGACTCTTAATTTTTTGTAATCAGATTATCCTGTTTTATCATGCTGTCCAGCTCCACTCTCAGCACAGTCCTAAAGTATTCTCCTTATTTGAATCATATACTATAAATGATCTGAATCCTGATATCAATTGCTCTGGTTCCTTCTTCTTTTCTGGGTAGTCTAAGGCAGATTTGTTTGGTTTCCAAGATTATTCCATGACAAGTTCATATGATATTTATCTAGCATCGTGTTTGCACTAAATCCATTTTTAGTATTACAGTATTTTCCTGAAAGTTAGACCCAGCCCAATAGTAAGCCCCTAGTTTGATTTTTGGGGGTGGGCCTAATGTAAGCCCTACTCCAAAACTAAGCCCTAGTTTTGAGGTGAGGCACACCCCTAAAAATCAAGCTAGGGCAGGGGTGGAGGGGGTGAAGCTGCCCCATGTGCCCCATACCTGCTTACCTTACTGGAAGGACCACCACAGCCAGGCCTCCCACACCCCAACACTTATTGTACTTATTGCACACAAAGCCTAGTTACACATGATTGCAGTCATTTACAGACAAATTGTAAGTTGTCTTCAACTAAATACAGCCATTGGCCACCTTCTAATTGACTTTTATTCCAAATTGTAGTGGTTTCCATTTCTACATAAATTAATTGTATAAGAATAACATTTGACTATATTTCTATACAAGACAGGTATTCAGAGATGGCCACTTATTTTATGTATCAATCAAGTTCATTAATCCAAAGTGGAAGATTAGAGGTTGCCTTGGGTATAATGTTATTTTAGATATCCATGACCCATCCATGATCAAGTGAAGATGTTTATACTCTTTTTTTAACTTGGGATGCTCTGTTTTTCTTCTATTTCCTTTTATCTTGTTTCAGTTTCATTTTCCAAGTCCAACATTTAATTAGCATAGGAGCGTTCACATCTTATAGAAATTTGGACCTATGATGTCTATGATGCTCTTTCTACTCTTTATTTGGTAGCCTATGGAAACATAAATGACCTTCAGGTATCTGAAAATTTAATAATATTGTTGAAGTGTTTGGGAGGAAGACAATGAGGAAGGCCCAGAGGTATATATTAACCTAGAAGTTGGTGGGGGGAAAGATTCCAGCAGAAGATAACCACAAATCTTCTCTGTAAAGTAGACAAGAAAACTATCTCTGTGTAATTACCAGGAGTTTTTCCCTTTATCTTTTAATTTCCCAAAATCTTTTTTTTTCTACTTGTTTTTATTAGGCACTAGTGTATCTATCCATGCACTCTATTCCCCCATTCAGTTTTACAACCAAATGGCTATTATCTTTTATAATCTGTGTTTCTTATATACTATGTAATATACAGAGTAATTTTAAAAATATATTGTTTGAGTCTATATTTATAAAGCATTTCCTTGGAAGACACACATGAGAGGACAGTTTGGCTATGGACCCTCACATCGGGAGTTAGTTGTAAGAAGCAGTCATCAAGCTGGTTATTCTGACTCCGATTGTTGTTTAATGATGTATCCCCTTGCTGAGACACATGTGCTTGGCCTGTATAAGTGGATACTATCACTGCTGACAGCATTTGCCAGATAGCAGAACTCATGAAATTACCTTTTTATCATCCACAAGGACCTTTATTTGCATGCAGAGAAAATTACAGCAGACGAGATGTAGTAGATGATGAAATGGATAGTATTTCAAGGTCAAAGACAGTAATGGTCCTACCATGAGAGCAGGCCACATATAATGGTGCCAGGAAGTGATAGAACATTCAGGGTTAAGAAGAAGGAGGAAGTACGTCACAAATGGGAGGGGTTGGCTGAACAAATTAACATAAATGTTGTAGTTCCCAAACAACCACATGGTGGCAGCACAATATGCACTGCATAATACTTTATGGCTGATGTAACAGCACACTGGTCCTCTGCCATACATCAGTTAATATCTAAAAATGAAAGTGAGTAGAGAACTTGATTGGAGAAATAAACATACGATATAAATGTCATATTAGCCATGAGATAGTTGTGGACATTTTTTCCCCACTTAACTTCAGTTACTTTCCTCAGTAGTATTTGTAGCAGTAATTATTAATACTAGCTAATTGCAGCTCATTTGCAAATGTGCTTATCTAAAATTTGCCACTACATATGCAACTTCACGTCAAGCTATATGGGACATTTGTCTCCTAAGTGTTCCGGAACTTGTAACCCCATAAGATCATAGTAAACTTCATATTATAGCTATAATTAAGGCATAGGGGAAAGGAAAAAACAAGAGAAAGGAACCAATCAGGCAAATGAACTTAAATGTCACAACATATTAAGACAAAAACCAGAGCCCTTTTTCCACTTCTGAACTGGCATTTCTATTTGTTGCACAGAACAAAATAGTCACTACATTTTCTGTGTGAAAGTATAAACAGATGGATAAACCACTTTAACAGCCAATATATGTTTCCTGAAATCCATAGAAGACAATTATATTTTCCTCCTGAGTATGCAAAATAGATTATGCATTTTAACAAGCACTTGTTATACAGTACATAGACCAGAAATTTATAGATTTTCTTTAAAAAAATTTAGAAAGGAATCGGAACACATCTTTTTCTTGAGTGTTAATTTTTTTACAATCAACAAAAGATGAATTACATATATCTCTACTTTCCCCCCATCAAACTATTCCTGCATTCCCAATTCATCATACTGCAGACTGTTTGCTGTTTTGTATGGTTTAAAACCATGTTAAACATGTTAATGATATTACATGTTACTTACTTTTTATCATATGAATGTATATTTAATTTGATTATGTGCCTATTTGAACTGAATCTTAAAAATCAAATCATTCTTGTGTGAACATAAATGAAGAATAAATTATCCAATAAATAAGATTCTATTAATTATATTTTGGTATCCTTTAACTTTTTTCATTGGTAATAATTTTCTGTGAATACTAACTATATATATTGTATATGGTCATAACAAGATGAAATGCACTGAAATCAAATTGACAGGAATTAGGACTTGGAACAATAAAGATGTGACTAGTGATGATTGTCTGTACAACAGATTATGAACTGCTTGTGTGCAAGATTGAAGTCTGAAGTAAAAGAACAAAATCAACCATCATTCACACCATGAAACTGAGCATATAGCTACCATTCCCAAGGAAAAATGAAAAACTTCTGCAGCTTAGGGACAGGGAACAAGAATATATCAGGACTATTATTAAATATGAATTTGAAATTCATATAGTCTAAGACTATGACATGTAAGAAAGAAAACTGGATTTTCTTTAAATTGCCAAAGTCTAGAGAGAGAGACATCTCAGGAGGGAACTTAATGATGAATTTTAAAAGAGACAAGAAACAGTATTGCACTGACATCTGTAAATATATTCAAGATAAAAATCAACATGGAAAAACAAGAAAAAACTTCCAAAAGATCTTTGAATTCAAAAAGAGGTTTCATCCTTAGATTGCTTTGCTGAACGATACAGTTTGACCGCAAGCATCTGATACAGAAAAGATCAGAGACGGGGAAAATAATGAAATTATGTACAGTAGAGGTGTCAACATCCAAGGTACCTTGGAAAGGTATGCCCTGTTATCAAGAACCTCTAGTATTAGAAGATAAAATTAGATCAGCACACTAATGATTACAAAGTTGGAAGAATACAGGAATTTATCAAAGAGCCTTTGATAAGAGCAATTGGAGCAATTGGAGAAGTAATAGTAAAGTTTCTAGCCAAACTATAGTTAAGGACACAGTGGCCAACACATTAAAAAAGGTCAGCCTACGTGTGAATGACAACAACCAACAAAAAATAACAGCATGTACAACAATCCTCTTAATCTCATATGTCAGCAAAATAATAATTAGGTCATTCAGTGTACATTAGAACCTTACATTTAAAGAAAGATGTCAGATATTTAGAAAAGGCCAAAGTACATGAGGCATAATTGCCGATGTATGCCAGATAAGCCCAAAACTACAAAAAATAAGTCAATATCTGCTTAATTTATATACTCAACGGTGATTCATTTGATTATGTTGACAATTTTAAACTGTGGACTGTGCTTATGAAAATGGGAATCCCTGAATATTGTCTTTATGAGATATCTGTACACAGGTTAGGAAACTGCAGTCTATGTGAAATATGATATAAAACTGGCAAAGGAATGAGACAGGAATGTAATATTCTATATCTATTAAGTTTATATACATAATATATATTGAGTAAGGCTGGATTGGAAGATAAACATAGTTTTAAAATTAGCGAGAAAAACATTAGTAGCCTACATTTTGCTGAGATTACTCTGGTAGCTGAAAAGGCTGAAAGCTATAGCAATGAAAATCAAGGATTATGGGGGGGGGGGAATGGGACTACAATGGAATTATTCAGAAGTATAGGTACAGCAACCAACAGGTACAGGAACCAACCTGAAACTGACAAGATATTGAAGTGCTGGATAGCCTCTGCTTTTTGGAATTCACTGTCAACAGTAAAGGAACAGTCAAGAAATGCACCACAATCTAACATTTGATAGGCTTTATTACAGATGTTCTGATGCTGTGACACATCTACAAAGATCAGAATCATGTATTAGTTTTGTGCATGATATTTGATGAAGTAAAAGTTGGACTTTGGAGAAGCAGAATAGAGAGTATTGATGCTTTTGAATGTTGATATGGGAGAGGTCTCCATTTTGGTTGGAAATGGGGGGGTTGGTTGCCTCTGGAGCTCTGGAGCGGGTCGTGGGATTACCTATTCCCACGACGTTAGGGAATGGCAGCAGGTGTATGAACGGAGGGCCGTATCGACATTTGGGAGTGTGTCCCTGCTATCTCCAAGCGGTGAGGCGCTCCGACCCTCTGTTTTTGCCCCGAGGTTCCAGGAGCGAGGATGTGCAGCCACCTGAGCTCCGGCTGGTGTACTTGAATGCCAGGTCCGTAGTCAATAAGGCTCCTCTCATCCGGGATCTGGTTGAGGGTGAGCAGGCGGACCTGGCTTGCATCACAGAGACCTGGTTGGGCCCAGAAGGGGGTATTCCTCTGGTTGATCTTTGCCCACCAGGTTTCCGGGTGCTGCACCGGCCTCGGACTCAGGGTAGGGGCGGGGGAGTGGCGGTAGTTATGAGGGAGACCTTGTGTCAGCAGGAGGCCACCGTTCACCAGATAGTCGGGTGTGAGTCTCTCCTCCTGAGATGTGGTCCTAGGGTGCAGTTGGGCTTGCTGCTGGTGTACCTTTCGCCTAGTCGTGCAGCAGCAGCCCTGCCTGAGCTTCTCGATATCCTCTCGGGGCTGGTGATTGAGTTCCCCAAACTTATGGTTTTGGGGGACTTCAATCTACCATCCCTGGGAGGATCATCTGAGTTAGCTCGGGAGTTCATGGCTTCCATGACGGCCATGGACCTGACACAAGTAATTCATGGACCGACTCATGTAGGGGGCCACACCCTTGATTTGGTTTTTCTATCTGGACGGTGGTTAGATGATCTCGGTGGGGGTTTCCCAATTGTTATGCCCCTGTCATGGATCGATCATCATCTCCTGCGGCTGGTCTTCCGTTTTGCCACTCCCCGCCGTGGGTGTGTTGAACCAACTAGATGGTTCCGCCCCAGGCGCTTAATGGACCCTGAGAGGTTCTAGGCAACGCTGGGGTCCCCACCTGCCTCCTTTGCTCACAGCTCAGCGGATGCCTTAGTGGAAGCCTGGGAAAAGGCAACCACGGAGGCACTTGGCCGAGTTGTACCCTTGTGGCCCCTGACCTGGTGCAGATCCCAGCAGGCTCCATGGTTTTCCGCGGAGCTCCGGGAGATTAAGCGTCGGAGACAGGGCCTAGTGAGCTGTTGGAGGTCCAGCCAGTCTGAATCCGACCGATTGCGACTAAGAACCTGTATTAGGTCTTATCTCGTGGCAATAAGGGTGGCGAGGTATAATCACTTTGCTACCCTCATTGCGTCCATAGATAATCGCCCGGCCGCCCTGTTTAGGGTAACCCGCTCCCTCCTTAATCAGGAGGTGAGAGAGGAACCCTTGCAGGGTCATGCCGAGGAGTTTAGCCAACATCTGTCGGACAAAATCGCTCAGATTCGGACCGGTTTGGACTCCGACTGGGCAGAGTCTGACGATCAGGACATGGGTGGTCTTGTCAATGTTATCTGGGAGGAGTTCGATCCTGTGACTCCGGAGGAAGTGGAAAGGATTATGGGGAGGCTGAGCTCTACCACATGCTTATTGGACCCGTGTCCTTCCTGGCTGGCTTACGTGGCTCGGGAGGGGACACGAGGCTGGTTCCAGGCGGTTATATCTGCATCTTTGAGTGAGGGTAGTTTCCCCGCCTTCTTGAAGGAGGCGGTGGTGAGACCTCTCCTCAAGAAGCCTGCCTTGGACCCAGCTGTGTTAAACAACTTTCATCCAGTCTCCAACCTTCGCTTTCTTGCGAAGGTTTTTGAGAGCGTGGTGGCGCATCAGCTCCCTCTGGTTCTGGATGAAGCGGATTATCTAGACCCATACCAATTGGGTTTCAGGCCTGGGTACAGCACGGAGACGGCATTGGTCGCTCTGGTGAATGATCTCTGGAGGGCTTGGGACAGGGGATATTCCTCTGTCCTAGTCCTATTAGACCTCTCAGCGGCTTTCAATACCATCGACCATGGTATCTTGCTGCGGCGTCTCAGGGGATTGGGAGTGGGAGGCACGGTTTTACAGTGGTTCTCCTCCTATCTCTTGGGACGTTCGCAGTCGGTGTTGGCAGGGGGGCAGAGGTCGACCGCGAGGTCTCTCATTTGTGGAGTTCCTCAGGGGTCGGTCCTCTCGCCTCTCCTGTTCAACATCTACATGAAGCCGCTGGGTGAGATCATTCGTGGCTTTGGAGTTGGGTATCATCAGTACGCTGATGATACCCAACTTTTCTTTTCGACCCCAAACCACCCCAGTGATGCCCTCAACGTGATGTCCCGTTGCCTGGAGGCGGTTCGGGTCTGGATGGGGAGGAACAGACTCCAGCTCAACCCCGACAAGACTGAGTGGCTTTGCATACCTTCATCCCGGGTTTATTCGGACATTCCACCTCTAGCTATGGGGGGTGAATTATTACCCCCCGTAGATAGGGCTCGCAACTTGGGGGTCCTCCTAGATTCACGGCTCACCTTGGAAGATCATATAGGAGCCGTGACTAGGGGGGCCTTCGCACAGGTTCGCCTGGTGCGTCAGTTGCGGCCCTATCTTAGCCGGGATGATCTATGCACGGTCACTCATGCGCTCGTGTCCTCTCGTCTAGACTACTGCAACGCTCTCTACATGGGGCTGCCCTTGAGGACCACTCGGAAGCTCCAACTGGTACAGAATGCAGCCGCGAGAGTGGTGTTGGGAGTCTCCCGATACTCCCACGTTACACCTCTGCTCCGTGAGCTGCATTGGTTGCCAGTTGTCTTCCGGGTGAGATTCAAGGTACTGGTAACGGTATTCAAAGCACTCCATGGCATGGGGCCGGAGTACCTCAGGGAACATCTGCTGCCGGCATCAAGCTCCCTGCGCCCTGTGCGTTCCCACAGAGAGGGCCTCCTAAGGGTGCCACCGATCAGAGAATGTCGATTGGTGGCCCCCAGGGGGAGATCCTTCTCTGTGGGCGCTCCGGAGCTGTGGAATCAGCTACCGGTAGAGCTCCGGACGGCGCCCGATCTTCGCTCCTTTCGTCGCGATCTCAAGACATTTCTGTTTGTACAAGCCGGCCTAGCCTGAGGGGGAGTGTTGGGGTTGTTTTATCTTTATTTTTCTGGGGGTTTTTAGCGTTGTATTTATATTGTTTTTAACTAGGGCAATTGTTTAATCTTTTTTTTAATGTTTGTATTTGCTATTTTATTCTGCCCTGTGAACCGCCCTGAGTCCTCAGGGAGAAGGGCGGTATATAAATGTTATTAAATTAAATTAAATTAAATTAATGGTATCCTGCTGCGGCGTCTCAGGGGATTGGGAGTGGGAGGCACGGTTCTTCAGTGGTTTTCCTCCTATCTCCTGGGACGTTTGCAGTCGGTGTTGGCAGGGGGGCAGAGGTCGACCTTGAGGCCTCTCGTTTGTGGAGTTCCTCAGGGGTCGGTCCTCTCGCCTCTCCTGTTCAACATCTACATGAAACCGCTGGGTGAGATCATTCGGCGTTTTGGAGTTGGGTATCATCAGTATGCTGATACCCAGCTTTTTATTTCGACCCCAAACCACCCCAGTGATGCCCTCGACGTGATGTCCCGTTGCCTGGAGGCGGTTCGGGTCTGGATGGGGAGGAACAGGCTTCGACTCAACCCTGACAAGACTGAGTGGCTGTGCGTACCGGCATCTCGGGATATTCAGAATATTCCATCCCTTTCTATGGGGGGTGAGTTATTACCCGCCGTAGATAGGGCTCGCAACTTGGGAGTCCTCCTAGATTCACAGCTTTCTTTAGAAGATCGTATAGTAACTGTGACTAGGGGGGCCTTCGCCCAGGTTCGCCTGGTGCACCAGTTGCGGCCCTATCTAGACCGGGATGCATTGCATACGGTCACTCATGCGCTCGTGACCTCTCATTTAGACTACTGCAACGCTCTCTACATGGGGCTGCCCTTGAGGACCACTTGGAGGCTCCAACTGGTGCAGAATGCAGCCGCGAGAGTTGTGTTGGGAGTCTCCCGATACTCCCATGTTACACCTTTGCTCCGTGAGCTGCATTGGCTTCCAGTTGTCTTCCGGATGAGATTCAAGGTGCTGGTAATGACCTTTAAAGCCCTACATGGCATGGGTCTGGAGTACCTTAGGGAGCACCTGCTGCCGGCAACAACTTCCCTCCGCCCAGTGCGCTCCCACAGGGAGGGCCTCCTCAGGGTGCCACCGGTCAGAGAATGTCATCTGGTGGCCCCCAGGGGGAGGTCCTTCTCAGTGGGTGCGCCGGATTTGTGGAGCCGTTTACCGGTTGAATTCCGGATGGTGCCCGACCTTCGCTCCTTCCGACGGGATCTAAAGACCTACTTGTTTGAAAAAGCCGGCCTGGCCTGATGGGTTTGGGTTTTATTATTGTTTTAATGTATTTTAACTTACTGTTGTAAGTTATTGGGCACTTTGTTTAATTTTTTCTTAACTTTTCTATCTTTGTATTTTAGTATTTATTTCCCTGTTCACCGCCCTGAGTCCTTCGGGAGAAGGGCGGTATACAAATAAAATAATAATAATAATAATAATAATAATAATAATAAATAATAATAATAATAATAATAATAATAATAATAATAATAATAATAATATTATTATTATTATTATTTTATATAGTAATTTTATCAAAGATTATAATTACAATAGTAAAAGCTAATACAAACTAAAGATAAAACAATAGAAAGACTAAAAGAAGAAAAGAAAAAATGGGAAAATAAAAATAGAAAATAAAGAAAAATAAGAAAATAGTAAATAAAAAGCAATGACTACCAACTTTTATTACATATAAACAATTTCAGTAACCTATCACCTCCTCTTGAAATACAACAATTGATCTCTTCTTCCCATATCCCATTTCTTATCTATAAACAATCCACTAAACATTGTCACTTCACTCCTGGTATCAGCAAAAGTCCATTCCAAAAATAACAATTTAACTGTTGTTACTGAGAATCAGTTTAATCTACAGTAATGATTAATGTATCAGACTAAAGAGCAGGAGACATGAGTTCTAGTCCTACCTAAGCCATGAAAGCCAGCTGGGTGACGTTGGGCCAGTCCCTCTCTTTCTGCCCAATTCACTTCACAGGGTTTTTGTTGTGGGGAAAATAAGAGGAAGAATGTGTGTTGGATATGTTCTTTGCCTTCAGTTATTTGTAGAAAAAAATAATAAATTTTATTTATTTATTTATTTATTTATTTATTTATTTATTTATTTATTTATTTATTTATTTAAATTCCATTTATATCCTGCCCTTCTCCAAAGACTCAGGGCGGCTTACAAGCTTAGCAGTAGCCTTCATTCTATGTATAATGCCTGCTTATTAGGGCTTTCACACACACACCCCAAGCGGCATTATTACAAAGTCAGCTTAATTGCCCCCAACAATCTGGGTCCTCATTTTACCTACCTTGGGAGGATGGAAGGCTGAGTCAACCTTATATAGGTTTGCCACTTGCAAATTTGCGTGCGTGACCCCCCAAAGTTCAAATAAGCAATGCTTCAAACGCATTTCCTTATATTTTCTTTTCGTTTTTTTTGTGGAATAGAAATAAATAAATAAAATAAACTTTATTAACCTCGCTCAAATAAACCAAAATTGTATTCATTTTCTCATAAAACATCTTTTTAGTCCAACTTTTTTTTATGTCTTCTTTGTCCCTTTTCATGACATTCTTTAAAACTTAAAAACCTATTTTGGGAATCCTATATGGGAATATTATCCTCGTTACTCTCTTATTATTTGTATATACATTTAATTATTAAAACATCAGCTTTTGTATGTCAAGTGTAACATCATTTTCCATGTCATCCTGTCATTTGTAAAACCATTTATAAACCCATTTTCAACTGAGTTTTGATCATATGTCAGGTATGAAAAATCAGGCCTGCATGTGAAGATTTAATTAATTTGAAATGATTTATTGCTACTCACATTTAGGAATATTCTCAAGTAACAGCATCTGCTAGGAGTTAGAAGAGGGTCAAGGGAATTCAAGAGGGTGTTGGACTTAACTTGCTTGTAAGTATGTAGACATTCAAGGCTGATCCTTCTTTTAGCTTTATCCCCAAGTACTAACACTCCTTCCCCTATATCATGTTAGTTGTTCCTCTTCCATAACATTTTGTAGACAAAGGGTCACAATAAAGGCAGATGCTCTGTAGATAGTATTATTATGAACTTCTGAGTTCATTTTTTAAAAATATCCCTCAGTATGCCCAATGGTAGAATATTTTGTTTCATTCTGTAATTATGCTGAATTTATGTATTTTTGCCCTTTAATTATAATCTTTAGTTTACTGTCTAATTTTTAAAATTTTACCTTATTTTTTAAATCAAAACAAAATAATTTTCCCATGGGAATGATTTTTTATAATTCTAAATAATATATTTCTAAATTCTAATTTCAAATTTATCTGAACCCTTAGTCTATAATTTTCTAAAATCAATTTTTAATCACCCTTTTATTGTTTATTCCAAGAAAATTTTTTGTTAAGTTTGTAGTTGATACTTCTATTCACTAGGGACTAAAAGGAAAATTAGCCAGTGCTGTCAAATTTGGCAATACAAAGATTTTTTAAGAACTTAAAAGCAGTTAACAAGCAACTCCCAAAAATGATTAGAAAAAAAAGTGTGTGAATTTACTGTCTTTTCAAAGTCACTGACTGTGGTTTGAAGGAGATGGCTATTTCTTCATCTCCCAGAGCTTTGAATACACTGGAGACTACTATCTTATGGTATTCCTGTGAGAAGCAGTTGTCTGGAGTACTTGTTAGTAATCTCAAGTTGTCTCCTTGTTCAGAATGGTTTGGAATGATTTAAGAGTTCACTTGTTGGCTCTTCATTCTTCACTGTGGTTGTCAGCTCCATTTTTTGTACAGCCATCTTCAATCTGTCTTTTTTCCTTGGAAATCATGAAAAATGATGTGGAAGAAGATTTCTCAGAATACCTGGATAGTTAAGAAAACAAGCAGACCATAGAACACATCAATCCCAAATTCTATTACAAGAAACAAAATCACCCAGCTCAAATTATCACATTTTGCATCCATTCTTCAAATACATACCTATCTTGAAATTTCATAATGCTGGGAAAGATGAAAGGATAGAGAAGAAGAGCAAGCAGCCAGATAAGTAGACTCAATTTCAGTGGCAATGCATGTATCATTGCAAGACTACAGTAGAAGGATTAAGGTAGGAAGAAATTATCTGAAGAAGGTCTATTTATTTTCATTTCATTTCATTTATTATATTTGTATACCGCCCTTCTCCCGAAGGACTCAGGGCGGTGAACAGGGCACATAAAAATACAGAATACAAAAATTAAAAAAGAATTAAATAAGAGCCCGAACTAAAAACAGAATAATATTAAAAATCCCCAATAAAAACCCCAGCACATCCCCCATCAGGCCAGGCAGTCTTGCTCAAATAGGTAGGTCTTCAGACCGCGTCGGAAGGTGTGAAGGTCAGGTGCCATCCGGAGCTCAACCGGCAGCTGATTCCATAAAGCCGGGCGCCCACAGAGAAGGCCCTCCCCCTGGGGGCCACCAGCCGACATTCTCTGACCGGTGGCACCCTGAGGAGGCCCTCTCTGGGAACGCACAGGGCGGAGGGAAGTTGACGCCGGCAGCAGGTGATCCCCGAGGTACTCCGGACCCATGCCATGTAGGGCCTTAAAAACCATTACCAAAACCTTGAACCTCACCCGGAAGACAACTGGTAGCCAATGCAGCTCGCAGAGCAAAGGTGTAACATGGGAGTACCGGGAAACTCCCTAGACAACTCTCGCGGCTGCATTCTGTACCAGCTGGAGCCTCCGAGTGGTCTTCAAGGGAAGCCCCATGTAGAGAGCGTTGCAGTAGTCCAGACGAGAGGTCACGAGCGCATGAGTGACCGTACACAGGGCATCCCGGTCTAGATAAGGCTGCAACTGGCGCACCAGGCGAACCTGGGCGAAAGCCCCCCTAGTCACAGCCACTATATGTTCTCCGTAAGAGCTAACATTGGCTTAATCATTGGCATAATCAAATCCCTTAGGACCTGAAAAATATTACAAATATTATTTGCTCAATAATGTTTTTTCAGCTGTTCAAATGCAATTAGTAAAAGCATAAGAAACATAAAATTCAATGTAGGCTTGTATTAAATCACATAATGGGTGCAGATCTGTCTACATGTACAGGTCTGTCTACATGTACAAATATAAAGTTGCATATGAATAAAATCCCAATGGATGCTTTACATGACAACTGAATTTGCTACTCTGTATCAATCTCTGAAAAAGGAAAAATGTCCAAGTAACATTATTAGATTGGCATAAAATTAAATCTTTGTTTGCAAACTTGGCATGATAAAGTTATCTTCTGCAGGGTTCTGAATACATAGCTTAGAAGCCATGGATTAAGATGTGTTTTAATTCATTGAAACTTGGCTTGCCTCAGTTCTCTAGCAAGCTTTCCAGATCTGAACATGAAAGCAAGAAATATTTATTGCAATTTGTAGCTCATTTAAATGTATTGCTAGTATTTCACTCCATAAAATAATGAACATTGAAGCTGTCTTTTCTAAACTAGGCAGGCAGACTTATCTAATTTTAATGGGAAAAGGTAATACAAGTCAAGAGTTCCAGCAATGAGAGTAACTCTATGATTGCCTTAAAAGGTTTGCTTTATTCTTGGCTTTTACACTAGGATATAAGAATGTCAAAGGCCTAACATGGAACAGGAACCTATTCTAACAATATTATAATAGTATAAAGAGTAAGTTCTCTAAGAGTTATGGAATATTTGTTTCTGCTTTTTAAATTTTGTTACCAGACATTTTTGTGGCTTCCTGCCCAACAATCTATTATCTTTTTATACAACAGAACCATAATTAAAGGTTTTTTAAAAGGAAGATAAAAACTGAAGGGAAAAGAGAAAAAAAGAAATAAAAAAGATAAAAGTGCAACAAAAAAGTAAAAGAAAAATAGGAAGGAAACAATCTATTATCAAACAGGCATGTACACAGAAATAAGTACAGCACAATGTTATTACTTTTTAAAAAAAAATAGTGCTATAGGAAAGAAAATGATAAAATTGCTCTATCAAATCTAGCAAAAAGGAAACACTTTAGGGCAAGCCTATCAAACAATGCTATCTTCTTGGACCCTACATTTGTGAAGTTGTACCTTCGCAATTGTGGTGCCTGTCCTGTAGAACTGCATCTCTCCACCGCAGTTTTTCTCAACTGTGCCCATTTTAAGATGCGTGGATTTTGACTCCCAGAATTCTCCAGCAGATGTAATAGATTAAGTGCTGATATAGAAACCAGGAGACTATGAGTTCTAGTGCTGTCTTAGACATAAAAACCAATTGGGTGACTTTGGATTAGTCACTGGTGCTAAACAGCAGGCATTTCAACTTGGAGCAGCCACTTTCACTGTCAATTTGACTCCTTGGTTAAGGCTTTAACCTGAAAGAGAGATCAGCCATCATCTTGTCACTCTGCCTTGTAACAAGAAGTTATACCCTACGTCATCTCTTCCCCAGGTGATGAACAAGTGCAAAGGTTTAAGACCAGGCAGGCAATTGGGACTTTTTATTTTTTATATAGCAAAGGCCAGTTTGTCTAGAATGCTTATTATCTGATTAGTGTTCCATAATTTTGAAATCATTGCAGCTTTGATGGCTCAGAAACATACATGCTACTTCCTGAAGTATGATTTTTTTGGTAGCTAATTAAATGTTTCTTTTGCTTTTCTACCAGGAGTAAACAGGTCATCTGCAAAATGTCTTCATCAACCAGCCAACATTTCAAAAATATTTGGGTCTCTGGTCTTAGTATGTCTACAGTAGCTGAGTAGGGCAAACTTGCTGTGTGATGAATTAACATTTATCTCTGAACTGCACCAGAGAATTTGACTATAACTTTGGATCAGAAAACTCCTAGAGATCTCTGGAAGCTATAACCAATTCTAGTTTTGGTTCCATGAAAGCTGCACTGTAATTGTGCTTCCAGATGTCAGTTTTACCCAGTAATGATAACCATAAACCCATACGTTGAACAGGAAGTGTCTCATCAGAGTTAGAAATAGTATCACCGAATTCTACCATCATTCCTATAGCACATTTCTGCAGGTACAGAAACACTCAACATGAAAATTTGCACATTTTATGTTGCAGTGTGAAATTCTGACCATTTCCTATCATCCATAAATATCTTAAGATCACCCAAAAAATAAACTGTAAGCCAACAAATTAAACATTGATTGATTTGCAATAAAATATATATGCCTTTCTCATTATAATTGATTGAAATTATAAGTATCTGAGAGTATTATTTCATAGAAATCTTAACTGTTGCTAGGATGTGAATGATCAACTGAAGCTCAGTCTACTAAAAATGGTGCTACTTCTGAATCAATAAGGAAACAAACCCAAGCTGCCAAGAAAAATTGGGATGATGTAACAGTTCTCTGAAAAATTGTTAAGATTTCCCATTTGGTTATACAAAATATGCTGGAATATGTAGCACCTTTTCTGGAATAAGATTTCATAAGCTGACTTTTTTACCATCATAGACTAGCACAGCTGTCCTCCTACAATGCATATCTGTATTATTCTTTTTCTTTTTGTAACTTTCCAGTCAAATTTCTATGTGGCAGGTATCTTACTCATCTATGTCCCTCAACACTCATTTTTAGAAAGCTCAATGCCTGGGAGGAAGATAAATTTAATCATTATTCAACCCATTTTAAAAAAGTAACTCTCATCCCATCCCAATTTCCTGTGAATCTCTATATGATAAAAATTGATCTATAACTGCTGGATTGTTGTAAGGTGCCTAGTTAAAATTGTTTCTACCTTGGGAGAGCCTCTGGCCTGCCATAGCTACCTCCCTACTGGGGTATCATTTTTAAATTTTAGAATGTAATTTGCCTTGTGTTATTTTTCTCTTTGGCTGTCAAAAAGATATACCACTTTGATTATTAGATCCATTAGTTATATCAGATGCTAAAAGACTGATTTCAGAAAATATTTAGATAAATTATTTTAGAGAACGGAAAGTGGATTTTAATAGCACTTTGAAATATATATAACCAACATTTATAATAAATAAAGATTTTTCATTTCAACATTTCACTTTAAGACTATTCCTAATTTTGTTCTGGGTGTTAATTGTTGCTTTAATTTCAGAAGTACCAAATTTTTTTGCAACAAATGTCAGAGATAGCCATTGCCGTTGTTGCTCTAAGTGCTCAAAGGAACATTTGGGTTATTGATCCTTTAGAAAGGATAAGGCCATTTTCAACACCATCACTTAAATTCAGGAAAAGATAATATGCTCAGTAATCCAGAGATCACCTATAGGCTAGGAAAAATACTTGAATTAAACATTAGTGAACACATTTCTTAAGGCTCTAAGCCAAGTAAAGCAGAGTCAGTTGCTATTAAACCAAAAGGAAATAGAACTAATTAAAATGTATCAGGAATTTGAACCATTAGCCATATATATTTTAACATAGCAGTTTGAAAGAATTAGCTGTTTTGATTCCATAATGAAGTAAGAGTTTACTCTTGACACTTCACCAGCACTGCGGCAAAGGAAGATATTACAATACGAAGAGCTATAGAAATTCAAAGTGACTGATAATACTTGGGATAACTTTTTCATATGTCCTGAAGGTGTATTTTTTCATGTACTGTTTTACTTCAGGCTGAATTTTAGGTAAAAGGCAGCTTTGGATATGTAAGAATTAGATTTTATAGGCATAACCTCATTCATAGGCATAACTACAGTTAATACCAGAATAATGTTCCATTGTAATGTCATATCCCAGTATATAAGAGGCAGAGTTCACATTACAATGGAGAATTAATCACTTACTCCTTCTTGTCCTCCCTCATAAACTACACATCCATAAGCTACAAGTTGAATCTAGGCTTGTTATTATAAGTTTCCTATGTTTCCTGCTGAGGCTGAAGAGTAACTTACAAACTGCATTTTGTAATCTGCAGATCTGTTATCAGAACTGAAGGATTTCACAATTATCCAGTATGAGGCAAACTCTGCCTCTTGTGAACTTGGAGTTCTGGAAGTTCACATACATCTGAAAGTTGCCATGTTTGCAAAACAGTGTTCTAAAGTCATCTAATAAACTGTTGCAAAAAACTGATTATAACATATTTTGTATTCCGTACAATGCTTCTTTTATTTGAGTAGCAGAGATAAGCTAAATAACTATAAGTATGCAGTGGATTCATGATTAATGTTTTGATTATAAAACTACTGCCAAGGAAATAAAACTCCTAATTTAAAAGGGTAAAAACTCAGTGCTGAGATCAAGGCTCTTCTGAAGGATGGAGGCTAGAGGGCGCTCTCTTTCTTTTTTGAAGCTGATGGTATTGTAATCATCTTTGCCAAAAATACAAAACATTCAAAAGGAAGATAGTAGAATATCTTTCTGATATGATATTTCACTGCTGGAAAGTTGCCAGAATATGATCAAGCTCTTGTGTATATAACACCAGAATGGCCATATGTGAACATGTAGCACGGTCTTGCAAATCTTTCACTGAGATCTCTGTCAGTTTTCTTACGTTTGGCCAATTTGACACTTCAAAGGCCTTCATATCTGAATATTTTCCGACTCTTCCAAGTGCCTGTTTTAGAAGGATGTTTGCCAAAGCTACCTAAGAGCATATGAGCATTTGGGGTATTTTAACAAAAACTAAAATGGTTTAAATTAATAGCAGAGCAAATGAGGGACAGATTAAGTAGTTTCTCTTCAATTATGCATATGTTCACTCACAAGGGCACTTTCCCTAATTTTACACAAATGCACTGGTATTAAAACTGCATTTTAAGTTTTCTAGATATGTGTTATTGATTGATCAATTGATTACTAAATGAAATATAAGTCCAGAAGAGGAAAATAAAATAACAATGATGTTAACACACACCTTTCTAAATATACTTCATTTATTGCTTATTTTAAATTAAGCAGAGAAAGATAATAAAATAATTATTGTAACAATGGAATACATGCTAAAGTATATACACGCAAGCATAAACAATATTATTGAGACTCTTTAGATGTAAGTATCTGTGCAATAAAGCTGACGCCAGTTATGTGGTGCCTCCTTATGATCAATGTAACTGAAGATACTCATAGAACATACACTATGTACAACTAGAAGAATTTCACACACACACCCAAAAAATATTATGCGGTAATCATGTTAAATCCTATATATGAGACACCAATAAATATCTGAAAATTAAGGGAAGAGAGACTGCATATACCAATTAGGTGGCACTATGCAATGGTATGAGAAACTATCATTAAAAGCTTTGTAAATCAATGAAATGACCCTGAATCTATCCTTGAGAAGAACAATTAAATCATGCTCATGCAATCCTCAAGACTTTCATAGTAAAATAAGGACCTAATGTTTGTGAAAGAATAAAACCTGATAAAAATTATATACATTTTTTTTCTCTTAAGCGTATCCTTAGAGATCTGTGCTTCTCAAACTTTTTGTAATCACAGACCACTAATTAAAGGTTTGGAAAATGAAGGGACCAAAAATTAGACAACTATCCATGCTTTGGAGATCACAATTTTGTCCAGTTGTACTGCTAACATTTATTAACATGCACATATGCTAGAAATTGCTCCTACACATTGTCCATCATAGAATGTTGCATATCATGATTCACCAAGACGGTGTCAGTAGCTTGTCCTGCCTTTTTTCTAAGCATAGATTTATAAGCTTCTCGGGGATAGGATGACTTTTATCCATTTAGGCTTCAAGAAATACAAGTGTGAACAATGCCTTTGTTGTTTTGCTTTCTTCTCCATATCCCTAGCAACTAAACCCATTACTGTCCAAATAGAAGTCATTGCTTGCATTAGTTTTGAAGAAACAGTTTTGATTTACCAGTAAGTTTGCCAGATTTTGTTAGAAAATGCCGTAAAAGTGTTGAAAAGTTCATATTATCGCTTGACAAAATTTCTAACATAAGGCACACAGAGCAGAAATACTTGCACCAGATGACATCAAAGTGACAACACACATGCCACTATCTAACCTGTGATTATGAACTTGCCTCCTAGTGTCTGATACAAATATGTAAGTCCCAGCATTTGTATATTTCATCATTTATTCCAATTCAGTATTTTCTTTTACACATTTCTTTTTGAGTTACTTCTGAAAGATGATTGTTGCATATATTGTATTGTATGTACTGTAGTCTTACAGAATGGTAAATGCACATCACACATCAAATTTTCTAAAGTTAATAACAACATCAATAATAATAATAATAATAATAATAATAATAATAATAATAATAATAATAATAATAATAATAATATAATAATGGAAGGGACCTTGGAGGTCATCTAGTCCAGTCCCCTCCCTGCTCAGGCAGGAAACCCTATACCATTTCAGACAAATGGCTGTCCAGTCTCTTCTTAAAAACTTCTAGTGTTGGAGCATTAACCGCTTCTGGAGTTAGGTTGTTCCACTGGTTAATTGTTCTAACTGTCAGGAAGTTTCTCCTTAGTTCTAGGTTGCTTCTCTCCTGTTTTAGTTCCCATCCGTTGCTTCTTGTCCTGCCTTTGGGCGCTTTGGAGAATAGCTTGACTCCCTCTTCTTTGTGGCAGCCCCTGAGATATTGGACCACTGTTATCATGTCACCTCTAGTCCT
This sequence comes from Vipera ursinii, assembly GCF_947247035.1. NCBI lineage: Eukaryota > Metazoa > Chordata > Lepidosauria > Squamata > Viperidae > Vipera > Vipera ursinii. The sequence goes on from NC_139517.1 coordinate 92,602,679, forward strand.
TCTCTTCATTAAACTACACATACCCAATTCCAGCAGCCGTTCCCTATATGTTTTAGCCTCCAGACCTCTAATAATTTTTGTTGCTCTTCTCTGTACTCTTTCCAGAGTCTCCACATCTTTTTTACATCATGGTGACCAAAAGTGGATGCAGTATTCCAAGTGTGGCCTTACCAAGGCATTGTAAAGTGGTATTAATACTTCACATGATCTTGATTCTATCCCTCTGTTAATGTAGCCTAACACACTCTCTCTCTCCCTCTCCCCCCTCTCTCTCTCTCTCTCTCTCTCTCTCTCTCTCTCTCTCTCTCTCTCTCTCTCTCTCTCTCTCTCTCTCTCTCGGAAGAGGACTGGCAGACCAAGGGCAGGAGAGCCAGCCCAATAAGAATGTGTGTTAGCTTGTTGGAGAACTGCATGAAGTCAGCTTGCCAGGTGAGCAGAAGATCAGAGAGAGGAGGGGGAGAGAGGGTGGAGGGAGAGAAAGAGAGAGAGAACTGATGCACAGCAGCCTCTATTTCTTTTTAATTAAATTTTTCAATCAAGCTCCCTCCCCTTCACGTGCGTGTGAGTTTTGTGGCTCCCAGTGTTTTCTCTGGGAAATGGGTCCAACTGGATCTTTGAGTGTTTAAGATACCGACCCCTGACCTATACTATACCTGCACATTTGGTTTTTCTTGCCTAAATGTAGAACCTTACTTTTTTTCACCACTGAATTTCATTTTATTAGATAGTGACCAATGGACAAGTCTGTCAAGGTCCTTCTGTATCTTAAGCCTAACTTCTTGAGTGTTGGCTATTCTTGCCAGCTTGATGTCATCTGCAAATTTGATGAGTTCCCCATCTATCCTCTCATCCAAATTGTTGATGAAGATGTTGAAGAGCACTGGGCCTAGAACAGAGTCCTGGGGTACCCCACTACATACTTCCCTTCATATAGATGCAGTTCCATTGAGACCACACGCTGAGTACGCTTGGTCAGCCAGCTACAAATCCATCTGGTGGTGATGCTGTCTAACCCACATTTTTCTGTCTTATCAAGTAGTAGGTTGTGATCTACTTTATCAAATGCCTTACTGAAGTCCATGTAAACTATATCCACAGCATTCCTCTGGCCCACTAATTTTGTCATTTGGTCAAAGAATGCAATAAGATTTGTCTGGCATGATCTGTTTTTTATAAATCCATGTTGGCTTTTAGTAATAACTTTGTCTGCCTCTAGGTGTTCACTGATTTGTTGTTTGATTATCTTTTCCAGAATCTTCCCAGGTATTGAGGTCAGGCTGTTAGGTCTGTAGTTTCCTGGATCTATTTTTCCCCCTTTTTGAAGATGGGAACTACATCAGCTCTTTTCCAGTCCTCTGGTAGTTCCCCAGTGCTCCAGGATCATTGAAAAATATAGTTCAGTGGTTCTGAGATCATGTCTGCCAGTTCCTTGAGAACCTTGGGGTGTAATCCATCTGGTCCTGGTGATTTGAACTTGTCTAGGCTGCATAGGTGCTCACTTATCATTTTCTTGCCTATCTTAACTTGTGTTTCTAATCTGTTTTTCATAGGTTGCACTAGTTTTTTCCCTTTGTGTAAAGACAAATGCAAAAAAATGAGTTAAATAGTTCTGCTTTCTCCCTGTTGCTTGTTACCTTCTTGCCTCTTTCCCCCACTAATGGACCAATCATTTCATTAACTTTTTTCTTGTTTTTTATATGTTGAAAGAGGCCTTTTTTTGTTATTTTTGACTTTGGTCACAAGCCATAGTTCATTTTGAGCCTTAGCTTTCCTCACTTTATCTTTGCAGGCACGGGCTATTTGCTGATATTCTGCCTTAGTTATGTGCCCCTCTTTCCACTTCTTATACTTGTCCTTTTTATCTTTCAGTTTATCAGAGAGTTCTTTAAGCACCCATGCTGGTTTCTTTTGAGAGCTGTTATTTTTCCTCTTTGTTGATATTGTGCTAGACTGGACTTTTATTATCTCACTTTTCAAAATTTCCCAAGCTTCTTGAGTTGTTTTCCCCTTTAGGATTCTCATCCATGGAATCCTTCCCAAACTCTCTCTACGTTTATTGAAATTAGCTCTCTTAAAATCCAAGACTCTAGTTTGACTGTGTTCAATTGCTTGTGCTTCCATAATGTTGAATTCCAAAATTTCATGATCACTCCCCCCCCCAAGGTTTCTATGGATTCAACACTTTCTATCATTTCATCTCTGTTAGTGAGGATTCAATCCAATATGGCTAATCCCCTAGTTCCCTTCACTACTTTTTGGGAAACAAAGTTGTCGGCTAGGTTTGTCAGGAATTTGTTTGATCTTCCACTTGGTGCAGAGTTTGTCTCCCAGTTGATGTCAGGGTAATTAAAGTCCCCCATTACTGTGCACATTGTCATGTGCTTCCTACATACCTTAGTTAGCTGACCAGCAAAAAGTTCATCTATTTCCTCTGTTTGGTTGGGTGGCCTATAGTATATACCTATGGCAATGTCATTCCCCCCCTTTTTTATATTGACCCAAATGCATTCAAGACTGTTTTTATTATGGTTGTGCTCTATTTCTGTAGAGATGTAGTTATTTCTTATATAGAGAGCAACTGCACTTCCTCTTTTGTTTGGTCTTGTTTCTTTTAAGTAATTTAAATCCCTCTAGCTATGTGTTCCATTTGTGTCTTTCATCCCACCATGTTTCCGTAATGGCAACAATATCATATCTGCCCTCATTTACCTGAATTTCTAGTTCACCCTGCTTGCTGTTCATACTCTGTGCATTGGTGTATAGACATTTGAGTCCTTTATGAGTGACCGTGTGTTTACTTGCTACATAACTTGTGTGGTGCCTGAGTTATTTCTAATGTGGTTTATATTATCACGTGTATGTTTCAATGATAAAAAGTTAGGTTGGTGCAATGTTAAGACATTGTATTAGAAACAGAGAGACCATGTTTAAACTTCTGCAGAACATAAAGAACCAGGTAATCATTGCTTCCAGTTTAGATCAGGTTGCCAGTTTGGTGGTTTATTTTAATGCATCAGGTTAGAAACCAGGAGACTGTGAGTTCTAATCTTGCCTGAAGTACAAAGCCAACAGGATGACTTTGGACCAGTCATCTCTCTCAGTTCCAGGATGCAGGTGGGGACAAACTAATACCAAAATCTTGCTAAGTATATTGCAGGGATTTGTCCAGGCAGTTAGCAGATGTTAATACTGACTTGAAAGGAATGAATGAATGAATGACCAAACCCCCCCCCCCCAAACAATAAAAGCTGCAATGGAATACATCAGAGATTAATTTTGTGAAACAGTAACAACTCATCATGATAACTCACAGCAAAAATAAATCAACAAAACATTAATTGAACTACCAATTTATTGAAATCAGCTAGTTTGAGAATAGAAGATGTACACCTTATCTTTCCCTTGCAGCCATGCTGTTTCCTGGCTCCAGATAGAAATAAGCAAAATATTTGATAGATTCATTATTTTGCAAACTCTGTATAGAATGATCTTGTTATGGAAACTGAAGTGGTATGTCATCACTTAAAACATAGATACCTAAGTCTCAGAAAGCAGTCAACAGACAGCTGATTGGCAGTGAATTTTGTCCTAGAAACGTAAAACACACACAATTTGATAGACCTCTGTAGATTCAGTATGAGAATCTTAAAATTTTAGAAGTAGCTGTTACCAATCCTGGACTCCTTTATTTAATCTTATCATTTTATGAGTTAATTGTAGTTTGTCCCAAGGACAACAGATGTCCCAAAGTGTATTACTTGTCATAAGGTATATATTTAATGTCAAAAGTTCCATTTAGCTTAGAGGATGTATTTATTTGATTGTTGCATGCTTTTGCTAACTGGAGATGTCAAATTTTTATAACTAATCTTTTTTCAAGATTATAACTAATCTTTTTTCAAGATTATAACTAATCTTTTTTCAAGATTTCAAGATTGTGCCAATTAATAATTTCATTTTAAATGATTGTATCTATTATTTTAAGTCATATTAAATCATAATATGTAAGAAATTTAACTCTAACTCCAAATAATGGTTTTACAGAATAGTTTATTGGACCAGACAACAGAACTTGATTGTTACTAAACTACTTAAAAGTACAATTTCCAATATTTTAAATAGAATTGAATCAGGAACACACAGGTCTATTTTCAATCACCGTGATGGGAAAAATATTATTTAACTAATGTAATACATTTAACAAAGATTTCTGTTGCATGACTAACTTCTTTTTAAATTAAATGGCAAGCATTCTTAAGCTATAATTTACTAGCACAGCTGAATTCCCAAAGGTAATAAAGCAATCTATAATGTTTTATTATGGAATGCACTATAATTTTCCAGAAATGGACAGTATTGAAGCCAAGCATATACATAGGATAATTACATATTATACTTTTAGTAATAGATTTAAAATAAGAACACAACATTCAAAATTAAGGATTTTTAAGTCCCACTGATTTCAGCAGAAAAATTAATTGAATATATAATCCTTTCCCTTGAAATAAAACAGTTTTAAAGGTTCAGTCTTAATCTCGGGGAAGTAGAAAGCATAAACATAATAGAGCTTACTCCAAATAAATATGCATAGAACCGAAATGTTTAATATGGCCTGAAAACATCCTCAATATCTTTTGTCTTATGTAGTCTTTTTGTTAGCTGTAGTCATTAAGACATCCATTAACCCTTTAAGACACAATTTAAATATTAATGATATCAATGAAGAAAACATTGACTTAAGAAAATGGGAACAGTTTTTGTCAGTGAGAACTTCTCTCCCAAAGTCTGTGAATTGCCATAATTTAATCCTTTCATCATAAAAAATATTTTTAAACAGAACTTCCCTAATTTTTGGTTTGGAATAGGCAGCCTTGAAATAAGAGGAAGGATGAAACTATTTACTCCTCAAATTTTCTACTGTGCACAGTTCTAATGGATTATTATAAATATATCTTTGAATAGTAAACCATTAGGGTTTTAATTTTTGACTGAAAATATGACCAATTTAAACTGAGTTCGACTTTAACTGGTAACATGGAGTCCATTTTTTAAAAAACTACTCAGGAGTTTATTTATTTATTTTATTTATTTATTTTATTGGATTTGTATACCTCCCTATTCCCGTAGGACTCAGGGCGGTTTACAGGGCAGTTAAAACCATGAATACAAAAAATTAAAAACAAATAAAACAATTAAATTAAATTCAAGCCCCAAGAGTAAATCTAAAACCCAGTTAAATTAAACTTCCTTGTAGTATTTCTTTGGATGCTACAATACATCTTCCTAAAACTAAAACACATTTCTCCTTGAAATACTATCTTCTGAAAAATGATATTTTTACAACATAATTTTCCCCCCTCTTTTTCAACTCAGTACAATCTATAAACCAAATTAAAACCCCTCTACTTCTTTCCTTTCTCAGAGGCCTTCAGTCATATCTTGGTTTTCCTCTTATTGCTTAAACTACTTTGATCACATCACTGCCACCCAGCAGCCACACCTATTTCTTATGCTTCTGTAAATTTATATTGGACTGTTGAGCAGCAAGTTGGCTGTAAATAAGGCTGATTCTTTGAAATATTCCTAAGTAAAATTTCTCTACCAGGATTCAAAGATTAGGTTTGGAGTCAAATTCAGGTTTTGGTTTCAAGATAAACGCCCGTCTAATATACCTGCTCTAGCATAGAAATTACAGCCCTCCTGAGATAGTGTGGGAGTAATGGCAATTGTACAATGCCTGGAAACACCAGTTCAAATTCTGAGCAATCCATGACATTTGGCAAGATAGGTGACAAATACATTTAACAAATAAATAAATAAATTTGCTTCCGCTGCCCATAAGACTTGCTTTACTAACTCATGACAGGAGAACATATATGAGCTCCAAAGCTGTGTTAATTGACAGCCAGTTAACTCAGAACAGTTTAGATTTATATACAAAGAGGCCCGAAGAGCCTTCATAATGCCTCTAGATTCTATTTATATAAAATAAATACTGGAGAATTAAATTAACTCCATTTAATATCCATGACCAAGAAAATGAGCTTAAACATGTTTCACTAAAATAGGACTTCTCTAATTATTTCATGTCAGTTTTGCTTCCCAGCTACATGTGACAATAAAGGTGAATGAACACCTGCTCACTGCATCTCTGTGGTATTTGCCAGGTGCTATGGGGGCCAAGACTGCAGAAATTGGGAAGATATACTGCTCAAAAAAATAAAGGGCACACAAGATAAGACATCCTACTATTAAATACAGTACATTGTGTTGTTAAGTGTTCCCTTTATTTTTTTGAGCAGTATAGTATCTTCTCAGTCCTTCTGAAGAGTGTGGACAACCCTTTGCCATATGACTGAGCAAGCCATTCAAAATTATGTTGCAAAGGTGAGCTAATTGACAGGGAGGAGTGATGGTAGCTTGGTTATATACATATGGAATAATGTTCTGGGTTGGTCACTCTCTCAGACTAATTATTGCAGAGGGAATCTATCAACTGAAAATGAAACAGGACATTATGGACAATAAATATCTCTATAATGTGTATATCATTATTGGGAGATGCACTATGATTAATGCCTGTTATAATATTACTAGAGAAGACAGTGTGTTAAGAATCAAAATTTATTAGTTTAACACCTTGTTCTTTTGGAGATTTTTTTATATATGAAAATGTTATTCTTCCCACTTTTGTTATATCCATGGAATTAGTATTCTCTTGAATTCCTAATTTATTACTATATTTTGTGAAGGTTGCCAGAATTCTACTCTAGGGCAGGTATATGTCTTGACTAAAAAATTGATTGTTGACTTTGATCTCCCTCATAGATATCTAATACAGATATCAATAACTCTTGTGATTGCTAACTATACATCAGTAATTGCACCATATGATAAAATCATATCTGCTCAAATATATGTGACATTGTCTATTGCTTTTGGCATCCTAAAAAGTTGTACTTCATCATCAAAGATCAGAATGGGGAATTTAAAAAGTAAAATTTCAGAAATGCTTATTTCTGCAAAAATACAATGCTATTACTTTCCATAGGTTGTATCATGGAACGTAAAGAACCTTAGGGCTGCCATCTGAAGCTCATTTATATAAAGAAATGCCCACTAATTTCAATGGGACATACTTTTGAGGCTTCTAAGGCTTCTTAGAAGTCATGTGTGATTTGCAAGATCAAAATCAATAATATTAACCAATGTTTATGATTTTCACTTCATCTGTATAGTTGCTAAGAATTAACACTGACTTGATGATCCCTAATCAGTTAAACAGGTTGTCTTCACTTGGATCTACACTCATAGGCATTAGTGTTCATGGAACATTCCATACATTGAAATATGAATTAAGATCCACATTTTGACTCCATATAGTCACCTTTATTATGTGATAATATTAAAGACAGGAATAGGCAAGTGTTCAGCAACTCCTAATATGGGCCTCAGCTATTGGTGAGCCTTTTGGGGAATTCTATAACTATTTTTCACACTTACTATCATTGCAGCATCCTTGTAGCCATATGATCAAGGTTCAGATGCTTGACAACTGGCATGTATTTATGACAGTTGCAGGGTCCCAGGATCATGTGATCACCTTTTGCAACCTTCTGACAAGCAAAGTCAATGAGGAAGTCCAATGTACTTAGCAACCATGTTACTATCTTAACAGCTGTAGTTATTCACTTAACAAGTGACATCAAAGGTCCTAAAATAGGCAAAACACACTTAATAACTGACTTACTTAACAAGGGAAATGTTGGGTTGTGGTGGTAAATCGAGGACTACCTGTATTATATCCAAACCAGAGTCCATCCTCCAGAGACAAACAGTTGGATTATAATTAATGATGATTAAATCCATGAATCCTTGTCTATGTATCAAATTAAGACAAGTGAAAGTATCTAACATCTGAGATGTGCTGTTAAAGAGTTTTTCCTTTAAAATAAATATCTTCTTGCTGTTAGTACTTTTGAATAAGTCTAAAGCAATGAATACTCAGATGGTAATATTCAAAATAAGAGTACAACAGACCCTAACTGAAGAATTGCATGTACTGAGATGTAAAATTAGATGTTGTTTAAGAAGCCTGAATATACAAACTATTTTTCAAAACTTGATTTCATCAAATATTGTAAGCCACAACAGCTACTCAAAAACTAATATATGTTATACATTTCTCCAATTAATATTTTCTTTTCCCTCATATAAACTTGGAAAACTTTACTTGTAGAATTCTGAAGTGGAAAAATAGCTCTCATTTCCTTCAGTAGATGGAGGTCTTCTATTGACCCAGTGATTTTCATGTTTACAATGTGCACTATAGGATTATTAATTTATTAGGTCTCCAGTTTTGACTAAAGATGGAACATTCCACAAATCCCAGCATGGAGGTTATTTGATGATCTGGATTGTGCAGTATATCCAGGAGTTTGAGAGTTCTTTTTTTCCCTAAAGAACTTTCATTGTCCAAAAATTTATGGCAGCAATATAAACTTACAAGTGTCTCTTTGTTGCAGGGAGTTGGCTTCAGTAGCTGGATGATGGATGATATGACTAAGGGTGATAGCAAGCACAGCTGCAGGGGAAACAAGAAAAATAATAATTAGAAAAAATACTGGATATCTCATTTTAAATGATAAGTAATGCCCATATTATATTTGGTTTAGTTGCTACGTTTTTCTTTTCACTATGTTAAAAATCATAGAATTATAGGGCTAGAAGACTTGATTAAGCGTATCAAGTCTTACCTGCTGATCAGTTATAAAATCAATGTATCCATGACAAACAGTTATGCAGCCTTTTTTGAACACATCTAGATCTAAGTGCTGCTCTAATTATTTTTAGCGTGGCTCCAACTTAAAATGTGCTGAAAATACATGCTATATTGTTTTGGACAGGAATACAAACACTACCATTAATTAGATAGCTCATAACTGCAAATTCAATCTCTATTTATTTCCACATTGTTTCTTAAGATATTGCCAGTAAAAGGTTTTTTATTTCTTTTTCTGGTTAGCTGGTAACAGATTTGTTTGGGGACACCATTAAATTTCTCTAAGGAATCTGTAGGCAAGTTCTGCCATTTGGAGTATTGTGTCCCTTGAGGTGAGATCCACACCGAGTCTCTGGGCTATAAGGAAGGGTCTGAAAACCTGGCTCTGACAATTGTCCTGGGGGCCTGATAGGGGTGGTGCCAACTGGAGGTGAATAATGGATTAAAAGATTATTCTACTTCCATCCCATGTGTCCCTTGGTCCCTTGCTCACAATCTTTGTCAATCTTCAAGGTTAATTTTAATGCTAATATTTATTATTGTAATATTTTTTATTTTTTTATTCTGTTGCTTTTACTTATTGTAAGCCACTAGAGTTGCCTCTTGGTGAGAAGGGCAGCATATAAATTTCATAATGAATAAATAAATACATTTCTGTTAGCAATTTCTGATGGATTTGCTTGGTTGTTGCTGGAAATCTGACTGCCTTATATTCCTCTTAAGGCCTGTGTCCCATCATCCACTATCATCAGCTCTCAGTTACCATACCTGGCAATCACTAGCTTAAACAAAAATTCAACCCTGAATGATCTTTTCTGGATAAAAAGGGCTTATGGAATCATTGCATTATGAGAAAAAAAATTTGTTTGCTAATTAGTAAGGATCACCAATAATTAGCATTAATTGAGAAGGAGTGGTAAATTGGAAAACATATATGCACACACAGGATGATTATGCGATTTACACATTGGAATGAGCAAGTCCGTTAAATTTATGATGAATTTGCATGTTTTCATTTATAAGCCTGTTGTGCTCTGATTCTACATTAATCAGTATTTTTTAAAAAGAAATTTACATGATAAATCAATATGTATTTTAATAACATATTAAAGTAAACTAATTAGACTTCAATTTAGCAGAATTTGGATGCAATGAACAAAATCCATTCAGTGTTCTACACACAAATGAGATTAGTTATTTGTGAATAAAATCCATTTTGCCATTTAAGGATCATTTGACATATAAGTGCCCATTGTTTTCATGCTTTTGTTAAATTTGAAGGTTTATTCTCCCTTAATATTAATGTATAATAACACCACTCTGCTAGTTTTTGATCAGAACCAAGACTCATTAAATGAAATCTATTTTCCAAAATTTTCAGTGAAATGTTTATATTGTATATATTTGGAATATAAAATGAAATTAATATAGAAGTTAGTGTTATGTTTAATGGTCAGAGTAGACTAGAAAAGTTTAAATAGGATGTTCCAGTTTGGATCAGACTATTGGCATAAGGAGAGATAATTAAGTTTCCTATATTTAATAATTAATAATAATAATAATAATAATAATAATAATAATAATAATAATAATAATAACAACAACAACAACAACAACAACAACAAAACGATGGTGATGATGTTGGAAGGGACCTTGGAGATCATCTAGTCCAACCCCCTGTTCAGGAAGGAAGAGCCAAGATTGCCTACCCCTGCCCTATACCATTTCAGACAAATGGCTGTCCAGATGCTTCTTTAAAACTTCCAGTGTTGGAAAATTCACAGCTTCTGGAGGCAGTTTGTTCCACTGATTAATTGTTCTAACTGTCAGGAAATTTCTCCTTAGTTTTAGGTTGCTTCTCCCTTTGGTTATTTGGAACAATTGTTTTCCTTTTGAAATACATTTGTCCCATATTTTTGAAGCACAGTAAAGACTGGATCCCCCAATCCTTGCTATTCAGTATATAACACATATGTTTATTTGGGGTCATTTTCTATTTCAATGTCATACTGAATGCAAAGGAATTTCCAACCAGATAGATCATTGGGTCAATTGTCATATATCATCCATAAATATATGGCAATAAATTTCAGCATTTATGCTTATTTTTACTAGAAATTATGCAATTTACCTTCCAGAATCCAATCCCCTGCCTTTCTACTCTTGCCAAGTATTCAACATATTTTCATACTGTAAATATAATTCAACTGAAATCAAAATATGGAATTTTTATTTGGTAATATGCTCATTCTAAAGCCAAATAAAATTGTTTTACAAGAACCATCAATATATACGCTAGCTTTTGTAATATATATTGGTTTCTACGTATTGTTCCAGTTGTTTTATGGGATGTACTGAGTGCTTCCATTATTTAGTCATGTTGCTTGAGAGATTGGTTTGTTTTCAACAAACACTGTTCACTTACTTAAAATAGTTAAAATGCATTATTCTACTTAGATAACTACTAAAGAAACAGTTTTCATAAAAAGTGTCTTGGGTTCCATATTCTTTAGAAAAAAAAATTCTAGACAAACAGTATGTCAAGTTTTTTTTTTCCATCCTCTTTTTTCCTCTTTTCCCTTTGTTTTTAATAAAAATTCAATTTCCCCCATCTTATAACAATTGGATTTATTTTATACCTAAATACATGTTTCATGCTATGATTAAAGATGAATAGTTTCTCTACTGCCATCAAAACTTATAAGAATAACATGTAGTCTTGATGTAGTTGACTTTCTTTAGTTTTGTAAAATGGTGAATAGTCTCCTAAATCTTGGCATAAATTTACATTCATCGTGTTGTTTATTTCATTTTCTTTTATACAAACTTCTTGTTCAGGGAAACAAGATTGTCAACCTTAACCACTGGTCCTGATTGTGTGCTACTGTGCTGTTCTTTCAACCTTTCTTGCTTTCACTAGTACTTTCTTTCAGGAACCAGAATTTCAACCAACAATTGAGAAAAAGAAAGAACAATTGGAACAGAAAGACATGTATTTCTTTGTCAGGTAGATGAGAGAGTGAGAGAAATTGACAGATTCTAAGCAGATTATTGTTAAGTAGACCAGTACAGCTTTTATAGAAGAGCTAGATTTTTCTCATTTTTCAGAATGTCCACAACATCACTTCCATTGCATGTGTGTGTGTGTGTGTGTGTGTGTGTGTGTATGTATGTATGTATGTATATATATATATATATATATATATATATATATATATATATATATATATATATATATATACATATATATATATATATATACATATATATATATATATATACATACACACATACATACATACATATATATATATATATACATACATACATACATATATATATATATATATATATATATATATACATATATATATATGTGTGTGTGTCTGTGTGTGTCTGTGTGTGTCTGTGTGTCTGTGTGTGTCTGTGTGTGTCTGTGTGTGTCTGTGTATACACAATATGGAAAGGTTATGAAAATAACTGCAGAATCTAGCACTTGTTTTCCTTTTTTGAAAGGCCATTTTACACAGTTGGATTACTCCCAGTTAATTGCATGTAGCTGACGTCATCACTGCTTGCTTTCACTGGCTGACCTAGTACTTTTTTTCAGGAACCAGTAATTTCAACCAACAATTAGGATAACCACTTAGTTATCATAAAAATAATCCCTTTTAGCATCCAGGATTTAATTAGTAATTATGAAGAGGTAGTTTCTGTTTTGTTAAGACAAATACATCTCTAGAGAGCCAAGCTGCATTCCCTATTTCCCAAAACACAGTTTTCTAAAACAAAGACTACATTTAACATGTTAAAAAAGTTATTTCATAATCCAAGTAACATGGATTGTTCTACCCTAATATGCAAATAAAGCCTTTCTGAAGCTGGTTTGCCATAGAAACATTGCCATCCATGAAATGGCTGCTGCAGGGATCTGGGTAACCAGAAATGGCAAGAATATAATTGCATATACGGTAATAAATACAAAATCAGTCTTCATGATTTTTATATGGGATCTGCTACAAACCACCATCAAATTAAAGTTTACTTCAACTATACATTAAAAGTTATAGATTCAGAATTTGCCATTGTCACAGAAGGATAATAGATGTGGATCCAAGGCACATTATGCAGCATCATGATTGTTACATGGAATGCCAACAAACTCAGTGTCAAATTATAAGATACTTATAAAGACAGAGAGATCATCTATAATTTTATTATACTTGTGGAAATATACTTTATAAAAATTTTGAGGATATATAAATATTCAAGCTTCAGATGTATATTTCTGTGCCATGGGAGAAACAGCTGGGTCTGTAATGTTTAGAGTACAATTCACCGACCCCAGAATTCTGTATAATGTTATGATAATAGCAGGCAAAAATAATAATACATATTAGGAAGAAGCTGATTACGTTTTCAAAAATAGAACAGAGAAAGAACCACATTAAATCAGATCAAAGGCCTACATAGTTCAACATTCTTCTTCCATAGTTGTTAAAATTACAGATTTGTATCACTATATGAAAGTAGCATAGGTGCATTTTTAATTGAAATTATCAGAAATAATTTGCAAGGGAAAAAATTCAATTATAGGATTTCCAGCAATTGGCTGCTAAAGCAAAGGTAGTAAAAAGAGCTAGGCTTTAGCAAGGAATCATCCGCCCTGTTCACTGATTATTTATGTTGGGAGAGGAAGTAAAAGGATTGGTCTCATTGGTCTCGTTACCTCCCGGTTAGACTACTGCAACGCTCTCTACATGGGGCTGCCCTTGAGGACCACTCAGAGGCTTCAGCTGGTGCAAAATGCAGCTGCGTGAGTAGTAATGGGAGTTTCCCGATACTGTCATGTAACACCTCTTCTCTGCGAGCTGCATTGGCTTCCAATTCTCCGGGTGAGATTCAAGGTGCTGGTGATGACCTATAAAGCCCTAAATGGCATGGGCCCGGATTATCTCAGGGAGCACCTGCTGCCAGCATCAGCCTCCCAGCATCCTGTGCGCTCCCACAGGGAGGGCCTCCTTAGGGTTCCGCCGATTAGGGAATGCCGACGGATGGTTCCAAGGGGGAGGGCATTCTCTGTGGGCGCGCCTGCCCTATGGAATGAACTGCCGGTAGAACTTCGGACTGCCCCAGACCTTCGCTCGTTTCGCCTTAAAACTTGGTTGTTTGATCCTGCTGGCCTGGACTGAGGGGGTTTTAATTTAATTTTAATTTTAATTAATTTTAATTTTAATTTGTTTAATTGTGGGCTAGTCTTATTTAATTCTATTTTAAAGTATACTTATTTGTATTGTGTTTTTTTATTGAAAAGTTTTAAGATACAATTTTCCTTTAAAAATCCCCCCTTCCCCCTCCCTCCTCCCCCCCTACCTCCCCCCCCTCCCCCCCTCCCCCCCTGACTTCCCAGAGCTAAATACAAGGTATATATATAAAAAGCAATCATAAACAATCATATACTATAAACTCTAAAATCCATCACTCTCTAGCTTATATAGGATAAAACAAGCCTTAGTAATATTGAATATGTATAAAAAGAAACTAAAATAAGAAAAGAAAAAAAACGAAAGAAGACTTATTCAAATGCTACATAAAACTTCTTAACCCTATACTTGTTCTGGATAAACTCAATCCATTTTCTCCATTCCATAATATAGCGTTCTTGCGAATGATCTTTCAAATAGGCCGAAATCTTCGCCATCTCTGCCAGGTCGGAAACCTTTAAAGTCCACTCTTCTATGGTCGGCAGTTCCTCTTTCTTCCAATATTGGCCTATCAAAAGTCTTGCTGCCGTAATTAAGTTCAACATCAACTTGGTGTCCACAACTGTAGCGTCTGCAATTATTCCCAACAAAAAAAGTTGCGGACAAAACTTTATCCTCTGTTTAAAAATCTTCTGCATATTCCACCAAACCTTTATCCAAAAAGCCTTAACCTTCTTACATGTCCACCATATGTGAAAATATGTTGCATCTTCATCACCGCACCTCCAACATTTAGGCTGATAATTCGGATACATACTTGCAAGCTTTTTAGGATCTAAATGCCATCTATAAAACATTTTGTAAAAGTTCTCTCTTAGATTTTGAGCTTGAGTAAATTTTACGTTCCTCACCCAAATCTTTTCCCACGTGTCCATTGTGATAACTTCCTGGATGTTTTGGGCCCATTTTATCATACAATCCTTAACAAGCTCTGTTTCTGAGTCAATCTCTATCAATGCAAGATATATCCGTTTGATATGTGCTGGTCCCTGATTTCTAATTTGCTTTATCAAATTTTCATCAGTCATTGTAAATCCATTTTTCTGGTCTTCTTTCCACCTGGCCCGTAACTGAGTATATTGAAACCAATTTTGAACAACCTTCTCTTCTCGCAAGAGGCTATATGATTTCAAACACCAAACATTTCTTTCCAAGCTGAGGATCTCCTTGTACGTAGTCACATCATGTTTGAAGCCAGCATGTATATTTTCTATTGCGTGTTTTGGAATTGCCCACAATGGTATCTTGCAACTTAACTTATGTCTATACTTCTTCCAAACTCTCAGCAATGCCTGTCTTAAAATATGCACCCTAAACACGTTGTCTACCTTCTTATCATACAACAAATATGCATGCCAGCCAAACAACAAATCATGGCCCACAAGATTTAATAACCTCCCTTGCGTCAAATTAATCCAATCACTTATTCCTACTAATGCAGCAGCTTCATAATATAATTTAAAATTAGGCAATTTAAGGCCACCTGTCTCACGAGTATCCTGCATAATCTTAAGTTTAACTCGTGGCTTTTTCCCTGGCCCACACAAATTTATTGATACCTCGCTGCCATTCCTCCAAATTAGAATCTTTCTTAAGAATCGGTATCATTTGAAATAAAAATAAAAATTTAGGCAGGACATTCATTTTTACTGCTGCAATCCGTCCCAACAAAGACAATTGCAATTTTTCCCAACTCTCCAATTCTTTTTGAATTTTCCCCCATAGTTTTTCATAATTATTTTTATATAGCTTTGTATTAGAGGGCGACAAAATCACCCCCAAATATTTAACCCTTTTAACAATCTCAAATCCAGTTAATCCTTCTAAGAGAGCCTTTTGCGAAACTGTCATATTTCTGGCCAAAATTTTGGTTTTCTGTGTATTAACTTTAAATCCAGAAACCTTCCCATATTGTGTTATTATCTCCATCAGGTCCACAACAGAGTTCTCTGGCTGGGTCACTGTAACAACCAGATTGTCTGCGAATGCTCTCAATCTGTAGTCCTGATCTCCAATTCGTATCCCCT
The DNA here is from genome assembly GCF_947247035.1 of Vipera ursinii. Classification (NCBI taxonomy): domain Eukaryota; kingdom Metazoa; phylum Chordata; class Lepidosauria; order Squamata; family Viperidae; genus Vipera; species Vipera ursinii. Next base: position 92,618,752 of record NC_139517.1, read on the forward strand.
TAATTTTTTCCGAATTCCGAATTTTAACCAATAATATCTCTAATGTTAACACAAATAACAAGGGCGATAACGGACACCCTTGCCTTGTGCCCTTCTCAATATTACATGCTTCTGTCAAGCTATTATTAACTATAATTCGGGCAGTTTGTTTTTGATATAATGCCCTAATCGGTTGTAAAAATTTTTCCCCAAAATCCATTTTGTCTAAAACTTTCAACAAAAATTTCCAATTCAATTGATCAAAAGCTTTTTCAGCATCTAAAAAAATTAGCACCGCAGCGATCTGGTTGTTCCTTTCCAAAAACTCTAACACATCAACTATATGCCTCACATTATTTTTCATTTGCCTACCACTAATAAACCCCGTTTGATCCCCATGAATCACCTGTTGCAGAACCCTCATCAGTCTATTAGCCAAAACCTTAGCAAATATCTTGTAATCTGTATTTAAAAGCGATATCGGTCTATAGTTTTTAACTTGAGTAGCATCTTGGTCTTCCTTCGGAATCAAAGAAATAAAAGCTGTTCTCCAAGACGGTGGCACCTTTCCCCCCCCTCTGGATTGTCTGGAACAGTTCCTTTAACGGTTTTATCATCTCTAATTGTAAATTTTTGTAATAGGCCGCAGTCAAGCCATCCATACCTGGTGCTTTATCCACCTTCAATTCCTTAATTGCTGTGAAAATTTCTTCTTCTGTAATCAGTTGATTAATCCCTTATTTGTATTGTTTTAACTCGCCCTGTAAACCGCCCTGAATCCTTCGGGAATAGGGCGGTATATAAAATCAATTAAATAAATAAAAATAAATAATAATCTTGCTCCTACAGTTGCAGTTGGTCATACCATTGTTGTCTATATCTCTTGCTCTTGGTTTAATTTGATTTTGATTTTAATATTGACATCACTGCATTCTTTTTATAAATGTGCAATAATTTATGTTTTTAATTGCTGTAAGCCACTTTTAGAGAGACAGAAAGGTGAAATATAAAATAAATAGATAAATAATTAATTAATTTCAGTGGGACATATGATTTTCTAAGCTCAGTTTTCTCTTTGACTCAATTTTCATCATCTAAAAATATAAGATTCATTTAGGAGCAAAATTCCACAATTGTGCTCCTGATTGTAAAATCATAATAATTCCTACATTGCTCACTTGTCTATGAGAAATTTCAGACAGACTTCTTGGAACTTGGATTGTTTAATTACTTATGCCATCTGAGCTCACTACACAGTTGCCACTTTTCACTATTTCATGGAATATTTATAAGATTGTGTTCCATATTCAGAAAGTCTTCTCACATCTGATTTTGCATCCATTTGTTTTTATGGCTTGTATTTGTGCAGCAAGAAGTAACCTTTCTTTCTCTTTGTTCAATTTTCCTGCTCTTAGCCATTGCTAGGCCTTCTTGTTATCTGCTTTGCCAGCTAGTTTCTTTGTGCAGGGGTCATGTAATGTTTTGTTGTGTTAGTTAAACTGATAATCTCATTGTCCATTCTCTGAAATTTTTTATTGGGTTTGCATTGGTTCCTTAAATTATATATCTAGCTTGCATATTTCATAGATCTATGTGTCTGTCTGTCTGTCTAATGTGGTTGAAATGAGTCTCATAGATTCACATTCTAGCAAAGGCCACTGACAAAATGTAAATAATAAATAAATAAATAAATTTATATACATAAAAATAACCATGAAATCACAAGTTTTTAAATTTTGGTTTTACTTCAGTCACCAATTATGGTCAGCCTGTAGATGAACTGCTTGTACTGTGCTGCTATTATCGGAAGAGAATCATGCTAGTTTCTGATAGCAAGAAATAAAAAGAGCTTGGAGCCACCTTTTCCAACAAATGATGGCTAAACTCACATGCATCAGAAGGTTTCAAAGCCACCAGAAGCTCTCAGCAAACACAATGGACTTTTTACAGATTGCATTTATAAAATCTGTCTCACATGTAACCTGCCTCTGCCTAACCAATTTGTTTGCCCTCCCTTCTCCACTCACCTCATACCAGTTAAGTCAGACCCCTCTGTGCATATGATGAAAGGAGCTGCAGCTCAGGGAAATTAATGAGTTGAAAAAGGTGCTACCAAACGCCTTCTGATCTTTGGCTTTTTCTTGTGGTGCCTTGCACTAAAGCTAAATGTGGCCAAACAAGTTATTCTAAATTTAAATCAAAGGGAATACCACTTCAGTTCAATTTCCTGCCTTGAATTGTGGGCCACCTATTACTTCATCAGTGAGAGAGGAAAATCATTTATTTACTTTTGATTAAGATGAGAATTTAATTTCCTCATGTAGAACTGAAAAATCACTACCTCAGGAAACATTTCATAAAAATCTCCTGTGCAGCCTTCCTTCCAAATGTCTTGGCTATAACTTACATTACAGCCATATACCAGCCATATCAGAAAAGTACAAATGTCTATATACACTAGTGTGTGTGTGTGTGTGTGTGTGTGCGTGCATATGCGTGCGTGCGTGCATATGTGTGTGTGTGTATCCTCTTCTTCTCCTCCTCCCCTTCTTCTTCTTTGCCTCCTCTTCCTCCTCCTCCTCCTCTTCCTCTGATTAAAGAGTTTTAAAATGTGGCTTTACTCTGCTCTATTATCTTCTAACAGGTGCTGGCTTGGATTCAAATAGAAATACACACTGAAAGCTTTTGGCAAGACCAAAGCTTAATCAAGACCAGAACTCTTGTCTGATTCTACCATTGCTAATTTATACAGTAGTACTGTAATGAATACTGCATTGGTTAACCATAGTCTTCATTTACCTCATACATCTTTCAATTGAGTTAAGTCATTAGGATGGAAAAAATAGATTAAAGAATGAAGTATACAGTGGGATAATCTCTTCTCTGCTGAAAACAGCAAAGTTAATGGAACATTAATATTTAAACTTAGGATGCAGGCTAATCTGAAGTCAAGTTCTCACTGAAGTGGTAAACTGTACCTGTACCCATTTCAGACATCAGATGAGGAAGTTCATCTGCGGGGGGAGGGGGGGAGACACTGTCTATGTTGCAAAATCAGATATTGCTAAATTACAACTTCCAGCATTTTTACCATTAGTAATTGAGCTGGAGCTGTTAAGGAGCTGCAATTCAGCAAAAATTAGAGGTTACGCCATATCAGGACTTACATAAAATATAGCAACAGTTATTGGGAAGGAGGTTCCTAGCTTAGTCCTTTCCTGACACAGTTTGGCATGGAGGAGATAAGTCACACTTTGGAGGGTTGGATTTCTAATGCACATCCTAAAAGCGTGATTCAGCAGAGTGAACAGGACTACTTATCATCAGGGCAACATATAATTCATTACCACATTTTGGAGTAAGTAAAACACTATACATTTATTTCTTTGATTTTAAGTTTGCATCCTACTTTTATTCCAGATGCCCAGCCTAGCTAGTTATGACAGGGTTATTTTCAGAACTCTGTGAAAGATTATGATTGGTCCAAAGTCAACCAGTGAATTTATATGGTAAAGGATGAAACTGAACCTGGTTTCCCTAATCTCTGCTAGCACCTTGAGCCACACTCCCTCTAGTTCTCAATATTGAATCTAATTCATCAGATGGTTAGGTCTAAATTTACTTGCTAGCATTATCAGAAGACAATTTAATCATGTGAGAATCAGGAGGTTTTTTATACTGTACATACCTCATTAGATTGAAAGAGAGCAGCACAACAATTTTATACAGCTCCCATTTATTTAAATGGCACTTAACATTTGCTGATGCATCATATCACAAGAGCTGATTATAAAGGAAGGAAATTTTTGTTCTCTAATCTCTACTTTTGTGGATAGTTCTCTCTCTCTCTCTCTCTCTCTCTCTCTCTCTCTCTCTCTCTCTCTCTCTCTCTCTCTCTCCCTCCCTCCCTCCCTCCCTCCCTCCCTCCCTCCTTCTCTCATATCTATCTATTTTATGACACCCATCTTACCTAGAGGCAACTTTAGGCAGCTTAACCAATAAAGGCAAGAATATAAAGCATAAAAACATGTAAACAACAAATATTGATGCTAAAATTGACTTTAAAATTAGCAAACAAAGCAATACTTATTTCTCTCTCTAGTGCCTATGGCAAGAAACACTATCTGAGAGCTTTACTATCATGTTTATTTTATTTATTAGATTTATTTATTAGATTTTTATCCTACCTTTATTACTTTATAAGTGAAGGTCGCAAATGTGCATAATACACCCTTTTCCTATTTTCTCCACAACAACAACTCTGTGAGGGGGGTGCTGAGAGAAAGGGCTTGGCCGAAGGTCACCCTCCTGGTTTTCACAGTCAACAGACTTGTATACAGGCAAATTCATCTGGAACAAGATCTTGTATGTATAGTCACTTTCATAGAAAAGTAAACTATGTCTGTTGGTTGCAGTGAGACATTCAGCATGCATGATTATAGTCCATTATCTTACTGATTTTGTAAGAGTTAACAAAAATGTAGCTATTAATTTGACTTAAATATGGAATGATGGAATCTGTCCCTTTTGGTTTCTCTCATTACTTTTCTATGTATATGTTAACCTAAACATTGTCTATCACATTAATCACAAATAGCATTAAGCCATAAACCATGGTTTATAATCCATATATGGTTTCCTGTAACATGTTAAGCTAAACCAGAAACAAACAAACAAACATTATGGCTTATATTTAGTTTGCTTTGCTTCTTTGTTATACTGAGGAATATTTTTAAAAACACTTTTCTATATGTGTTATTTGTATTTGCCTGATATACAAACTTTAACAATACATTTTCCCTAACAGAAAACAGTCCAATATGCTATTTTCTGTAATATATATTATGTAATCCACACAATTAATACATATTCCTTGGTGGAAGAATGGTATCTCAAAATTTACAAAAGTGCAAATTTTAAAAAATAAATGGCTTTTGTTTTCATTTGGACCTTAACTTCTAGACTTTGCCACAGTAGGAATTGTTGAGAAGTTTTACTGAGTTCAAGCAAATATATACAGATCTACTATGTTATTTTTAAAGTGTTGAAGAATACAGCAGAATTGTGGCTGTGAAGGAATGGGTTTATGGAAATGTATCATGACTTATCAAGTAATTCAATTCAGATTGATAAACCACTGAAATAGTATTCAGAGTGAAGGGATAAAACTAGTGCTTGGCAGAGAAAGTCTCAACTTGACCTGTCAATTAATATGTTTTTAGTGAGACACATTAAGTAGGAACCATGGGAGAGGCCTCAGACCTTGGCTGGGGTTGTTAAGACTCTTTGTGAACAGCTGGTCTCTTTATAGTCCTTGTGATACAGATTAAATGAAAATAATACATGGCAAAGGAAAAAAAAAAGGTAAATCATTTGAACTTTGCAAGTTATAGCCCTGATCCATTTTACTACAGCTCATTAGGGAGTTTATGTTTATACCGTAATGCCTTTAAATATATCTGGTTTTCCTAAACAGTTTTGAAAATTATAACTTTCCCAAGGGGCTATCTTAGTGCAAGCTTTTCTAATTGGACTGCAGCCTGGAAGAATAGGCGACAGCAGGGGTGGGCAATATGTGGCCCTCCAGATGTTGTTGGAATGGAACTCCCATCATCCCTCCTCACTGGCCATGCTGAGGGAAACTGAACACTAAATGGAAGGTGATGTGCTGCTCTGTAGGGATAGAAGGAAAAACCAAAATAGGCAGGTTGGGATGTCTCTTTGCCAAGAAACTGCCTGTGGGTAGCTTTCAGCAGTCCATTCTTTCACATCTTAGTTTGAGTTACAGAATTGCCCCCAAATCAGATAACAAAACATTGAAATAACAGTGAAAAATAATTGTATAAATATAAAAAGTGGTTCCTATTGTTATATGTGACTGTATAAAGGAGGGTTAGAAAACCATTCTGATATATACACATCATAAAATAATGTGACATTAGTCTAATACCTGTCATGACACCATCCTGGCAGGATGAATAGGCCCAAAATACCAATGCGCTATATATGAAAAGTATTGGCACATTGAAACTGCTCCAGATGCAGTTTAGTTCCATGATTTCAGCAAACAAGCCATAGTGAAAGACCAAGTTATTTAATGTATCATATACTTGGACACATCAATATACATCTAAATGTCTGAAAGATGCAGTGCAAAAATTTAAACATAATCACAAGGTCTGATGGACAAGAGGTGTTCAAGTGATACAAGCTTCTTTAACACATTCTTAAATATGTTTTGTGATCCACTTCTGTGACCCAAAAGAGTAGGGCAGGTGTTGCTCCTTATGTACATTTCTCTTTCTCTATTTTCCCATGCACGTATCTCCAAGAAACTACCTGGAGATAGAGAATTCTTTATATTTTTGAACTGATCGGAATATTTGGATTAGCCTAAAGCAGTTGGCCTCCTTTATGGTTGGACTATAGCCTAAAGCAGTTTTCTTTTTCCTTTTTCCCTGTGGATTCACTCAACTCCATTTTAAAAGTAGGTGCTTTGAGATTTTATAACTTCCTCAGGGAGCTGTCTGAGAACATTGGAAGCTTTTCCATTGTTAATGCTAAGCATATCTGCATAAATGGAAATTACACGTAAACTGAACAAAGGGTAATGTGCATTAAATTAAATTCATCAAACTTCTTTGGAAAACTAGAACAGCTGATAGTGTGTTTTGCCTATCTTCTCAGCTAACATCTAACTCCTGTCATCAGACAGCACTGCCATGTTGGCTCAATATGATAGAATCTCTAATCCCAAATATCTGACGGTACCGGTTTGAGTATGTCAGCCCCACTAAGTAGACCAAACTAAAAACTCAATTCCACTTGAAGATTAAAATTACTTTTATTAATATAGGCTATAGTAAATGAATCTTGAGAGTGGTTTCTGCTTTCCTGCCTTATAGTTTTATAAGTTTCTGTGTAAGTTTTTTGCACATGCTTCTTCCCCTTTTGGACATAATCCATGTGTTAGCCTTGGTCTGAATTGTTCTGACCTATCTCTGTCAGGATTACCTTCTGAAGCCACTACAGAGATCAACATATAGAATTGGACATGCTAAATATATATATATTTTAATGAAAGGAAGAAGTAGATTCCTCTTTAGTTTACAGGCATGTTGAGAGGATAAATTGGGATATTGCCATGAAAGCCATAATGAATTATTTGCAGTAGGGAAGAGATTCATGACAAATCATAAGATTAAACACAGTTTAAGACCATCAATGACTAAGTATAATCAAAAAAATATTTAAAGGAAATTTGGAGTTGGTTCATATAATGTTCATAATTCATTATTTTTTCCTCGTGTAAGTATTTAGAACATTGTTCATTCAGGAAAAAAGGGAGCTTCCACCTTTCACACAGTGTCACAACCCATGGCTTTGTGCAGTTATCATATATTGTACATGCATCTTTTTCACTCAGTAATAAATGTTTTATGCAGCAAATATCTTTATAACATCAAAAAGGATGGAGAGGCTGATAATTCCCCAAGGTTGGTTTTGAGTCCACATTTCCAAACCTAACTAACAACAATGATAATTGTTTATAAAAATGAGGAGAGCAAGGAAAAGAAGAAGTGGTTATTTTACTAAGATCTAATGAAGACAGGAACCTATTCTGCATCTCTCATACTGCTTTAAGATGGAGAAGATAGGCCCCAATACCAGGGTAAAGTTAGCAAATACTATATACTATCATTCAGACTTGTTTAGACGTTTTCTTTTGATTCATGCCGTTGCTGCATTTTGAACATCCTCCTGACCACTTTGAGCAGCTGTAACAACACTTGCGGTATTACCAGTAATTTGCAACTTATCAAACATGATTGAACCTTGTTCTTTTGTGTAAATGAAACAGAACTCTCTGGTTAGCTTTCTTTATACTTTGGAAATAGTGCAAAGGAAACCAAAGTTATATTTGCATGCCAGACAATGAAATATAACACACAATGTATACATGCCTTTGACACTGTAATTACTAGCTGTTGTTTAGATTCCATGTATGGTCACTGACTTTGGCGGTGTTGAAATCAGCTGTATCAACATTAATCAAAGTCATATAGATTTGGGTTGTATATTTTTCTAATGTCAAAATGGAAAAATAAGTTGGAGTGGGAGGAAAATGCTTGCTTGATAGGCTGCAAAAAAAAATCACATGTTTGCAGTATAATGAGTGTGGCCCTCACTGAGATTTTGTCCCTAATGAAACAAGCCAGAGCTAGCCATTTTTCAGCTAGAATGTTTTTCCTCCGAGTCTCAGCAACTTTTAATTAGTTCATCTGGGAATCAAATGAAACATTAGATATTTATATTGTTCCATTCAATGCCTGTTTTATTGATTTGGGTGCTCTTTTGAGATAGACATTGATTCCTTTATTGTTGCAGATAAAACATGTAACAACTTGTGGTTTACCTCTTCCAGTATGAAAAGAAATATTGAAATATCATTCTCTCTTAATCTTAGATATACATATACATATCATATTTCTATTGAAGGAAGGGGTTTATAGTCCTCTAAATCAAGGGTCTCCAACCATTCTGCGTTGGCAGCCTAGTGGGAGAGGAAGGGGCATGTTTCTTAAACACACATGTGCAAACATGAATGTGGCCACACATGCACACACAGACACAAACAGGGCACGAGCATGTACACCACACAAATGGGGCTGCGAGCATGTTGCTCTTAGCAACACCGGTACCTGTGTAAGGCTTGTGACAATGATGCCCTGCATGAGGCTTGCCACCACCAACACCAAGATTGCATCACCACCCCGTGTGAGGCTCGAGCTGTGGCCCACCTACTGACTGCCTCTTGTGGTGCTGCTGCGACCTGTGCAAGGTTCGGGCAATGCCACCACCTGCATGTGGCATGCTGCCACCCACCTGCCACTTGTTGGGGACCTCTCCTCTAAATCATGGGTCCCACATGCCAGAAATCAGGCCGTGTACATAAGCAAAGCCACATCCCCAGGGTGCAGGCAGCATGCAAAACCACACCTCCTCTGGTCTGTGGAAAATCTCTGTCCACAGAACTGGTCGCTGGTGCCCAAAAGGTTGGGGGCTATTTTAAATTGTATATCCATGTATCCTTATCACTAATGACTCCTGGGAATTTCATTCAGCAAATTTCCAAGTACAACACAAAATCTCCATTCTTGATCTAATGAAAAATTGATGCATAGATAGTAGTCCATTACATTATTTCCTACATAATCCTAAAGGCCAACAATAAAGTGTTCTTACAGAACATTCAGAAACTAAAAATAGGGAAAACTGATCTTCAAAGAGGCACTTTACTTTGGGGTGTGTGTGTGTGTGTGTGTGTGTGTGTGTGTGTGTGTGTGTAAGAGATGTGGTGGCTCAGTGGGTTAGGACGCTGAGCTTGTCAATCAGATGGTCAGCAGTTTGGCAGGTCAAATCCTGAGTGTCGCATAACAGAGTGAGCGCCTGTTACTCGTCCCAGCTTCTGCCAACCTAGCAGTTCGAAAGCACGTAAAAATGCAAGTAGAAAAATAGGGACCACTACGGTGGGAAGGTAACAGTGTTCTGTGCGCCTTTGGCTGGCCACATGAACACGGAGATGTCCTCAGACAAGCACTGGCTTTTTGGCTTTGAAACGGAGATGAGCACCGGCCCCTAGAGTTGGAAACGACTAGCACGCGTGTGCGGGGGAAACTTTACCTTTACCTACATATATATATATATATATATATATATATATATATATATATATATACTATTTATTTCGAATCTCAGAAGGGTATGGCTGACTGATGAAAACAAATAAGTTTGAAATGCATATCAGTCTCCCTTTAACTCTTTGTTAGCAATCCAAAAAATTTATACACACACACACACACAAACAAACACACACACACACACACACACATACATAAATAAGAATATTTATATAAAATAAGAAAAACTAAAACAGTTTTTATTGCTAAAAGATCAAGCTTTCATTGGCTAACTGCCAACGTGACCTTCGTTCATTTCACCGGGAACTGAAAACCTCGCTGTTCGAGCTGTCTGGCCCAGACTGAGGGGTTTTTAATTTTTAATTGGATTTTAGATTTTAATTTTTAGGACTTAAATTTAATTAATAACTGATTTTAATTTTTGTATTTTATGTTTTAATTGCCTTGTAAACCGCCCTGAGTCCTACGGGAATAGGGCGGTATATAAACTCAATAAATAAATAATAAATAAATAAATAAACATCAGGATGGAAACGCTGGGGTGGGGAGATTGCATTTATACTGTTGGTGTCTGCACTCTGCTCATGGAGCATGCACCGGTCTGTTTGTTGAGGTCGGCCTTATTTCTTTGAGTTGTCGCGCATCCATTTTTGGGGGATGTAGTTGTCTCTGTGTGTCTGTTGTCAAAAGTGGATTGCTATGTTGTAGCTATAGCTCTAGTCATTGCCCGTGTTCTTATACCAGAGGTTCTAAATAGTTGTTACTCTTCTTCCCTGTGTTCTACAGTGCAGGGTGTTTGTGTGTTTGTGCAATCTTGATTTTGATACAATAAGGTGCTCTGTGAATGCTTGCGCTGTTTGCCTTCATATCGCGCACGTTGTTCCTCTTCCCAATTTCTTAGTGACTGGTATACAAGTGGGAGATCTATGTGCCGGTTGATAGAGGAGTGGTTTGAAAACCAAGCAATCCACTTTTGACAACAGACACTCAGAGACAACTACATCCCCCAAAAACGGATGCGCGACAACTCAAAGAAATACGGCCAACCTCAACAAACAGACCGGTGACGCGCTCCATGAGCAGAGTGCAGACACCAACAGTATAAACACGATCTCCCCACCCCAGCGTTTCCATCCTGACGATGTTGGCAGTTAGCCAACAAAAGCTTGATCTTTTAGCAATAAAAACTGTTTTAGTTTTTCTTATTTCATCCCAATGTTCGCTTAGTTTGTTAATTTAAATATGCCTGGGATTCGCATTTTTAATCTTATCAAGGTATATACAGTATATATATATATATATATATATATATATATATATATATATATATATATATATATATATATATATATATATATATATATATATAATTATTATAATATAGTCTGCATGTGTGAGAGATATCCATCTGTAGCAGCTGAAATTTCATTCTACATATGTACTCAGTATTGCATAGTTTTATCCAATATATGCTTACTTTATTTGGTTATGTGAATATTTATGCCCCTTTCTTAATTGCTTCAAAAGAATAAAACTTAACAATAAAACCAATCAATCAGAATAATGCAGATTGCCAGCAGCATCAGATAATATGAAAAGGAGAAGAAAATAGCAGTACTTTCAAATTTCAGCCAAGGGGAAACTTGATCAGCAGACGGGAAACTAGGAATTGTTGGTCAAGATTATCTGCTTTTTGTAATCATCTGTCAGATTGCTCTGAAATATTTTGAGTTTATTTTATTGTGAATGAAGTAAATGGGTTGCATTTTCTTGTTGAACCTACAAGACAGATATATTCGGGAAGATTACTCTTGATCCAAAGATGTTTTGCATATCCACATACCTACCTACATTTGCCAATAAAGTAGATGGTAGAATACATGGTCAATCTTAGGAATTTAAGAATTGCTATGTGGACTTTTCTTTAAATAAACCTTGCTGTTTATGATATTTAGAAACTGGTCTTGGTGCTTGCAGTTATGAAAATGAAAGTTCAGTCAGAATATTTTAAAGCTTCAGAATATTTCAGGAAAAAAAGAGAAGGTATAATAGATGAAATTAGATAAAATGAAGGGAAATACAAAACTGATTAGAATACCAAAACCAAGTTGTTTTTCAAGAGTTTGAAACTGTATGTTTATAAAATTATTTGAGAAATGTAGATGCATTCCTAGCTACAGGAGAAGAATGAATCCCACAGAATTTGCTGAACTGTGTGTGGATTAAGGCCAAGAACTATAACCACTGGGGAAAAATACAATTGATGCCAATGATTAAGGAAGTTTATGACTTTCTGCAAGATTTGTCTACCCTCCAATAAGGTGTTTCATCTCTCTTCTTCAGAGGACTTATAGCAAAATTAAATTGAAACTTAAGAACATGGGCAAGTTATCCACAGAAAATTTGAGCAGTGGGTGATGAAATATGTTATCTGTGTAGATGTTATACTGATCCTTGAGATCCACAGGGTAATCTATCTGAGTAGGAAGGGATAACTATTACGTAGTAATGGAACATTTTTCCCTTCCTTTCTCATCCTTAATTAAGTCATTTTTTTCTATGTTTCTTTTAAGATAGAGACATTTGTAAAACAAAATTGACATTCTCTTCCTTGCCTATAGGGCAGCACCCCACAATTTGGCAAACTATGCCATAATTCTGGTCATACTCTATATCATAGTAAACTATCAATCACACCTATGCTGTGCGTAGTATAAAATATGAACATGAGGAGCTTTGACCTACAGTATTAAAGTACATGTGTATATTAAATGTGGCAGACTGTGCCAAACGCAGGACTGATGGACCCAAATAGATCCAAAGAAAACGGGGATATCCTGGGAGTTCTGCTGCACCATCTTGCCATATCTCTGGCTGCAACCTGGAATCAAACAGTGACCAATGCTTTGGACAGGATGCTTCTCATTGCTACTAGCACTCCTGTGGTTCATGGAGAATCTGAGAGTGCTGAAAAGGGCCAAGAGATTCCTAGATCATTGCGATAGAAAAATGAAGGATGAATCCATCCAAACATATATTAGAGCTGCAGTTAAGGTCTACCTCATGATAATAAGAATGGAAAAATAACATTATATCTCCACTCTTATTGTGTCCACAGAATGTTGTGTAACAGCCGTATTTAGGGTCATCCAGTGCCTCCTGGAAGGGATGCGGTGGCTCAGTGGATTAGGACGCTGAGCTTGTCGATCGGAAGGTTGGCAGTTTGGCGGGTCGAATCCCGAGTGCCGTGTAGCAGAGTGAGCGCCTGTTACTCGTCCCAGCTTCTGCCAACCTAGCAGTTCAAAAGAACAGAAAAATGCAAGTAAAAAAATAGGGACCACTACGGTGGGAAGGTAACAGCGTTCCGTGCGCCTTTGGCGTCTAGTCATGCCGGCCACATGACCATGGAGACATCCTCAGACAAGCGCTGGCTCTTCGGCTTTGAAATGGAGATGAGCACCGGCCCCTAGAGTCGGAAACGACTAGCACGCATGTGCGGGGGAACCTTTACCTTTTACCTTTAGTGCCTCCTGAGGCAGTGTTATGCAGAGGAATTTGTGGAACACCTAATTTCTGTTCCTAATGAAGCAAATCCCTTAGAGATACCTGGTAGCAACCTTACCTGCTTAGTTGGGGACAGTGTGATCCTGTTAGACCTGAGGAAATGGGCAGAGTTTTTAATGCTGTACATACAGCAACCTCTCAGTTAGATCTGTGTACCTCCTGGCTAGTGAAAGCCTTCAGGATGGCCTGTACTTGGGTTCAAGCAGAGATAAATATATCCCTGCAGAAGGGGGGACTTTACAGGAAGCTATGGTGTGTACCTCCCTAGATGTCAAGTCTTTGGACCAATATCATCCAATTTCTTACTTTCCCTTTTTAGGATTAGAATTAGGTGATGGAAAATGTGGTTTCATGGCAAATTCAGAGAATCAGATAATCAGATAAAATGGATTATATAGACCACTTCCAGTTGGATTTTAGGCCCAGTATAGGACAGAAACAGTACTGGTCACACTTGCCAATGATTCCTGCAAGGGTGAGATGTGGGTATGCATCCATCCTTGTTCTCCTTGACCTCAAAGCAGCTTTTGATACCATCAAACATGGTATGCTTTTGTGCCTGCTGGTGGACATAGGCTGGCTAATGTAATCTTTTCTCAATTTTGCTTCTAGTTCATTGCCACTCCTTAGTGACATACCTCAGGGCTCAGTACTGTGTCCATTCCTTTTTAACTTCTACATGAAACCACTGGTGAAATCATCTGACAGCACTTTTATGCCCATCCTGCATGACTCAACTGTTGTATTTCTGTCCTCTCACAGTGCCTGGAGGCTATGGGAGTCTGGATGCAGGATAATAGGCTTCAGCAAAACCTTGGTAAAACTGAGTGGCTATGGGTATGGGTGCTTCAGGATCTGGAAATTTAACATCTTTAGTTCTAGATGGGGCTGCACTGCCCCAGATATACCCCATGTGACTCACAGGCAAGCTTGGAGGATAAAGTCACTAGTTCCAAATGTACCTTAATAATTTATAAAATAATTCAGAATCTACTGAAGTTGCCTCTGTATCCTCTGATAGTAGAACAACTATTTTATTTATTTCATTTCCACTAAATATAATATAGATAAAAAAGAGGTAGGCTGAGCCATATATTTTTGTCTATCTACGTGACTGTTCAACTAAAGCTCTGGCTATTTATTAATCTGTCACTGTTGTGATGTATATAAAACCAGAAGAAGTTTTGATTGCACTGTCTTGATCATAATTCTGAATTGGTTTTTATCACACCCTGTAGATATGTCCTAGTATTGAAAAGACATCATTGTAGGGACTAGATGTTCCTTTCTAAAAAGAGCATTCCTTCAACTGAAAGACTAGCTTTTAATGTTTCCCTTGTCACCAATTTTTCTAGGGGGAAAAACACCATCATTACTAGACGTGTACAATTATAATATGCCTGTAAACTAAACCTATCTTCATTAGACATGTGGATTCTTTTGACATTTAAAAACATGGTAAAAGTTAAGCGTGATGTACCTGATTTATACAGAGAGTTAATAAGATGGGAAAAACACCTATGTTTAAATTTCATTTAGCTTCAAAGTTATTGCAAGATCTTGGATTAGTCAGCCTGGAATAATGGAAAGAAAATTGAGGACCTCTCAATAATCTGAATAATTATATTATCTTATCTATCTATCAAAAATTCAGAGGATAATCAACTGTATACAGTGGTATCCAAAGTAATAATCATTTATTTCAAAATGTTCATTTCAGTTAAATGTAACCATACATGCAATATTAAAAACATTAATAATTTAGTCATATATCTCATCTTGAAGCCTGTGACCACTGCACTGAATATCCTTGGAGAGATAACATCATTTAAAAAATGCTGCACACTTAGTCCTCGACTTATGACTACAGTTGGGACCAATATTTCCATTGTTAAGCAAGACTGTTATTAAGTGAGCATGCCTAATTTTATGTCCTTTTTGCCATGGTTGTTAAGCTGATCATTGCAGTTGTTAAGTGAATTATATCATTGTTAACATGACCCCAGGACGTTGCAAGTATCACGTCATAAATGTATTCCGGTTTCCAAGTGCCTGAATTTTAATCAAATGGCCATGCAGATGCTGTGAAAGTTGTAAGTGTGAAGACAGGTTGCAACTCGCTTTCTTTCAGTGCTGCTATAATTTGAACAATCGCTTAAATGAATTGTTGTAAATTGAGGATTATCTGCAATGCATTATTTTAAAGTTTATGTTTACAAAAAAGGTCAATACAGGTAATCTTCAACTTACAACAGTTCATTTAGTGACCATTCAAAGTTACGATGGCACTGAAAAATGTAATTTATAACCATTTTTCACACTTATGACCATTACAGCATCCCCACAATTACGTGAATAAAATTCGGATCCTTGGCAATTGACTCATATTTATGTCCTGGGATCATGTGCTCTCCTGACAAGCAAGGTCAATGGGGAACCCAGATTCACTTAACAATTTATCAAATGCAGTGATTCACTTAACAAGTGTGGCAAAAAAGGATGGTAAAGGGGGGCAAAATTCACTTAGAAAATGTCTCGCTTAGCAACAGAAACGTTGGCCTTAATTGTGGTGGTAAGTTGAGGACTTCCTAGATATGTGTTGGGAGACTGTATACGTATATAAGTATGTATGTATGTATGTAAATAAGAAATAGATGGAAATTATGGGTAAAATATGCAAAACATCTCATCTTCATATTCTGGATTTTATTTTATATAAGGTGGGTATATAGATGACCCTAAATGGTGTTTTTTTATGTGATAAGGTAAAAATAAAGACATTCCCCCACTCCAATCAAGGTCAATTCTAGTACAGAGTAGGGCATCAATTTATATGTTTTTGTTTACTTCTTTAAAATAATCCATACAAAAATCTACATTACCATTTGCAATTTCCCATAATTTATAGAGCTTTGCTAAATGACATTTCCTAATATTATTATTTTCCTAAAATATACTATGCAAGTCATAGAGATAATGCCTTACATTTTGAATTGTAATAAGTGTAATCATAGCTAGCTATTCTTCCTTTTTCTACTATTCTTCCAGTATGATCAACTATTGCTATAAAGTTGCTGTTTTATTTCTCCTTCAGTTCTTTAAACTGAAAATGCATACCAAATGAAAATCATTTGAAAATTGCAGAGAACAGCTGTAACTTGTTGAATCAATCACAACAAAGTAAAACTTGAAGTCTGTTTTAAAACTCTCTATATATGCATGCATGTGTGCAGGCTTATGCATATACTCACAGACATGTAAGATCTGGGAAATATTGCGTTTCATAACAGGCAAGAATTCTCTAGTAACTATTATTCAAATAGCTGTAACATCTTCTCAATCTTCAAAGAATTTTCAAGTTGGAACAAGAGATTTTGTATTATTAAAATGTGAAAATTGGTTGAATCCAGAACTTTTTTGGTCTGCCTTAATAGCTGTGGGCTAGGGAAATGATCTCTATAGCTGTCAAAGTTTATCTAGTACACAGGAGTGACAAAGGAACTCTGGTCTCCCTGTAAACAGAAACACTGAGAAATCTGCGCTTTTGTGGTCAATATTATTATATCTATCTCATGCCAACATTCATTTTTTAACATCTAATCATCATGTAGTAATCATCTCCAACTGTCACCTAGCCAACAAGCAAAACCTCAGGCTTTAAAGAGCAAGAGCCACACCATAATCTGAGTTGAGATATTAGACTGCATACTAACCATTCTATAAGAAAGGAGAGAGAAAAGACAGTAAGACCTATTTCATTCTTCTGCTGAGAAGATAGCTCTTTTGGCCTCCCCCAATTGTAATCCAGCCCAAAAAGATTCCATCATGAACCTCTCATCATCCCATCTGGTCATGATAAGTGTAGTAATTTTAAGAACTGGGGTATGATATTTTTTTTGCCCGCCTTCTCCTCACTCTTCAGTATTGTCTTCCTATGGGTCACATCTCTTGAATTTCAGTGTCCATCTTAGGCACAATATCTTATTCTCTGACATTTGAATACCTTCTGCTGAAGGTAAAGAATCAGGCAATTATGATTCCAGATTGGATCGGATTGCCAGTTTGGTGTAACAGTGTAAGGCACCAGGCTAGAAACTGGGAAACCATGAGTTCTAGTCCTGACTTAAGTACAAAGCTAGCTGGGTGACCTTGGCCAATCACTCTCTTTCAGCTCTAGGTTAGAGGCAATGGCAAACTACTTCTAAACTCTTGTCGAGAGAACTGCAGAGATTTGTCCAAGAAGTTGCCAAGAGTCAAGCCTACCTTAAAGGCCACAAATAATAATAAGATGCATTGAAGCTGGTACACCATGAAGGCTTAGGAGAGGTTCAAACTGGCCTACAAGAGAGAACAAATGAAGACTAGAAAAGAAACATGACAAGGCAAAGTACAGTACAAAACAAAAATAAGCAGATAACAAGAAGACCTGGCAATGACTAAGAGCAGGAAAGTTGAGTAAAGAGACAGACAGGCTAATTCTGGTTATAGAAGACCAAGCCATAAGAACAAAGGCATACAAAGCCAGAACACACAAAAAATGCAATTTCTGAAAAGAAGCTGAAGAAAAAGTGGACCATGTAGTTAACTGCTGTAAGAAGAAAACACATGCCACATAACATTCGGACTTAACAATTATTAATAAGAAAAGACAAAAAAGTCTAGATAGTGGATTTTGCATTACTTGGATACAGCAGAACAGAAGAGAATGAAAAAAAAATCACAAAATACAAGGACTTGCAAATAGAAGTATAATGACGGTGGCACAAGAAATTAGAAATAGTGTCAATAGCAATAGGTGCAATCACAAAACAACTGGTGCACTATTTGAATACCAACAGCATTGACAAAATTACTATCAATCACTTGCAAAAGGCAGCTTTACTTGGAACACATTGCATCCTGAGATATCTTTAACACATGAAACAATGGGATCTGCCTATTCCAGGTCCTTGGGAAGGACTCAGAGATGGATAAAAATGCCAAACCCAGTCTAAATATCTAGCTGACTGTGTGGCCAACAAGAATAATAATGTATTCTTGTTGGGTTGAATAAGGTAATAATAATGGCTGCAATAAACTGAATCATTAAATAATTTGGTAATTTTTGATAACAAACCTAGGATATCTATTTTGTATTTATAGGTGACATTTCACATGAATGAAAGGTCATAGGATCTAACTGTTTGTGGAGAGAGAAAGCAAGGAAATGTGAATTGTAAAAATGAAAAAAAACTATGCATATGACAAATTACATAGAGAAAGTTTTACTACAGAACCATTTAACAAATATGAACATTAATAGTTTTGGGTAAAGAAAAGGAAGTACTTTTGTAGTGAATCAGTTAAACCTGCCACATCCACAATCTTTCTGAAGCATTTAGAAAGACATTAAGATGTGCAGTAGTTAGAAATAAGGGTTTGTATCAAAGGAACAATGAATGGGGAATAAAAATGGAAAGATGCAGTTGCTGTTTTGAGCTGCCTATAGACTTCATATCAGCATTCATATATCACTTTATTATTACTTTAGGGGCCAATAGGCCTTTAGTATAGCCTAAACTCACCTATCTGTTCTCTCTAGTGGTTTCTAAATAAGATACATACTGTACACACACACACACACACACATTACTTTTTAGAGGAAAATAATACCCTATAACCCTATTTATATTTCATTGTTGTTGTTGTTGTTAGCTGCGAAGTCGTGTCCGACCCATCGCGACCCTATGGACAACGTTCCTCCAGGCCTTCCTATCCTCTACCATCTTCTAGAGTCCATTTAAGCTCACGCCTACTGCTTCAGTGACTCTATCCAGCCACCTCATTCTCTGTCGTCCCATTCTTCTCTTGCCCTCAACCTTTCCCAGCATTAGGCTCTTCTCCAGTGAGTCCTTCCTTCTCATTAGGTGGCCAAAGTATTTGAGTTTTAGCTTCAGGATCTGGCCTTCTAAAGAGCAGTCAGGGTTGATCTCCTCTAGGACTGACCGGTTTGATCGCCTTGCAGTCCAAGGGATTCGCAGGAGTCTTCTCCAACACCATAGTTCAAAGGCCTCATTTCTTTGGCGCTCAGCCTTTCTTATGGACCAACTTTCACTGCCATACATTGGAACTGGGAAGACATAGCCTTGACTATACACACTTTTGTTGACAGGGTGATGTCTCTGCTTTTTAGTGTGCTGTCCAGATTTGCCATGGCTTTCCTCCCGAGGAGCAAGCGTCTTTTAATTTCTTGGCTACAGTCCCCATCTGCAGTGATTTTGGAGCCCAGGAAAATAAAATCTGTCACTACCTCCATTTCTTTCCCATCTATTTGCCAGGAATTGAGAGGGCCAGATGCCATGATCTTGGTTTTCTTAATGTTAAGTTTCAACCCAACTTTTGCACTCTCCTTCTTCACCCGCAACAAGAGGCTCCTTAGTTCGTCTTCACTTTCTGCCATTAGAGTGGTATCATCTGCATATCTTAGGTTGTTGAATTTTCTCCCGGCAATCTTAATTCCAACTTTTGATTCATCTAGCCCTGCCTTTCTCATGATGTGCTCTGCATATAGGTTAAATAGGCAGGGCGACAGTATACAGCCTTGCCGGACTCCTTTCCCAATTTTGAACCAATCAGTGGTTCCGTGTCCAGTTCTCACTGTTGCTTCTTGGCCCACATATAGGTTTCTCAAGAGACAAATAAGATGGTCTGATACTCCCATCTCTTTAAGAACTTGCCACAGTTTGTTATGATCCACACAATCAAAAGCTTTAGCATAGTCAATGAAGCAGAAGTAGATGTTTTTCTGGAACTCTCTAGCTTTCTCCATGATCCAGCATATGTTGGCAATTTGATCTCTAGTTCCTCTGCCTCTTTGAAATCCTGCCTGTACTTCTGGTAGTTCTCGATCCACATACTGCTGGAGTCTAGCTTGTAGGATTTTAAGCATAACTTTACTAGCATGTGAAATGAGTGCAATAGTGCGATAGTTTGAACATTCTTTGGCACTGCCTTTCTTTGGAATTGGAATGTAAACTGATCTTTTCCAATCCTATGGCCACTGTTGAGTTTTCCAAATTTGCTGGCAAATTGAGTGTAGCACTTTTACTGCATCGTCTTTTAAGATTTTCAATAGCTCAGCTGGAATACTGTCACCTCCACTAACTTTGTTGTTGCTCAGCTTTTCTAAGGCCCACTTCACTTCACATTCTCGGATGTCTGGCTCAAGGTCAGTGACCACCTCATTGTGATTATCAGGAACATTAAGCTCATTCTCGTATAGTTCTTCTGTGTAAATTTGCCACCTCTTCTTAATCTCTTCTGCCTCTGTTAGGTCCTTTCCATTTTGGTCCTTTATCATGCCCATTTTTGCATGAAATGTTCCCTTCATCTCTCCAATTTTCTTGAAAAGATCTCTGGTCCTCCCTATTCTATTGTTTTCTTCTATTTCTTTGCACTGTTCATTTAAGAAGGCATTCTTATCTCTTCTAGCTATTCTCTGGAATTCTGCATTCAATTGGGCGTATCTTTCTTTTTCTCCCTTGCCTTTCGCTTCCCTCCTTTCCTCAGCTATTTGCAAAGCTTCCTCAGACAGCCATTTTGCTTTCTTACATTTCTTTTTCTTTGGGATGGTTTTAGTTGCTACCTGTTGTACAATGTTGAGAACCTCTGTCCATAGTTCTTCAAGCACTCTGTCTATCCGATCTAATTCCTTAAATCTATTTGTCACCTCTACTGTATATTCAACAGGGATATGATTTAATTCATACCTGAGTGGCCTAGTGCTTTTCCCTACTTTCTTCAGTTTAAGCCTAAACTTTGCAATGAGAAGCTCATGGTCTGAGCCACAGTCAGCTCCTGGTCTTGTTTTTACTGACTGTATAGAGCTTCTCCATCTTTGGCTGCAGAGCATATAGTCAATCTGATTTCTGTGTTGACCGTCTGGTAATGTCCATGTGTACAGCCGTCTCTTGGGTTGTTGGAAAAGAGTGTTTGCTATGACCATCGTATTCTCTTGACAAAATTCTATCAGCCTGTGCCCTGCTTCGTTTTGAACTCCAAGGCCAAACTTGCCTGTTATTCCGGTTATCTTTTGGCTTCCTACTTTAGCATTACAATCTCCCATGATGATAAGAACATCATTTTTTTGTGTTAGTTCTATAAGGTGCTGTAGGGCTTCATAGAACCGGTCAATTTCATCCTCTTCAGCACTGGTGGTTGGGGCATAGACTTGGACTACTGTGATATTGAATGGTTTGCCTTGGATTCGAACTGAGATCATTCTGTAATTTTGTGGATTGTATCCCAGTATTGCTTTTCCTACTCTTTTATTGACTATGAAGGCTACTCCATTTCTTCTGAGGGATTCTTGCCCGCAGTAGTATACCTGATGGTCATCTGAATTAAATTCACCCATTCCTGTCCATTTTAGTTCACTGATACCTAAGATGTCGATGTTCAGTCTTGTCATCTCTTGTTTGACCATGTCCAGCTTTCCTTGATTCATGGATCTTACATTCCAGGTTCCTATGGAGAAAAAATCATTATAGCATTGGACTTTCCTTTCACCACCAGACACATCCACAGCTGAGCGTCCTTTTGGCTTTGGCCCAGTCACTTCATTCTTTCTGGCGCTACTAGTACTAGCCCCCTGCTCTTCCCCAGTAGCATATTGGATGCCTTCCAACCTGAGGGGCTTATCTTTCAGTATCATATTGTTTTGCCTTTTGGTACTGTCCACAGGGTTTTCATGGCAAAGATGCTGGAGTGGGTTGCCATTTCCTTCTCCAGTGGATCACATTTTGTCAGAACTCTCTGCTATGACCTGTCCGTCTTGGGTGGCCCTGTACGGCATAGCTCATAGCTTCACTGAATTACGCAAGCCCCTTCGCCATGACAAGGCAGTATATTTCAACGAAAAGGGTATGTGTGTGCAGCTGTAGGGATATTTTGCTGCATGGTTGATTTTTCTAATATTCCAGCAAAGATATTTTTTAAACATCTTATTCAAGATGCTTTTAAAACTTTAAATGAAAGGGCTAATCTAATTGTTCTTCATAACAAAAGCATGTTTATCTATCTCCTAGCAGAGTTAACATTTCTGATTAGACCAGAATTGAATATCTTTGTCTTCATCAGGAGCAGAATTCATTTTGGACAAACAACTAGCACACTGCATAGAAATTGGAATGACTTGTGGTTGCATTGCTAAAACTCAGTAACAAAATATAACTAATACTTACTCTGCTGAGTGTCATTGGGATAATAAACTGAGTTGGAAAAAATGAAAATTATTTTTAAAAGTGAACATAATATCTTAAAGATATTATGTAATAAAATAAAACAAAATTGGTGTATAATATTAAAGATTTTTCAAAACAATATTTTTGTTCTAGAATGCATCTAGAACCATTTCAATTATCATGCAGAGTGTTTTTAAAAAGTTCATATAAAAACTGCTTTGTAAACTCTTACAAGAAATTACATATTATTAATTCTAAATTATACTAACCTTACCTGTAAATAGATATTATGCACTTAGTAACATTTAGTATGTTGGTATGTCGGTTCTTTTGCAGTGATCAGTTGATAGATTAAGTTTATGTACTTGCTGTATGTGAAAGTTCTTTGTCTGTATCAAGTTTGTTTGATCCACTAACTTTGTTAACCTTTGCATTGTCTTGTGTTATTTGGTGTCTTTCTGTAAGTAGCCTGGATGGAAAATAGTTACATCAGGGTTAAGGGTCATAATCATTATGGGATTTCAAGTTAAAATACACTGTGCTCTTGAGGATCAGAATCTGTTTATGCATTATTATTTCCTTTGTGAGAATTTCTATGAAGAAGATTATTATAATATATAAACCATCTGGGGGAGCTTTAATACTTACCTAGTTGCTTAATGAAATAACAATCCAAACTTTGCCAAGAAACAGCTACATTCCATTAGTCCTCAATATTAATGTAGTTACTGCTTCTTGTGGAAATTCAATTAACTAGAAATGGAAAGAACATTATGCATCATGCCAATGTGTTTATTAAAAGTGCTGCTCTTTTGCAAAATGAAGAGTTTACAATATTTCAAAACAAGAGAGTTTATAGTATTGTAATATTGTATGTTGCATCAATACAGTTTTCAAATAATCATTTGTGTCAGTTTATTTCTGTATCATTTTCTTTTTGTCAAAAAACCAAATAAAATCTGCAAGTTCCCATTGAATTGTATTTACATCTTTAAAACACTGATTCCTAATCACCAAACTAAGATTCATAGCACTCAAGAGACATTGAAATCACTGCTTAGAAACAGTATTTGCTGACTTCACCAGGGTAACAGTTTAATCTTTAAAGTAATCAACATTCGCCCTCATCTTGGGGTCTCCTTGACTTTTAAGTTCTCCCTTGTCTTTTTCAGAAGAGGGAGAGAGACTTGGTGCTAGGCGACAGCTATTATTCCCCTCCATGGGATAGTCCACTTCATTCAGACAAGTAATATCATCTTCTATTTACACTCATTTGAAGCAAGTGCACAGGGTCACCCGCCGTTCCACTCTGATGTTGCCTCTAAAGTAAAAGGGAAAGACATGGCAGCAGGAGTTCAGCAGGGTTTTGAAACCAGAATAACCTGGGAAGCAGATATGGCATGCCAATTGCTTTCTTTCATTTGATCCTTTAGGGAAAAAGAAAACACACATACACAGTGCCTCAGTCTCAAAGGATTTCTCACATGATGAAGCAGGTTAATGGGGAGGAAACAACCTTGGACATTCTTCTTTTCATCCAACTTCTATCCTTCAGCACTGTTTTGACCAATGATTAGTAGCTAAGAATCTTTATAAATATCACATGCAGAAATCTTGGTTAGATTACTGTTTATTGGGGTGGCTCACCAGTTAAGATGCTGGGCTTGTTTGAGGCCCAAGAGCCGCGAAAGGGGGTGAACTCTGATCCTCACCTTACCTCCTGTCAACCTAGCATTTTGAAAGCAGGCAAATACGAGTAAATAAATAGGTACCAATTCTGTGGGAAGGTAACATCACTCTGTGATGTCATGCTGACCATATGACTGACGATCTGTTTTCTGACAGCGCTGATTCAGTGACTTGAAATGGAGATGAGTACTGCCTCCTCTAGTTGGCAACAATTAGCAGAGTAAAATCTGCCAGGACTCCTTTGCCTTTACTATATATTGAGGAAGTATAGCTAAAAGTAGTTCTCTTTTCAAAGCAATGAGGACAGTGGAATTTACAGCAAACCATAATGATGCCAAATTGATAACATTAGTGTGCTGATACCATCATGTAAATACTGCTATTATGGAGTTATATTTTATCACCAGAACCTAAATCATACTATTTGTATAATTACTCCACCAGGCACATCTTGCCATTTACCCCATACTGAGGGCACGTGAATGAGGAGTCATCTTTTATAATTTAATTTCTATGAAAAATAAATAATATAGCACAGTTTACCAAAACCATACTTGGATTCTTATTTTGACATTACATCTAAGTTTATTATAATCTTTACTTGGGTCCATAGTTACAAGATCATAACATTTAATTTTAATGTGCATTTTTCAAACTCTATTAATTATTTCCAGGGAACCAGTTTTTCTCTAATTATGTTTTGTTCTTAAATATAAGTATATCCTCAATATTAACTGCTATATAGATAAGTCACACAATTCGCAGACACCATCATTCGTTGAAACAGCAATCCTACACCTGATTGCGGGAGCATTGTTTTTGACATATCTGGAGCTTGATTCAGTTAAATATTGATTGTGCTTTTAGCAGTTTAGCACTTTTTATCTGTCACATGGACTTTAGATCAAAAGATCTAAATAATCTTTAAAAAATATTTAAGAGTAAAATAATTTCATATATTATGGGCAGACCAAATGTATAGGGAAAAGTTTCATACATGCAAGACTCTTATACTCTCACTATGAAACACACTACCTTAGAAATGTTTCCCATTAATTCAGCTTCCAAATCTCAAACCAACCTTGTGATCTTTATACTAAAATTAATAAAACAAATCCACTAAGATGAGATACCATTATTTATTATTTCCACTGAAATTACATGACAAGGATAGCAACATTTGGTTCAAAGGTGATATGTACTCTTGACTTAATTTCCTGTAATTTTCAGCAAATGATTAATTCTAATCTATGATATTCTTGATAGAGCCCAAACTACAATTAAAACCAAAGTGAAATAACATTAAGCTGGCTGAACCTTTGTAGTATCCAACCCACTTAGCACAGAAAGATGGGTGATTCTAGAATCCTAAATTTAGGTTTTAAAAAATTAAATTTGAGAACAATATGTTTTTTCAGGCAGAGAATCTACAGGATTATAATTTGGGGGCTTTACCTATTAGATTTACTACTCTTTTACTAAAATGTGAAGTATACATTGTTTTTAGACCAATAAACAAAAATATTTTCCAGTAAAGAGAATAATCCTGGACAGTTATTTTTATATTCAAGCCGGAGGTTGACATAAAGAGCACAGAAGCAATTTTTATAACACTCTTTCAGCCTGGCGTGATATGTAAAACATTGTATAATAAGTTGTCATACAATGTTGGAAACTCCTCCCAAAAGAAAGTTTCTCTTTTATGTTAATAACATTTGATTTAATCACCCCATTATTTTACTAATTTTTAAAAAACAATAACAATCTCTGAAGCCAAATTGGTAGTGAATTGCTGGGTTACAACACAGGAATACTTTCCCATAAACCACTATAGTGCTTTAAGATTTATTTTCATTCCTACTGAGGGTGAAAAGTTCACAGAGCAGAGAATTTTATTCAGATGAAAATTATCATGGAAACATCATCTGATATAAACCAAACATTGACCTGTTTGTCAAGTGAAGAAAAAGAAAACATAAAGGTGCTTCCCAATGCATAATAAGTTTATTTTTCAAAGTATGCACCAGCCCCCCAAACCTGCTGCTTTTCAGATGTCTTTAACTTCCATTTCCATCAGTCAATTGGCAGATTGCCTGGGGATAACAGGAGTTGAAATCTCAATGGCATTAAGTTAGGAAAGGCAAACTTAAAACAGCAAGTTGAAACACATTAATTTATTTACTTATTTATTTAGAGAGCCATTTTAGTGTAATGGTCAAGGCAACAGATTAGAAATTGGGATGCTGTGAGTTCTAGTACTAAAGCATAAAACCATCTGGGTGACTTTGCGCCAGTCACTCACTCTCAGCCCTAGGAAGCAGGCAATGCAAACTATTTTCTAAAATGTTGCCAAGAAAACTGCAGGGAATTGGTCAGAAATCAAAAATTGACTCATACATGCATGGGCCGGCAGTTTGACACCCCTGCTCTGGTGGCTTAGAGTCTTGATACATCACAAACAATGAACAAAATACAAATACAAACAACATAAAAACCTTATTTTTTAAAAAAAATATTAAAAATATTGTGAAAACCTAAAAACTTTGATTGAGTATAGACCATTCATAATTTTCAGTACAACCTTTGAGCATCACAATCCCCAGTAGCTCTCTTGGCCAACAAAATACATTAGTATTTCTCTAGGCACACTTTGGACCCTGTTTTCTTTCTGATTGCACACATGAGGGAAAAGATGCTGGAACGGGTCTATGAGAACTGAGAACAGTTTGCATCCTTATTTCTGATGGCAGAAATTTGGTGGTAAAATGTGATGATGTGTTAAAAAATGCTGTTGTGAATAGACTGGGACTAAATTAGCCAAAGAACTATTGCATTTACACAAACTTGTGCAGACTTTAGAATAAGTATCCTTGCAACTGATTTCATCATTCTGAACTATTTTTTTATTTTTAAAGTATATGTATTATTTTATTGTCAGGCAACTTGGAGGATTGTTCTCAGTAGAATAGTAGAAGAAACATGTTTAAATTGGGTAAATATGTTCATTTTCTGATGTCATGGAACTTCAATTCCAATGTTATCCAATAATGTGTAGTAGAACATGTGGAAAAAAATACCTATTATAAGAACTGGCAGTTATCCTAATTATTAGAGAAGACAACAATACCATGGGCTTATATAGCATGGAGAGGGAATGAGTAAATTATAAAACATATATTTTAATGTTGTTACATAAACTCTGTTTCTTAGAATTATTCTGACAAATTTTGGTCTCAAAAGTCAACATGCTGCAAGAGACATACAGAGTTCAACGCTTGCTAATGTTCAGTTTCTCAATGGCTTCTGATACCATTAACCACAGATATTTTCTGGTTCTTCTGTATGATTTGATGATAGTGTTCTTGCTCTGACTTGAAGTGAGAATTTCAGAAAGCTGCTTTGGGTCATTGTACCTCTCCAGCCTGGCAATTATGCTGTAGAGTATCATAAAGTCTTACTTTATCTTCAGTACTATTAACAATTTTTTGAATCTACCTGGCTAATTGAAATCACTGTACTATAGCAGAGGAATCAAGACAGGCTTCTGAACCTGAGTCTGCCTGAAGTGATGAGCTAAATGAGGCCATAAACATTTTGTAAGCAGGATAATTGATAGATTGTCTCACTATCACAGACCTGGATGGTCACTATGACTTGCTATATGCATTGAGATACTCATGGATAGTCTTTTTCTGGAAAGTTTCTTTTGAGGCATTTTTTAAAACCCATTAATGCCTTTCCTACATGAAAACTGGATTATTACTTCTACTTTGCTTTTGTCTCTCTTCCTTATTTTAATGAATAGGCTTTGGGTTTTTCTTTATTTTCATGTATTTTTTTTCATTGTTTTGGGGTTGTGGTAGCAATTCAAAAAAGTGGGATGAGATATTGTTTTTTTAAAAAGAGAATATTCTATACTTCCTATGTAGTAAATGTCAACCTTAAACAATAAAATTGAGTTATATTTCTTTTCAAAGTCAATTTTTTCTTCCCCAGTTCTCAGTATGAGTAACTTACAGTCAGATTGCAAACACCATCAAAAGTTACACTGAAGCAAAGGAAATAGCAGAAGATAAATGTCTCAGAATAAAACTTGCTACTGGAAAATGTAATCTAAAAGTTTCCACATGGTTGTAAAACTCTTCTCTTAAAAAAGTGCTATATCATGAAATGAACACTAACAGATTTGTCTCATATTAAATCTTCTATGAATTTTTCATTAATATGTCACTTTGTATGTATCCACAGCATCTATTGTCTGGTCCTTCTTGTTTAATTGAGGTTTTGGGTGGGTTTTTTTTTAGTTTTGGAAAGCAAAATATGTTATAATAATATTAAATATTATTATTTCTTTTAATAATTGTCAGATGTTTAGCAGATAATTTGGCAGTCACAGCCATGAGAACCACTTCATAATTACAAAAAAAATTTCTTGACATTACTGGAAAAAAGATTCTATAGCTTTCCAAAAATGAATCTGGACAGATTTTGATGGCTCATGCTAAATAAATGAAGGAAGTACAGTTTCCCATGTGCAAACCCCATCTAACTATAGGAAAGCTCCACAGAAGTAAGAGTGGAACCATACTTGCCTCAGTCAAATTACATACTTACACTTGTAAGCGAAACTTGTTTCTGAATAAGTCTTGAGGTTACAAATGGATTGTAACTTAAGAAATTACAAGAGGAGGAGGAAGAAAGGATGTCATCATGTGTGTTCGTTAAATGCTCAGACTGGAGAAGACAAAGTTAAATGGTAAAATGTACAATTTGTCAAGATGTCAATACTGCACTCCTAATTTATTAGGCTAAATGATCCCATGTTTCATATGTAACAATTCTAACTTGTATAACTGAATCAATCCAGGCAATCAAGAAAGGATGTAGCCACTTTTTCCCCCAGAATGATTCTGCCACCATTCCTTTTAATATATCGAAACCTCCATCAATCACTTGACTCTTTATATAGTCATGTGTTGACTATATATTTGTATATTTATACTGTATATTTTAATCAGTGGATGGAAAATGAATTTGATGGCCAACAGTACTGGGATTCTTCACATAGTAATTCATGTTTCTGCAAGAGTTAAAATGAACTTTCTTTTTTTTCATTTCTGCCCCTTTCATTGTATCATTTAGTTTGAAAAAAGACTGTTTACTTCCAAAAGTCTGTCCTCCTGGCCCTTTCCTCACAACGTGCTAATTACAATTCTTTGGTATGCCTTTTTTGCTGGCTGCATCTGTGTTTACATATCTTCTGTGATCAGTCAGAGGCCCACTCTGGGGCCTTTCAGCTCCTTTCAAAACTCATCCTCCAGGAGTTTAACCAAACTCAGCATTGCTAAGATCAGTTACTCCCTGGAGCATTTCCTGGTCAATTTCTAGCATCCACTGACATTTTGACATAAATCGGCAGGCAAATGCTCCCTAGTCTAGAGATATGAAATTTGAAAAAGTGTGAATTCAAACAACCGTTGATAAATTGCTCTATAAGGCCTTCACCATTAATTTCTGTCAGTAGACAGTAAAATGGCAATGGCTGCTCAACATGGTTCCAAAAACAACATTTTCTTCTCTGGAGTAGAACACACAACACTGACAAATTGGAATCCATCTTGTTGAGTTGGGGGATATCTAAAATTACACAGATGGTGTTGAACAAAGTTTGTGTTCTCTTTCCAGTTTAAACAGGAGTGTGCACTTTAGTCAGATTTTAAGGGTTTTTGTTGGCCTTTCTCTGAGCATCCCAAAAAGGGCCTTATCCAACATAGAAACTCATAAAGTAATGTGCCCTGGTTGGCCACGATTGGTGCCTCTGAAAACACCATGGACCCTGGAGGCAAGCATTCTTAGTGGCAGCCTAGGCCTCTGGGACAAGTCTCTGGGACACCCTGGAATTGGGTATGTCTAGTTTAATGAAAAGAAGGACTAGGAGTGACATTGTACCAGTGTTCCAATATCTCAGGGGTTGCCACAAAGAAAAGGGAGTCAAGCTATTCTCCAAAGCACCTGAAGGCAGGACAAGAAGCAATGGATGGAAACTAATCAAAGAGAGAAGCAATTTAGAACTAAGGAGAAATTTCCTGACAGAACAATTAATTAGTGGAACCCTCAGAAACAAGAGTGGATCAAATTGACTAATGTTTCAGAAGGCTCTTAGTATTTGAAGTTTTAGAATTCTGTGTACTGGTTGACTTTAAAATATTATTCAAAAATTGTAAATTATAATATTGCACATGTACCTCAAACTATATTTCATAAACATAGCTCATTAGCTGGTATGATGTTCAAATAGTAAAATTAAAGTTGGGCTATTGCCACAAGAGGAAAACCTGCCCATATATAATGAATATTATGTGAGACTATATTCAATACTTGTTTTAAATAAAGGGCGTTAGAATTTTAAATAGCATCCAGAGATATAGTGGGAAGAGTCTCAATTTCTTTCATTTTGCTAACTTAATATTTTGTGACTGCCTTGCTATTATTTTAGATTGTGCAAGCTACTCCCCCCGCCTTACAATAGCAGCCATTTTGTGAAAACTGGCTCTGTCAACATACTCTCAAATTTCAAACACATCTACCAGCCCCACAAAGATTGCCAACTGCAGGATAAATTTTCACATCCATTTCATTAGAGGCAATATAAATTTGATAGATATTCTGAGCTCAGCAATAATAAAAGCAGATGTGGTATTCAGCATTCTCAAAGTACTTAAGACAAGTTGTATTATAACTGTTGCTACAACAAAGAAATGGTAAGTTGGAAAAGCACAGAAAGGGGAAACCAAAATAGTCAGGATGATGAAATAGTTCCTTATAGGAGGATAATAAGCAATGTCTGAGCTTAGGGAAAAGAAAAATAAAAAGGTAGGCAAATTAAACGCATAGATAGAAAGGGTGTAGAAAGTTTTATTTTCCCTTCTTCCATTATACCAAAATCCAGGAACATTACATTTGGCTGAATGAAGGAGCATCAAGAGAAAAATGTTTTTAAAGCATAAAGTATGTAAACTTTGTAGCAATGTACACTAATGAGAAAAGTAGGAAAATTCAAGGCATACTGAGTCCACCAGACTGCCCCATTGTGAATGACTACCAACTATTTATTTATAAAATTTATAGGCTGCTCATCTTACTTCAAGGTAACTCTGGGAGGCTTCAGTTTCTGAAGTTCAGTAACAGGCATTGTCATCTTCTGTTCATCTTTAGCTCTCCACTGAAAATATGTCTTCTACTTGTCTTTTTTTGTTCCGAATTGATTTATTAAAATATTCTTTAATATTATATTGCACATTTTACTCTATGAACTGAGTTGGAATATGACACAAAAATGATGTAAATAAAAAAGGTATTATGGGTGTTGAAGCCAGGATTATGTAGTAATATGAAGTCACCCATTTGGCTTCCATACCTGAGGCAAGCCTGGAAGTCAAGTTTCCTGGTTTTTAGGCTGCACCTTAAACACTGCAACAAACTGGCTCCAGTTTGTCTCAGGTCAGTAAAGTGAATATTCTTTGATTAAATAGCAATAGCAATAACACTTAGACTTATATACCACTCCATAGTGTTTTACAGCACTCTTTGAGCAGTTTACAAAAATAGAAAACAATTCTGGACATAGGTTCAAAACAGGAGATGAGGGAACATAAATATAGTATTTTTGCTTCACAAAAATAAGTGAAGTATCAAGTATAATACATGACTGAGAGACATAACTCTAAGGCAACAGCTTTTATTTCATTCCAGGAGATGGCCACAGCTCAACAGTTTGTCCAGACTAAGCAAAATCTGAATCCAAGGTACCAGTTCAGCTGTCACATAGTCTCCTGGACAGCTCAGAGGAACAATCATTGAAAGTCACTCACTTTGACCTAGCACAAATTCTTTCCAAATTATCTACCAAACCTGGGGTGGAGTGGGAAGTAGATTATTTTCCATCTTTCTCTAACAGAAAGAAAAATTATCCAACAATTTATCAAAGACAGGAATCTTCCTTAGTTATAAGAATAGGACTGCCATTGAAAAAGTTGTAAAGAGTTCCCTCATGATATTATCTCTTGGACTATAATTTAAATGGAAAGCTAGGAAGACTTCCAACTACTATAGGGAGGCCTGCATAGTGAAAAACGAGATATTTGCACATGCATAGCACACTCCAGTTATGGGGATTTTCCTGCACTATTCTTTCTTTCACTTCCAAAAGCAAATTCTCTTTTATCCAATAGGTGGCAACTGGCAAGAAAAAAAATGCATGAGATTTTCTTAGCCTGCACTCATTTAAATCTTCAGATGATGCTTCAGAAGCAGATCATGTAGAACCCTTGGGGTTGCAGCTATTTTTCTCCACTGAAAGTAATCTTAGCCATCTCACCATCTTGCTTATTAGTGCTTATGGCATTGGGGTGATTCTGAACTCAGATATGGTCTTAGTCAGAAACCCCAAGTTCCCAAAGAAATAGTAGTCACAAGGTCTTTCATCTGCAGAGTATAAAAGGGATACTTTCTTCCACAAATGAAATGGCAGAGAATTACAATCTTTAGAATCTCTTACATAATAATAATAATAATAATAATAATAATAATAATAATAATAATAATAATAATAAACCTTTATTGTCAAAGTACAACATGTGTACATTGAGATTAGCTGAGCCTCCCCCCGTGCTCCCTCCCCCCAACACAAATTGACAACAAACCATCCTACCACACCATGTGAACCAACTACACCACACACTGGCCTCCCAGGTCAATTCTGCATAAGTTCACAGAGATTATATCCCATTCAAAAGCCTAACAGCCCACGGATAAAAGCTGTTTTTCAGCCTGTTGGTACGGCTGGCTATACTCCTATATCTCCTACCCGATGGTAGGAGAGTAAAGAGATACCGTCCAGGGTGTGAGTCATCCCTAAGAATTTTCCTCACTCTTCCAAGGCAACGAGCCCTGGCGATGTCATCCAGTGGTGTCAGGGGACAGCCCACAATGTCTTGTGCTGTGCTCACTATCCTCTGTAATACTTTCCTGTCTGCAGCTGTCAGACCAGCATACCAAACCACAATACCATACGAGAGGACGCTCTCTATAGTAGACCGGTAAAAGAGGGTCATAAGCCATTGTTCTACCCTGTTCTTCCGCAAGACCCTAAGAAAGTGAAGCCTCTGTTGGGCCTTTCTAGCCATCTGGGTTGTGTTAACTTTCCAGGTCAGATCTTCACAGAGGTAGACTCCCAGAAATTTAAAGGAGGAAACTCTCTTCACACAGTCCACAGAGAAAACATTAATGTATAGGGGAAAAAACTTGACAATTCTCCCCAATTCATTATGCTTGATAGTGAAATAAGATTCTAACTAATGGGAAGACTCTGCTGAGGCATTAGGAAGATTATGGGTTTGTGGTGTTGGATTAGAATAATCCTAGGATGATCTCTCTTTTGATGATGTTGTCACTACATAATGGAAATTAAAAGGCAGAATCCTAATTCATAAGACAACATCTTTTTTATAGCTTATTGTTTAGAGTTGCCACCAGAGAAAAGGAACAAAGCAAGGGAAACTTTCAGTTATTGCTGAAACTATATTTAAAAAGGCAGGAGTGTCCTTAAGTGTTAGGAGCCTCTGGTCACAAAAATGCAGAGTTGTTCTTTTGATGGAAAATTTCACTTTTGCAGATATAGTAGATTTTCCATCCAAGTCCCATGAAATGTGATTTTTCCCCAGTTAGTAATAAAATTTGCCTAAAAGTTCAACATTACCATCACCATAGTTGAAATGATTTTATGCTTGCATTTGACAACCGCTTTATGTAGTGGTTAAGGAACTAGGCTAAAAACCACAAGACCATAATTTCTAGTCCCAACATGAGCACAAAGTCATTGGGAGACCTTAGTCCAGTCCCTTTCTCTCAGCCATTGGAAGCAAGTGATGACAAACCACTGCAACCTTTTCAAGAAAACTGCAGAGATTAGTTTATGTAGTCTTCAAGAGTCACTGACTTGAAGTCCTCACCTCAAAAAGGGGATGTTACTTATAACAGCCTATCTAAATCTAATAGCCTCGGATGTCCTGACTTTGCCATCCAGATGAGATGATGAGAGCAACGCATCTGGAAGATACCATACTCAGGAAGAGAATTGTACAAAATTCATACTCCTTAGCATTTTGAATTGACTTCAAATCATCAACTTGAGTCTAAGAGATATGCAGTATAAGGTATATATTACAAATCAAGGCAAATATACGTGTCCCAGGATAATGTTGCAGGATCCAATCTGGGTCGGTCACTGGGGCCAGAGATTTTGTCTTCTGAGCTTTTGGATTCATGCTGGAGTCCATCTTCAGGGAACTTCTCTCTGGCATGGGTCCAAAAACTTGGAAAGCCTCTGATCCCGGTGACTGAGCCAGATTAGATCCTGCAAACTATATATTCCCCAAATAATAAGTTTTTTTCCCCTATGGAGGCCACTTTTATGAACTCTATTTTAGTCTAAAATATTTTGGAGATGGGAAAACCTGTAATGGAGATATTGGCACACAGCTATTGCCTCCTCTGTAATCAGGCCAAGCTCAATAAATAATTTCTGGGAATTATTTTAAAGAAATCACATGATGGAATTCTTGTTATTTTTAAAATTGGCAAAGATTAAAGAAATGGAGACTGAAAACAGCCGCTTGTGCTACAGACAATCATGCTTTAAAAACTGAAGAAAAAGAATAATATGACAGCTCAACTGCACACCTACCAAAATAGCTCCATTGCAATATTTCACCTACTGTTTATCCTAGAGGAGGGGAAGGGTATGTAAAAAGACAATAAATTTCTTAGATTTCTTCAAGCTGCCAAAGATATTATTTTGCCAGCATATTCTCTGAGTATATGTGAACACAAGCATCACATGAACTATATGGCTTTAGCAAAGCAGTCCAAGCACATCTCAAAATCATAGTGTCATGTGCCATTTGATCAATACCTCTTAATACAATTCTGGATCTGGGACCAATAGGGGACTTTTAAGACAATGATTTTTAAGCATGTAGTTAATGATTGGTTCACAGGTGTGGCATTTAATTTATATCAAGTCAAAGCACTCACACATCTAACAGAATATTATCTGTTAGCCAATCACTAAGGTTTTAGAAATCCTGTTCAGTTCAACCTCGTGATAAAAAAGAATGACGTTATGACCTGCTCCATGTAGAACATATGATCTACTTCTTCATTCATACAGTTCCTCTAGATCTAATGCATAAGGTCTTTTCTATAGCTTACCCTGTGGAATCATCAAAATCAAAAATCATAATTTCAATTTTTCTGTTTTGCACAAAAAGTCTATAAGGTGTTTCCAGGCTGCAGTAAACATAGATAATTGTTTTTGATTTTAAAAAAATCAATTTAGCCATCTTAGCAAATTTTGTTGTCTTCACCAACCATACCTCCATTTTGGGTAATGTTGAATCTTTCTACCTTTTTACATAAAGTAATCTCATTGCAGATTCCATATACAAAAACAAAATTCAATACCTTTTTCCCAACTGTTTTTGGAAAAACAAACCCAAAACAAAACCTGTTTATCAATCTTTAAATCCCCTGAATCAATGTGTTCTTTGAATCTGAAAAAAAATCTAACTTTTTAAGATGTTCACCAAACACGATAAAATACCTCTTTTTGTTGTTCACATTTTCAACATAAATTTGAAGTGTCTTATATATTTATTTATTTATTTATTTTAATTCCATTTATATCCCGCCCTTCTCCGAAGACTCAGGGCGGCTTACAAGCTTAGCAGTAGCCTTCATTCTATGTATATGCCTGCTTATAAGGGCTTTCGAGGGGCCCCAAGCGGCATTATTACAAAGTCAGCTTAATTGCCCCCAACAATCTGGGTCCTCATTTTACCTACCTCGGAAGGATGGAAGGCTGAGTCAACCTTGAGCCTGGTGGGACTCGAACCTGCACTAATTGCAGGCAGCTGGTGTTACTTAAGGAGGCATATTCTACACAATGTTCTAGTAAAATACCAACAGTACATCAATTTTACAAAAAAAATCATTTAAGATTTTAATTGTATAAATTTCAGTCTTTTCAAGTACATATTTTCCCATTGTTCCCTTGTATATTATACTTTTCAACCCACTTTATCACACATAACTTCACTTGTTCTATTAATTTCAATATACATTTTAGCAATAATGTTCATCATTTGTACATAATTGTATTTAAAATTCTTACATTCTTCTGAACCATAAACTTTTGTCTCTTTTAAATGTTTCTAAAACCATAAATAAGAAAACCATTGACAACTATATCATTTTGCCACAGGTTATTCACTTGATTTTATTTTGTATTCCCTTTGACAAAATTCTATTATCTCATCATAAGTTAGCTATTTTTGTTTGTTTACTTCTCATCTGTAAAATGCTTCTTGTGTTAGGGCCACAGAGATGATTTCGGGCACAACCTGGGTTTGAATCTATTTTATATTCTAAATGTGGCATGTCTAAATATAATGATTTTAAAATCCACATTAACCTTGACTTCATCATATCACAAATATCCATGCCACTCAAATCCCAGATTATGTTCTTTTAACTCAATAGCCTTCTGTTTCTCAGAAGCATGCACTCTTTCACCCAAATCAAATAGTACGCTGCAAAATACAATTTCACATCAGATAGGCCCAGTCCTCTTCTTTCCTTTTCATCTTGTAATACCTTATATTTAATTCATGGGGTTTTTGCCCTGTCACAGAAATTTAGATATATCATCTACCACTGTTAAATAGTGCATCAGTTGTCAAGAGGCGTATTGTCAGATAGCTGCAGGCTCTCTCAGGAAAATAAGAATAGATCTGCAGTGCAGAATAAGACTAATCTGCATTTTGAACTCATTTGTCCACTTTTCCTAAATATGTGCTTTAGTAATATATTCTATAAATGAAACATAGTACAACAATATGAAGAATATATTGCATACCGTATTTTCCGGTGTATAAGACAACTGGGCGTTTAAGACGACCCGCTACATTTCCTGTTAAATTATAGGGTTTGGGCTATACTCGCCATATAAGACTACCCCTCTTCCAACACACACCGAATAAAAATTAAAAAACATCAGATTTGATTTTAATATGGTAATTTTAATTCAAATGCTTATGACATGCAGGTACTTAGTAGGAAAACTGTCACTTATAAACATAAGGCTGTTTGTCATCAAACATGTAAACATAAAACAGTGCAAGTGGATTAAACTTTAATAATAATAATAATAATAATAAGAAGAAGAAGAAGAAGAAGAAGAAGAAGAAGAAGAAGAAGAAGAGGAAGAAGAAGAAGAAGAAGAAGAAGAAGAAGAAGAAGAAGAAGAAGAAGAAGAAGAAGAAGAAGAAGAAGAAGAAGAAGAAGTAGTAGTTGGAAGGGACCTTGGAGGTCATCTAGTCCAACCCCCTGCTAAGGCAGGAAACCCTATGCCATTTCAGACAAATGGCTGTCCAGTCTCTTCTTAAAAACTTCCAGTGTTGGAGCATTCACTACTTCTGGAGGCAGGTTGTTCCACTGGTTAATTGTTCTAACTGTCAGGAAGTTTCTCCTTAGTTCTAGGTTGCTTCTCTCCTTGACTAGTTTCCATCCATTGCTTCTTGTCCTGCTTTCAGGTGCTTTGGAGAATAGCTTGGCTCCCTCATCTTTGTGGCAGCCCCTGAGATATTGGATCACTGCTATCATGTCACCCCTAACCCTTCTCTTCGTTAAACTACACATACCCAATTCCAGCAACCATTCCCTATTTTCCTAATTCACTTTTTCACTTTTCCTAATTCACTCTAAAGCTTTCCCTGCGCAGAGCCTTAAGTAACACCAGCTGCCTGCAATTAGTGCAGGTTCGCATCCCACCAGGCTCAAGGTTGACTCAGCCTTCCATCCTTCCAAGGTAGGTAAAATGAGGACCCAGATTGTTGGGAGCAATAAGCTGACTTTGTAATAATGCTGCTTTGGGGTGTGTGTGAAAGCCCTAATAAGCAGGCATATACATAGAATGAAGGCTATTGCTAAGCACATTGATTTGTGCTTTAAATTGTAAGCCGCCCTGAGTCTTCAGAGAAGGGTGGGATATTAATGGGATTTTTAAAAAAAGACCAAATGGGAGATCCGCTCCAGGTTTTCCAGCCAGCCCGCCCAGTTCCTGAGTCAAATGTGTCCTTAGAGCTAAGCAGCTGCTCTGACTGCTGCATTCCCCACCTGCCTTTCAAGTTGGGATAGACTACAGCTGCTCTTCAACTTTAGAAGGAACAACGCCCAGACCCCAGTCTATAAAAAATCACAGACTGTAGCTTCTTCTCCAATTGGTCCCGCTTTCCCTGTGCAGACTAAATGGCAGATCCGCTCCAGGTTTTCCAGCCAGCCCTGTCCCTAAAGTTTCAGCACCCGGTGTATAAGACGACCCCTGACTTTTGAGAAGATTTTCATGGGTTAAAAAGTCGTCTTATACACCGCAAAATACGGTACTTGATTTTTCAAGGCTTTGAAAGATCAATACCTCAGTATTAATCACAAAAAACTGATCTTGGTACCAAGATATGTACGGCAAAATGGGTTACCTCTATTCCAAGTATTGGATATTTTCATTAGCAATACGATCTTTTTTCATAAATTAACAACAACATGTGAGCTGTAGTTTTTCTGTTGAGCTTTCATGAATATTTGAATCAGATGAGCTTAATTTCAAAGACTGTTGCATGAAAAAAATCCAACCACGATTAATATTAACCAAACATAATACAAATTCATCTGCTAGATTTCTAATTCAGCCAGCAATTATCATTGGTGCTAGCATTTCTTACTGTTAAATACAGGAGAGTACTTTTCTTACAAAATAGGCAAAATAGTGATTCTATATTTTATTCCTTGGCTTTGGAAGAATAAGAGATTTCATTTTTAAATAAAAACTGAAAATCTGAAAATTAAATCTTCAGAAGAGGGCAATTGATTTCCTTATCACTGTAGAGCCTCATGATTCCTTTACTTTTAGCTTAACATCCTCCTAAAAGGCATCATTCCACTGGCTATCCACCAAAAGATCCAAGAGATCCCAAACAAGCAGAGTTCACAATCTATCACAGTAGCTACCTGTTCAAAAGGGCCACAGAAAACAGCAAGCTGGCACCAAATCAGAGTTTGAGATCTAAAACAGCCATCAGAAGACAACAATAGTTTGGCAGATTCTTCACATTAAGATAAATAATCAAACTGTCACTGAATTTTTTTAGTATTTGTCAGTAAGCTCGTTGCAGTCTGTTTTTTTTGCAAGCTGTATTGTTATCATTGTAACCATGGTGAGTGTCACATGTTCAGCCATGGGGGTTTTTTTGGTTTTATGTTTATTACTGTGTGTGCATGTCCATAACAAAAAGTTTACTTTCTCTTTCCTTTTCTTTGTGCTGTCTGGTGAGATAGACATGTAGTTATGAGTCTTTCTTTGTTTTTCTTTGTAATTAAAAGTTTTATAGTAGAATATATACTTCGGGGTTTCTTAATTTTTTTACCTGA
Organism: Vipera ursinii; assembly: GCF_947247035.1. Taxonomy (NCBI): domain Eukaryota; kingdom Metazoa; phylum Chordata; class Lepidosauria; order Squamata; family Viperidae; genus Vipera; species Vipera ursinii. Next base: position 92,658,449 of record NC_139517.1, read on the forward strand.
TGTTCATCATGCATCAAATGAACCACGATTCATCACCCTCTGATAGGGAGTTTTTGATTTACTCCCTGACATGGTAGCAGAGGATGGTTGTTTTTGATGCTGATAAGCGTATAGGCCAGGGGTGTCAAACTCAATTTCATTGAGGGCCGCATCAGCATTGCAGTTGCCCTCAGGGGGCTGGGTGGGTGTGGCCTGGGTGGGCATGGCCTACTGGGTAGGCGTGGCTAGAGTGTGTATGGCCTACTGGGTGGGCGTGGCCAGCTCTGCATCGTTCACATCAAGGGTGCCTATGGGGGCCTGGGCAGGAGTGGGACAGATCTGAGGGTCTCTGGCAGAAGGAGGGTCTCTGGGCCAGGGCCAAGGCAGTGGGGGCCATTCCCTCACTGTTTCCAGGATGGCTTCACGGGCCGCATGAAACCACTTCGCGGGCCGGATCCGGCCCCCGGGCCTTGTGTTTGACATGTCTGGTATAGGCTATTAGTCACTTAGTTAGTTCAGCGACTGAGGAACGCTGTGCTTAATTACTGAAATATGCCGAAAAAAAGAAAGACAGAAAGGAGTCTGACAAAGAACAGACTCCACTTGCTTCTGCTACGCATCTTGGAGAAGAAACTGCAGCCTCTGATTTAAGGTCAGTTACACCGTCTTCTGATTTCACACTCAAGGGGCTCATGCTGATTTTGAGTGGCTCGGTGCCAGACCTAAAGTTTCACTTTGGAAAGATGTAATTCATTATTCTCCTCTTAGCCCTGAACAAACTCTGCATGAGAAGGCTGTGCAAAGTTATTGTGAACAAATAGAGGCATTTGAACAAGAGCTGCAACAGGCAAAAGCATATGCATTATTGATTACGTAGCATAAGAGGGACTCTGCTGAGATTCAAATCCCAGATTCTGCCATATTGCCTTCTTCTTCCAAGCCAGAGCCACTCCCACAAGTGGGTGTTGTGTCAGACGAAGGTGAACTGAAAGCACCTGCGTCACGGTTTCAAATGACAAACAAGGCTACAGTGATGCCTGAATCTAATGTTATAACACCATCTGCTGGTGAATCTGTTTTACAAGATAGAAATGAATTACTATATGGAATACAGGAGCAAATACAAAGAATGCAATATGCATTTTCACAGATGTCTATTCATCAATCATTGCTCCAAGCTGATGGTGCTAGAATCCCTATTAATACTATTGCTATCCAGGTTCCTGTCCCAGATAGAGCACAGCAACAGTCAGCCCAAGTGCAGTTACCACTGGGTTCTCAAATACAAAGGCCAGCGCCATTTGCAGGCCAACTTAATGTTGCAGCTCAAGCACCAGCGCCTCCTGCTGGCCAGGGTGGAATTGCAGCTCAAGTACAGCCACAGCCAGCACCGGTACCAGCGGCAGTCCCAGTGCATCTGCCGCAAGACTTGGCACAGGCGCCACCTGTGCCTCCTGCAGGTCAAATCTGGATTGCACAACCTGCACAGCCAGTACCTTAAATGCATGTTCCTCAACAGGCATCTTCTATTGTACCACTGGTTGGCAACTCGAAATTGAAGCGGTCAGGACAAAATTACAGGGCATGGGTCAGTGAAATTGGACTTTTGCTCCGCAGAGAAGGTACCCATTGCATGGTATTTAATCCTCCTAACCAGCCATGGACTCCTGATATATGGGACTTGAATAATAAAGCATGCACAACATTATTGATGTCAATGGACACTGAATTGCAGCTCACGTTTTCACAAGATGCAACTGCCCAACAAATTTGGACCCAGCCTGAGATTCCTAATAAACATGCTAATGTTTACAATTCACTAACAGGTAAACCTTTGCATTACAGGTGTATTCATAAGTGGCATAGAAGATTGGGTCATGCCAGTTTTCGTGTTCTGAAGAAGATGCCAGAGTTTGCAAGAGGTTTGGATCTAAAGGGGTGTAAGGTGTTCTTGGATTGTGCTGTCTGCAAAAAATCCAAATCCAAAGCAGCAGCAATTCCAAAGCGTGCTACACGCCTGTCAACACGCATTTTTGATTTGGTACACACTGACATAGTGGGTCCTTTTACACCAACAATTGGTGGTAAAAGATATTTCTTGACAATTGTTGATAATTACTCTAGATATGGATATGTATTTCCTATGAAAGAAAAATCTGAGACCTTTCAGATCTTTAAAGACTTTGCCGCTCTTGTATATACCCAACACAAAGTCAGCATCGCCAGAATTCAGAGTGATCGCGGTGCTGAATTCATGTCTCAGCATTTTCAGGACTGGATGCATAAGAATGGCATACTACACCAGACCTCAGCTCCTTACACTCCGGCTGAAAATGGAGTGGCAGAACGCAGAAACGGGGTTCTGCAAACAATGATGCTTTGCCTACTTGAAGACACTAACCTCAGTCTCCCATACTGGGGTGAGGCTATTAAATATGCTAATCATATAATCAACCTTACTTGGAGTAGTGTAATAAATCAGACCCCTTATTTCATGTTACATGGACACAAGCCTGATCTCTTGCATCTCCACTTTTTTGCTTCATACGCTATGGTGAATATTCCTTTAGCTCAAAGAAAGAAAGGAGGTCTTGCAGCAAAAAGAATGAGATTTATGGGTATTGATGATAATTCAAAATGGAGCAAATACATCGACTCTTCTCATGTAATAGTGATTTCACAATCTGCTACTTTTGAGGAAGATGCTGACTGGTCCAGGATTCATTCTAACGATCCTGGAGTTTATTTCCCTAGAGATGCTTCTGCTAATGCCACGCAGCCTGATGATGAAGATTCACAGGTGAATGTTCCTTCCATGAGTTCTTCTCAACCTACTGTTCTGTCTTCGCAAGCCGCCGATGCTACCGCTGGCGACGATGATGAAGATGAGGATGAAATGGAAGAATGGACGGTTGTTCCGAGATGTTCCAAGAGGGCCACAAAGGGAATCACTCCAAAACAGTATTCGTGGCAAGTAACGAAAGCACCTTTACCTTTGAATTGTAATGTTACACTTCCTCCTGATAAGTTCACACAAATCAAACATCTTCCTGAAGCAGAGCAAGATAAATGGTATGAGGCAATGCAGGCTGAAATGGACAGTCTAAAGAAACTTCAAGTGTTTATGCCTGCAAGCCCTTCAGCAAACAAGAAAGTTATTGGCACTCGATGGGTCTACAGAATTAAAATGAAGCCAAATGGTGAGTCATTGTATAAGGCCAGACTTTTAGCTCAGGGTTTCTCTCAACGTTATCCTGAGGACTATACAAATACTTATTCACCCACAGTGCGGACTGAGAGTGTGAAAATCGCCTTAGCCACTGCAACTATCCTTGGTTTAGAGGTTTTCAAGTTCGATGTTGAAACGGCTTATCTACACGCTGATCTAGATGAAGAAATCTATGTGAAAGGTCCTCCAGGTTTCTGACAACAGGAAGGGGATACTTGGTTTCTACACAAAAGTCTTTATGGTCTGAAACAGTCTGGTTTAATGTGGTACTTTTGTGTTTCTGACAAACTAAATTCAATGGGCTTTATTAAGTCCGAAACAGACGAATGCATGTTTACTAAAAGATCTGATAATAGGTATGAGATAGTTCTTGTTTATGTTAATGATATTGTTTATATTGGTCCAAATAAGCAGATGAGTGAGATTTTTGCTAAAGCTTTACAAAAGTATTTCACATTGAAGTCTTTAGGATATATTAACACTTATTTGGGTGTTCAAGTTGTCAAAACTCAGAAGGGGTTTAATCTCACACAAGAAGATAAAATTGAACAACTATTGTATCACTGCAACATGAAGGATGCTAAGACAGTGAGTATACCCATGCAAACCGATTTTCACAACTTGGCACATGAACCAAGTCCTGAGTTCGAAGATCAAACACTTTATCGCTCAGTCATTGGGTCGCTGCTGTATATTAGTAGTTGGACTAGGCCTGACTTTGCACTTAGTGTTAATCTCCTATCACGATATGTAGGCAAGGCAAAACAGTTTCATTGGACATGTGTTAAAAAATTATTGAGATACCTAAAACACACTAAAAACATGAATTTATTGTTAGAACTGACACATACTGACTATGCAGAGTTATGTTGTTATGCAGATTCTGATTGGGCGAGCGATAAGAAATCACGTAAAAGTACTTCAGGTTATATGATGTTTTTAAGTGTATGTCCTGTGTACTGGCATGTGTGCAAACAGAATTTTGTTTCTTGTTCATCTACTGAAGCTGAATATGCTTGTGTGTCAGATGCATGTAATTCTCTAACGTGGTTTGATGATTTAGTCACAGATATCTGGACACAGCCGATTCGACCGATCACTGTGATGGAAGATAACAAATCTGTGGTTTACATATCTGAAACACGATTTAACTGTTCTAGGTCTAGACACATAGACATCCATTATCAAAATATAAGACAAGTTGTTAAACAAGGTTTTGTAAAATTGCAGTATGTGCCTACAGATGATCAGATTGCTGATATGCTGAACAAGCCACTTCCTGCAGCCCAGCACGAGTATCTGCGTAAGAAAATGTGTCTTGTTTGAGTTCTGCTTTACTGACAAAAGAAGGGGATGTCACTGCATTTTTTTTAGTGTTTGTCAGTAAGCTCGTTGCAGTCTGGGTTTTTTGCAAGCTGTATTGTTATCATTGTAACCATGGTGAGTGTCACATGTTCAGCCATGTTTTTTTTTGTTTTATATTTATTACTGTGTGCGCATGTCCATAACAAAAAGTTTACTTTCTCTTTCCTTTTCTTTGTGCTGAATGGTGAGATAGACATGTAGTCATGAGTCTTTCTTTGTTTTTACAAGTTTCTTTGTAATTAAAAGTTTTATAGTAGAACATATGCTTCGGGGTTTCTTTATTTTTTTACCTGATGTTCATCATGCATCAAACTCCTCTGATAGGGAGTTTTTTATTTACTCCCTGACACAAACATTAAAGAACAACAGTTCATTGAGATTGGAAACATAGAAACGTAGGAGGCTACTTAGCTTGGTATTACAGGTATTCCTCAACTTATAAATAGTCACTTAGAATTGTTCTAAGTTACGATGTGATCCAAGAAAGGTACTTGTAACACAGATTTGAAGTTCTGCCCATCACCTTTCCTGCCAGTCATCTGAATGCATTTTGGGCACTCAGCAGCTGACCTGCTTTTACAACTTTTTGCAGTATCCTATAGTTATATGATGACTTACAATGCTTTTTGCTGCATTTTGTTACCTCTTGTTTTTGGCAGAAAATGCCCATTGTGGATGTCCACAGATTTACTTAATAACAACTGCAAATGTTGTAAAATTGAGACAGTGACATGGCTCATTTGACAACTAACATGACTTGTTACTGTAAATTCCAGACTCAGTTGTGGTTGTAAGTCAAGGACTACAACTATACACAACAACTATCTGTATTTAACTGACTGCAGATCTCCAGGGAATGGGATAGCTGGATATAAGATGGAAATGTTTTTAGCCAATTGCATATTTTAAAAGCAGGTGTGTTTAGAAATTTTAAGATCTATCAGTCTTGCAGTACAAATGGAATATTGGTGACAGTCTGTAAATCTATAGCCATGCATTTGGAGCCAGGCCCACAAGGATGTCCTACAGTACTTAAAGAAAGATATCACCTCTTTGCTGATCACAGAGTTTCAGAATTACAACCAACTATTAAAAAGTGACATTGTTATATTGCTAGAATGCATCTATAAAGGGGGAAAATGATATATTACTTCTTCCTTCAAGTACTTGCCAGTTTTGTGGTTAATATCTGAACATCTCCAGATGTAACATTAGTGGGAATATTAAGTCCTGACATGCCCAAGTTAAGGTAGCAGTGAGTTATGTGTCTGTGAAGGAAACATACATTTAGCAGCAATTATGATTAAGAGGAGAAAGGCACATATATTGCATATGATTTTATCTATTTGAAGGATATGTGTTGTCTCAATTGCCTGTTCTTTGTTGTGTTACATTACTAATGCCACTTTTTGCATTCCTCTCAAATCCATGCTTTTTGTTACCAAGGATAACTCATTGGACAGCTTGCTTGCACTGATATACTGCTCCAATCTAACATGACTGAAAAAGACATATAACAATCTTGTACTTGACTACTCTCCCTCAAAACCATTTGGAGGGAATATCAGGCTTTATAATTTATTTGGCCTTGAAGAAGACTACTGGCTAAATTATACACAACTATTTTCAGGTGATAGTTTTTAACTTGTCAAGCATCTACCTCTGCGTCCTTCAATTCTGTTTGCATAATACTTTAAATTGATTGAATAAAAATGTTAGCAACTGCACACCCCCTGCATGCTGTACATGGTTATTTTATAAAATTGGTTGTTTTCTTGTAATTTATTATGTTTCATGAATTTATTTAGCTTATTTTGTGACACATTATTCTGTAATGTGTGAACCAAGAAAGTAGTTAAGAATGAAGTAACCAAGCTAACCTCTCTGTCATGGGAGATTAATGTGTCATGGAACAGAAACACTGAGTTAGTTGAATTGGCCAACTATTCATAAGGCATTATTTTTACCTTCGAACAGTTCTGAGTCTATAGCAATTTTTCCTAATCAGTCTTGTTGTATAAACTGGTAACTTAGAGGTTTAATTCTTAACCTTTCATGACAGAGATGAAGTTCTAGACAGACTTTTCCCCGGGCCCACTACATAGGGTATATGTGCAAAGTGATAATAATGTAGCAGGAGTATGCCTGACCTCTCTATGATAGTGACTCTAAATTAGTTTAAGTGTTCTCATGACATACCGACCCCAGTTACAATCTAGTTAAATCTATGTTTCAAATTCTTTTATTTTAAGCAAGAAAAAAGGTCACTAGAAAAATTATGTTAACCAAGTATCTTCATTTAAATTTAAATAGTGCAACCCAACATTTAACCCACTTTCAACCATAAGAAGAAAGCTAACAACAAGGGTTTAGTTATATTGGCTATCGCCATCTAAGCATCTTGGGGGAATTTTTCCTATATTCCAACATTTAAAGGAGATAACAGAAAAAGGCAGGCTGTATGTAAGCAATCCCTAATTTATAAGCGGTACTTGTAATCAAATGTCTGCATAAGGGAGAACCAGCAGAGGAATTTTTTTACTTTAATTTATATTTTGTAGGCTTCTGTATCTATGGAGATTCTCAGTCATCTAGGTCATAGTTGTGCCAAAGATGCTTTTTTATGTTTTATTAATTTTTTTAAAATTACAATCTTTAGAGCTTAGTAAACAACATGTCTAGGTTTACATATTTAACATTAATTTCTTCAATATAAATCTATTCAGTACCTGCAGAATCCAGTATTTTTTTTTGCTTGATCCTCCTTTCTTCCCCATATTTTTTTTCATTTTTCCCTCATTAGAAAATTACAATTCTTAGTACTATTGATGTATACAAAATTAGGTATAGACATCTTCATCATATTTTACTAATATTATACAAATAACAATAATATCAATGCATAAGTCAATATCCTGTTTTCCATGCTCTTATTAAAGTTTGATTTCCCATCAATATTTAAAGTATCTTTGTCATTTATGATTTTCTCAATATTATTTACATTTGTATAACTAAAAAAAACATTATTCATACCAATCCTCTTATTTTCAAATTTCCCATATCAAAAGAAGAACAAAAAATTCTATTTTACTTCTAAATCATATCTTCCATTATAAAAATCTAGTTATATCTAAGGGTAATCCATTCTTTTAATCATATTAAAGGATGACAATTTAGGTAGAGTATTTTGTGGAGGGGGGACTCCACCCTTCCACATTCCCTAAACATTTCCCTTACCAGCTCTATGTTCCATTTTCTAGCATCTTCTTCCTTGTTGTGAGGTGTATTTTGGAGAAAGGAGTAAGGAGTCTTTTGTATTTTCATTGTTATAGGTAGATCTTGCAGTATTTAATTTGTATATGGCAGTCCATATTTCTTTCTCCTATCTACTCCATCTCTAGATCCATTTCTTCTGCTTCATCCTCTGGATTCTGGTATATTTGTTCATACTTTGTAGTCGTTATCTAGGAACTTTCCAGTTGTAGCTTCAGTTTGGAGCTTTGGTCATTTATATTATCTAGGTTATTATAGTCTCATTATGGTTACTTTTTATGTTCTCTTTGTGTGCAACAGTTGTCTGATGAATTAGCTGTAGCATGGAGAATATTTCCTTCTGAAAGGTATTTGCTTTTTCTTGAGGCATTACTCCTAGAAATCATCTAGTGTCACCAGTCTCAGTAAGAGTGGAACAAAGTTTCCTCTAGTTTCCTAGTCTTTATATGTAACCTTTATAATCCAGTCCTTATGGCAGTATTTTATAATAATCCTTTGTCTCAAGTTTCCTGGAAATTATCTATCAGGCAAGGTTGTAGTCCACAATGTTCCAAGTGTTCAAAATGTTCAACCTCCCTCCAGCCAGACATATTCAAAAGTCATTTTTTTCTTTCTCTCCCATTAGCTCTTGAGATTAAAAGTCCAAGCTCAGTAGGTATTTAAGGTCAGGATGATAAATATGCCAAAATATTTTCCTTTATTGCCAGCTATTCTCCCTTCACCAAGCAGCCAAGGGGCTAGTTATAATGCTATACACAATCCACCACTAAATGTCATTCAAAGGCCATTTTCCACTCTTAAACAAAGGGTTGATTTCTTATATTTCTTATATTTCACCTCAGTGATTTTTTCCCAAAGAGAAAATCTTAATTATCTCAGTTCTCAAATTTATCAAAACTGTAGCTTTGTATAACTTTCACTTCAGTATTTCTGTCCCCCATAAAAAAATTAAAACACCACTTCCATTCACATCCCGAGGTTTTTAGCTTCTTGGGAGCTAAAATAGTAAAGTTGTAAAATAGTAAAGAAAGGATCAATATTCTCACCCAGTTCCAAACATACTGTTTACAATGTGCTAATTGAAGCTTTTGTTCTTCGGTTGTCAGCTGCTAATGGCCGGCCGCAGAGGTATGGCTGGTCTTTCCCCTGCTGGTTTAGAGGGCTTTCCTTGGATCAAACAGAAAGACCACCATCTCTCAGTGATCAAAAAGGCACCCCTTCTTCATTGCCTCTTTGGGGCAACTTTAGGCCCTTTTCAGGGCCTCCTGCAGGGCAAAATTGAGTGCGGAAGGCAGAGCCTTGCCTTCCTATGTCCCTCTTACTGCAACACAAAACTGGAAGTCAATCCCCAAAGATGCTTTTTCATGAGGCAACTGGACTTTGTTGTTTATTCTTTGAAGACATTTCGCTTCTTGTCCAAGAAGCAACACGTCTTCAAAGAAAAAACAAGAAAGTCCAGTTGCCTCGTGAAAAAACATCTTTGGGATAGGCTTTTGTATGTAAGGTATCTGTTTATGTTACTGAGTGGCGGTGCTGAAATATTTAACTCATCTTATTTTGTTGTTGTGTTATTACACTTTAGCTTAACATATCTATTTTGGTAGCAATTTCAATCAGAATAAGAAATAAAAAATTTGGTGTCAAAAAAGTGTCCTTTTGCCAAGTTTAGTGATGTGATCTTTGTGGTATGAATTTCAGAGTAGTACAAGAACACATATTTCACATGTGTCCTGTGGATCATGGCCGTCCAACCTTTATCTGTAGAAAGATAGGAATAAAAAAGTGCTAAAAAGTTCCCAGAAAAGGCATTATACATTCATGCCATTGTTTCTTATATTAATATATTTTGTCAGTCAGAACAGAAATCAGTACAACCTACTTGGATGTTTTCCCTCAAGCTGTACCAGTGTCTATCTGTGATCTAAAAGGCAGAGTGAATAACAATGAATGAATCATTTATTTAAAGAATATTAGAAATAACATATAGCCATCTACTGTAATATAATAGTTATGGTACAGGACTGGCATCAGGGAGTCATAATTTCAGTTCACTAGATAACTTTGGGTACCTAAGTAAAATCTGGCATTAGGGAGTCACAATTTCAAATCACTAGATAACTTTGGGTACCTAAGTAAAATCTCAGCGACTAAGAGTATTTGGTAGTTTCCTGTGGGAAAAAATAGATCAAAATACCACTGTGCACACAACACTGAATGAAGTCAGGATATAAGTCTAACAAACTAAATATTTCCAAAGCAAAATACTTTTCTGCATTTTGAAAAATTTATATATTAAGGGTTCCATCTTCTTCACCAAAATAATTTGAGTCCATTGATCATATGCCTATTTTTTCTTCTTCCTCCTCCTCCTTTTCCTCATCCAAAATTGCTTTCTGGGTTTGTTGAAATAAACCCAGATGTTCCATTAATTCTCTACTTTATCATACCAGGAGCTTGTGCACATGGGGAGGGGGGGTATCCATAGAGGAGACGAAAGTCCAAATGATGGCCACCACCATACAATCAATCACTACTTTTTACATCTGTGACTAAGAGAACTGAAAATTTGTGTCACTTTCCTTGCTTCTAACAAAGGAATAACATCATTGTAGTCTCAATTAAGCAGCACTGTTATATCTAGCACTTAATTCATGACCAATAATATAGGTAATTAGTGTTCCCTGTTTTCATTTTGCCTTTCCCCTAAGTTTACTTTAATCATATTGTTAATCTATGTTTCTCCCTCTTTCTTTTGTTAAAGAAAATATTGCTCTAACTAAATTTTATGTTAATCAGGCATTAAAATGAAAAAAAGCAAAAAAGGATCTCACAGTCCTGCAGAACTACATCTCAATAATTACCTTCTCAGAGCCTGGAGAAGTATATAGGGGTGGTTTCTTTCTTAACCTTGAGTAGTTAACTTCTGCTGTTTGGAACAAAGAGCTCTTTAATGTTTTCCCCCTCACATGTTTGTTTAGTTCTGCCAGCATTTGCTCTTTCTCCCATTCCATACCCACTTCAAAGCTAGATCTTTGTAATAATCTTTCCTTTTAGCAAGATTACCACTGTTCGTGCAATTCAGTGTGCCTGTATTGTTTTGATTAGTATAGAAGGCGGCATCTTCTGTCACAACAGAAGAATTTGTGTTATAATCATGTCTTATTTCAGAGCTTGAATATAACAAAACAATGAAACCAAAAAATTGAAAGGGGCATGAGTAGAAGATCATATCTGGCATAAACACATTCCCCTTATTTCAAATATATCTCTAAATAAATGGGTACGTTACCCAGGTCAACCCACTTCTTCTGTAGATTCCTTCATCGCTATCAAAAAAACATTTTATATTTAGGAAAGATTTGTTAATTAGCTTTTCATTTTTCTCTTGCTACTATCTTGTTTTTTAAAAAAACAAAATTTAAAAGCAACAATATATTTGGCAAGAATCTGAGAAATCATCATGTCACACCCTTTTTGATCCTGCTCTAATAGATAATGCCATCTTGATGTTAATACAAAAGATAATCAGGGCATTCCCTCTGTTGTTTATTTATCTCACCTTTATGAACAAAAAACTCACAATCAGTGATAGGTACAACACTCATTAAATGCTAATGCTCCACTATTTTTGTTCTTTGTGTAGTGAGTGCGTCCATAGCATAGTAAACAGAGCTGAAGAGTGTCCTTATCATCCCTGTCCTTTTCAGTCCTAGATATATGTGTATGTGTGTTTATGTGACCAATGGGAAAGAGGTAGATGGAAAACTATAGAGATAGAGAACCTATAAAAGCCTAATTTTCACACGGCCTGCCTAGAATTTTATATTCTAGTTACAGTTACAGAAAGAAAAGATTGATGAACCTATAGCTCATTGGTTCTCACAGTTTTCTGTTTCATCCTAAATATGCTGTGTGAGCAGACCCATACTGTTGTGATAATTATATTAAATTTTAAATATTAATAAAACATGTATTCATTCTGTCTGGATCCATCATCGCATATGCATTCTCCCACCTATTTCTTGGAATGCAGTACTAGAGTGCCATTCAAGGACCAGAATGGTTCAGAGTATGATCAAGTTGTGTGATCTTGGTTTACACTAAGTCTTTACTACTGTATATGCAGGATTTGCAAAGAGAATTCTGTGATTACATCTCTGAGAAATGTCCTCTGTTTAACTATTCCATTGAGTAACAGCACATTTTCTTCCAGGCCAGGTTGATCTATTTTTAAGGACTTGGGCTTTTCATAAATATGCTTAATTCATCATACTAAAGGTGTTGACTCTTATTACTTAAGGGTTTCTAGATACGTTTTTCTGACTGTATTCTATCAACTATGGACTTGCAAAATTGTGAAAGTACATAGTAGATACATTTTAACACTGCAGAAAGATAATGTTCAATTATTGCAAAATTTGAAGTAGAAGAAAAATAATAGATGAGTTCAACATAGAGACTCAGAAACTAAATAAGGCATTTTGTAATTGGTGAAGAAAAATTGCAGAATTGTCTAGCTCAATCCATTTCCTTTCAGATTGCCAATGACTTACTACTTCATAAAAATTTACAGTTCTAAAGATATTATGGATATTTGCATGTATAGTTTAGTAGCAATTGACTGAAGTTTAAACCTGTCAAAGAGATTATTATGGATACTTAATATGTATCTCTTGAGTATTCAAAGAAACTTACTCTAGGATTTTTTAGAAGTAGCCAGACTGTGCTTCAATGAGAACCCTGTATTGAACACTCCATAAGGAGTATAATTTAACAGTCATAAACAATTCATATTTCTGAAATCTCTACTACTCCTGAAAATTAACATTTCTTTCTCAGTAGAAGACTTTTAAGATATGTTTTTGGCATACTAGTGACGTTCAGGCTGCCATTTTCTGATGTAGTGATTGCGAACCATACAGAATCCATGATAGGGAAGGCTTATAAAACCTGTGAAATAAGAAGTTTCAAACATATTGATAATATGGTTTTACTATAATGAAATTGTCATTGAACAAAAATGACTGTTTTTAAAAAGCAAATCAAATAAACACAAATGAAAAACATAAATAAACACTGAACTGAGTGAGTGGGTTTTTTTTCCCTTTCAACTATGAATGATCTTCAAATTTTGAAATTTTAATTTTAGTCCTTTGTGACTGATAATTTTCTGATTTGTACCTTTTCTTTTAGAGCCTTGGTGGAGCAGTGGGCTAATGCCTCCTTAAGTAACACCAGCTGCCTGCAATTAGTGCAGGTTCGCATCCCACCAGGCTCAAGGTTGACTCAGCCTTCCATCCTTCCGAGGTAGGTAAAATGAGGACCCAGATTGTTGGGGGCAATTAATCTGACTTTGTAATAATGCCGCTTGGGGTGTGTGTGAAAGCCCTAATAAGCAGGCATATACATAGAATGAAGGCTACTGCTAAGCTTGTAAGCCGCCCTGAGTCTTCGGAGAAGGGTGGGATATAAATGGAATTTTTTTTAAAAAAAAACTGACCAGTGCTCTGGCAATAAATCATGACAAGATTTTTTTTTTAAAAAAAGCCCTCTTTGGTGAACACAAACTTGTCAGTACTTAATTTTAATTCTAATATATTAAACTTTTTATTAGTTGGATTACAAATGTTAAAAAAACTGTTCTCCTTTTACCGTATGAAAGACAGGAGAAAAGAACAAAAGAGTGACTGAAAATGGATGGTACATTTTTTTAAGCAGTGTGTCTTGATTTTGCCATTCTGTACAACTGCAAATGTAATACCTTCCCAGATGTTTAATTTTGTAATTTATGGCAGAAATTCAAAAATAATCTCAGCTGCCATTCTGCCACTGAATAACATGTATTTCTTGGACTTATTCAAATATTACTCTTCCCCAGTGAAGTCACAGTTCATCTACCTGTCTCAGTGACCTTCTTTCCTGGAGGAAGAATATCAGAGTCGCACATGAAGAACAGAGGCTCCTTGAAGTTCTATAAAAGTTGCTGAAAGCCATGGTTTCTTTCATTCTTATCCAATCAGTGACAGACAAATGCATAGAAAAGGCGAAAAAGACCATTTACTTACTGTAACAGCAGGAAACCAAGCAAGGAAAATAAACAGGACGTGAATTCTTGAGGATTTAACCTGCTAGTGAGACAGGGTTTTTTTTTTCCTCCTATAGTTTCAAATCTGTGGGCATTTGTGCACTGGTAAAAATGGCAAAGAGGAGGCAGAGGAACTGAACTCATGTGAGATCGGTGGAACTCCCACTGCTAAAAATGCAGCTGTACAAACATAGCCCCAGCTTTGTTAAAGTAAGGGCGGGCAAGGGAAGCCGAAGCTGTTGAGCTGAGCTGACCTATTAAAGCTCTTGCAAAGACTGTACCTGAGCAAATGCCAGCAGCTTGGTGGAAATGCTTTAAAGTCAGCCAATAAGCATACATTTCCTCCCTTAACTTTTTTTTAGAAAGGGAAAGAAAGAGTGAGGGTAGAAAGGAAAAAAAGAAGAAGAGAATGTCGGTGTTAGCTAGGCAATTTCTAACATTAATATATATCAGTGCTCAAAATGCCTCAATGACAATCATTTGACTACTTGCCAGTGCAATGGGAGGAAAGGGGGGGAGGAGTAACTACAATAACTCAGGAAGTCTCTTAGTGAGGTGTAAAGGTTATACAATAAATTAAATGGTTAGGGGGAGGGTGTAGAATAGCTTTCAAAGATGGTACTTGGAAAGATTCAGCTATATTAGGCAAAACAGGTGAGCTCAAGGATTACTGAGGTTTACAAATAATTTCATTTCTAAATACACAACTACATACTACAAATCAAGGGCCCCATCCACTTGTTCCTATGGCGTTATTATGTCTTCCTTTCCTTCTCTCTCTATTTCTCCTTTGAGTCAACTGAGCAAACAAGTAAATGCAAATACTGTGCTGGTTTCCAAAAAGGCTTTGTTACCTTAACAAAAAAAAACTATTTTTCCTATCACGTTCTCATGCCACTTTTGAACTTTCTTTGATGGTGCAAGAAGAATGTTATAATTTCTCTGTTTCATATTTTAACATCATTGCTCAGCCTCCCTGTCTTCTTCTGGGCCCTGATCTAAAAGAGGGAAAATGATAGGAATACCCTTATTACTTATAGCTTCCTTTGGGATTTAATTGAAGCTTAAGAAGTCAGATAACCTGCAGTCCACTAACCTGAAGGGAGAATGGATTAGAAGACAGATACCAATAAATCTCAATCACCTCCTCGTTAACGGGGATTTTGAGACCAATTTTCTTCTTTTTCAATAAATAAATAAATGTTGATGCACAACTAGTGAATAAAGAATGTTAGGTAGTTACTGGAACAGCTATTTGGATTTGCTTCCTGGCTGCTATATAGATATGATCTTCTACGATGAAATAGTGATCTTTATTACATGCAAGGGATGCACGAACATCAGCTATTTCTGGAATTACAGAACTGCCACAAGAATACCCTCTTAAAAGATCTTTCCCAGTTCCCTTCCCCTCCCCCATCTCTTTTCTAAACAATTCTGAACTGTATATGACCTCTTTTAAACTTAGTCCCAGAACCTCTCAATGCATAGTGGAGTTACAGCTCAGAAAGCAGAGTGATACATTAGAAAACAAAAGAAGCTCAAATAGTGGCACATGAAGCTTACCCAGTTTAAAATTAAAATCAGGTGACTTAAACCCAGAGCAAACTAAAACAAAACACACAGACCAGGACAGGAAAATACAGAGCAAAACATGCAGTTCCTGATACTCGCACTGTTTCTTGCACTCCATAACAAGCCTTTTGAATACATGCTAGTAATTTCCCACTGGGATTTATGAAACTAAGAACAAAGGGAGCAACATTACTGCTGCAAATGATCACAATCCATGAATTAAAGAAATATACTAATCGCCTTCAGACCAGTTACTGCTAAAAGCCAAAAGAGAACAGATTTAAAGATGTGTTCTGAGAAACATTGTGTAAAATGGAGGTAGATCTGACAGCTGTCTACAGAAGTCTAGTCACTTGTAGTAATTCAGTAAGAGACAGAAGTTACTGAAGAATTGAATACTAATAAAATTCAATCCCCAATAGAAATGAAAATAGAAACAAGGTTACTGTAGTTATATTTCCAAAATCTAATTTATAGATCTATAGATTTTGCAGAATCAGATCAAAGATACAAAAAACAAACACAGGTTATATTACAATAGAATGCAATGATGCTTCTATAGATCTGATCAACATCTTTGTTAGATGATTATCATCAAATACCCAGATTAGATATTTCAATTAGGTCATATTTTCCACTTTCCTCAAATCTTGGAAGAACTAGTAATAAATAAACTATTTCACAAACAATATGGTCAATGACATAGTGACTGGGAACTCCTGGAGTTAAAATTCAACACATTTAGAGGCATCAAATTAGGGAAGATAGTCAGAATGAAATCCTAGTTTGGACTAGGTATTCTATGATAATCCCAGTAGCTCCTTGTAACACTGTCCAGAATATTCCATACTAACTCAATTTAAGGTTCAATCAAAACTTTTATATCGATTTGTATTTAGGCTCTAATCAGCAGTCAATTTTCCATTAAAACTTTTCCTTATTTATCCTATATTGTGATACAGGAGTTATTTAAAAAAAGTTGTTACAGTGTAAAAAAGTATCAATATGTAAAGGTTTTATATGTAGCAATTAATATTATTGTTCTATTTATTTGAATTGTATTAGTTTGGTTTAGTTAAATACTGAATTAACTCTTTCAGTTGAAATACAATATAGTAAACCTTTCATTTTACAATGTAAAGAGTCAACTTTTTTCGGTTTTGCTATTCCTATGCTCTTCCCATAAATATTGCTTTTCTTAATCAATGAAGAAAAGTCATGAAGCAATCATGTTTACAGAAATCATGAAGAACTTATTGAAGTGCTATAAAACAACATGTAGTGAGGTGATTGTGTTAAAAATGTATTAACTTCCCCCCCCAAGGGTCAAGTTTCATAAAAGGAGCAATGTTTTTCTTGAGGAACTTTAGCCTACTTGAAGTGTTTGAAGTTCTGCCTGTGACCCATATCCTGTCTGCACTGTTAATCTCCTTTCTACTTTGATGTTCCCCTTTGGTTAGGTTTAGGCTACCTGAGATCATTCAAAATTCTAATGAAAAGATGACAATTTAAGCAATACTTTTTCTTAGTAGTAGAGTTTGACTCTGACAGTATTGTACAATCTAGCAATTAAGATAATTGGGTCAACATGTGTATGCATATGAATGTAATACATTTGTGGATATATCTATGCATGAATCAATAGCTTTTATATATTCAGTTCATACAAAACAGTATTCCTCAAACTAATAGTTTCTAGATATGTTGAACCTATGTTCTTCAAACAGTATGAGTAGCATACCTGTATTTCTGATATCCAGTGAATAAGATGTACAAATTTATAAAATATTTATTTATATCTTTTATATTGATTTATATGGAGGCCAGGAAACTAATTAAACCCACAGTTGTGAATGGTGTATTTGGGAGCCACATTGTGGCATCTGGCTGGCATAGTGTGTGTTAGGTAACATGTTTCTTTTCGTCTTCTTTTTTTTAGTAAACATTGTATTTTAATTCCTGACTAGAGTTGCATTGGTGAAATAGCAGTCACATAAATAAACAACATAAGATGGTAGAGGACAGGAAGGCCTGGAGGAACGTTGTCCATAGGGTTGCGATGGGTCGGACACGACTTCGTAACTAACAACAACAACAAAATAAACAACCAACAAACTAACAATAGCTCTTCAAAACTTCAGAAGAGTAGCATCCAACTTTGAGTACATTATTTTAACCCTTTTCCTATCAGTTTCTTTACTTTAATTGGTTTAATGCCTTCTAAGCTGGCAAACTCTATTTGAAAGCAAAACTGTTTTCAAAATAGAGCTGAAATGTGAATTCCTGAAATACAGATCCAGTCAGACAAAGTTCATAAATCAAGTTCATTTTCAGAATTTCATAAAGCATGCTAGAAAAGAACCTGACATAATGTAATGTACACTTAATAGAGAAAATAATTTAAGAGCGCTTGGAAATACTGATATATCTGTTGCATTCTGGCTCAGCCTCATATTAGATGCACTTGTAAAGATATATGAAGCACTGAAAAATTTCCTTTAATTGGTTCCATATTATATCAGTTAGACTGAGATTAAGGACACCTATACCGTATACACCAGGAAGCAAGGCAAGAAACAATGGATGGAAACCAATCAAGGAGAGAAGCAATCTAGATCTAAGGAGAAATTTCTTAACAGTGAGAACAATTAACCAGTGGGTCAGCTTGCCTTCAGAAGTTGTGGATGTTCCTTCAATGGAGGCTTTTCAGAAGGGATTGGACAGCCACTTGTCTGGAATGTTATAGGGTCTCCTGCTTGAGCAGGGGGTTGAAGACCTCTAATATTCCTTCCAACACTGTTATTCTGTTAAGGGGTACTAAGAATTTTGTAGGGTATCAAAATTAATATGAAATAAATTCTAGCTTTTTCATAATGGAATTTTGCTGATTTAGAGGAAACAACCCTTTATCAATCAGTGTTTGAAATATTTTTTAATATTTCAAATCATGCTTTTAAAGTAGTGGTGGAGAACTATCTCTTCTCCCAAAAATGAAAGATTATTTTGTTTATAATCATGACAGAAATTTTATAGAAATAAACTTTTTTTTACCATCATCTTTAGCTGATCTTTAAAATCATTTGTGTAAACTGCCAATTTAATCTAGTGGTAAAGGTGCTGGGCTAGAAATCAGGAGATTGTGAGTTCTAGCATTGCCTTAGGCATGAGGGCTAACTGGTGACTTTGGGCCAGTCCCTCTCCCTCAACTCAATCCATCTCACAGGGTTGTTGTGGTGGTGAAAATGGGAGGAGGAAGGAATATTAGATAAGTTCATCACCTTGACTTATTTATAAAAATAACAATGGAGGCTAAGAATAAATAAATATTTAAAATGTCCTCTTTTTGGAAAAAAATATGCATAAACTGACTTCTAAACTCAAATATGCATGCATTTATATCATTCCTTAAAACTGCTCAAGAAATTGGTGACTAATGCTTAAAGTTCTTTAGAGCAAAGGCTCTAGACGGTAATGTATTGCACAATTCAAAATTCTTTAGAGTATTTATGCATCAGAAGATCTGAAATGGATGAAAGAGAGGAACAGTTGGAAATACTGAATATATAGAAAGGTCAAAAAGACCAAGAAGATAATATATGATTTTAAAATCTGGGAAGAGAGCTGCAGAACCATTTTAACCTGCTGACACAGAATAAATAGATGTAATTTAAAGTGTATATATTCAAGACAATCTGAACATATAATGTATTATTTCAGAGCCATTAATTGTAGGACTAACTATAATAAGAATTAAATAATTGGCCAGCAAATTTATTTCCATGTTTGTAATAGGTTTTCTACTATAATTTCAAAGGGAGAAGGGAAATGAAGAACAATATGGAATGAACAAATAGCTGTCCATATAAGGTTTAGCACAGCAGTTGCATGTGGAAATAAGAAAAGGTTAGGTCTGAAAGGTCACTATGAATGTGCTGAGTGACTGGGAATGTTCAGGACAGACTTGATCTCAGAAAACGAATTCTCTCAAATCAAAAATAAACAGATAAGTTTGAATATCAATTCTCTAATCCTTTGAGGTTCAGACTTTTTGTAGGCATTGCACCTTCTCCTTTTTGGCTTTATTTTGGATAAAGCTTTTGTATTGAGTCATTACATCATTCAACAGCCCTTCTATTTAATTCCCACTGCCCACCTGTGTTCCTCATGTTGCCTATTTCACTCTTCACAAACATATGTACAGTTAAAGAATGAATCAGCAGTATGCTGGGACTCTTCATCCTAGGGAACTGAAATATTTTGATTATAAGTCAAAGAATTTAACCAAAGAAAAAGTAATTCAATAAATTAACAACAGAACTGCTCTATAGGCATAATTTAGAGACAGTTTCTAACATAAAGTGTGTGTGTGTGTGTGTGTGTGTGTGTGTGTGTGTGTGTGTGTGTGTGTAGAATTAATTCTTACATATCTGTGCAAAAATGGATTTCTGATAAATTCGGTATCTTTTTAATTGTATTTGACAATATTTTTAATATTTAAAGCAGCAGTAGGCAACATACAGACTTCCAGCTTCTGCAAGCCAAATCTCTCAGCATCCCCTAATGATGCAAACTACTGAAGTTGTAATTCAGCAATATTTGGAAGTGCCAAGCTTAACATGAGCTAGGGAAACATAAGCAACAATGGACTACATGTTTGCTGATTTTATTAATAATCACTTTTTACATATATCAGTCAATAAAATTATCCTATTTAAGTAATATGTTGTGTTTCCATGGGGAAGTATAGTATATCTAATCTGGTCTACTCCACCTAGCTCTACCATAGGCCTAGATAAAGTTTGATGTGCCAAGGGGATAGAATTAACACGTCATATCTTTGCCATAATTATATTCAGTTACCAATGAACTTTCTATTCAATAACCAATATTACAAAATTTTGTGCTGTAGCAATAACTATTAGGAGCTATTAGTACTGAATGTGATATAGGTATACTTAGTTTAGGTTATAAAGAAGCTTTGTATACTTGAGACTTTGTATGTTTTGATCAAAGATTGTATATAAACAAAGTTATGCTGTCCCAGCTTGCAGTAACATAGTGTCTTTGCAATTATTACAGGCACTGTAATTTTTGCTCCTCTGCAAATTATTCATCTCTTCATCCAATTTATTAATAAAAAATAGTGAACACTCAGCGCAATCAGGATGAAACTATGGCATTGTCTCTAAGTTGAAATGGAACTCCTAATGAAGAGTTCTGAGGAAAGTTTTTGGTCTAGGCTAGGTCTAATTTTCATGCCATCCAAATAATATTTAAGATTGTTAATTAGAATAATAGGGAGTAGTTTGTCAAACATTTTTCTAAAATTAAGGTATGCTATGTCAACAGCATTCTCGCAATGTTTTGAAGAATTTACCTAATCAAAAAAACCAATATCTAGGTAATGTATTAGTTGGCAAAGACTATTCTTAACAAATGTTTGATGACTTCTCATACTGATTACATTATCTTCAGCACACTTTTAAATCCATCAGTTTGTGATTGCTAAATACTATGTAATCCTTTGGAACTTTCTCCTTCTTTTGAAAATAGGGATATTTGTCCTTTTCTAGTCTTTTGACACTTCATCCATTCTACAGAACATAAATGTTTAGCCAAGCCATCGGGAAATTATTTTAGTACTCAGCAGTTCCTCTGGTCCTGAGATTTAAATTCATAGAAAGTAACTAGGGATTCTTTGCCTGAATTTGTATCAATCTATCAGAGCCCCTTCATTCCTGCCCTTCACTGTTGCTCGTGAAACACATCCCCTCTTCACAGGATGTGGCCTGAGCCAAAATAGCGGTTAAGTAGTTCTGCCTTATTTTTGGCTACATATTTGCAATTTGCTTTTTTTTTGCTGAACAGCTGCTATACTCATTCTTTTCTCTTACTTTTATTTTGAATATATTTTAAGAACATTTTTCTTCTTTCTAGTATTGTTTTCCAGTCCAGATCCTTGCGGGCTTTAATCTTTCTGTCACCATCCTTATTTTTTTATATTATGTGTGTACTTTTCCTAGGCTATGTGTTCCTGTTTCCATTTTCTCTCTGTGTGCCTCTTACTTTGTTTTCAAATCTTCACTACATTTTTAATACAGTGGCATCTTCTGTTCTCTTCCATTTTTTCCTTGCTGAAATTTATCTAATTTAGCTTCTGACAACAGTTTTAAGAAGTCCCATCATTATAATTCCTTTTCTATTAATTTTTCTTGCCAAGGAATAATTGCTCCCAGTTTATTAAAAATCCTTTTCTCGAAGTCCAAGACACACACTGAACATAGCTTTTGTTTCTCTTAATATCAAGAATTCTATTTTTATATAGTCATTTTCTTCCAATGTTACTTCCAATTCATAAGAGACTATCTCTCCCAATGGTTAGAGTTAGGGTTGTCCCGACTTCTGGAACATTTTTTCCTCAGAGCTGAGGATGAATCCAACCATGACGATCTTTTGTGAGGCCTTGAAGATCTGGCTTTGTGCCCAGGTCTGGGGCCCCAAAGTGTGAAGAACTCTAGACCCCCCTTTGTGCAATATTGACATCTATGATGACATTTTTGTATGTATGTATGTATGTATGTATGTATGTATGTATGTATGTATGTATATTATTGTTGTTGTTAGTTGTGAAGTCATGTCCGACCCATTGCAACCCCATGGACAATGTTCCTCCAGGACTTCCTGTCCTCTACCATCTTCTGGAGTCCATTTAAGCTCACACCTACTGCTTCAGTGACTCCATCCAGCCACCTCATTCTTTGTCGTCCCCTTCTTCTATTGCCCTCAATCTTTCCCAGCATTAGGCTCTTCTCCAGTGAGTCCTTCCTTCTCATTAGGTGGCCAAAGTATTTGAGTTTCAATTTCAGGATCTGGCCTTCTAAAGAGCAGTCAGGGTTGATCTCCTCTAGGACTGACCGGTTTGATCACCTTGCATTCCAAGGGACTCGCAGGAGTCTTCTCTAGCATCATAGTTCAAAGGCCTCAATTCTTTGGCAGTCAGCCTTTCTTATGGTCCAACTTTCACAGTCATACATTGCAACTGGGAAGACCATAGCCTTGACTATACACACTTTTGTTGGCAGGGTGATGTCTCTGCTTTTTAGTGTGCTATATAATTTATACTATATTGTAATTTTTTTTCACTGTTTTATTATTGTTCACCACCCAGAGTCACTTGCTTGAGATGGGCAGCTATAAAATGGAATAAATAAATAGTGCTACTATCAAGAAAAAAATAGCTAATCCTTTTGTGACATCCTCTACTTTCTGAAGGAGAAAGGGTCACCAAGACAAGTCAGGAGTTTACTAGAAGGACACTACTTTACAGAGTTTTTCCCTCAATAGATGTCAGGATAATTTTCAAAAGCTGTTATGGAAGGTGATGATGACATTGACTTCAAATCAAGAGTCTCAACAAAGTATACACAGTTGAAACAAGAAGTTATTCCAGAAAGAAGAAAGGCAACTAAAGATCCAGTTCAATGTTTGAAATTGTATTTGATAGGCAACACAATCTCAAAATTATGGAAAGAAAAAAACTTAGAAAAGTGGAAAAAATTAAAAGTCTCCTGTTAGGGTCAATGCCAACTGTACAAATGGTTATTATTATGTGATTTGTCACACATTCAGCGTAGATTTGGCATTTTTGTTTGCCTATTGAGTCCTTTCCAAGGATGTGATAAAGGCAAATGTAGATGTTTGATGGTGTTACAGATATTGTCACATGATATAAGCTGTTCCAAGTAAAGCTGCCTTTTGCAATTGACTGATAGAGATAAACTTACTCTCTCAATGTTTATCTATTTATTCAATTTGTTTAGCTGCCATGTTAAACCAATGTCTCTCAGCAATGAGCAATCATAGAAACAAAGCACAATACAAAAAAGATATTGAATACAAATAGCAGTCAAGTGATATTATAATCCATTGGTGTCAGCATAAAAAGAAAATAGAGCCTTCGCACACTTAGGATCCCAGGCTGGTACAACAGCAACAATCCCAACTGATCTCTCTTAGACCCTAATTTTAAAAATAGGGTCTTGCACAGTAACACTCTGAGGAGAAGCATCCTGGATGCTTCCCATGAATTTTATCTACCCACTACCTTGCAGTTTGGCTGATGCCACACTGAGAACACAACTGGGCGTATCTCAGAAACAAAAACCCCTTCCTTTCCCAGCTAGTTCTCTGTAGTACACATCAGATTAGCATCCTCATCAAGTCATGGATAAGGGGGCTTTACTGCAGAGTGATCTGGTATCCAGCAGCAGCAGCCAATAGCTGCTTGAAGGTCTGTCATCCAGGGTCTAGGACACACCATAGGAACAACAAATCTCTTACATAGAACCCCCCCCTCTGAGGGAGATGGACAGATTATATATATGTGTGTGTGTGTGTGTGTGTGTGTGTGTGTGTGTGTGTGTGTGTGTGTGTATATATATATATATATATATATATATATATATATATATATATATATATATATATATATATATAACTCTTGCATATATATATATATATATATATATATATATATATATATATATATATATGTTTTCGTAGATTCTCGCGGGTGTCTGTATGTGTAGATCTAGAGTCTCGGGTTTCTTCCCGCGTTCCTTTCATCTTCAGAAAGTTGTGGCGACGTTTCGACGAAATCCCATCCGTCATCATCAGGCCGGAGTGTTCCTCCTGCTGCTTCCAGGAGCAATGCGTGGTCTGGCTGTTCCTTTCCTTCCAACTGCCGGTGGGGCTGTGTTCTGACTGGGTGGAGGCGTGGCTGCTTTCTGATTGGGTGGGGGTGTCCTCCGATTGGGTGGAGGCGTGGTTGTCTTCTGATTGAGTGGAGGCGTGGCTGTCTTCTGATTGGGTGGATGCGTGGTTGTCTTCTGATTGGTTGGAGGCGTGGCTGTCTTCTGATTGGGTGGGGTGTGTTCTGAATGGGTGGGGTTTTTTGTTGTGTTGTAATATCCTGAGTGTTGTGATTTGGTGTCCTGAGGAGTGGGCTGTGTAGTGGCCTCCAGAGCTTTGGTTTGGCTCCGAGTTCGAGGACCTGCTATGTATCTCTGGTATGGGTCAGTCAGGTTCGTGTGTGCGTTCTTCTGCTTGGGTGATGGCACTTTTGCTTGACTTGTTCTGTCTTCTGTGTGGGGGAGTTTTTGTTCTGGGTGTGGATGAGTCTTGCTGGGGCTGGTGGCATTTGGGGTTGTTTGTTGGTTTTTTAAATCCTTGTTTGCTGAAATTCGTTTCTCTATCAATGCTGGTTTCCAAATGTCATGTAGGCGGGAGGTGTCGTCTCGCTTGTTCATACTGTCTGGGTGTTTTTCTATTTCAATGGCTTCTCTGATTATTCTGCTATTGAGATGTTCTATTTTGGCGATTGTTTTTGTACCTTCAAAATTGATGTTGTGTCCCGTAGTGTTTATGTGTTGTACTAGTGAAGATGTGTGATCTTTCTTCTGTACTGAGTTCTTATGTTCTTCTACACGTACCTCTATTCTTCTGTTAGTCTGTCCGATGTATGTTGCTGGACAGGAGGCGCATGGGATTTGGTATATGCCCTGGTTTTCCAGTTCTATTTTGTCTTTGGGATTTCTCAGGATGGTTGATATCTTTCTGTCAGTGTTAAATGCGGTTTTGATGTTATGTTTGCGTAGTACTTTACTGATTTTGTCGGTTGTTCCTTTTATGTAGGGCAAGATGGCTCGTCCATTGTTCTGTTCTTCTTCTTGGATGTTTTTCTGTTTCGGAGTCCCCTGCTGAATCATATTGGTGATTTTGTTTTTTTGGAACTTGTTTGCTGTCAATATGTCTGTCAGGGTGTGTAGTTCTGTTTGTATATGTGTTTTATCTGCAAGGCGTCTGGTTCTTGTTATTAGTGTTTTGGCTACTGAATTTATTTGTGCTGGGTGATGATGTGATTGCGCATTGAGGTAACGGTTGGTGTGCGTTTTCTTTCGGTAGACTGTGTGTCCTAGGGTGCCGTTTTGTTTTTTGTATATAAGTACATCCAGGAAAGGTAACTCGTTGTTTGTTTCAATCTCCATGGTGAATTTTATTTTGGGATGTAGGCTGTTCAGGTGTGTTAGGAAGTTTTCTAGCTCCTTTCTTCCGTGGGGCCAGATCACGAAGGTGTCATCCACATATCTGAGCCACAGTTTTGGTTTGTTTGTAGTCTTTTCCAGAGCGTTAGTTTCAAATTCTTCCATGAAAAGGTTGGCGATAACTGGTGAT
This sequence comes from Vipera ursinii, assembly GCF_947247035.1. Lineage (NCBI taxonomy): Eukaryota > Metazoa > Chordata > Lepidosauria > Squamata > Viperidae > Vipera > Vipera ursinii. Next base: position 92,684,188 of record NC_139517.1, read on the forward strand.
AGAGGGGATCCCATTGGTGCGCCTTCTATTTGTTTGTATCTCTGGCCTCTGTGTATGAAGTATGTGTTTGATAAGCAGTGTTCTGCTAGTTCTATAATATGGTTTGGTGGTTGGTATTTGCTTCTTATTGTTGATAGAGCTTCTTGGACTGGAACCTGGGTGAATAGTGATACCACATCGAAGCTGACTAGTAAGTCTTTTTGGTCTATCTGTAGATTTTTCACTAATTCTATAAAGTGGTATGAGTTTTGGACATATGAAGCTGCCATTTCTGCTTGAGGTTGTAGTTGTTTTGCTAGGTATTTAGCTAAGTTTTGTAGTGGTGAGCCTATAGAACTTACTATGGGTCTTAGTGGGATTCCATCTTTGTGTATTTTGGGGAGGCCATATAGTTTTGGGCATCTGGATGACTTCTCCCTGGGAATGATTGTTTGTTGGATTTCTTGGCTTATAGAAGTTGATTTTATCTTTTTCTTGGTGGTCTTTTCTAGATAGGTTGTGGGATCTGTATATATAGGTTTGTATGTAGTTTCTTTGAGTAAGTTGGACAGTTTCTCTTCATAGTCTGATGTGTCCATTACCACTGTAGCATTGCCTTTATCTGCTGGTAGTATGATTATGCTGTTGTCTTTTCTTAGGTTTTGCAATGCTACTTGTTCTTCTTTTGTTAGGTTGCTTTTGGGTGGTTTGCTTGTGCATAGGATGTGGGTGACTTCATGTCTGACTTGGTCTGCTTCATCTGCATTGAGTTTAGTTAAGCTGGTTTCAACTCCACATATGATGGTTTCTGTGGGAATTTTCTTTGGTGCAACAGCAAAGTTGAAACCTTTTGCTAGGACGTTTGTTTCTGCTGTTGTTAGTCTTCTGTGGGAGATGTTGTGCACTACTTGTTGTAGATGTTGTTGTGATGTGGTTGTTTGGTTGTTGTAGTTCTCTAATTGTTTGAGTTTCTTTGAATGTCTGTTGTTTTTATAGATGGTCTCTGTTTCTGCTCTCCAAACCGCCAGTTGTTTCACTTTGTCCCATAGTATCGGGTGAATAATGTTGCTGAGTTTGAGATGTAATGTTAGTAGGTCCTTGTTTGTTTGGTCTAATTGAAATCTTTTATTGTGGAGTTCATTTCTTAGTAATGCCATTTCTGTTCTTCTTAGAATGCGTTTGGTTGAAGTGGTATTGATGTGGAATTTCAATTTGAAACAATTTGGTCTTATATTTTGGTCTCGACATTGGCATAGGAAAGGTATGTCACTTAGTATTCTTGCTCTTCGTACTTCTGACTTTTCGTAAGTCCTGGTTAGTTGGTAGATGTCCTCCCCGTAGAGGTATGATATTTGTTTTCGTAGATTCTCGCGGGTGTCTGTATGTGTAGATCTAGAGTCTCGGGTTTCTTCCCGCGTTCCTTTCATCTTCAGAAAGTTGTGGCGACGTTTCGACGAAATCCCATCCGTCATCATCAGGCCGGAGTGTTCCTCCTGCTGCTTCCAGGAGCAATGCGTGGTCTGGCTGTTCCTTTCCTTCCAACTGCCGGTGGGGCTGTGTTCTGACTGGGTGGAGGCGTGGCTGCTTTCTGATTGGGTGGGGGTGTCCTCCGATTGGGTGGAGGCGTGGTTGTCTTCTGATTGAGTGGAGGCGTGGCTGTCTTCTGATTGGGTGGATGCGTGGTTGTCTTCTGATTGGTTGGAGGCGTGGCTGTCTTCTGATTGGGTGGGGTGTGTTCTGAATGGGTGGGGTTTTTTGTTGTGTTGTAATATCCTGAGTGTTGTGATTTGGTGTCCTGAGGAGTGGGCTGTGTAGTGGCCTCCAGAGCTTTGGTTTGGCTCCGAGTTCGAGGACCTGCTATGTATCTCTGGTATGGGTCAGTCAGGTTCGTGTGTGCGTTCTTCTGCTTGGGTGATGGCACTTTTGCTTGACTTGTTCTGTCTTCTGTGTGGGGGAGTTTTTGTTCTGGGTGTGGATGAGTCTTGCTGGGGCTGGTGGCATTTGGGGTTGTTTGTTGGTTTTTTAAATCCTTGTTTGCTGAAATTCGTTTCTCTATCAATGCTGGTTTCCAAATGTCATGTAGGCGGGAGGTGTCGTCTCGCTTGTTCATACTGTCTGGGTGTTTTTCTATTTCAATGGCTTCTCTGATTATTCTGCTATTGAGATGTTCTATTTTGGCGATTGTTTTTGTACCTTCAAAATTGATGTTGTGTCCCGTAGTGTTTATGTGTTGTACTAGTGAAGATGTGTGATCTTTCTTCTGTACTGAGTTCTTATGTTCTTCTACACGTACCTCTATTCTTCTGTTAGTCTGTCCGATGTATGTTGCTGGACAGGAGGCGCATGGGATTTGGTATATGCCCTGGTTTTCCAGTTCTATTTTGTCTTTGGGATTTCTCAGGATGGTTGATATCTTTCTGTCAGTGTTAAATGCGGTTTTGATGTTATGTTTGCGTAGTACTTTACTGATTTTGTCGGTTGTTCCTTTTATGTAGGGCAAGATGGCTCGTCCATTGTTCTGTTCTTCTTCTTGGATGTTTTTCTGTTTCGGAGTCCCCTGCTGAATCATATTGGTGATTTTGTTTTTTTGGAACTTGTTTGCTGTCAATATGTCTGTCAGGGTGTGTAGTTCTGTTTGTATATGTGTTTTATCTGCAAGGCGTCTGGTTCTTGTTATTAGTGTTTTGGCTACTGAATTTATTTGTGCTGGGTGATGATGTGATTGCGCATTGAGGTAACGGTTGGTGTGCGTTTTCTTTCGGTAGACTGTGTGTCCTAGGGTGCCGTTTTGTTTTTTGTATATAAGTACATCCAGGAAAGGTAACTCGTTGTTTGTTTCAATCTCCATGGTGAATTTTATTTTGGGATGTAGGCTGTTCAGGTGTGTTAGGAAGTTTTCTAGCTCCTTTCTTCCGTGGGGCCAGATCACGAAGGTGTCATCCACATATCTGAGCCACAGTTTTGGTTTGTTTGTAGTCTTTTCCAGAGCGTTAGTTTCAAATTCTTCCATGAAAAGGTTGGCGATAACTGGTGATAGAGGGGATCCCATTGGTGCGCCTTCTATTTGTTTGTATCTCTGGCCTCTGTGTATGAAGTATGTGTTTGATAAGCAGTGTTCTGCTAGTTCTATAATATGGTTTGGTGGTTGGTATTTGCTTCTTATTGTTGATAGAGCTTCTTGGACTGGAACCTGGGTGAATAGTGATACCACATCGAAGCTGACTAGTAAGTCTTTTTGGTCTATCTGTAGATTTTTCACTAATTCTATAAAGTGGTATGAGTTTTGGACATATGAAGCTGCCATTTCTGCTTGAGGTTGTAGTTGTTTTGCTAGGTATTTAGCTAAGTTTTGTAGTGGTGAGCCTATAGAACTTACTATGGGTCTTAGTGGGATTCCATCTTTGTGTATTTTGGGGAGGCCATATAGTTTTGGGCATCTGGATGACTTCTCCCTGGGAATGATTGTTTGTTGGATTTCTTGGCTTATAGAAGTTGATTTTATCTTTTTCTTGGTGGTCTTTTCTAGATAGGTTGTGGGATCTGTATATATAGGTTTGTATGTAGTTTCTTTGAGTAAGTTGGACAGTTTCTCTTCATAGTCTGATGTGTCCATTACCACTGTAGCATTGCCTTTATCTGCTGGTAGTATGATTATGCTGTTGTCTTTTCTTAGGTTTTGCAATGCTACTTGTTCTTCTTTTGTTAGGTTGCTTTTGGGTGGTTTGCTTGTGCATAGGATGTGGGTGACTTCATGTCTGACTTGGTCTGCTTCATCTGCATTGAGTTTAGTTAAGCTGGTTTCAACTCCACATATGATGGTTTCTGTGGGAATTTTCTTTGGTGCAACAGCAAAGTTGAAACCTTTTGCTAGGACGTTTGTTTCTGCTGTTGTTAGTCTTCTGTGGGAGATGTTGTGCACTACTTGTTGTAGATGTTGTTGTGATGTGGTTGTTTGGTTGTTGTAGTTCTCTAATTGTTTGAGTTTCTTTGAATGTCTGTTGTTTTTATAGATGGTCTCTGTTTCTGCTCTCCAAACCGCCAGTTGTTTCACTTTGTCCCATAGTATCGGGTGAATAATGTTGCTGAGTTTGAGATGTAATGTTAGTAGGTCCTTGTTTGTTTGGTCTAATTGAAATCTTTTATTGTGGAGTTCATTTCTTAGTAATGCCATTTCTGTTCTTCTTAGAATGCGTTTGGTTGAAGTGGTATTGATGTGGAATTTCAATTTGAAACAATTTGGTCTTATATTTTGGTCTCGACATTGGCATAGGAAAGGTATGTCACTTAGTATTCTTGCTCTTCGTACTTCTGACTTTTCGTAAGTCCTGGTTAGTTGGTAGATGTCCTCCCCGTAGAGGTATGATATTTGTTTTCGTAGATTCTCGCGGGTGTCTGTATGTGTAGATCTAGAGTCTCGGGTTTCTTCCCGCGTTTCTTCCCCAATCAGAAGACAGCCACGCCTCCAACCAATCAGAAGACAACCACGCATCCACCCAATCAGAAGACAGCCACGCCTCCACTCAATCAGAAGACAACCACGCCTCCACCCAATCGGAGGACACCCCCACCCAATCAGAAAGCAGCCACGCCTCCACCCAGTCAGAACACAGCCCCACCGGCAGTTGGAAGGAAAGGAACAGCCAGACCACGCATTGCTCCTGGAAGCAGCAGGAGGAACACTCCGGCCTGATGATGACGGATGGGATTTCGTCGAAACGTCGCCACAACTTTCTGAAGATGAAAGGAACGCGGGAAGAAACCCGAGACTCTAGATCTACATATATATATATATATATATATATATATATATATATATATATATATATATATATATGTTAATATTACTATGCAAGGTATTTATCACAGATAAGCAAATGGATAAGATCTTCAAATAGTAGAATATATTACAAGTTGCTGGTTCAGCAAACAGATTTCACAGATATTTAAGTTATAAAGAAGATAAAAGAAGACAAAATTTTGGAAAAAACATGTCAGAGTCTTATAAAATATGGAATTCAACAAAAACAATAATAAAATGATAAAGTTCAGCAATCTTGCTTTAGCCTTTTCCTAAAATGCCTTTTATTCTGGAGACAACTATTGTAAGAGAAGTGTAATTATATATGAGAATATAGTGCATCCAGGCTTTAGAAATCGACTAAAGTTGTTTCTTGAAAGCTAAAATGTACAATAGCTGATACAAATTTTGATTGAAAGAATGACAATTTTAAAAAGTATTTAAAGAATTAAAAGCAATCTCAAGAAAGAAGACTTTTGGCTTCCGGATGCGCAGGGACAGTCTGCTTCCTGCTGTCCGTTTCTTTCTCCTTTGGAGGACCCTGAAAAGGGTCAAAAATTGCCCTGGAGGGGCAATTACTAAGAGAAGGACTTCCCTGCGATCATGGAAGGGCGGCAGTCCTCCACTGGAATCCGGGATCATCTTCTTTGGCCCGAAGAAGAGACAGGCCATAAAGATGGCCAATCACTAAGCCGCTCCCTGACAAAAGCTAAAAGTACTACATAGCACTAAGAAGCAATCTGGAGGACCTGGGTGAGCTTTTACCTTTCCTTTTTCCCTAATCATCTTCCTGTGGGACTTTCCCGAAAATCTCGTTCCCCTTGTTTTGAGAAAATGGCAAATATCTACTGTGGGAACAAATCTTAAAGCCTAAAAGTTACAAAAGAAATTCAATTAATTCAGCAAAGAATTTAAGCAATTTAATCTGTATCTACTAAAAACCTTCTATTTGTTACTGGGGATTCACTATCCCATTTTCTCTCTAAACTGTGAATTAAAGAAAAAATTGGACTAATTTTACAAAAATGCTATATTAATTTGGAAAAAGAAAAAGAAAAAACCTCTTATATTGCATGTTACATGATGACATCTTGTGGCATAACCTGGTACAGCCAGTAAATTTCCTTTTTCTGTTGTGAGAGCTGACTGAATAACAAAGCTATTCTTGAAGATAAGTGTGGGAACACCTGGCACTGATTACAACTCTTCAGGAGGTGGAAAAGCAGCCTCCATGGAAGATTTAACTGCAAACAACAATGAAATGGATGAACCGCCCTGAGTCCCCACCAAGGAGAAGGGCGGTATATAAATTAAATAAAACTGAAACTGAATACATCCCGCCACTTGATTATAAACTGATACTAGACACAATCTTGGCAATGACAGAGCAAATTAAAGCCAAACTGCAAGAAAAATCTGACAACTTAAAGCCACCAAATCAAACTCTGAATTTAAATGAGGAAAAGATAACCCAAAACCAAATAGAAGAAGTGGAAACTAACATCAAAATAAGAGATTTTAAAGAACAACAAAAGCAACCTAAAGAAAACCTTAAGGTGCAAACTTTAATGGCAACTACAAAACTTATAAGCCAAAAAATAACGGCACCTGAATAAAGCAACATCAAGAGTGAAGACACTAAAGGCCTCCAAATATACTATATTGAGAATTCAATTAATCAAATGACAACCATAATACCAGCTACTACTTTCTACCTAACACAGATAGAATCGGAAGTTCAAAAAGACTTGACTGATTTAATGACAACTATATTATATCAACCACCAAAAACCGAACAATCAAAGCAAAAATACAATGATTACAAAGGGGACATCTTCCTTGCAAAACTGACATTTGGATGCACTCCCTGGATTCAAATAAGGGGTATAGGAAGAAAAGAAGATACATTTGAGAACTTAAAGATACCACGAGCAAAGCATGATTGGCACAAAAGGAAGCCAAGAGTTAGATTTAAAAAACTGAACTTGTTTCTTTTTTGGGATTCCTAAAAATAAACTATAAAAATATCTTTCTATGGATCAAAGGGAATCTCAAAAAAAAATATCACTGATTTTACATTTAGCTTTTAGATATGTAAAGGAAATATAACTCCGAATCATATTATAGAATTTGGAATGATATATCAAAAGATAGTATGTTAATAATTGATGTACGGTTAAGATGATTTATAGAATATTCAGTGACTATTTTTGAACTACAGTATGGAATCTAGAATTTTAAGATGAAAACTAGACTTTAATGGTAAAACATAAGAATGTTTTGTAATGACCAATATAAGTTTTGTAGACAGAAGAACTATTCTTTATTGAAATAGGGAATTGTGGGTTACCCAAAATTAAGCTTTCTTCTATATAGGCTATTCTAGAATATCCTATTGCAATTAGATAACATTTAAAAACAGGATATTGATATGTACCAGTGAAAATATATTGATTGACTGGGCTATAACTAGAAATATACTAACTTGTTTATTTTGACTATGTAATCACTAAGGATGTAACCTGAACTATTTACAAATGGTTATTTTTTATTTTAACTACCCAACCACCATATTGTTTCACAAATACATCTATAGATAAATATTAAAAAATCAATAAAACTTGTATAAAAAGAAGAAAGAGGGCTTTTGACAAATGACAGACTCTGAAATATTATTAGAATATTAAGACCTGCCTGGAGAGAGGAGGTGTACTGGTTAAAGCTCTGCCTTTGATGTGGGAGACCTGTGTTGAAATACTGACTGTACCTATATTAACAGTAGGGGTTCTTAAATAAAGAAATCCTAATATTTAACTGCTTACCTCATAAATATGAGAATGACACTATCTAGGAGAATCATACTTGCTCAAATGTCACCCATATTAACAAGATCTGCATCAGATGATGAGGACAATCTGATGATAAGTTGGCTATCAGAATAAACTATACATAGATAAGACAAGAAAACCTGAAATTGATGGATTGCTACTATAACAGTAGACCTAATGAGAAGGGTTATATGAAGCGTTTGAGGGAACTATGGTTGGACAGAAGATATGCATGTATACTAATTGATACCCAATCCTTCAACATAGTGAAGAGGAAACTGCTTTCACAATTTGAGATAGACTAACTATGCATTACATCCTACACTCAAAAAGACCTAGAAGAACAACTGGATGTGCAGTTGACCCCTGAATATCACTACATTATAGAGCATAGATGATGATACAAGGCATAAGATCATGGATAAATTGGCTACAATCAACCCTCAAGACCGGTTACCAAGGCTCAATAGAGAAGTACCATCACTTAGTATTGTAGAAGATGCCCTGGCTTGGCTGGTGACAAAATATGTATGATGGTTTCAGAACTAATAAAAAAAAGCTCACAGCAATGGTTACCAGGCTAAGAAGATACACTAGAGAAGCAGAGGCCAAGAAGATAAATGCCCTCTTCTCCAAAGAACCATCCAAGGTATACTTCCAACTGTAGTGCAATAACACATAACAGTAGAGCCACCAAAAGCAGAAAATGAATACTAATGGAATCTCCCAGAACAGAATCAATCACCATCACAGTAGCAGATATCTAACAGTGGGTCAACAGGAATTGCTGGTCAGCATCTGGTCCAGATGTGATCTAAAGCAGTGCATATATGCCTAGCAGCACAAATGAAGCAGCTTCTAGCAGAAGGCTCCAGCCAGATTGGATAAACCAAGGAAGGCATTGCTATCATTTAAGACCCTCACAAGGGAACACCATCCAACTACTAATAACCTGCCTCCCCACAACATGAAAAGTTCAATGGGCACCATAGCAACCAAAATACAGGACCATATGGGTCAATAAAGGTAAAAAGGTAAAGGTTCCCCCCGCACATGCATGCTAGTCGTTTCCAACTCTAGGGGCCGGTGCTCATCTCCGTTTCAAAGCCGAAGAGCCAGTGCTTGTCCGAGGACGTCTCCATGGTCAATACATGAGCATAACTCAGCAGGGCATTGGGAACAACACCAGAAGTTCAAACACTAATTGCTCATAGATAGAGCAATTGGTCATGACTCAAGGTCTAGACCAGACATGTCAAACTCATGATGTCACGTGACATTGTGCGACGCATCAGAACTCTTTCCCCATTGCCAGCAATGGGGTGGACATGGTTTCCTCGTGATGCATCCAGCCCATGGGCTGGCAGTTTGACACCCCTGGTCTAGATAGAACAAATTGAGGCAGCCTGGAATTGACTATAGGAAAGCCTATGACTCAATGCCACATACATGGATCTGTGAATGTGTGGCACTATTAAGAGCCTTCCTCAAGAACTCAATGGGACTGTGGAACAGCACTGAAAGTCAACTCAAAATAGCTCACACAAGAGACCCTCAGGTGTGGCATATACCAAAGTAATGTACTGTCCTACTGCTGTTCTGCATATGATTAAACCTCCACAGCCAGATAATCATAAGGATTGGATATGAATGACATCAGGTTGTATGCAAAGAGTGAATGAGACATGGACTTGTTGATCCACCTAACAAAGATTCACCATACTGGCAGGATATTTGAAGGCTGGTAGGGCATACATGTTGACGGTATGGATCTTGTTGTTTCCACTGAGATGTCTCTTCTTGGTAGTACTTGGAAGTTGCTCTCTTCCTTGCCTCCTCATCATGGTTCCCATTTGACTATGGGATACTAAGATAATTGTCACTGGTCTGTATTTCCACTATATGGCCTGGTGGTAGTTTCACTCTATCAGCCTTAACTACTTTCCCTCTCTTGACCACCATCCAGTCGTATTTGTCTAGTCTGAATTACATCCTGATGTCATCACTGTAGCTGGCCATTTGGGCTTTTTAAAAAAGTAGTACAGAATATTTTATAGATAATACACAGCTCCATCCGTTATTGCAAAAATAGTTAAATGTAATAAAAATAAATGTTGCAATGTGATATAGAAGGAACATTATAACAAATGTTGTGGTCATGAAAAAGAATTCAAAAGTATTGGGGGAAAATCACATTTTTATAAAGTATTATTTTAAAAAAGGTATTACACAATATTGTTAAAAAAAAAGCAAATCTTGAATTGAAAACCAGTTTTTTCTATCAGGAACATTTCCAGAACAAATAAATAAAAATATCATAGTTTATTAAGATATATGCTGACAGCTGCACAGACAAATTTGGCTAAACATTGGAAAAGAAATATTCTGTTAACAGTATCAGATAATGAAAACAAACTAGGGAAATACTAGAAATGGCTAAATTAACAGTATGCAGCCAAAACATAAAATTCAAAAATAGCTTCCCGCTATATTATAGGTCATAGAACAAAGCAAGATAAATTAAGATACTTAAAGTGCAGTTTTTAAAGGAAAATATTTCATGTAAAAATAGTAACGAGAAGTAATGTTAATGTCAGTCAAACAAATTTAACATAAATGATAATTCTTACTATGTAATCACCAGTAAGGTGATTACCAGTGGTGGCGAACCTGTGGCACGCATGCCAGAGGCGGCACTCAGAGCCCTCTCTGTGGGCACATGCCCCTCCCACGGCCCCGTCCTCACCAGCAGCCCCCCAGGAGGAGAGTTGCTCCCGGGCGTGGCCTGCACAGAGCAGCACAACCAAGGACATGACAGCTGGGCAGCAGGGACAAGACTCTGCCCTGACGCCCTGTCATGCACAGTTGGTGCTGTGGGTGAAGGGTAAAGGGTGTGGTCACCATGGCGCTGCTGGGCTGCCTGGGTGATCTGCGGCGAGCCGTGGAGGTGGCCCTATGGGTGGGTGGGGCAGTGGGCGGTGGTGGGGTGGGGCAGAGCAGGGGGGCAGGGTGGGGTGGGGTTGGAGTGGAGCACGGGGGGCAGGGGCAGGGGCAGTTTTTGGGTACTCGATCTCTAAAAGGTTCACCATCACTGGTATATACAATAGGGGGGAGTTTAGAATCTCTGAAAGAAAAAAATGGTTCAAAAATCTGAAAAATAAATATAAATAAATAAATACATTTTTTAAAAAACAACTACTGTTCTTTTTCTTTTAAGAACATGTACATTTATTTTAGGAATAATTATAAATAGTAGTGATGTTTATATAAATATTAATGTTTAGAGTTTTGTAGGGATTTTAAATTATTTCTTAACATGATATAATGAAGCCAGTTTATATATTCAATTATTTAATCAATGAAGTAATGATTTTTAATTTTAATTTTTATGTCAATTATAGATTCCATCCATCCACTTTCTTCCTTTTATGTACTTATGTGAAATATAATAATAATAATCATAATTCTCTCTCTCCCTCCCTCCCTCTTTCTTTCTCTCTCTCTCTCTCTCTCAAAAAAGATCATCAGCCTAGGAAACCTGGATCAATTTGGGCCAATCATTTTCTCATGCCAACCTACCTCATAGGTTGAATGTTGTGAAGGTAAAATGAAGGGCGATCCCTTCTGAAAGCTGCCATGAGCCCTTGGAAGGAAGGTGAGATAAAATCTAACAACTATATAATATACTGATACTGTATGTTCTAATGAATTTATATGAGAGAAAGAGAGAGAGAGAGAGATTTCTTGCCATATGTATTTAAGATGTGATATGTTTTAGCAATTGTAAAGTAATGGGTGCTTAAGAGACATTTCAAATATGTGGAATTACTTCCTTATTAAAATATAAATTGACTTTCAGAACTGTTATCACTGAAACTTATCATTACTGTGGACATGAGTCATTTCATTTCATTAATAAATGAATGATGAGATCAGATGCAGAGATGACAAGTGCATCAATTTTATAAATTTCAGTTTTTAGCCTAGAAAGATGGAAATAATTCATTAACAAAAAATCTTGATCTAGAGATTTCTGTTCCATCATCATTTTAGTCACATGGCTCTGAACCTATTTCAAATTGAATCCATTTTTTAAATTTATGTATTAGATTTGTGTGCTGCCCATCTCTTCTAGATATCACTGTCAGTATATTAGAGAAAATTAAAACATAAAACTTCCTTGAGTCACTCTTGACATCTGGTGCTTCATGGACCTGCCCACATAGTATTCTTACAATATGGATAGCAATATGGGAATATTGCTTTCTAGCTCATTTTAAAACTTTCTAGTTTAGCTTTCAACTCTGAGATTTCCTGGTTAATCAGCCATTCAAATGGTATCCAGATTTGACACTACTTAGCTTTTTTCAGACCCACCTTGATTAATTTCCTGACTGCTACCACATGCTTCACAGGAGACTATTCCTTAAAATTAACACTGGGATATTACATTTCCATTACCACTATGTTATGGTGCAAGAACTATGGCATTCAACAGCCAATTTAATGTCTGTTGGAAGGAGATTTTTGTTAATAAAAAAGATCTGTTATACTTAACTAATAAGCTTCTAGGTATCATCTCATCACATGTACTGCAGCTTTTCTACTTGGGTTCTTTCAATATGATGCATTTAAAGCCTTTTGTTTTTAAAATAGTGGTGTTATGTGGATACAACAATTTCTTAGAGAACAACTATTAACATTCTCTAGTATGCTAATCATGGAGGTCAGAACTGCCATTTGTTATCAATACAGTTCTAACATAATGGCATAATTGCACAAAAACATCATTCTAACATCTTGGCATAATTATACAAAAAATAACCTTTACCATTTTTTCCTGAAATTTCTATCTTAGACCCCTCTCTTTCTGGAATCAAGGCCAAAATTGCCCACCTTCTCCCTCACAGGATATATTAGACATTTCTTTCACAATACACTGACTTATTTTACAGGATAGGAATACCAGAAAAGACTGGAAGTAGAAAGCCAATTATATGCTGATTCTGGTAGTGTTATTTTTTCAGATTAAATGCCACTTGGAGTTATAAAAACTAGCACTTGAAGCTGTCAGTTTTCTGAATGGCTTTCATATGTAGTTCTATCATAACAAGCCAAATGCTGGACAGTTCAGCTCCATAGGAGGGCTACAAAACTCTCAGAGAGGTTTAACAGCCCTTGAAATTATATCCCTAAAATGTGGAGAGCCTGCTGATTCAATGGGAAAAGGCATCAGCTAAGCAAGTTATAAATAAACTCATTTATCACAGGCATTACTGTCCTGGTGAGTTCAAAGGCCATGCTAAGGATATACCAATTTCTCTGAAGTTCTATAAACAGTAGGAACTTTATTGTGTGTACAACAGGTTTTACATCCAAGCAACAATTTATGAATCCAAAATTAAGAACTGCTGCTATCTTAATTCTTCAAACTTAATTCATTCTTATATGGTATCTTTTAAATCCATCATAATGTGAAACTTTTCTATTTAAGATAACTGGAAAAACAGTGAAAGAAGGGGAAGGAAAAAAAGTTTCTTCTGCCTTTCAAAGCACAACCTTTAACTGTTAAGAGAAGAACATTTAAAGATTTTTCAAAAAGCTTTTAAAACAGAATAGTAAGAAAGGATCTTTTAAAGATTTTGTTGTGTCTACATATATGTGCCTTTTGACATTATTATTTAACTTCACATATAATTCAATTTAACATCTACATATATATAGGCCCAGGAAGACCAGTCCCAGCAAAGATACTGACCATGATTTTCCTGGAAGTTCAAAGGGACCACAGCAGATGAAATGTCCCTCATATCATGTGCAGATAGAACTCACATTGAACAGTTTGCAAGTGAAACCCTTCCTTTGTTTTACCTAAATTGTCACAGAGAGTGGGAAGTATTAAATCAGTATCAAGGATTATAGTCATATAGCTTTAAAAAAAAGCAGTATGCCTTCAGTAGAAGAACACAACACAAGCCAAAATAACTATCGTCTCTTGTTTGTGAGTACTCTATGAGCATTTGCTTTGTCACTAACATAACTGACCACATAAAACTTTGGTCTCATCTTCTTATATTATGATTTTTAAAATGAACATTAAGATCTAAATACCATAAGTGAACAGTTATTGCAGCTTGCATTTGTTAAAAAATAACATCATCAATGATCTCCATACTTAATTGCAATCAAAATTAATATTCATTCACTAATCATTTATGAAGACAGAGGGCAGTATTCTGTTAATTTTAGAACAGAAAAGTCCGAATTTTCTGTTCCAAGATAAAAGGTATTTAAAATTTCCCTGTAGTTATTATATTCAGTTTGACAACCCATTTGCTTCTTCAGTTTTAAAGCAAACATTTTTTGTTTTTAATACATAATTATGTTATTTTATATTTAAAAATTACAATGGAAAAAGTTAATATAATGAGAGTCTTCCTTCAGGGATCACTAACTTTGATTTGATGTCCAATTTATTTTACTTGGTGGATCACACTTCTTTTATTTTCTATTTCTGGTTTTGTATTTGATTCAACTATCATTATTAGAATTGTTTCTTTTTCAGTATTTTCATCTTGAAGGCCTAAAAAATCTTCAACTAATAAACATTTGTTCTTCAAGTGTATCATCATGTAACTAATAAATATCATACTTAGATTCCAAATTCAGGTGGACAGAATTGCTTACCTCCCAGAAAATTAACCTTTGCTTGGTTCTGATTCATTAACTGTGCACATCAGTCACCAGACTGCAGGAAAATTTATTGCAATAAACCCTGCTCCACTGTAATGGCTGAATATGATTCACCATTATCTGTACCATAATAGCTTTCTGGACAGCTGCCAGTTTTTGCATTCACTCCACCCAGTCTTAATAATGCAACAATTTTGACAACAAGCCCATGTTTCAACATTTTTCATAAAAACATTTTTTTTTAAAAAAATCAACAACAGGCCAATAAAATCTCCCCCTCCCTTTTCTTTCTTGCCAAAATCAACAGAAAGGAAAATGTCAGTCTGGCCTGGCTCCAAAGAGAGAGAGGAAATTGAACAATCTTCATTCTTATTCTTTGACTGGTAGCATTGTGCACATAGAAGACTTGACTCTTAGACTCGTTTTGATGAATCTGAAGTCTAGATAAGAACGTCAAGGACTAGATTTGGTAATTTATTGCCAATGATTCTGCTTAGTATCTTTCAATACCACATTACAAATCAATGTAATTTAGAAAATAACATGGTTTCTGCCACTGACATAAGCCATATGTGAGTTGCTGAGCTACTATGCAAGCTACAGCTATAAATTGTAAATTGTTTGGAATGGATCCTGTTTTTAAAAATCTGCCCTCAATAATTTTCTTAATTGTGAAGACTGAGTAATGACCGTCAAGCTTCTCTGTAACAATGGGAAGATCTCTCATTCAAATTATGAAATGTTTAAAAAATGACACAAAATTATACATTTTTTCAGAATAAAAATCTGGGATTCACAAAGTTTTTTGTTTTATGCAATTTTAGAATTATATAATTAACTATTCCAATGAAAGATTAAATGGTTTATAATTGGAAAATTGCCTTGGGTTTTTCTGTTTTCACATCCAGGTTTGTTTTGTTTTGCTTTAACAAGGATTTCCTAAACTATTTGATGAGAAAGGCTATAAATAATTTTATTGAAGTCTGAGTTCAAGTAATTGTATTAAATTTAGAAACATTTTAAATGGCAAATGAAAAACTAATTCATAGTATATGCTAGATCAGCTAATTACTGGTTAGAAACCAGTCTAATTGTGTAGCAGAAAACAGATACAAGTACTGCCAAACTACATATATGATCTGATGATAGATTGATAAATTTTATTAGTTATCAAATGTACTTAGAAAAACAGTGTCTCAAGATGACATACTCACATAGAGCAAATGTTCAAACTTAGACCATCCATAGTTTCTCAAAATCAACATCTTAATCATTCAAGATTCCGTGATTTCAATGACAATTTGAAATTTAGCCCCATCTGTGTAGTAGTAGTTCAATCAGTCACTTAAATTCAATGTCCTCCAGCTACTATTATGAACTATTATTATTTGACTAATAAAACAGATCAGGATTAGAGCTTTTTGAGATCCAGAATCCAAATATAGCCAGGTAAAGATCCATCCACACTATCCAGAGAAAATAAAGATCTATTCTAATTATTCCATTTCATCTCAAAATCTGAAATTAGGCAGACATAAAGTAACAATATGTAGTTATGATACTTGTCCCTTTATGAAAATACAAAATTGCCTTATAACCAGATAAAAATATTATTTGTCTGTCTTGTCATGTTATTGATAATTTGGACTGGCAATGGCATTCAAGGAATCCAGTAAATGGCTTTTCTATAATTTCTTTAGGGGAAGATGCTATTTTCTAAATTGAGAATCTTCTCATAAGTTCTGCTGTATTACCTTTAGGAAAGGTAATTGAGAAGCTGGTGAAGATAAATTTGCAAAATTATCTGGACTCTTTTCAGTCAAGGCTTAAGCCTAGCTGTGGAACTGAAATTTTATTGATTGTCCTCATGGGGTGTGAGAAATACAATTCTTCTGATTCTATTGGACCTCTTAGCTGCCTTCAGTACCAACTTTTTTGGTATCTTTATGGACCAGCTATGAGACTGGAGGAAAGAGATTGTGTCATAGTGGTTCTCCTTTTTGAATTGTCAGTTCAAGCCAATGGTTTTGAGGGAGGAGTGTCAAACCCTCAGGTGATTCACAGGGCTTGGCCTTCCCCCCCCCCCTTAATATTTAATATTTACATGAAGCTACTGATGAAGATAATCTGCTAGTGTTGGGTTAGGTAACAGTATGCTGAAGATTCCATTATATATTGCAGTCCCTCAGATGTGATAGAATCTTTGTGCTTAGAGAATGTTATGACCTGGATGGGGAGAAATAGGTTTAGGCAGAATCTAGCAAGATGGAGCAGCTGTGGATTTGAAAGCTGATCTGTTATAATTATCTCTTGCTCCAAAGTTGTCCTTCCTCAGTTGGAGATGGTTTGCAATCCAGAGGTCTTTCCAGGTTGATGGCGAACTATGAATGTACTATTTCTAAAACAAAAGGCCTTGGAGATGATTGCTTATGCCACTGTCTGCTCCTGACGGTACAACTCACTCACAACTCAGTCTAGATGGAGCTGTCCCTGAAGCCCATTTGAAAATAGTAATAATAGTTATGAACTGTTGAATTGTTCTGGGCATAATTCAAGTTTGTAGAATTAACTTTCAAAACCTTATATGGCACAAAACCTAAGTATCTCCAAAACCTACTACTCACTGCATGCCGAGTGAGATCAGAAAAGCACATTAAAAGTGAAATAATGTGGCTATCAGGAATCCAATGCATGCTACTTCTCAATGAAGACCACCCCACCCCTTAACAGATCTTTTCTTCTAAAGTTAGTTTGTTCTATCCTACTAGACTCTTGTAGAATGGTTAAAGCCTTGCTCTTTCAGAAGACTTTCTAGAACAGGACAGAGAATTTATTTTTATTCACAAGGTTTGAATTAATTGACGGGGTGGGGTTGTGATCAATTGTTTAATTTTGTTCTTTGTATTGCTTTAATTTTACCTACTAGAGCAGATATTCTAAGTCACTTAGAACCTTCAAACTGGAGTAATATGGAAGCCTAACTGAGTAACTAAATGTATAAATATATACGTAAGTAAATTGTTTCAGTATAATATATATAAGTAAATTGTTTCAGTATAATCAATCTAGAAAACTCAGTTAACAATAATTTAAATATGCAACTTATAGAGTGTATGCTTGGATTTGTTTATCTGAGTTTATATAATATTCAGAAATCTATAATTTTTAGCTTCATCTGAAAATACCTACAAAGCTTAATACTGTAGTAAAAATGATTACCACTATTAGTTTTATAAATATCTATAAATTCAGAAAGAATCCAATATTTCACTGAATATATTGCATATGTCAAAATGAAAACACTAAAACAAATAAATAGAATACCAAAAGTAATGTTAATAGGCCAATATGTATGTAACCACTGAAAATACATTTCTCAAAATCAAGCTAAAAATATTTTTCTAATAAATATAAGATAAAAATCAGGTGTGTCTATTGAGTGATGTATAATACAAAACAAAGAATTCATTGCTCATAGACTCAGGTTATGATACTTTATAGCAAAGAAGAAAATAGCATCACCTCCATTTTTATCCAGTATATTATAAGTCAAATGGAGTAGTTCTTTTCCGACACTGTTGACAAAACAGGATTTTACTGCTTCTAAAGACACATGGCTGAATAACAGAAAGCAAATTTGGAATGTAATCCATCTGGACCTCATGATTTGAACTTGTCTAGAGTGAATAGGTGTTCTCTTACCATTTTCTTGCCAATTTTGATTTGGTTGGCTTTAGGAGGCACAAAGTAAGCAAAACACATACTTTTCTCCTCCAATGTTTCATTGATACCCTCCCAGCATCTAACCATCTAAGATGGACGCCTCATTGGAGATGATAGGCTAGTATTCAGCAGAATATACCAGCAGAATTTGAAAAAATGCTAGTAATTTTATTAGAATAAAAAATCACAACCATCTTTTAATTTTAATTGGTAAAAATTTTAAGGGGTTTTATCTTTTCATCGAAGTCATTAATAATCAATGAAATGGGGGAGGCTAAAAAATTAGCAATATATTAACACAGTTTTTAGGGACGCGGTGGCTCAGTGGGTTAGGACGCTGAGCTTGTCGATCAGAAGGTCGGCAGTTTGGCGGGTCAAATCCTGAGTGCTGCGTAACAGAGTGAGCGCTTGTTACTCGACCCAGCTTCTGCCAACCTAGCAGTTCAAAAGCACAGAAAAATGCAAGTAGAAAAATAGGGACCACTACGGTGGGAAGGTAACAGCGTTCTGTGCGTCTTTGGCATCTAGTCATGTCGGCCACATGACCATGGAGACGTCCTCGGACAAGCGCTGGCTCTTCGGCTTTGAAACAGAGATGAGCACCAGCCCCTAGAGTTGGAAATGATTAGCACGCATGTGCGGGGGAACCTTTACCTTTTTTAACACAGTTTTTAATTTGTATGAATATTCCAATTGAGAATAAGGATCGCTTCAAGCCAATCAACGTATTAGTATGTTAATCCCTCTACATGTTTCTTTAAAAGAATTATATTGTACATGATTTCATGTGATTGATATTTTGTGAACATATTACGTAAAAACTCTGATGAAACAAAAGGTTCTCCTCTCTCTCTCTCTCTCTCTCTCTCTCTTTCCCTCCCTCCCTCCCTCTCCCTCCCTCCCTCCCTCTTTCTTTCTTTCTTTCTTTCTTTCTTTCTTTCTTTCTTTCTTTCTTTCTTTCTTTCTTTCTTTCTTTCTTTCTTTCTTTCTCCATGGATTTTGGCCTGAAAAGTTCAACAAACAAAAATGAGTCTTTTTTTCTTTACTACAGCTATTCCACACAACTGTTTTAATCGCCCCCAACCCAAATTGAAACATTTTACAATGGTTACTTTGTTTGAAACATGCGCATTGCCAGATTAATGCAATTATTTTTGACAAGTTGAAAATCTTCTCATAATTTAATTTCAATTTGACTTTAATGTTTGCCCCATTTGTAACTCCTTCTTAAAAGCATTGAGCTTTGATAATGTTTCTTTTCCATATTATATTTTTTAAAACTAAAATCACATAATCTAGATGTTTGGGGATATTTTTAAAAGAAAAGATGCTCTTTTATGTTGCTGGCTGTATTTCTAACAAATTCCTGACCTTTTTAGTGGAATAAGAATATCCTCGGTGCTTTGTGTTATGGCAACACATATGTACAGTATTTCTGTCTCAGTCATTGCAAGATTTTACCACTTATAGCACTAACATGTTTTCTTTAAAAAGGTTCTGTAAAATTACTGAAACACCTAGAAACACCCCCTAAACTCTGCTGAAGATGTTACCTAGTCTGGTAACAAAACTTTCGGAAACCAACCCACAAGCTTGAAGAACAAACCTTCACACTCACACTTAGAAGATTTGTCTGCTCTTAAGTGATTTTTATTAGCAGTGAAGAATTACTGGGAATGTGGAGGCTTAAAAGCCCTCAGAGTATATTCTGCCAGTAGCAGAAATGACCTGCAGCTTTTAGGTTTCAACTTATGCAATGTTAGTTAGCTTCCACTAAAGTCATAGTGGCTATAATGATATAGTTGATATTTTAATAAAAATGGGGAAAGTATCATAGACTTTTCATTAAATAAACAAATAAAAAACACTACCATTCCACTTCTCTAGTAAAGAAGATCATGCCATCCTATTGTAATATTTATAAAAGAGGCAGGATTCTTCATATCTGAGTTCATAAATTGTATTCACAATAAGAAGCAGAATGTATGACTGGTGTTTTAGCAGAAATCATGGATTAAAATAAATTAGTAGCAATCCCAATTGCATCCAAATAGAAGAAACTGTTAGAGTTAATTATCATTGCCCATACTAGTTATTCATTCTCTAATCTGACTGGTAGGGAATAGTGCCTCGTTAACAATTTAAACCTTAGCTTGCAAGATTGATATAATCCATCTCAGCAAGCTAAATTCCAAATTGTTAGGTTATTGTGGGTATATTGTTTGTATAGGGCCAAGACAATTTCTTCTGAATTATCTGTGTTGGCTATTCTGTCTTATGAACATGGCTGCAGTATATTTGTTTGAAGGATCTATTTGTTCCTGCTGTGAGATTGCTGTCCCACATCTATAAACACAAGCCCAAAGTAAACTATTCACTGAGCTGTATACTTTCTATGCTAAATTTTAAATATCATTCCTATAGTAGGCATAAGACTTAGCTCACAATAAAATTTAAACATTATGTTAGCATCTTTGCTACATTTTGCCATATACATATACATAATATTACAGCGGCTTTACAAAAAAAATTACCGTCAACTTATCAAATGAGCATGGCTGCAGCCATCTTCCTTATTCATTTTCAGTTGACATGTTGAAAGTAGGGGAGGGGGATTGCCAGGTGCTTCACTAGTCTAAATAAACTTTTGTCCCATGGGAACCAAGGTCATCAACTGCTCCCGAGACTGCAGGCTGGGCGTTTTGTGAAAAGCCCACCAAGAAGATATATTGGGGAACGTAGTTGCTTGCATAGCCTTAAGGATGAGATTTCTTAACTTTGTATTGGGGAATTATTACCTGTGTCTTCAGACTTAGTTTCACTTTTGACATGCCAATACTTTGTAACTAATAAACATGTTCTTTGAGGAATTTCCAAGCCTCGGAGTTCTGCTTTATTTGTCTCTGTCTGTTGGAACCATGACAATTGTTGTGTTCATATATTTGAATCCCACCATTGTGCTAGATATGTTCTACCATTTACATAATATAAATACAATGGCTATTTTTCTTTTTGTTTATGTTAAATATTATGTTAATAATATTTTTCAGACTATATCAATGCTAAACATTAACTGAAGAGATAGTATATTTCACTGTATATATTTCTGCTATTAAGCACTAGAAACTATTCTAATAATACCACCCCTCTCTCTTTTGTATCAACATCCAGGGTCATAGGATTAATTTTCCAGAACTATAAAAGATATTCATTTATTTATTGAACTTATATGCTATATGATTCTAGATGGCTTCCAATTAATAAAAACAACATAAAGCATTAAAACAATAAATATTAGGATTAAAACTGATTTAAAATCCATCTTTTAAATTGAATGGATGCATATCACTCTGAAAAGAACATGCTGCAGTCATGAATTCAATGAAAGTATTGCTTGTGTTGATATTTCCTTTACACCAGGGTTGTCAAACTGCCAGCCCATGGGCTGGTTGCATCATGCGGAGGCCACACCCAACTCCGGCAATGCAAAAAAAATTGTGATACGTCGCAACACATCACGTGATGCAGTGAGTTTGACACCTGTGCTTTACACTGTGGATAAGTATGCTAACCAACACAAGGTGCTAATTATATACACATTTTCTCTATTTGTAGCTCAATAACAGTACCTCACACAAAGAGCAAGCAATGGTAAAAAGAAAAAGGCTGATGAGGACATCATTCCTTTACATTTTTCAATAAGAGATTTGCCAATTTTACCAACACCCCAGTCCAAGATTCTCAGTTATAACAGTCTGGCACTTGATGTTATTCATACTATAACTTGGACTTATAATACTGTTATGAACAAATATAAAAGTTGATAACTTTCCTAAGTCCAGTTGATTTCATTATCTCTTAAGAAAGATTTCCAGTAAATATGTTAGAGGCAAAGTCAAATATTTCCAACCAGTTAGAATATTTACTGTTACATTGTAAGGTTTTGTAATTAAAAAGGAATATAAAATAAATACAACTAACAGTGTATTACTGCAAGTGACTGAAAATGAAATCAGGCTCACTGAGGGTTTTTGGTTTTTTTTGCCTTATCACTATTAGTTCAGGCAGCAAGAAGGACATTTTTAGTAATCAACTGTGAGTCATCAAAGAGTAAGGAACACATTCTTGCCATAAAGCAAAAAGGAGAACATTGTCGACCACCTTCTGTTCCCACAGGAATCTTATGTAGCTCCCCAAACTGTGCATGTATGTCTCGTATCCAGTTGCTGAGGTGGTTTTCTCCTAAAACCAGGCAGGCGAAAAAACACTGTGCAGATGCTTCCCAATCAAAGACTTCTGTCTTTACAAGTTAACTTTACTGCCTCATTCTGAAGGTTTGATTTTCAAATGCCAGACAGGTTCAAAACGAATGTCTGGTTTTATTTCATCAAGTCTAATCCACACACAACATCCTTTCCCACTATTTACTAGACTACAGCTATCAAATAAAGATATGATGTCTGTGTTTGGGTTTAGTTAGTTTAAATTCTAATGAGCATGATGTAATCACTATAATCAAGCAAAGCTTCTCTATCTTTGGCTTTCAGTCTCTTTTGCCATCAGCCCTAGATGTATTTGTTGCCTTGTCATTAAACCAACCACAGTTCTACCTAATTTTCAACTAGCAGCAAGCCAGCTGTAGAAAGCTGTGTGGCCCTAATTTAAAGCTCATTTTATGGCATGCTTTGTTCTTTCATAAGATTACTAATATTTACATACACATCCTCAGTTTTCAAGTGAATGCTTTTATGAGAAAATTTCTCTATTCTTTTTTCTCCTACCTCTTAAAACTGTTCATTAACTTTTTTTTTCCTGATCAGAGCAGGCTTTCTGGTTAGAATTTCCTGGAAAGATTGACATTAAGGTTGATGCAGGTAAAAGTGGAATTCTGGCTTGTTTTTTCCTGTATATCTCAATGTCAAAGGCATCATAATCAACTAAAAAAACAGATGGCTTTGGTATTCCATTCTTCTGCGTTTGTTTATTTATTTATTTAAAACATTTATATAGCCACCCATGTCACAGCAGTAACTCTGGGCAGTGAACAAAAGGTTAAAACCAAAACCAGCAACACAATATAAAAATAACATCCAAAAATGAGTAATATAACATATGTGCAAGGTCTAAACATCATTCCATTTCTAATCCAAAGACCAGAACTAAACAAATCAGCCAACAGGGCATGCTTAGCTTCCCAATCCAAAATGTGGAGAAACAGCCAGCTCTTTAATGTCTTATGAATGTCAAAAAAGATTGGGGGGCACCTTGTTTCTTCACAGGTATGTTGTTCCATAGAGGAAATGCTGTGCCACAGAAAGTCCACAAGATATCAGAATCTGGAGAGATTCTGAAAATTAGTCCTCAACATACGACTACAATTGAGTCCAAAATTTCTATTGCTGAATTGTTGAATTAATTCTGCTCCACTTTATGACCTTTTTTGCCACAGTTGTTCATTGAATCACTGGTCTTGTTAAGTTAGAAACATGAATCATGCTTGCCCATTGACTTTGTTTGTCAGCTGGTCACAAAAGGTGAAAACAGTGACCAGTTGTTACATGCCAGTTGCCAAGCATCCAGGGTTTGCCCATGTGACCGTGCGGATGCTGCAGTGATACTAATTGTGAAAAATAGTCATAAATCACTTTTTTTCAAAATATTTACAAAATGATTTGTAAAATGGTCACTAAACAAATGGTTGCAAATCAAAGACTACTTGTATTCAGCATCCTATTACAATCTGCAACCCAGATACTGTAGATATATTTATTTATTTTATTTATTTATTTATTTAATTTATATACCGCCCTTCTCTCAAGAGACTCAGGGCGGTTAACAGGGCAATACGTAAAAGACAGATACAAAAGTTAAAATTAATTAAAACATGATTAAACAATGCCCATAGTACAGATTTAAAATTAACGTCATAATAACAAAACCCACCCCATCCCATCAGGCCAGGCCCGCTTCCTTAAAAAGATGGGTTTTAAGGTCGCGCCGGAAGGAGCGGAGGTCGGGCGCCATCCGGAGCTCTACCGGAAGATGATTCCATAAGTCCGGTGCGCCCACAGAGAACGCTCTCCCCCTGGGGGCCACCAGTCGGCATTCTTTGACCGGCGGCACCCTGAGGAGGCCCTCTCTGTGGGAGCGTACTGGGCGGAGGGAAGTTGACGCCGGCTGCAGGTGCTCCCCAAGGTATTCTGGACCCATGCCATGGAGGGCTTTGTAGGTCATTACCAACACCTTGAACCTCACCCGGAAGACAACTGGCAACCAATGCAGCTCGCGGAATACTGAATACTGAAAACTATCTGGACACACTCATGCAGTTATTGGGAGCTGAGTCAATTCAAGGAAATATTTCTCTTTGTTTATTATTTAAAATATTTTATTATGTATGGTACTTGGGATTTGGGCATTTGAAAGGCTCACAGTTAGTATGAGCCTTTAGAAGAATATGTTTAGAAAATTTGTAGCTAGAAAAGGGGACTTAATTTTTTTTTATGAAATCAGAAATTTCTGCTAATAAGAGAAGTAGGGCAGGGAAAAAAAATACAGTGGATAGCTCAAAGGTTCTGATAGGTCTAGAATGCATCCAGGAGGTACATTCATTTTTCCTCCAGTTGTTTTGCTATGTTGTGTCCTAGGTGACAGAAAGCACATTGATTTGTGCTTTAGATTGTAAGCCGCCCTGAGTCTTCGGAGAAGGGCGCGATATAAATGGGATTAAATAAATAAATAAATAAATAAATAAATAAATAAATAAATAAATAAAAAATAAATAAATAAATAAACCTACTTGGACTTGGGGAATGTGTTGCAAATTCTCCCTTTCTATACATTATGTTACACTGTCTAATAATTTACGGTAATTGCAGATAAATTAAATGAACCTTATCCTTAGATTTTGCTCATGATCCTTTTTTAACCATTCCTTCCTTTACTCTGCTGCTCTGTTCAACTCCTACCTTTTCCCACTAACTGAAATGTAGACGGCATAATCTTTAGAGCAAAATTGTGCTTTTGTGTTTGTATTAACTATTGAAAGCTGTCAGTTGCAATGGTGTGTTGTCTAGAAATGGTTTAGGACATATTGACAAGTTCCAAATATTCTATCATATCTTGGTACAACTTTCCAAACTTCTGCTCTCAGAATTTCCAGCTAACATGGTCCTGTTTGCCAGATTAGTTCAGAACAGGAGGAAATCAAAGAGGCAGGCCTATGTTTGCTAAATCCATAAATGATCTAACTGCACAATGAATGGGGTAGCCTTGCAAGGCCTGACATGCAATTCACAAATAATTATCCCTGTAAGGATATCACTCTCAACAGCGTAATAGTTGCCTATTTCTGATTCAGTATTCCAACTTAGACACGTTGTCTGAACACAGAACTATGTAAGGTTGGGCCTGAGTACAATTTGGATGAGAGAATAACAGGACTGTAGCAAGAATAAAATGTCAAAAATATTTCCAAAGAAGTAAATAAGAAAAACAATTTTCAATTGGCTACCAATAAAACAATAATGATGTATCCATAAAGTCACCAAAAGTCAAGCTCAATATGAAGGTTAACTAAGCTTAATTTATATAATTAAACTACATTTATATAGTAAATTAAACACTACATAATATTAAATAAGGGGCATTAGCAGGGAGTTTGGAAAAAATCAAGATGGGGGCTGTGACTGTATAACTGTACACAATGCAAAACAGGAATTGGTCTTCAATCACACAGTCAGAGCTGCCATCTTTATTTCTCCCTCCCCCTAGTATTAAATACAGTACATATAATTGCTCTCTAATACAAAACCACAATTACTGCAATTATGGGATTATTACTAGTAATGCTGCTTTTAACTTTTGCTATAATATATAAAAGCAAAAAGAAGAAGAAAGAATACAAATAAAAGATTTGTAAACATGCCAAACAGCACAACAGCAAAATCACATATTTTCTAGTAAATCCTAACATGTAACCAAAAATTGAATAGGTCACACTCAGAATGGTTTGTTAAAAATGTATTTTATTATTGAACTCATATCCTGCTATGAAAAAAACAAACATGTTCCTTGGCTTTAGATAAATATTGGCTATGGTTTGAAAGAGAAACTGAGAAATGCTTTCAATTTTTTTTCAGTTGAAAGCTCAGCAGATTTTTTTTTAAAAAAGAGAAGAAATATCTGCAAATGTTAGAAAGTAACATTTATTAAAAAAAATAGCGACTATTGAATGAATATAAAAATAGAAAAAGGCCATGCTTGAAACTTCTACTGCTTCTTATTTTAGAACAATGACTATACAGAGCAAACTAAAGAGTAGGATTGCATTTTGTATTCACTGGCATTCTGGAAATTTAATACACTGTCTCTGGAAGATTCAGAAAGGGAAGTGGTTGCATGAAATCCACATAATAATGCATGGTTAAGCCAAATCAGATTTACAAGGGAGTGGACTGAACTGGTAATCCAAGTTTGGCCAGGTCACATGATTCATAATTAGTAATAGCAAAGAGCTGTTCCTCTAAACTCGATTTCTCTTTTATTCCCTTTTCATTCTCACTTAGGCATGACATTACTTTTATTAAACTATTGACTTTTGGGAGAATAACATCGCCTTAAAAATCCACAGGATCATTTTGTTTAGGGTACCAGAGACTATTTTATCACTAATAGTTAAAAGGCACCAGGTTGTTGGTTTTTTGTTTGTTTGTTTTTGCTAAATTTGGTGTTTGGGTTTGGAGATTTGCATTAAGTCCCTGGAGTTATTTTTCTTGATATGATTTTTGATTGGGTCCCAATTTTGCAGTGAATAATATTTGTAGATATTCCGTGACATAAATAATTTTGTGTAAGTCTTTTTTTTTTGTTATACTCCAAAATGCCAGATATCACACGTGTCAGCATTATGTCTGACCATGTGACTAAACAGCTCTTTTGCTGAATAGTTTTGCTCAGCAAAACATACTGCCTTATAAAGCCAAAATGAAATGCCAGCTTTTCCTAAGAACTCTGAGATTCAAAACATATTCTTGTCCATACCTAACAATTTTGGTTTTTTTTTTAACATACCCATCCATATTTAATTGCAGGATAGTGATTTTCTTTTTTTCTTTCTTTTTTTCCTTTCCTTTTCTTTGTAGAAGAATGACAAAGAACTTTCTTGTAATTTATGTAGAAGAAAAGACAAAGTAGAATGGAAGGAAATTCACAGATTTCCCAGAAATTCCTAGATGGACTATTGAAGTATCCTCATAGCTACATGTTTCCCATTAGTGTTAAAAAAGAAATAAAATCTAAATTCAGATCTGTAACGATAAAACAATGGATGCCATATTTATTTTATTTTCCCAAGAGAAAATAATAGCTCAATGAGCAGTATTAGAATAAAGCCCTCTTTACAAACTATGCATGTGGAACAGAAAATAATCTATCTACATAGCTCCCATCCTTTATGTTTGGAACTTCTGAAGAGGATGATGCTTCACATCAACTTGAGCAGAACTTTTCACCTAATTCATGGGTCTCCAAACTTAGCAACTTTAAGACTTGTGGACTTCATCTCCCAGAATTTCCTAGCCACCATGGCTGGTTGAGGAATTCTGGCAGTTGAAGTCTATAAATCTTAAAGTTGCCAGATTTGGAGACCCCTGTCCTAATTGAATGAGGGACATAGATTCTGATTTATTAGAGTTTATGGTTACATAAAAATTCTATTCACTTCAAAATCTGGCTCAATCTGGTGAAATAAAAAATTCATGCAAAGATACTATGAATCAAAGGACAGAGTCCCATCCCATTAACCATCTTGTCTATAACATATAAAATCAAATAGAGATAAGGTGACTGAGTAAAATTTGGTAACAGACTTCATGGCTGAATTAGGATTTGAACTCAAATACTTCAAATCCAGGTCAACATTCCATATATTTCAATACGCTGGATGAAAGTACCACCCAGATTATAGCTAAGATTATACTAAGGCATGATTGTTTGAGTTTGGTCAACCATTTAAAAGACTGAATCAGAATTATTCAAAGTAGTATTTCCATTTCTATTCTATTCCATTCCTCTTTATCCAAATAGAAATGAAGGTGATTTTATAATATTCTTTGCTCTATTATTATAAAAAAGTTAATCAGCAGAACACTCATTTATAATGTGAATCACAAATTCTACAATTTTCAGTGGTATTTGTTCTTATCTCTGAATCTTGAAGGCCAGCCTTTTATAACTTGAGGATTTTTGGCTACATTAGACTGCAAATCCCAAAATCCTAGCCAATGTAGTCAAGTGTTGTATTGACTGAGATAATGGAAAAACACCAAATGCTAAAAATGTTTGCATTAGAAAAATGTTTTAGAGAGACAAAGATTTCAGAATTTCTTTGAAATCCCATAGTTTTTATGAAATCATATGTTTGAAAACAAAATATGCTACCTGAATTCTGAATTTTAGAAATGATTGGCAAAGTTTAGCAATTACTTACATTGCAAGGGGCATCCCTTCAGCTAAATTTCATATATGAATATTTTTGCCATAAAAACAGGACAAATGATTGTAATTCACTTTCTTCTTTGGTTTTGCATGGTGTTTCTTCTTTTCCAGTATATTCAAAGTACTTCTGGAACAGCAGGGTTGTGGATAAGGCATTAAGAGAAAGAGAAATCAGGAAAAAAAATTCTCTTCCTCTTTCATAAGTGGAAAATTCCTAGATTTTGGACCTTTTCAGCTCCTTCAATTCACAGACGCCTAGTCTGGATCCAAGCCAATGTACAGCTTGGACAGCAAATACAAAGAACACAGCTTTATAATTGCCTTGCCATATGAATAGAGTACAGTATTTTCTGTTTATAATTCAGATTTCCATGGTTTGCCCATTATGAAATGATATGTTTGACTTCAGAACCAAAGTAAAATAAAGAATGAATGGGAAAAGCAGTAGGTTTGAAGAATGAATGCACCAGAGAAACCCAGTGAATACATGGAAAGGAAATTACTTTGGAATACTTCAAGGAATCTGCCTTGCATTTTCTCAAAAATTTACTTCGTTCATGAAAAAGGCTTCTCTCTCTCCTTCAACATGTTCAAAATTTAGCATTTGATCTTCAAAAGTGAAATAGGATTATTCTGAGACAGATTATTCCAGCCATTTATTAGACATATTTTTAGCACAAGGCCTGTGTCAGTATTATGATTCCTCTCTCAAGAAACTTTATAAGCTGTGAGACCCATGGTTCCTTGCTGCACTTCTCTATAATACCTCCTATTATAATTCATGTTAAGAACTACTTGCAAAAAAGGACTTTAGCTTAGTATAAAGAGTTTATGAATACACATATACAACTTAGTCAGTCCAGAGTCTTTATAGAAGCACCTAAGTTTTGTGAAAGCTTTTTTGGCAACAAAAAAGAGCTTTTGAGACAGATCTTCATGGAAAGGGTCTTAAGAGGTGTAACACATGTACTGGCCACCCTTATAACATTTTCAGCCTCATAAATAAAACTGAACAATTTTCATTTTACGGCTACAGTTTCAGAAGCTGACCACCTAAACGATTCTCTGGCCAACAGTGGCTTCTTAAATAAGATAGTCAACCCTTTATTATAGTGTGCACATATAATTATGGGCAGCAAATTTGTTTTGACAACACTGCATAAGCTAGCCTGAATTAGCTTTCTCCAAAAATTATTTCTAACAATCTCATTTTGTTAGATATTTTTTCTAAAATATATGATGAATCCAATACAAACTGAATTATTTGTAGTCTGCACCAAGGAAATTGCCAGATCTAATTTAAAGAATTTCAACATTGGAGAAAATTCCCTTGTTTGATTAAAAAAATATTCATAAACCCTGTACATATAAAGGACACTTCGGTCTCAGATGTAGAAACTATAAACCTAATGATATCAATTAAACCCATTCACACCTGAAATTATGTAACAATCATAGATTCAACAATGTCTTGGGAGTGGAACAAAAAAATCAAGGTGGCAGTAATGACCATGCAAATGTGGCTGTTTCCTTTGACATACAAAGAAAACACAAGTATCCCTACATTGTTTGAAAGTTATTGGTGAGATGAAGGCTCCAGACTTCTTAGAACTTCTGTACCTCCTATCCTCCAGATATAATGCATTAAAAAAACTCCACAATTCCTTGCCAGAGCATACAGCAGCTCTTATGAGCATTATGTTGCAGGAGTCTGTTTACAGGTAATTGTCGAATTAAGACCATTTCCATAACAGTTCAAAATTATCATGGCACCAAGTTACAACCCATGCACAAAGTTACAAGTGTTGCAGCATCCCACATGATAAAAATTGGGCACTTTGCAGCAACCCATCCTTATGACCCTTATGTTTCTTGTAACCATGAGGATACTTCAACTCCCCTCCTCCAATGTCTCCCATAGTCTCCCCCAACTCTGAGGCAACCCCAAACTCAGCTTAAATGATCCACACTTAAATGCCAGGATTGCAGGCATTAAGTGAAGCAGTTATATGGGCATTTTACTTAATGGCTACACCACTCTGTGGTCATAAGTTGAAGACTTCCTATATCTATATACCTGGTAGTGATTTCAATGAATATTAATACAAGTTATTGTGAACAGGTATGTGTAAAATTGTTCATTGGTTTGTTTAGTGATGTGGGAAATTATAGAGTCGAAATACACAACTAAATCTGAATCTTCTATTAAGCAATCAGTATTTTTTAAAAACTTGGTCTCTGGTGGCATTTAGGAACATGAGGGTATATTACAATCACTAGAGAAGGCAGGACTGAAAATTCTGAATCTTTTGGAGTTAACTATTTTTATGGCTACTTTCAGCACTAACATACTTATTTTGAATGACATGTTGCCTTTGTAGCACACTCACACAAATGCAAATGTAGAGGAAAACTTGTGGTTTCCACCAAATTATGACTATACAATCTCCGAGATTCAGAAAATGGGATGGGGGGGGAGCTACATGTTGTCTGTGAGTTACAAATTGTCTATTTCTAAGCAATACTGTTTGGCATTAAGGGTCTACTGAGATATAGAGCTGGTAGTTGGAACCAAAGAAAAGAAGTGGTTTGGCCAATATAAAGGTCCTGCAGACAAATTGGACTGAAACAATTCAGATGAAAGTAAGAGGTTTATGAAAGCAGGCAATCCAAGAGATACATTAAGCCAAAAAGAAGGAACAACATGAGCAAATTTACAACAGAACCAAAAACCTTTTCAAATGTAAGCTGTCAACCAGCCTTCTAGAAACCTCTTCCTGTTTCTTTTTATAGAAGCTCCTGAATATCTGTTGCCAAAGACAGCAGGCTGCGTCAAACAGCTTCAAAGAAGATTCTTTTCCAATGTGGTAGCTGGAGCTTAGGAGAAATTCCCATTGTTTTTCTTTATTTGGAAGAAGTGGTTCTAGAGTTAAATAAAAGGCATGCAGCATTGTTGTGAGCTGTGTTTCAACTCAATCACACATCCCCTATAATCTCATTTAGCTGTGGGAAATATGTAAAGCACTTCCTCTTCCAATCAATCTTTACCAAAGAGTAAGAATTCCTATAATGAGCAGTTCATTTCTTTGCAGCTAGAGACAACATGAACAATTGCAAAGTGCCAGTTGTAAATTGTATTGGCATACAAGGGAAAGCTTTCTGTTGAAAATTAAACTGGTCAATCACTGTCAAGAATTGATCAACGTTACAAGCTAGTGATGTGGATATATACTTTAGTTCAAACTAACATTTTACCTCTTGCCCTCTTCCAAAGCAAATTCTACTCACACTGATAATGAGGAGCTTTTTTTCTAATTACAGAGGAGTAGTAATAGTGTATACCTTTTTTAATGAAAATTATCAGCACTTTTGATCAGTGACATCATCAAAGTAAACAAACCCACGTGGCGGTGATTACGTCAGCAAATCATGGACCTATACAGAAGTAACTGCCCTATTTTCAGATAAGGTGAGCGGAAGTGACATGTTGGTCTAAGCCCATCAAGATAAGTAAGAGTAACTCTAGCAGCCCTATTTTCAGATAAGGCGTGTTGAACCTAACCCCCATCAATAAGTCAAGGCAGTCAAACCTCTGGGTACATGATTAGCTTAACCCTAGACTAATTCTATGGACATTCAAAACGAAGAGAATAAGCTAAATAAAGTGAATAATTAATTAATTAATTAATAAAAATGCTGTTTATTTCTAATCATTCTAGCCTAATGATGCTTTTAATTTTTGTGGAGTTTTAAAAATCAGTGCCTCAAAAGCTGGGAAAAGGAACCTCTAAAAGGCAGCCAGGGCTTGCATTTAACCCCCTTTTTTCTAAAAGGTATTTATTTGTAGGAGGTTTTAAAATCATTTTCTTGAATGGGGGGGGCAGAACCATTTAAAACTGCAGCTGGTTTTTACCTTTGTAAAAATCTAAAGGCACATATTTTGTCAATTGAGCCCTCAAATCTACATGTATGTGTAACCGTACGAAGCATGGCCTTAATAAAATTTATTCTGCCCCCTTCAGCAAAAAGACAAGGAATATTAACAGGAATTAAAATGCTCACAAGAGGCAACCAGCCAGGCGGCAAGTAGACTTGTTCAGGCATGTCAGGGCTGCGAATCCGGGCATGCGTGTTTGTGTCTGCTAGTAAAAAAGGGGGGCTAGGACTTGTTCGGGACATGCCCGAGCATGTCATACCCCCGTGATTCTGGACAGGCGCAAGGCTCAAGAACGTGTCATTGCAAGCACAGGAGAGATTTTACAGGCATGTCTGAACAGCTAGTGATTTAATTCCAGCAGTCTTTTGAAGATGGCAAATACTGATGGAGATTTGTTTGATGTAAATTTGACCCCCAAACCTCCCAAGCGTGAGCGTAGAATAAGAAAAGGACCTGATCTATATGGCTTCATTGAAGACAACAAACTTATAAAGCCTTGTTGTTGCAGGTTCTGCAAAACATCAAATGGTAAGTAAATATAAAAATTAAGAAAACAGTATTTTGATTAGTTGAAACAGCTAGCCTAATTCTACCTTATTTCCTGTTTTAGAAACAGTGAAATCTCAAAATGTCAGCATGCCTCAGATTCTGAAAGCATGTATCATTAAAATATTACACCATTGTTTAATGGGGTGTCTACAATCAGATGAAGACCATGTGGATGGTACCAGTGAAACAGAGCTTATTAACAGCTTATGCTTTAGACTTTCTATGCCTCATGTTCTCTGGGTCATCATCAGTATTTCTGACAACGTGAATAACTTATATTTCACCCGGGATTCCCTTGGTGAGCTCAAGAGATTCATACAGTGTATCAAGAAGAACAGTAAACCACTGTCATTAATGTCAAAGATTGAAGCCAATTTGCCATTGTCTCTGAAGAGGTTCATATGTCAGAATGTAACAGAAATTAATTACAAGAAACTGTTAATGCTATGAAATTTATAATAAAATGTACTTTACAAATCACATGAAAGATGTATTATGTTTTTTTCTTTTGCTGGTCCTCTGTTTACCCTTGTTAGGTGTTAAACACAGAGATACAATTTAATCAAAGCTCATGTGATATTATTCAATCACGTTTTCCTGATGAGGCAGTGGTGGCCAGTTTTGCAAAAGGTGTGAAGAACTCACCAACTCTGATGGGATTAATTTGTGACATCAACAGCGTGTATAAAAGTAGGGCCCATATTGGGACAGTCACATTTGCTGGTTTCTGGCATATCCATACCTCTTAAGCCATTTGATCTGCTAAGAACCACCTTTTCAGAATGGAAGTTACTAATGTAAGTAGTTTTATGCCTAATTTTTGAAACACTTAGATGCAAAATGGAGCTTATAACATTCTTGTCTGCTTGCTTGTTTGTCTGATTGTTTTCTTTCACTAGAATGAATTGACAGACTCAGAATGTTTGAGGGTATATGAAGGTATTTGTCTTTCATACTTTCATACATTTAGATTCTTATAAATATTTCTGCAAAAATTCTGAATGTTGGGGTTTTTCTTTTCCTTCAGAATGGGAGGACGACCAGCCATTTGTGGATTTCATAATTCCCACAGAGCACCAAGGGGCCAAGGATGACATAAGCCAAAAGCCTTCCACAAGCTACACAGCATGAATGCTGATGACCCTTTTCAGAATGGATGCTACTAATGTAAGTAGTTTTTGCCTAATTTTTGAAAAACGTAGATGCAAAATGGAGTTTGTAACATTCTTGTCTGCTTGCTTGTTTGTCTGATTGTTTGTTTTCTTTCACTAGAATGAATTGACAGACTCAGAATGTTTGAGGGTATGGGGCTTCCGGTGGCGTCGCGGCGCCGAAGACAGCCTTCCCGGGCTGCCCGCGGCTCAGCTGTTTGTTTTTTCGCCCGTAACAGCGCCGAACAGCTGTTCGGGCGAAATTAAAGCCCCCTCCTCGGGAGAAGAGGAGGGGGTGAGGCCCCAGGTAGGGGTTGAGTTCTCCGAGGCCGCCTGAGCTCGGAGCTTGGGCGGCTGAAGGATTGAACTCCCCCGAAGCCTGGGTTGCTCCCAGCTGGCCGGCGTGTCTGCTCTGAACTTTTTGGAGCAGAGCCAGGCGTCTGCGAACCATCCCTGCCTGAAGAAAGGACTATGATTTAAAGGAGCAGGCAGAGCGATACAAGAGATAAAGGTGAAGAGGCTTATTTTATTATACTCTCTAACTACTTGAACTTTTTAAACTCTAAGTGAAAGTGCGTCATATTTGAGGATTAAAAGATGGCGGCGAAACCTCCCCCTAAAACTCTTCGGAGTGGTGGATCCTCGCCAGTGCAACAATCATCTTTACAGGCGTTGCACCCTTCTGAAGCGCTGACAGCGAAGGAGTTTCGAGATGCTGTGGATAAACTTTTGGACTCAATTAATCAATCAATGGCTGACAAATTTGCGCAGATGGAGGAGAAATTGGAGAAACTGGAGGAGAGAATGGAAGAGAGGATGGAACAGAAGCTCAGCGTGATGAAGGTAGACATTTTGTCTTCAGTGCATAAAGTGGCGGAATGTGTGGAAGAATTAGATGAAAAGATGGATGATTTGGCTCAAAGGAATGCTATATTAGAAGTTAAAGTAAGAGAGAATGAAAATGTAAGAGACAAACTGGAGAAGGACTTAAGCTTAGCCCAATTTTACCAGATGCAGTTTGCTGTTAGAATCAGAGGCTTAAAAGAGGATACTAAAGAAGATTTGAAGCAGCTGATCTCTGAGGCTTTTGAAGAAGTATTAAACCTGCCAGCATCTGAAATAAGAGCAGCTATGGATAAAGTGTTTCGGGTGAATTCATGGATTGCCAGACAGAGGAAGTTGCCTAGAGATGTGGTGGTTTATTTTGCAAAAAGAGAGATCAGAGATCAAATTATACAAGCTGCCTATGATGTTAAAGTGGTGATTGCTGAACAAGAAGTTTTGGTTTTAAAAGAAATTCCTCCAAGGATTTTAAGGGGAAGGAAGGATTATACATTCCTCGTGCATGAGCTCAAGCAAAGAGATATAAGGTTCAGATGGGAGATTCCTCAGGGGCTGATGGTGATGCATGAAGGTAAAAGGTACCGGTTGATTACTGTGAAGCAAGCGCGTGATTTCTACAATAATGTCCTAAAAGCAACCCCATTAACGCTCCTGGAAGCTGGAAAAGGATCTGGAGAAGAAGAACAACAAGAGGAGGAAACAGAGGAAAGTGGCGTGGGAGGAGATCAAGTTACAACTTCTTTGGATGATCCTAGAGAGCAA
Source organism: Vipera ursinii (assembly GCF_947247035.1). Classification (NCBI taxonomy): domain Eukaryota; kingdom Metazoa; phylum Chordata; class Lepidosauria; order Squamata; family Viperidae; genus Vipera; species Vipera ursinii. Next base: position 92,719,948 of record NC_139517.1, read on the forward strand.
AGAGTGACGCGTGCTGCTTTAAAACGAGCAAAGAAAATAATAGAACAAGATCAGCAAAAGTCTTCAGTTTCTTCGCAACGTACATACAGTCAAGCTGTGGGAGGGGCACGGCCTAAAGAAGTTAGTCCTATCAAGGCTGTGGTCCAAGGGCTTCTGGATGATATGCATGGCAACTAAATTTTTAACTTGGAATGTTAATGGACTAAATTCACCGCAGAAGAGGAAGAAAGTTTTTCAATATTTAAAGCAATTTAAGATAGATGTTATATGCTTGCAAGAAACGCATATTAGAGTTTTGGATCAAAAGTATTTACTGAACTCGAGACTGGGTACGCATTTTGTTGCCTCTGCAGAGAATAAGAAAAATGGAGTAGTTGTTTATGTTAAAAATGCCTTAACAGCAGACTTAATTGAAGCAGACAAGCATGGAAGATATGTTATGATTGAGCTGCTCTTAGAAGGTAAAAAGATGCTTCTAGTTGGACTATATGCACCTAACCAACAACAAGCTGATTTTTTTAGCTTACTTCATACAAAGCTTACCCAGTTGGATTATAAATCTTTTATTATTATGGGAGATTGGAATGGTGTTCTGGATGTACACTTGGATAAAGCTGGAGCTTTTAAGCGTATTCCAAGCCACGCCAGACTGCCTAAAACTTTTTTTGAATTGAAGGATGATCTCGAATTGCGAGATATCTGGCGGGAGAGGCACCTGCAGGAGAAGGATTATACTTTTTACTCTGACAGACACCAATCTTTCTCAAGGATTGATTTTATTTTGATGACTAATGATTTCTTTTTGAGAACTAAAAAAGTGAAGATATGTGCAAGAACTATTTCAGACCACAGTCCAGTTTGGTTGGAGATTGATAAGGAGAAAAGAGACAGGCGCTCGTGGCGCGTAAATGAGAACTTGTTTAGAGACCAGAGAAATGTGGAAGAATGTAAACAGCGGATGAAGGATTTTTTTGAGATTAATATGAATAAGGGTACCTCTATGGATATGGTTTGGGATGCTAGTAAGGCCTATATGAGAGGTGTGTTGATATATATGAATAATAGACGTAGACGTGTAGTGGAAACCAGAAGGAAAGAACTGGAGAATGAAATAAAGGAAAAAGAAAGGGCTTTGATTTTGAATCCAGGGGACGTGAAGATTAAAGAGGCTATTAGGCTGTTAAGAGGACAATTTGATAAATTAATGGCAGACCAAGTGGCAACCAATCTGCGGTTTGCTAGGCATAATACTTTTTGCAACGCTAATAAACCAGGCAGATGGTTAGCCTATAGACTGAGGAAGAAACAAAGGGCCTCTAATATAGACAAGATTGAATATAAAGGAAGGGTCGTGTTTCAACAGAATCTTATTAAGGATGCTTTTGTGGATTTTTATTCGAAATTATATACCAAAGAGGAAATTGAGGTAAAAGACATTGATAAATATTTGGAGAATGCTAATATTCCGGTCCTTACGCAAGCACAAAGAGAGGGGATTAACCAACTGATTACAGAAGAAGAAATCCTTACAGCAATTAAGGATTTGAAGGTTGATAAGGCGCCCGGTACAGATGGCTTGTCTGCGGCTTTTTATAAAAATTTACAATTTGAGATGATAAAACCGTTAAAGGAACTGTTCCAGACAATCCAGAGGGGGGGAAAGGTGCCACCGTCTTGGAGAACAGCTTTTATCTCATTGATTCCGAAGGAAGATCAGGATGCTACTCAAGTTAAAAATTACAGACCGATTTCGCTTTTAAATACAGATTATAAGATATTTGCTAAGGTTTTGGCTAATAGACTGATGAGGGTTCTGCAACAGGTGATTCATGGGGATCAAACGGGGTTTATTAGTGGTAGGCAAATGAAAAATAATGTTAGACATATAGTTGATGTGTTAGAGTATTTGGAAAGGCACAACCAGATCTCTGCAGCGCTAATCTTTTTAGATGCTGAAAAGGCTTTTGATCAATTGAATTGGCAATTTCTGTTGAGAATGTTAGATAAAATGGATTTTGGGGAAAATTTCTTACAGCCGATTAGGGCATTATATCAAAAGCAAACTGCCCGAATCATAGTTAACAATAGTCTGACGGCAGTATGTAATATTGAGAAGGGTACAAGGCAAGGATGTCCGTTATCGCCCTTGTTATTTGTATTAACTTTAGAGATATTATTGAACAAGATTCGGAATTCGGAAAAAATTAAGGGGATACAAGTTGGAGATCAGGACTATAGATTGAGAGCATTTGCAGATGATCTGGTTGTTACAGTGACCCAGCCAGAGAACTCTGTTGTGGACCTGATAGAGATAATAACACAATATGGGAAGGTTTCTGGATTTAAAGTAAACATACAGAAAACTAAAATTTTGGCTAGAAACATGACAGTTTCACAGAAGGCCTTCTTGGAAGGATTAACTGGATTTGAGATTGTTAAAAGGGTTAAATATTTGGGGGTAATTTTGTCGCCCTCGAATACAAAGCTATATAAAAATAATTATGAAAAATTGTGGGGGAAAATTCAAAAAGAATTGGAGAGTTGGCAAAAATTACAATTGACTTTGTTGGGACGGATTGCAGCAGTGAAAATGAATGTCCTGCCCAAATTTTTATTTTTATTCCAAATGATACCGATTCTTAAGAAAGACTCTAATTTGGAGGAATGGCAGCGTGGTATCAATAAATTTGTGTGGGCAGGGAAAAAGCCACGAGTTAAACTTAAGATTATGCAGGATATTCGTGAGAGAGGTGGCCTTAAATTGCCTAATTTTAAATTATATTATGAAGCTGCTGCATTAGTAGGAATAAGTGATTGGATCAATTTGACGCAATCGAGGTTATTAAATCTTGAGGGCCATGATTTGTTGTTTGGCTGGCATGCATATTTGTTGTATGATAAGAAGGTAGGTACTGTGTTTAGGACGCATATTTTAAGACAGGCATTGCTGAGAGTTTGGAAGAAGTATAGACATAAGCTAAGTTGTAAGATACCATTGTGGGCAATTCCAAAACACGCAATAGAAAATATACATGCTGGTTTCAAACACGATGAGACTACCTACAAGGAAATTTTAAGTTTGGAAAGGAATGTTTGGTGCTTGAAATCATATAGCTTCTTGCGAGAAGAGAAGGTTGTTCAAACATGGTTTCAATATACTCAGTTACGGGCCAGGTGGAAAGAAGACCAGAAAATTGGATTTGCAACGATTGATGAAAATCTGATAAAGCAAATTAGAAATCAGGGACCTGCACATATTAAACGGATATATCTTGCATTGATAGAGATTGATTCAGAAACAGAGCTTGTTAAGGACTGTATGATAAAATGGGCCCAAAATATCCAGGAAGTTATTACAATGGACATGTGGGAGAAGATTTGGGTGAGGAATGTGAAATTTACTCAAGCTCAAAATTTAAGAGAGAATTTTTATAAGATGTTTTATAGATGGCATTTAGATCCTAAAAAGCTTGCAAGTATGTATCCGAATTATCAGCCTAAGTGTTGGAGGTGCGGGGTTGAAGATGCAACATATTTTCACATATGGTGGACATGTAAAAAGGTTAAGGCCTTTTGGATTAAAATTTGGTGGAATATACAGAAGATCTTTAAAAGGAGGATAAAGTTTTGTCCGCAATTTTTTTTGTTGGGAATAATTGTTGATGCTACAGTGGTGGACTCCAAGTTGATGCTGAATTTAGTCACGGCAGCAAGACTTTTGATAGGACAATATTGGAAGAAAGAGGAGCTGCCGACTATAGAAGAATGGACTTTAAAGGTTTCCGACCTGGCAGAGATGGCGAAGATATCGGCTTATTTGAAAGATCACTCGCAAGAACGTTATATTATGGAATGGAGAAAGTGGATTGAGTTTATCCAGAATAAGTATAGGGTTAAGAAGTTTTATCTAGCATTCGAATAAGTCTTCTTTCGTGTTTTTTCTTTTCTTTTCCTATTTTTTTTTATATATATTTAATAATGTTAAGTTTTGTTTGTTCTTATATAAGTTAGAGAGTGATGGTTTTTAGAATTTATGGTTGTTAGTATATGGTTGCTTATGATTGCTTTTATATATATATACCTTGTATTTAGCTCTGGGAAGTCCGGGGGGGGGAGGGGGGGGGAGGGAGGGGAGGGAAGAGGGAGGGGGGAAGGGGGGAGGGAAGGGGGGAGGGAAGAGGTAGGGGGGAGGTAGGGAGGGGAGGGTGGAGGGGGATGGGGGTTTTTAATGGAAAATTGTATTGTAAAACTTTTCAATAAAAAAAAAAAAAAGAATGTTTGAGGGTATATGAAGGTATACACAACTCTTTCCCCCCTTACCTCATCCACACATCCCTTTCATTAGACAAATTTACGGTGTTAGGAGCAGTCCCGATGCTATGATGGTAAGCGCTATTGTACCCCTGAAGAGTATCTGCCAAAATGTCCACATACCGATGGGTATTTCTAGCTGTGAAATATCTCCAGAGTTTGTTTTTTAGGGTTCTATTAAACCTCTCTATAATAGCTGCTTTAGTTTCACTATGAGTGACAAAATGATGAATGCTGTAATGTGGTAAAAGTTTCTTTAGTGGGATATTCAAGAACTCTTTATCTACATCGGTCTGTATTTTTTGAGGTGTGCGTCCTGTTTCAAAGATATTCTGGAAGGCAGCTGTAACTTCCCTCCCTGTTTTATCAAAGAGGAGGCCCAGGCATATTTAGATAACACATCGATAACTGTTAAGATATACTTTTTTCCATGGTTCTTAAAAAACTTGGAGACATCTGAGGTCAGATTGCCATTGATGATCTAAGCCAGACACTACTGTTTTATTTCTAGGAAAATTAATTCTTGCAGGCTTGCACGTCTTGACTTGCTTCATGGTCAGGTTTTTATCATGTTTTCTAGCTTCCTGAAAAAGGCTATTCACACCTCCATAACTACCTACACATCTTGGTGTATAATAAATATGGCTTAGAAACTTTTCATGCATCATTATACTGAAAGAAAACTGACAAATGGTCAAGCGTTGACATTAACACAGTCTTTTATTGGTTATACAGAATTCAGAGGGGGGACATGGCTCCAGCATCAGAAAAATATCCCTCATCACCACTATCAGAATCAGAAGATATACCCCCATAACACACTATTTTACAATACGTTGACATGCCTGTACCCCCCAAACCATGTCCGCAATCGCAAGCAAGCCAGTCTTTACACAAATTGCAGCTCTTTAACTCACAGGGTTGATAGTGTGGTCTCTGAGATAGCTCAGAACCCCAGTAATAGTCTAGATCAGAAAAATCTGCAGAAGCTTTGTGACCGCGGCGATTACCACAGGAATATAAAATCGGGGTGTTTGAAATTGAAGTGTTTGCTGTCTAGGTGTTATTAATTTGGAGTCTGCAAAATATAAAGCACATCCTGCTAGTGTGATATCCGCGCCAGCAGCATTTACATTATCATAGATAAAAACATATTTACTTACCATTGCAGGGAGATAATGTAGCATCATTCATCATTTCACAGGCTGTCCGGTAAGTACTCTGCACCTCATAGTTAAAGTTACAACACACCATGCTACAGCTGGGCAAAATGGACCTAAATAAAAAAAAATCTTTATCATAACCCCTGCAACAAATTTTGTTGCATTCTGCTGGCTGGGGCCTTGTGTCAGACTGTGTGACGCTAGCTTTTGCAGTTGTTTTAAAAACAGCTTTGGAACCAGAAGTTGCCATCTTCAAAAGACTGCTGGAATTAAATCACTAACTGTTAAGACCTGCCTGTAAAATCTCTCCTGCGCTTGCAATGACACGTTCTTGAGCCTTGCACCTGTCCAGAATCACAGGGTATGACATGCCCAGGCATGTCTGGAACAAGATCTAACCCCCCTTTTTTACTAGAAGACACAAACACGCATGCCCGGATTCGCAGCCCTGACATGCCTGAACAAGTCTACTTGCCGCCTGGCTGGTTGCCTCTTGTGAGCATTTTAATTCCTGTTAATATTCCTTGTCTTTTTGCTGTAGGGGGCAGAATAAATTTTATTAATGCCGTGCTTTGTACGGTTACACGTACATGTGGATTTGAGGGCTCAATTGACAAAATATGTGCCTTTAGATTTTTACAAAGGTACAAACCAACTGCGGTTTTAAATGGTCCCCCCCGCTGCATTCAAGAAAATGATTTTAAAACCTCCACAAACTCTCTTTCCAATGAAAAAAATCCATCCCTACTTGAATGTAAGCAGCATCTTAAAATGAAGGAAAAACTGATATACAAGTACTTATTCTTGATAATTTCCCCAAGATCTTTTCTTTTGAAACAAGAAAATTGGATCAAAATTGCAAATACAAAGATCTAATAAATTCATGATCAATGTTATTTACAGTATTATCCTTTTCAGTAATATTAGTGATGCAGTTAGTGCTATGCCATGATATACATATATTAATCACTTTAACCAAAATCTATTTTTCATATTCCCACCATCCTTCCTAAACTGTGGAGAAAATAATATATCTGTTTGGAAGAACTGCAGTGATGAAGTGTATGACACAAATGGAACATTGCAAATATTAATAAATGCTGGTATAAATTGTGATTATTTAAAACATTTAATTAATAAACATGATCTACAAGCATGGAGCTATATATAGTCAGATCAGGCTAAACTAAACACATGGAAGAGAGAATGAAGATTTATGAATTCCAAGCTTTACAGGAGGACATTCACCAACATATTTGTACAAAAATATTCAGACAACCTAACAAATATCTAGGGTTTATTCTTAAGGCTAGATATTCTGCTACCAAACAGGTGGCACTCACATCTGAAGGGAGAAATAGATGACAGCATCTTTTGTTAAGCTGTATTCACCATTAAAGTATCTTGAGGGCAAGTTCTTCTACTGTACTTATGAACAGCAATTTGCCATGTTATTTCTTCTTGGGCATTCCTATCTGTGATTTCAGTTTGTTCCAGGTTAACCCAGCAGCTAATCAGTTTTTTACAGAGTGGGAATGTCTTCTCAGCTGAGCATTCAGAACCTGCACTGGACAGAAAGATTATCATGGAAATTTTCACCTGTGTGGTGATGTGCAATGATTGCCATAGTCTTTAATATTTTTCAAAGCTCTATTAACTTGAATGCTTTAAAAACACAATGGTTACAACTTTTGTCTTGCAAATAAAAAGTTGCTGACTAAGTACAAGTTTTTATTTTATTTTCCTTGTACTTAAGATACATCCTTGAACTTATTTTTTTAAAAAGCACAGCTAAGTATAAGAAGCTCAGGGAAATTTAAAAAAAACCAGTAATTACAAAAAGATATTTTTCCACTGGGTTTCAAATAAGCAACTTTCTACTTAAAAAGTAAGGGATTTAGCCATTATACTGTTATAGAATTCATGGCATAGGTAGATTTATAAGATATTTATAAAGACACTAGGTCAATAAGGAATTTTGTAAAAAGTAATTTGTTGGGTATTCCATGTTAATGCTTCAATTTTTCACAGATATAATAAATTATACAAAGGAAGACACACACACACACACACACACACAAATACACGTACATAAGCCCAAGAACATATTTCATATAAATTAAAGTGACTGATAATTGAATTCCTGGGGCAGAAACATGGAATGACACAACATGTCTAATGGGAGGATATAATAATATGCTCTCCAGATAGAATACCTTAACATCTGAGCCCAAAGTATTGTTTGAAATCTGTCTTAGAATTACAACTGCTTAAATATATGACAGGTCAGTTAGAGTGGTAAGTTTAAGCCTGTGCACTGGCTACTGATTATTGCATACTTAAACATAAACACATAGTAACAACAATTATTTTGTTAAACATTTCATGTATTATATTATTTTCTTGTTCAGGAAGCCCTTTAGACAGTCATTTATGCCCTGCACACCTCATAATTAGATTATTGCAATGCACCTACTTGGGACTGTCCTTGAAGACCATCCAGAAGTTACAGCTCATTCAAAATGCATCAGTGTAAGCAGCAATGGGTGCTTCTTAATGGCCTACGTGTCAGGCCTGTTATGCAAGCTACATCAGCTGCCAGTTGGCTTCCAAGTGTAATTCAAGGTGCTGGTTATTACCTATAAAGCTCTATGTTCCATAGAAACTATATACCTGACAGATCACTTGTGTCTAATTGTTTCTGACTGGCCAGTGCATTCCAGAAGAGTGGAAGTGGTTCAGGTACCCTCTGTTAAATATTGTCATGCTGTGGTTCCTAGAAAGCATGGGTTTTCTGTTATGCCACCCCTTTTTGAAACAGCATTCCTTCAGAGATAAGGATGGGGTCCCCTCTCCTGGGATTTTGGAAACACTTCAAAACCTGGCTCTTGCCTCAGTTCACTTTTTAATTTAATGGCCCGTTTTGTTTCATGGTTTTTATTATTACTGCATTTTAGTCTGGGCTGCCAGTTAATTTAATGTTTTACCTGGTTTTAGTGAATGACAGATTTAAACAAATACAGAAATTGTTTTGTTAAACTCCTTGGTCATTTAATATCAAAAGGTCAGATAGAGCAATAATAATGAAATAAATGTCATAAGAGAGACTCAGTCAAACAATTTTTTATGTGAATCCTAAGAACCAAATGATGAAGTATGGTCTATAAAATAAAAATAAGATGGAATACTATGCTCATCACCCTGAAATCCTAGAAAAAAGGAGATAGTGAAATAGATGGTGTATCAATTTGATAATAAATAAAAAATATAAATAAATATGACAAAGAAGTAGAACAAAATATTCTTTCAACACATACACACACACACACATTTCTGAAAATTTTACTTAGGAAACCACACACTGGGGTAGCTGTCTGTTACCACAATATGTATCAGGATGTTCTGTACCAGCCTGCTACCGGCCCTGCAGAAAAGGCAGGGACAACCCCTTTTACAAGAAGGCAAGAGGCTGGAATGAAGCCTGCCAAATTTATGGATACAAAAGCAAACAGAACAAGACACGAACCATGAAACAGGAGCTATTCAAGTGGTTGCCTTCAGCAAACCAGCCCTCCCACGCATTCCCCTTTTATACAGTTCAGGGCGTGGCTTCTCTCTGCCTCCTTCCGAGGTGCTCCATTGCTTTCCTCTGTTTACTCCTGATTGACTGCCTCCTGCGTCGGGCATCCTTGAACAGGGCCAGCTGTGGGTCATCTTCATCCATGCTGTCAGGCTCACACAGCTGGGTCTGTGTCGTGACCAGGTGGGAGGGGCATGGCTGAGGGCTCTCATCAGCAAGCTCTCCAACCCCCTCAGCAACCTCTCCAACACCCCCTCCTCCTCCTCCTCCTCTGAATCGTCCGACCCAACTGCTGAACCCACAGGCTGACCCTGAATCACAACACAGGAATAGGATTGTATAGGATATACAGTTGGATTAAGCATAGAAATGTGACATTTTAAAGAAAGTATGTAATGTTGCAATGTCTGAAATTTTTGGGGACCAAAAGTTACATATAGCAAGTTGCGTAGAATTTCCAATTGTTTAAAAATAAATTCTAAAAGAAAGTGAAAGAACATCATAAGGAGCAATAAACAGGAAGAACTTTTTACAACACTGAAATAGATTGCATTTAAATCAATCCACAAAGCAGGTGAAGCATTTGTTTCAGAAAAGATGCTTGCCCATTGACATTGGGCCACATGCAACAATCTTGTCCCTCACTAAGAACATGTGAAAATGCACAGAGTATCGTAGTGATGGATGGTGTTGCCTGATGGAAAGAAGAAACTTGTGTAAGCACATTGCTCAATCTCCCACTGTCTGAATGGTGGTGTTTCATTACAGCTGTGTGGAAATTCATTAATAAAAAGACCTGATGGTCTAGAGCATCAAACTATGGCCCGTGGGCCTGTGGGCCAGTGGGCCAGATCCATCCCACCGGGTTAACACTGGTGGTATAGTGCAGGGATTTTCAACCTGTGGTATGCTGGCACCTGGTAGGTGGTACACAACCCTGCCTAGCCTAGCCAAGTGTAGCAGTGGAGGGAACAAGCCAAAGCAGTGCAGCACAGGACTTGCCTTGAAAGAATCATCAGGAGTTGCAGGGCTGCTGGGGTCACACAAAAGACCCAGGATCAGCACTTCCATCACACCCAGAAGAGAAAGGAGGAAGAGGGCAGAAACAGGGGAGGCTATAAAGGCACATAGTTTTGGCAGGAGAGGGAGAGAGAGAAAAAGATGCAGCCTTGGGAAGAGGAGTCAGCTGGAGCTGCACCGGAGGGAAAAGGGGTGGGGAGAGAGAGCAGAGGAGATAAAATAGTCACCCAGGATGCCAGGCCCTGCGCTGCTTGCCACCTCCTGTGAGCGTGCGGAGGCAGGTTCAGATTTCTCTCTAGCTTCACCTTGCTGGCCCTGTCTCTCTTAGCTGTGAGGAAAGCGCAGTGCTGCCTGCTGAAACCAGGCAGATTGGGAGCTGCGCAGCACATGCTGACTTTCACTCTGCTCATGGTGTCCCCTCCCCTGGATGCATGAAGTGGGTGAGGGCCAATTGCTGCTCACCTTCAGCAGATGGTGCTTTTCTTCATTCCTCCCAGAAAGTGACACTTCCCCAGCTGCATTTCTTGCCTGTTTTCTTCCTCCCTCATCACAAATATCTTCCCGCCGCTCTGCTCTTAAGGCTCTGCGGCTCTTGTCCAGGAATTTATACTGGCCTTTCAAGCCGTGGCCACCAGCAGCATGGCCACCAGCCATGCTGGCAGCCTCTCCCTCTCTCTTTATCCCTTCCTGGGCATGCAGGGAGGAAGGAAGGAGATGGGAATAAGTAAGAGGAAAGCAGGAAAGGAAGAACAGTAGAGGGAGGGAGTAAGGAGATGGGAATGAGAGGGAAGGAGGGTCTGAGGGAAGTCCTGCCTTAGTCCTGCCCTGCTGCCTTTTTGCCAGCCCCTTGCCCCCTCCTCCTGGCCTATCTTGCAGATCTCCCATCCTATCACTAAGGGTGCTTTGGTTATAATCATTTTTCCCAAATTATAATCTAGCCCCCCCCAACAGTCTGAGGGACAATGAACTGGCCCCCTGTTTAAAAAGTTTGAGGACCCCTGGTCTAGAGCACACAGAGATGGCTGGCTTAGAAGGAGGTGTGTGTGTGTGTGTGTGTGTGTGTGTGTGTGTGTGTGTGTGTGTGTGAAGGAGTAGGGGTAGGAGGCTGTGTTAATACAGCATTTCCCAGCCTCACTATTATGAAAGTAAAGACTGGGTTAGAGTGGAAAATATAACTGCATGCTAAGTATAGTGTGTGTGTGTTGAAAAGAGGTGAACGAGAGGTTACTGTGCAATATCAACAAAACTATAACATTCTATAATGAGAGCCATGCCGATCCTATAGGGAATTTAAGCACATTTTGCAGCACTTTATAATGAAGCCCATTTTTAAAAAAATCACTACAAGAACATTCACTGCCTGCATGCCTCAAAGTACATGAATGTGGGATGGGAAAAGAGAATGACTGTAGATAGAATATGAAATTATCCTTCACAAAATACCAGTGACAGTTCAATATAAAGAAAACACCATTATGATAAAAAGAGAAGCTTTAAAGTACTCCGTTATTTGATGTGGGATGGGGAATCCAAGGCAACATGACTCTTTCAAAGCCAGCCCTACCATTAGGGTTGTTGACTAAACTAACAGTCTAAGGCAGTAGATAGTGGGGGTAGCAATTCGGGGAACAGGCATTTAGGTGGCAAGGTAGTATTAGTTCCATCCTTTTTTAACTCTTTGTTTAACATCATAGTTGGCCTAATAAAAGATTTGCATTTGCTTCTACAAACTGTTCACAGTTGGTTACTCCATGATTCTGTTATATTTTAGTCTTCCCTTTCCACCAACACTGAAAGCACAATCAGCATCATGCAATCTTGGGTCTGACCACTATAAAATTCTACTAGCTAGTTCTTAGATAAGCTTGAACTACATTGTATTTGAAAAGTCTTCATTCTGCTAGGCAAATGCAGCCCTCTTTCAACATTTATAGACTCTTACACCTAGTTTCCAAATGCTGACAGCAGCACTATTCTACCACCTGCTCTTTTATGTTCTAGCAGCCAACAACCTACTCTTATTATTATGGTATGTTAACTTCTTCTGAAGGTTCTGACATTTCAAGAATTATATTTATCAGCCTGGAAATACAGGAAACCATTAATACATTGGTCTGACAGAATGCATACATGAACAGGTCCATGTACATGCAAAGATGTGCTTATACAAACATATATCTCACACTCATAAATATACTGGTCTACCTTACATGTGCATAGCCGCCTTGAGTCCCTCGGGAGATAAGGCGGGATATAAGTCCCATTAATAAATAAATAAATAAATAATACACATCAGATATACCTAAGGGGCTTGTGTAATTGGGGGGAAATATATTGTATATGAGCATGAAATATATATCTGCAACTATTTACATGCATTTATTCACCTACATATGTATACATATGTATGTTGTTGTTAGTTGCGAAGTCGTGTCCGACCCATCGTGACCCTATGGACAATGTTCCTCCAGGCCTTCCTGTCCTCTACCATCTTCTGGAGTCCATTTAAGCTCACGACTACTGCTTCAGTGACTCCATCCAGCCACCTCATTCTCTGTCGTCCCCTTCTTCTCTTGCCCTCAATCTTTCCCAGCATTAGGCTCTTCTCCAGTGAGTCCTTCCTTCTCATTAGGTGGCCAAAGTATTTGAGTTTTAGCTTCAGGATCTGGCCTTCTAAAGAGCAGTCAGGGTTGATCTCCTCTAGGACTGACCGGTTTGATCGCCTTGCAGTCCAAGGGACTCGCAGGAGTCTTCTCCAGCACCATAGTTCAAAGGCCTCAATTCTTTGGCGCTCAGCCTTTCTTATGGTCCAGCTTTCACTGCCATACATTGCAACTGGGAAGACCACAGCCTTGACTATATGCACTTTTGTTGACAGGGTGATGTCTCTGCTTTTTAGTGTGCTGTCTAGATTTGCCATTGCTTTCCTCCCCAGGAGCAAGCGTCTTTTAATTTCTTGGTTACAGTCCCCATCTGCAGTGATCTTGGAGCCCAGGAAAATAAAATCTGTCACTACCTCCATTTCTTCCCCATCTATTTGCCAGGAATTAAGAGGGCCAGATGCCATGATCTTGGTTTTCTTAATGTTTAGTTTCAACCCAGGTTTTGCACTCTCCTTCTTCACTCGCAACAAGAGGCTCTTTAGTTCCTCTTCACTTTCTGCCATTAGAGTGGTATCATCTGCATATCTTAGGTTGTTGATGTTTCTTCCGGCAATCTTAATTACAACTTTTGATTCATCTAGCCCTGCCTTTCTCATATACATATGTATATCCTTGCATAAAAATCCTGTCAGTTTTTTCACACACATAAACTTAAATCTGCACCTTCCATCTACATGCTTACATTGCTTTCACACATATACAAACTTTTCTTATGTAGAGAAAGATATATTTTATTTAGAAGAAGCCAAATTAAATTTCTTCTAGAGAGTGAACTAATAGCAATGAAAACAGAAAAATCACTGCACCTTTCCTTACTGAGATGAAAATGATCTGATCTAAAAATATTTTTCAAGTTTCCAAACTGACAAAAGTTCTAAGACTTAATTATAGAAAATGAGAATGAAAGATATTTCACAATCTAGCTTTGCAATGTTTGAATGTCTAAGAGGATATACTTATTTCTGTTCCTTAGATGAAGCTTTGACACAAGATTTCCTCAGGAAGAAGTGTTAGGGTTAGGGGTTTTCATTCATTTTTTTCATTCCTCTAGACCTGAACATTTGGAGATACAGGTAAAGGCTTCACTCTTCAGTGCTTGTTGGGCTTTACATGTATCATTGGTCAATTAATAGCAGTTTATATGACCTTTTTAACAAGTGAAGTAGTAGCTAAAATGTAGCGCCAGCCCTATTTAGGCAGGCTGAAATTGTTGTTCCAGATGGATGCTGGTGGTTGAGATAAAATCACTTGGGGCCCATTAAAGCTTGCCTGTATTATTGATGTGAAATTTCTGCCTCATGCCCAAATTTGAATGTCTCTCCTTCTCTTACTCTGGAATTACTACACAATGGCCAGGCCAGTTGGATTCTGTACATGGAAGCAAGGAAGAGAGGGCGCCATCTCAGCCAACAGTGCAGAATCTTCCTGGCAAGTTTAAATATTCATATCGTAGGTATCTGCCTTGAAAAAAATTTGCATTCCACTAAGTTGTTCATTTGGTAACATGATCTGTCTTGAGTACAATCAGGTCCCAACATATAGAAAGCCTGTATAGGGCTCTCAGTTATTATTCTTTTGGCTCTGAGAAGAAATCTGAAAGATTAGACTTCAGCAAAAACCCAGCGCTGAAGCCAAACATTAAAATACTGGCACACAAGAAAAGGACTGCCAGAATGTCAAATTGTGAAACACCCATAAAAATCACAGAAAAGTCAGAGTTAATCTCAAGATAGTGTTTTCTTTTTAGCCCCTGAAGAAACTGACTCATCAATATTTAGGGAGTATATTTTTGGCTACTCTTCTTAGCTTTCTTCGACACAGTTAATATTTACTGAGTCTCCTGGGCCCAACATTACCTCAGGTTTTTTGCTTCAGGTCTACAGCTGCAGTTTCTTGCTGTCACCATAGTAATGCCTGGAATGTAAGCATTGTGTTTCCCTTTCTGTTAAGAAAATAAGTAAAACTAAAGTAGTCAGCGATGGAAGCAGGGGTGAGGAGTGAGTGCCTTTCTAAGCAACTGTAACTAAGATTTTAAAGTCACATTGACATGATTAGGTTGAAAACTAAACATGATTTTGGGAGAGAGGACTTTGCCATACCAACTAGCAGCAGCCAGATCATGATAGGAAATATATGAATGTCATCAAGTTATGTATTCATTTCTGTTTATCTAAATTATACTAATTAAGCAAAGTTTGCAAAAACTACAGAAAGCCACAAGAAACCTAATCTTTGAAAAATGACTGGAGGTCTTAGATATATTGATGTAATTCAACAAACCATCCGGGCATTTGAGTTAGCCAAGATCTGTTTAAATTTTTGCTCTTTCTTCCAGTGAAAAGAAGTTGGTGGTTGTAACATGAAAGGAAAAAAGAAAAAAAGGAAGGAAGGAAGGAAAAGAAAAGCTATTTGCACTGCTAAGGAAATATAGTTCTGCGTAGTTCTTGATGCAGTATTTGTGTGTTTAAAATATTAATTTCATTTCAAGAAAATGAACTAAACAATATTAAAAACAACTGTATATAGATATGTAAAGAGTAAAGGAGCTTTAGTCATTTTTCAAGGCGGGAGAATGAAGGAAAAATAGGAATGCCAGAGTTTTTTTATTAAAATAAAATGTTAATCAACTTAATATTTTTACAATTAATAACAGCAGGTACTATTCCTTTTTGGTGGCAAGCAATAATGATCTTTAAAATGTGGAAGTCATATTTTTTATGACAATGAAGATCATTGGGTTATTCAAATATTATTCAAAAGATATACAATACTAAAATAAAGAATAAGATCTGAAATTGTATTTATTTTTCTTATTTGCAATATACATTACAATTCCTGGTTATAAACCTGGCATATTAACATTTTTAGTTAGCTTCATCTTACTACTATATATTAAGTGCATAAATAATTCTATTTAAATAACACTGGAGATAGCAAAAATATCATGCTGCAACAAATACAGGCAAAAAAGGAATCTTTTATAAAAAATTGAAATTTCTGTGTTTACATGCTGACACTTCAAAGAAATAAAGTGACAAAGAAATGTTTTATATTATCCAGTCCATCTAGTTTCTTTTTTCATGCCAGTACAAAAAGTAGGAAAACTAAGCAGGTTTCAATAATAAGTACTATGTCAGCTGGCTAGATAGTGCTGGGTGAATTTTATAATAAACAAAAGACTTTGACCTTAATTAACTGTGATGCCTTTGTCTTTACCAGCTAGGTGCTAACTTTAAATTCTGTATTAGACTCATTTGTAATCTAGTCTGGGAATCAATGATGAGCATGCACGTAGAAAATAAATGTGTGCACCACTGGAGTTTTGCTTTTCTTTCTTTTAATTAACAGCCAAAGAGATGAGCATTTAAAAAAATCACACAGAGACTTACCTCTCTGTTAAAACAAGTGCAGCAGTCAAAACAAAACAAAAAAACAAGGATTCACCTACATCTCTGGGACTTTAATAAATCACGTATTTGCTGCTAGCTTTGTATATTGCAGAACATTCTTCTATTTTCTATTATTAATTTAGGTTTATCTTGCTGGTTTTAAACCCTATACTTGTGCACTATACACGATGTCTTTATGTATTTTCATTAAATATTCAGCCTATTATTTTAATTGTAAATATATTTTTATTTTTTAATCATATTGAGATTTCTTTTAATGGGAAGTGCTATAGAAATGCTTTAAAAAGTAAAAAAAAATTCTCAGAAAAAATGTTATTTTTTCCCTATGTGTTACTGAAGCACACTATAAAAAACAAAAGTACACAAAAATAATCAAAACAGTCACTATTAAAATTATAATGCAATGCAATCCTATGAAGTGGAAGAGAAGTATATTCTGTTCACATTAATTGTATTCCAGAATGACTATTAACAGATTTACAGCTGTAATGTTAAACTGCATTAAACAAAAAGAATAGTACCAAATTCTCAAACTTCATGATTCATTATGTATATATATGTATGCACTGACATTTAATTTTGGGGGTAAATTATTTCATTTTATTTATTTAAGATCATATAAATCCCAAGGGATTATATTATCGCCAAATCACAGTACATTGGTAAATTAATATTAGGAGAAATAAAAGAAATATATGTGAAACCTTTGTCTAGATTTAATTAATCTAAAATCAAATAATAAATACAATGCTAGGAAATCCACAAAATGAGGGAAAATCCTTCAGAACCCAACCATGTTTATTTAAATTGTTTTTGTTGTTTTATTTTTAAACTAAATATTGTCTCTCATGTAGTTGATTTATTTTAAGAATTTGGTGTTCTGTTTTTAAACAGATTATTAATATGCATTATATATGAAAGTTAATTGCCTGATTTTAATAGCCTGCTTTTCTATAACACATCAGAAATGCCAAAGTAATAAGAGAATCAAATAAATTTTTCACTATACTACACCAGCTTCCTTGTTATATGAGCTTGAGTATAAACTCTTCAACTTACCTGGACATAATTTCACTTTCCCAAGGAAGTTTTGCTGGCCAGTATTGAATAAACCTATTTCAATATATTGTTGGATCTTTGTCTGATAAAAAAGTTTTAATACAGGTTCACAAAGGATCCAAGATAAGGATCAGGCACAAGAAGTATGAAAGCAAACATAACTTATCAAAGGGAAAAGGGAAAGAGATAAAGACAATGAGTAAAGGTTAAAATGAAGAGGAAGTCTTACCACTCACTTTCCTCATATTTATTTTATTCCACCTCATATATTTTTTAAAAAAACTTTTTAATCCAGCCTTTGTTATTTTTATAAATAATTCAAGGTGGTGAACATACCTAATATTTACTCCCCTATTTTCACTTCTTCCTACAGACCCAGTTTGTTTTCCAAGCCCAGGGACTTCTGGCAGTGAGACAACCTGGTCAACGTACACAATATGTGGGTATACAGCTAACAAGAAGGTTAACTTGTTCCCTCAACAGTGAGACACTGGTGAAGTGGACACAGCAGTGCCTGCATTTTCTGCATCATATGAAAAAAGCACTTTTTCCTTCACCTTAGCAGTTTCTAAAGAGGGACACCTGAAAGCTTTCTGTCATATTATATTATTGTTTGGTTTGCAAGTATTACTGTTTCAGAGAAGAAGGCTATGTAGAGAGTGGTGAGAACAGTGGAAAAGATTATTGGAAATTCACTTCCTTCTATCCAGGACATAGCATATAAACGCTGATTCACCAGGGTCTGCATTATTGTCAGGGAAGCTACACTTCCTCTCCATGACTGGTTTTCTTCGTTATCTTCTGGAAGGAAAACTCTTTTTTCCATTATGTATTCAAGATGGACTGTGATTAGTATATATGTATATGTCTGTATGTATGTACACAGTATATATGTGGATGTATGCGGATATGTATATATATCTTCTTTTGAGAGTGGGTATCAGAATTTCATTTTAATGTGTGCCATTGTGTACATAGAAAAGTGACAACAAATGTTATCTTGTCTTATCTTATCTTGCCTTGTCTTGTCTTATCTTACCTTGTCTTATCATCTTATCTTATTTTGGGACAAACAGGCAGAAGACTAGAAGAGCACATCTATGAATACCAGTAAGAAGACATGATGAAAATTTGTTAATTTCACAACACATGAACAGACCTGATCATAGTTTCAGCTGAGAAATTGTGAGCATCCTAGACTAAGTTAAGTTCCAAAACACTACAGAATTCCTGGAAACCTGGCACTCAGACAAATCAACTATCAGCAGGCATAGGGAGACAAACAATATCTACCTACCATTCAAAAGAGGCACTCAAACAGCCAAAAAGAAAATAAAATGACCAAAAATCATCCTCACCAGCAATCAACACTCAGATAAGCAGAGATTAACACCAAGATTAATACTAGACCAACTAGACCCATACTAGATCAATATCAAGCATAAACAATACTCAAGAGAGCAATTCACACAAATTAACAATAAACAACAGCCTATTTGAGGAAGCCCCAAGATGATTCCCACCAATACTGCAGGAAAAGCCACTACTATATAAACAGAGAATAAACTCCATTCCCTTCTACTACTGATGATGTTACCTAATTGGATAATGAAACATCTGCTAGAAAACAACCAAGCTCACAGAGCACCAATGACCCCATAATTCTACCTTGTGCTGCAAATACTCTTTTATTGAAGTTACTCTTACATTGTATGACACTGGGGAAAGGGGAGGAGTTAAACAAATCTCTTTGGTCCCATCTCAATTTTCTCTTCTCAAAATAATCTGTGCAGAATTGTGTGTGACAGGATCACTATAAAAATTAAAATTGCATATATTCCCAATTCTTTTATTTTTCTTCAGAGAACTTTGTTTCAATTCCCCAACTATCCTTCCTGCATGCTTCATTCTTTAGTTTTATACTATATATTATTATTACACTGCGTATACAGCTGCACGAAGAGTTATTCAAGAAAGCCAGTTAGACTTTCAGCCACTTTTTAAACTTCTAGTTATTAGATGATTTAATTTCATAGACATCAGGAGATATTTATATTCTCTTTCAGTTTTTTTATTTAATAAGTATGAGACTTTCCTTATTTTTGTACCATTTTGTATTAACTAAGAGCTTGTGAAAAATACCATCCTCATCTTCCAATAGCTTGAAATTGCTATAAATCTATTCTGTGTACTGTGCAATTTAAAATTGTTTCCTTGACTAAAGATTATGAAAAAAAGGCTTCACTACATTTTGCAACATTATTGTGGGCTTTTTCCATACTTTTATCAATATTTTTTCTGTCAATGTTCCCAAAACCATGTTTATCTCTTTTTGAATAATGACATAATTGTCGTGGCAAATAAGGCAATTGTCAGAGGAATCCTTGAACTCCCAAACTAATACATAACAAATAATGAGGCCATAGCAATCCTGATCGACACTTTGAGACAACTAAATAATAGAAGCAGGGGTAGAGCTTCCTTATGGCATCAGTTGTGTCAGTGATATAATAAACTCTTTACTCAAATTACATGATCTCAAAGACAGTCCCAAAGTTTAATCTCTGCATTATTTGTAGTGGATAGAGTGAATTTGCCATGACTTTGAGAAGAGGAAAACACATTCATATTGCAATGTGAGACTTATCATCCAGCAGATGCTTTAGTATAGGGACAATCATCTTTCTATTGTTGTCATGAAAGCAGAAGGGGAGGAATAGGCTTGCTGTCTGATACATGTTGCAAGTCCCAAAGTTCTACAGCACTGGCCAAGTTCTATGAGAATTTTAGAACTTATAGTCCAATACAGAAGAAGACACCAACTTGTAGAAAAATTCCTCTTAAAAAGATAGCTCTTTTTTTATTAAATTAAACCATATTTAAATTGTAATTCCAAAAGTAAATTCAAAATATGTAATACAAATGACTAAACAAGTCGTTCTATTTGCTTAAACATTAGGGTTTCAGGATCGATTGGTTAGTTGTCTTCCATTGCAATGGAAGTTTATAGCGGGAAGCATGAAACTTTCTAGTATTAATCCTAGAATACAGCACTGGAACTGAAGGTTTCTTAGATCATAATACCTATCAAGGAATGAGTTTGTCCTTCCTGCTACTCCCCATGGAAATTAGTAGAATTTATGAACTAAATGGCACAGAGCATCAGTACTGAAACTATACTGTACTTTTACAACAGATATGATATTAATATATTCCATAAGAATAGCCCAGTCATTTAATTCAGGAGATAAAATCCCTGAACAAATAATTTTTAACTAATATAAAACATCTTTTTGGGCTATATGTAATATTCTCCCATCTTGTGTAGATCAAATAGTTATGACTCTTTTCATTAGCCTTGTATGTGAATTTAGCATAGAAATGATTTTCCTGACATTCCTCCAACTCCCAACAGGACACGTTCTCCCAATGAGATCATCAGATTCATGGTGAAGCTTATAGGTTTGAAAAACTGAGTCTTTTCTGATATTTTTCACTCTTATTAGGCATCTGGCAACTTCCACTGGCATATTAAATCAATTCAAACTCCTTGGACTCCTGAATTTTCTAGCAAATTAAAACCAGGTTATCTGGTCCCCTCCCCCCAATATTTGGACTACAATGCCAATAATTGTGGCTGGGGGTGATAGAGTATTATCTGAACGGCATTATATTGGCCTTCCCACCTCCAAACAATACAATAATCCATTAACTTCTTTACTAAACTAGATAACCTAGGATATATGAACCAAAAAATAGTTTATTGTTTAAGTGGATTTCGATCTCAGTATTCATGCTTTAAAAATTTTGATTTTGATTTTAATATTTCCTGCTGAATATTATCTTATAAACATTTTTTAAAAAATATTTGTGTGTGCGTGTGTGTGTACATATTTATCTTGATATTTGTATGCTCTTGTGTGCTTCCAAAAGTGATGCTCATTTTATATGCAGACCTTTCCTTTTTGTTCATGTGTGGAGAAGGACAAGGAATTGCAAAACATGAAGAATGTAAGTCCAGAAAAATACCTCACTGTAACTTCATCTTTAAAAAAGTCAAACCAAACATTTATCTCCATCTCTACTTATCACATCTCCGAATACATTCTACGATAACTCTGTAATTACATATCCAGAAGAACACAATTTTCAACCTGATTTTTTTTTAAAAAAATCATTACTTCCACCGTAAAATACTTTTCCTCATAAAAGAACTCTACTGCTAAAAACAATAAATATGAAAGCACTGCTTCCTTAACCAGATTCCAAGAATTTTATATGCTGTAACTTAAGCCTGAGAAAACCAGAGGATATTAGATGAACTAAACTGTCTTAGCCAGAATTCTCTGGTTTGGACTGCCTCTTTGATGTTTGCATCAGAGACCCTTTGATGTCTTAACATTGTTTTAGAAATTTTTAAAAAAACTTGACTTCTAAATCATTTGGGTATTATATAAATGACAATATGATGATGAATGGCATAGAATTTTGAAAAAGACCCTTTTTTCCTCCTGAATATTAAATTAATCACAAACTAAAGACTGTCTAACATTAGTTTCTGATGACTTCAGAGGTTCTTTTGGCATTCCAGATGCAGAAAGAAAAAAATAATAATTTGACTTTGTTGTGAGCACCTTTCCACATCTGCAACCCTGTTATACAATAAAGTCTTGTTCCTTTGTTGCAAGATTGCAATGGTTCTTTTTTTTAAAAAAAAATAATAATTTAAAACATGTGGCCACAGAGTAATCCAGTAAGCCATAGGCATTTTATATCAGCGCTTTCATGCAATCATATATAACGTTAACCATCTGGATGAATGGCTAGATAGAAAATTTTTGTATTGATAGATTAGAAATGATAGCATGATCTAGAGACAAAATACTATCTTTCCATTATATCATTATCATTCATTTTGAAACAATGTCCTTTATATAGTATAACTATTCTGCATTGTATTAAAGCTAAAAACAAACAAAACCATTACCTCCTAGAGCAACTGATTTATCTTTACATTCTTATATTTAGGTAAACAACATTTGCTTAAATTAGTGCAGATTATAACTTTACATCATATCAAATTGGAGCTGAATGAAATGAGAAATCAGATTATGTATTTAAAAGTATCATGGCAAAGCATTTTTAAACTGTTGCAAAACCTTTGATGAAGGATAGCATTGCATCATTTTCTATACACCTGTCTGCCTTAAACTGTGAGCCTAATACTTTAATTTGAAATTTTATTCTATTTAAATTACTGTTTTTACATCAATCATTCTATTTTTCAGCATAGACTAGATACAGAAAGAGTTTGGATTAGGAATCTTTTGCACATACTATTTAATATACATTAAAGTGTGCATTGCGCACCCTTTGCACCTATGCACTGAAAAACAAATTCTATGTTGCTTCATAAAAATTTTGAAAATTTCCAAAACTACTTTTAGTTATGAGTAGCCACAGTTCAGTGGAAAAGTGACTCTTCATTACCAGAGGGTTATCATTTCACCAGGACTCTCTATCAGTAATTGCTTCTTATGCAACAACCTGTTATTTGACAACAGGACAGCTCTGAATAGGATTTGGTTTTAACACCACCTGGATCTCAGCTGAATGTAGATAATAGCAAATGTAAGAATTAACTGCAATCCTATGTGCATTTATTAAAGAATAATCCTCATTGTGGATACCACAACTTATCTTTGATTAGATATGTGTAGAATAACAAAATGAAGCCTTCTGGAGCCTTCTAAATTTAATAATAAAGTCCATTAAATTTAGTGGAACTTCCTACATTGCAAATGTTTATAGAATTATAATCTTTCCTTGTTTGTTTATTTATAGGACTGTAACTTTCCCTTATTTCTTTCTTTAATTTTCAAATTATATCTTCCATAACAATTGAAGTTCATGCTCAACTTCCTAGGTAAAAGAATTAGAGACAAATGTGCTGTTGGGAGTGTTATAATTCAATATATAAGCACCTTAGAAATATGCATACAGTATATGTCACACACTTCAGATTTCAAACAAAAAGATCTGCAGTCCTAAATATAAAGCTAAGATGAAAAAATAGATGTATTGCTAATAATGCAGAATCAGCTTTCTCAAAGCTGACTTAGAGTGCATTGCATATCTTAGAGTGCTTAGGTTGTCAATGTCTTTAATGCATATGTGACTTTTTCCCTATGGGATTTCACCTCTTCTTATTGAAGATTGACACTGAGCTTTGTTCTTGGCTATCACTCCAGTATAAGAGGGTGGAAGAAAAGACTACAGTAGGATAAAAGACCATAAAAAAATGTGTGACAAATGGCAATGATAGGGTCATATCTTCAGCTTCTCTGAAGCTGTGAAATGAAATCCTTGTGCCAATGCACAAGGCTGAGCCCATGGAGAGGCATGGCCATAGATGTACCTGCACCTGCTCACTACTGTTAATATATATACCCTATACTGTTAATATACCCTAGCAAAACAGGCTGCTGCAACATTTATGAATCATTGACTAATTAGCTGAGTGGAAATTATGCTTTGGGATATTTTTGGAGCTGGATAACAATTACTGAAATGTCCTTTTTTAGTCCAGTCCGTAAATAAAATTTTCAAACTTTGTTCTAAATTGGCACAGAATAGCTTACGGAATTTGGAAAATAATTAAGTAAAAATTAGATACCTCTTTTCTTTGGATTCAAAAAGTCTGTGGTTTGCATTAGCATTAATGCTTTGTTGTAATTTTACATTTCTAACAAGAAACTAAATGTTGTATTTGAACTAATTTAAGATGTTTTATTAATACTAAATGTATTCAATGGAGCTTATTCAAAATCAAGTATGTATAGTATTTTAGACATATTCCAGAAATTTTATTACCAGTTACTTTTGTTTGGGATTGTTGAGTTTTGTAATGGAATTTTTGGCCAGAGTATTAATTTCTTAGAAATAAAGAGAAAGCATGGTATTTCTTTTATGGCTTGAAACAGTGGATATGGCCCCTATTAATTAGACCCAAATTGAACAATAAATTGGGAATACTCTATGAGGTTTCTTAGATGCAGAATCTCTTTCCTTGAATGTTAAAGCTCTTCCAATGTTCACTGCTTTTCTATACCAGACAAAAAGAATATTTTTCTAGCCAATATTTGATCATTAATTTGAACTGTATATGAGGGTGAGATGGTTAAGGGCAGTGTATTTTAAAATAAATTACTAATTATTGTATGTTTTTCCTGAATTTTATAAATATAGTTGTTATACATTGTGACTTGGGATTCTTAAACAATTAAGAACAGGATATAAAAGTAATATAAATACAGAAGTATTATGGGTTTATGATTATGGATTGTCTTAGTATTGCAATGGGAGGTACCTGGAATATCATCACTCAATACTGCCATAAAAGTGATATGCTGCACCTTATTCACATTAAGTGGAACAATCTGTGGTACTATATTTCTTTCAGATGTCTGAAAGAAATAGAGTCATTTCATTTGGAAAGTTATTGCAGCCAGAAAGACTTAGATAGTTTTATCTGCATGAGAGCATCAAATCTTTTTGCAAGAATCTTTCTAGCAAAAGATGAAATAGCTGCCAACTCAGGCAAACCAAATTCAATGCATATCTATGCCAATAAGAAATTTTCAGTAGGAATACTGATTTTGGGAAATGTTCAGTTTCTTCTTGGCTTGGCAAACAAGAAACCAAGAAAAGTATACTAAAAGTGAGGCAGCATGATATATATATATATTCAATATTGCATATTTGGAGGGTTCCATGGAATTACTATGCATTCACTGCCAAGACCATCACATATCAGCATTATAATGACTGTATAATAAGCCCTAAAATAATGTATTTGTTGTTTTTATTCATAGCTACTCCACTGGTAAATAACACAAGAATATTGCCAACATCAAAATATAAATAAATGAGACAACTAACCAATTCATATTTCTAAAGCATATGCCCACATAGACATATCAATAATAAACAATGCTTCAAGAGAATCATGCATTGTTATGTAATTTATTTTATTTATTTTAATTCCATTTATATCCCGCCCTTCTCCAAAGACTCAGGGCGGCTTACAAGCTTAGCAGTAGCCTTCATTCTATGTATATGCCTGCTTATTAGGGCTTTCACACACCTCCCAAGCGGCATTATTACAAAGTCAGCTTAATTGCTACACCAGCAAGCTAAAATTTATGATCAACCATCTATTTGTTTTCAGCATATGTTCATAGGGAACTTTCTGTCTAACACAGATATTGAGAAAATTACATAAGGAGTATTTAAAAAAAAGGAAGAAGACACAGAGTTGGAGACGGTATCCCATGTGAAGATAATAAATCACATCATGATATCCTTTGAAAAATACATATATTAAATAAAAACAGTTTACTTCCTAACACAGCTATTTCTTTACCATTTCTCTTAAGTTCCTATGATGGCTACTCAGTGATGGTTTAGGTTGCTACTAACAAAGGAGTTGGGTATGTGGTAATAGATCTTGTAAGGAAAATGAACAGAAACATTTAAGGTATGGAAGAAACATTTAAGGCTGAGGTTCTTATGCCCATTTCAAGTCTTCACCCGGACGGGGGATTGTGGATTTTGCCAATGCCCTTATACAGAATCACCCCTTTACCATCTAAAAGCCTAAGAAAGAGTGAAGGACTTAGGCTACCCCAAACAGACCAGAGCCTTCCCATAGCCACCACTGAAACTTACCATCCTTGGCCCCCCCAGCTCAAGTCCAGGCTGTGACTGTGTTTTTATGTAGGGATAGAACTGTGGAAGATAGTTGTTCCCTGGCATGCCCCACCTGCACTTTCTTTTCAGTCTAAAAAACAAATGTAGAACATTCAGCTGAGATCAAGACCTGGAGGACCACCTGCTGCCCACAGCCACAAGTTAGAAACCCCTGGTCTAACACAACCCCTGTCTTGATAGCTGAATTCAGTTCTGCTTAAATACAACCAGCAATCGTGAGTTATTATGGTTTGGAAATTCTGCCTTACATTGTTCAAGTCACACTGAAATTCTTTCTCTTTTTATTTCTGTCCTCTTCCTCATACATGGACATGGAAGCTGCTTTATGTAATATTGGATCATTGGTCTATCTAGCTCCATTTTGTTTTCACTTAGTTGTGTACATGTAAACAAACACATTTGTATCCCTTGTTGTATGGATAAACAAAACATCCATTACATATTCTGACCTCAGCTTTGGAGAATGTTAAGAAGCTGAACGCTTCAGGGAAATTGAGAAATCCCTTTCCTCCAATATGTGTAGAGAGAGAGAGAAACAGAAACCGAGTCTTAAAATTTAAAATATAAAACATAAAAGAAAAAAAATGACAGTGGGATAAAATGGAAAAACAAAGCAGAAAACTCAAGAGCCATTCCTGTTCCACTTGATAATTCTGGAAAGATTGTGCTGAGGTGGAAGGAATTGGCTGCATTTTGTACTTGCACTCAGAATTCAATGCTTCCTCTTTGGCAGTAATTCAAAAATGACATGTTTCTTTAATAGGTCCATGTAGAGTAAGCATATTTGCAATTAATCTCCTTGCCAAGAAAATAGTTTTTCTTGGCTAATATGAAAATATCAAGCAGGTTTGATGCTAAAAACTGTATTTAATATAAAGATATAGGTACATCAAAATTGCTTTCAGTGTTTTGCACGACTATTATACAAAATTATCTTTTTACTTAGAAAAGAATAGAAGTCCACAACTGTAATCAGCGGTGACAATTCTTTCAAAGCCAAATTCAAACTTATGGCAGAAAACTTCCATGCATGTTTGTTCTGAAGAAAATCACAACAGGTTTGATGGTGCTTGTATGTAATGTAATATAACAGAGTACATTAAATTAATCTAAAGCCCACTCAACTTCTATTGTCACTTTATCCATTTCTTTGAGATAGTTCTATATACTTTTAGAAGTGTACCCTCTGAAGTTCAATTGTGGCCTTGATTTTTTTTTTTTAAAAAGTTTAAAATTGCTGCCTTATCAAGTAGAGGGCCAAAACCAGACTTGGTCATTTTGAAAGATAATTAAAATGATGAAAAAAATGTACTGAATCAATTCAAGAGCTCTGCTATATTTATTTATCCATTCATTGATCCATTTGTGGATTTATATCTTACCATAATCTCATGATTTTCATACAAGATATGAAAGAAAACTATTAAACTATAATAACATTACAATGCAAACAACCCAAAAGAGAGACTAATATTTATTTAAACATTTGACAATAATGCATACCATATTGATAAAAATGAAAAGTAAAAGATGGCATAGTAAGTGAAAATCATAGAACATTCCCCAGGAAAAATCAACATTTGGTATCCTTCCCAAAGGTATCAAGAAGTGAGCTAATCTGATTTTTATTGGGAGACCATTCTCCAGCACTGCCACTTGAAGCAGTGTTTTCCTACCTTGACTGTCTTCTCTTCCTGAGAGGAAGAGACAATGAAGAGTTTTTATCTTTATGAGACCGTGAAGAGTTTTTACCTTCAAAAATTAGTAAACATGCAGATGTCAGTCCAATCCAATGGTATCAGAAGCTGTCAAGTGATCTAAAACAACCAGCAGATCTAAACTGCCCTCAGCCTGGTCCCCATAAAAGTTATCCAAAAGAGAAATCAAAATCATCTCAGTTCCAAATTGATTAACTAGATATCTAAGGAAAGCTCACAAGAGAGACATAGATACAAAAATACCATACTATCCATATTTCCTAGTCAGTGGAATTAAAAGGCATAGCAAGTTTCTCAGTCACTGGACTTAAAAGGCAGATCATATATGACCTGTTATTGGAAATAATATATATCCTTCATATTTTTGAATGACTGCAAATTTGTCCAATCCTTTTCAAAACTCTCTAGGTTGGTGGCTATTATTATAATATATTCTCTTAGTGAAATACCTAGCTTAGGTATTTAATATGTGGGGTCAGGAACTCTTTCAGTCACTAATGCCCTGGTCACCTCACAAGTAGATTACTGCAATGTGTTTTACATGGGGCTGCCCTTGAAGACAACTCTGAAGCTACAGCTGGTTTAAGATCCGATGGTGCAAGCAGTAATGGGTGCCTCTCAGTGTGCCCATGTGTCACCTCTGCTATGAAAATTGCATCGGCTCCCAGTTGGCTTCCAAGTATAATTCAAGGTGCTGATAATTATCCGTAAAGCTCTATATGCCATAAGAATTGGATCCAAGAAAGACTCCTTGACTCCAATTGTTTCTGGTGGCCCAGTACATTCCAGTAAGCTTCAGGTCCCCTTCATTAAACATTTCTATCTTGTTGGGCCTAAGAAGCAGGACTTCTTTGCTGCGCCCCCCCCACCTCTGCCAATCAATCAATCAATTAATTTTTATTTATAACTCTCCTTTATTACTTTTGTAATTAACATAAGATAGTGAACATTCCTAATTACTCCTTCCTCTTTCTATTTTACCCACAACAAACCCATCTGGTGGGTTGGGCTAAAGAGTGTGATTGGCCCAAATTCACCAGCTGAATATCTTAATATCTTCCCTCCTTATCTTAAATTTGCAGAATGAATTTCTGTCTTCATCTGTTCCATAAAACCACTAAAAACTATTTTTCTTCCTGGTGCTTCATGCCTCTGAAGGGGGATCTGAAAGATTTAAGCTATCTAAAATGTTGGTTAACTGACTAGCCTTTAGGCAAGACTTACACTATTTTTGAGAGAAATCTTGCTAAAATGTTCTCATATTATTATTGGTTTTTTAAAGATTTCTTTCTAACTAAGTAATGCATGTTGGTATAAACAACATTTAACATTAAACTCCTGAAAAACCAAATTAAAAAAGAAATCTATATTTGCTCATTACATTTTTTTACATCCAGGAAGTTCAAAATCAAGCTTTTTTTTAAAAAAAAAAACCCTGTATAACAAGATTTTATAATTGTTCCTAAAGAATATGACTGAAGGATCCATTGCCATTTATCAAACTCAGTGTAGCTACTGACTGCATTATCAGTATAACTCTCTAGTTAATCTCCGTATAACTGTTTGAAGACTCCATATTAAGAATTCATTTCTAATATTGGATGCTGACTATTAAGTGTTATTCTAATAGTAACATTTTTTTAAAAAAATGGATACAAACCCTAACACAGTTTTTTTTCTTTGAATTGTTGAATATTCAAACTAGATCAGTAGGACATTGCATCTAGAATTTCTGATAAAATGCCATTCTGCATTGTAGCTACAGAGAATATAGATATTTCCATTCTCTTCAAAAGATACAATTGTCTGACTGAATAAACTGTAGTTATCTACTACCAAGTATTGTAGCTACCAACTATTATAAAGAACATTCTATAAATACAAATGTATTGTAAAATTTATTAATATTTTTAAGGGGAAGCAGCATACAAATGTTTTAAATAAATAATATCTGCAAGTTTCCAGCAAACATGATTAAATATAATCCTAAATCAATTCATTCTCAACTTGCTTTGTGAACTATTTCTGTACAGGATTATGTTATAATCCATTCATTTCAATATTGCTGCAACTGCATAAAAACAATCTTTAGTATGGTGAAATACATAAGGACTGAAATATCATCCTGTCCTATGATATCAGCTGATAGGAAAATAGCAAACAGCATATAAAACAATGGATGGTGATTGCTTGTAAATCACTGAAATCAGTCAAGAAAGCAAATATTTATTGGTTTATAATATTCATAGTCTATTGAATTAGTTTCCAATGTGATTTAGAAATAATTAAAGCAATCTGTTACATTGTTTTAAAGAAAATAATTTAGGAAAATGAAGCAATAGGCAGAAGATTGTAAACAATTCCATATTTCAGTCTTTCCCTAGATGTGAAACCCTACTCTGCTAGCACACTATCTACCTAATTTCCTGTTTACAGAAAATCAACTTGCTATCTCATATATATATTTACAGGAAATAAAATTTAATTGAACTCAGTGGAGTTTTGTTTAAACTTACATATGGATTGTGCCTCATGATGCAAAATGAGTGACAGAGAAATGAGTCCTTGTAAATATGTGCTACAAAATGAATGGCATAAAACTAATTTTAATGACAACTATTAATTCAGCTCAACATTATATATGACCTGATTACATTTTCTTTTTTAGTATCTGTGCCAACAAAATGCTGAAAAATCTATGGTTCTGCCTGCAAGATTAAAGAAAGAAGGAAGATGGGGGACAAAATAATGAACCCTGTTGCGGTACAACTGTTGTTTACCTGAAGCATCCGCATTGGATGATGCTGAGTTCCGGGAGCTGTCCAATGTGCTTAAACTTTGTATCCCCTGGTTTCATAAAAGATGCTAACTCCCATTTATACGATTATTCTCCATGCTCTCATATTGTCTGTGTCTGATCTGAACCGGATTGCTTGCTTTTCAAAGAATAAGAACAGGAGTGAAGAAAGAGAGGTGTCACTTGTCTTTAAAAGGCATCAAGGAGTAATGATCACACTCCGTTTTCTACCGCCAAAGCTGACTGATTTGCAGCAGCTGTTGCAAATGTGTATAACAATCAGAAAGGGGGATGTTTACTGACCTAGAGCCAAACAAGAACCTTGCCAGTTATGATGTTTTGGGTGTTTTCCTTTCCTTTCCTTTTTAACAGACAGAAGCAAGAGACTAAATATGCAACCTGAAGGGATTCATGCTTCAAATGAAAGCTGAAAGTTTGCTCAAAAACAGCTGCATGGTGTATGGACCAGCAAGCTTCAAATATATTTTACCATGATTCTAACATAGATTAACTGGGGAAAAAGAATTAAGATACAATTATAATAGTATTATGTATATATCTTATAGTAATTTAGAGGGGGCAGGCTCCCAGTCAATCAGCCTTCCCTCAGCCTAATGTAATGGGACTCAACTTTCCTATTTATTATCAGTTCTTCCATATTCTTGAAGCTGAGTGCTGTGTAAGCCGCACTGTACCTGCAAGAAAGACAAGTTACAACCTCTAATCAATTAGTATTATTAAAGAATTATATTCCTAAAAGTCATTTTTTTATCTCAAAAAAAAACCAACCCAAAAACTTCAACAGAAGAGGATAAAAGCCTTCAATATTAAATTGCAGTCAAACAGAGAAATGCAACATCAATCCTTACATCTGGAGTTCTCTCTCTCTCTCTCTCTCTCTCTCTCTCTCTCTCTCTCTCTCTCTCTCTCTCTCTCTCTCTCTCTCTCTCTCTCTCTCTCTCTCTCTCTCTCTCTCTCTCTCCCCCCCCCGTGTGTGTGTGTGTGTGTTTGTGTGTGTGTGTGTGTTTGGGAAGCTCTGCTATTAGAAAGAAAAAAGCACGTCTGACCTGTTAAACATCTGAGTCTCTCCTTGCACATAGAGTTGCCTTAGACATTTACTTGTCTTTATTTTATTGCTACAGCCATTCTTTTTGTACGTGGCTAACTCCTAAATGCCATCTCCTAGCCAGGAAACTCTGGAAGGGAGTGGGGAGCCTAAAGCTGTTTTTCCCCTTCCTTTGCAAAGCCGTGTTTGCCTGCCCCGATGGGTAGTTATTTGCACACTCCTGACACAAAATTGGTTTTGGATGTGGATGATTCCAAGAGTTACTCTTAGGAATGGAAGTTCGCCTCTCTTGTGTCCTCCCCCGCCCCACCCCCAGTGCTTATTTAGGCAGCAGAGGCTCTTGTCATTCATCTCCCATTGCGCTGGGATACAGGACAAACATTCCACCGCGACCCTTGGCATGCGGGGTCCCTCTTCAAGGCATCATTAAAATCATCCCTGCGCTTGTCTGACATCAATTGAAAAAGCTTCTCTTCCCACCCCCGCCGCCACCCTGCCCCACGTCCAGCTCCATCCAGGCTGGAAAAAAATTTAGTCGCGGTTGCAGATGCAAAGAAAAGTGCCGCACCACAGGTGGCAACGCAGCCGTTTGCCAAGAAGGACCTGGCCCTAATCCGGCTGG
The DNA here is from genome assembly GCF_947247035.1 of Vipera ursinii. Lineage (NCBI taxonomy): Eukaryota > Metazoa > Chordata > Lepidosauria > Squamata > Viperidae > Vipera > Vipera ursinii. Next base: position 92,752,129 of record NC_139517.1, read on the forward strand.
CCAAGGAACTGTCCTCACCGACGATTCTCCTGGGCACAGCCCGTTCCCCCCTGTAGCCTGAGTTATCGCGTCTCTTTTTCCGAACTAGGCAACCTCTTCCACATCCACACCCCGATATGGAGAGGGGGGGGAAATAAATATAAATGTTCCCACCGCACCTCGGACTGAGATGGGCACCAAAGGAACGCGTGTAGGGTAAGGGATCGCCGGCCCGAGCCAGCGTCCCTCATTCATGCATGAGCTTCTTTCTCTATCAAGGCCAGCGAATGGCCCAGCACCAAGCGATGTCTGTGCCTCCCTCCGTGCTCGATTTGCTGGCCAATCTGACTGAGGATCAGTCCACCGGGCAGATTCCTTGCGTGAATCTCTACACTTGTTCTACCTCTGTGACATCCTTGAGCCAAAGACCTTTGTCCGTTGCGGAAGGACTGCTGGCTTTGGAAGGAAGAGAAGCCGAGATGGAGGAAGAGGATGAAGAAGAGGGACGGGTGATGAGGCGAGCTGCTTTCCTGAGCAGGCCGAAAAGAAAACGGATCATCACCTCCACGCAGCGCCAGGCAGCCAACGTCCGGGAGAGGAAGAGGATGTTCAATCTCAATGAAGCCTTTGAACAGCTGAGGAGGAAGGTCCCTACATTTGCCTACGAGAAGCGTCTCTCCAGGATCGAGACCTTGCGCCTGGCGATCGTCTACATCTCCTTTATGACGGAGCTTCTGGAAGGCCACCAAGCTAGCTAGAATGCCGGACTGAACACGGCAGCTGATGGAACAAGTGGCTGCATCCAAGAATGGAGAAAAGGGACAACAGACACGAGCGCTGCGGCTGAGAAGGGCAGTTAGGGTGTCCTCTCCTCTTTTCTTATTCGCATTTCCCGGATTTCGTGTCCCTCCGGAGAAGGTGGACTACGATGTTTATCATCTCCAACCAGGCTGGAGGTGAAGAGTATTGTAGTGCTTGCCAGGTTGGGAAGTTGGCTTAGGGGCTGCAGTACTGAATTCGAGGCGATACCAGTAGCTTCCTGGATTGAGCTTCAGAGAAGTGGCTCTACTGAGGTGCAATTTTGGGGGGGGGGGACAATGGAGCGCTTCAGTCATTTTTAAAGAGGTCGATAGGACGACCGGACAACTGACTTTCAGAGAACAAATTCAAGAAATGTAAATGGTGGAATTAAGAACATGAAGAGGTCTTTCAAAAGCAAAGGAGTAGAGTCTGAGTTGAAACGAAAAAGTTGGCAAGTCTTGGAATAAGGCGGGAACTAAATTAGTCTTCATCATGTTTAGGTGGAAATATTCATCTCATAAATTCAGGGATTGAGTAAAGAAGAGACATTGTCCTCTGTTGATCAAGGGTCTTGTGAGATATTAAATGCTTCTTTCTATCTAACCAGCAGCTCTATAAAAATGTAGATTTCCTCAGTTGAAAGATGAGGATAATTAATGGGATCAGAGCAGATTGGGACAGAATGTTGACTTCCTTTCTATTCAATAACAGAATGAAATAATTTGGGGACAAAGCTATATGCAATTTCATATTCTTTCTGAGTGTGCATGGCTATGTACTGCATACTTGCATATTTTAAATGGACAGGGGGAAACATTCCTTTTTCATTGTGAGATTTTTCTTTTTAATTGAAGCACAGATTTTTATTACAACTATAAAGTTTTTAAAATGTTAAACTGTTGTTGGATGAACGGTGTTAGCATATCAGAGATTAGATTCCCCCCCATTATCTCCCCCCTCTCTCCCCTCCCTTCCTCTGTTTCTCTCTCTCTCACACACACACATACACACTTAAACACACATACCAAGAAATAAAAATTAAGGAAAATTCATATTTTCAGGTGGTGTAAAATGAGAATATGGGAAGTTTGAGAGAGTGTGAAAACTGAGGGGTTGAATAGACAACATCAAGCACTTGGCATGATAAAAGAAGTATTGTCTTCTTGCTTTCTTCTCCCCCTCTCCATCTTCTTGGATATTCATGTGTCAAGAACACTTTTTTTTTTACATCAGGTTTCCATGTGTGCCCAATCCAAAGCAGAATTACGCTCACACTTCAGATGTATACACATTATACAACTATATTTATAATATATACATTCTGCAGCAAGGAAAATGGTCCCTTGGAGTTCAGATCTGCTTCTAAGTATTATGCCTGAACTGGGTGATTTGCTCATTGTAATTCTGATTCTCTTTCCATTTGCTATTTGCTTTCAATGAACAAGACATCAGTGAAGAAAGGAGCTCCCAAATAAATGACTGAGAGACCAAAGCATTCCCCGTCTGAGAAAACAATGTACCTTTGGGACATTTAGTTTGAGGGGATGAAGGAAAGTAACTAAAAGTGGAGATAAACATTTTTGCCTAACTGTCATGGAGCCCTGTCTCATCCTTTGAAATGAAGGATGGGAATCTCAGGAAGGACAGCATTAAAGTTTCTTCATACAGTACTGCATAATACTACATACTCAAACTATGGAATTTTCTTTAGTCTCTGATCTGGAGACTCTTTCTACAAAAGATAGAACCTTGGCTACTTGTATGTACTCTAAAATATGAGAAGCATTTTGCTTCTCAGTACAAATTTTCCTACTGGGAAGTATGAGGAGGAAGCTGGTGAATGTGTTTGTGTGTGTGTGTGTGTGTGTGTGTGTGTGTGTGTGATGCACAAAGAAAGAAAAATGTCATAAGAAGCAGTGAAGATTGATGCAAGAAGAACAGGAGAGGGAAGGGAGACCTCCTGAAAAATGTTGTCTGCAAAAGTGTGTATTTATTAAAATCTACTTTTTTGAATGCAAAGTACTTTCCCCCAATGTTCTATTACTTCCGCTTTGCCTGTTAACATTTTCCTTGCTGGTTAGAATCAAATAGAAAACAATTGATCCTCTTGTGTCTTCCTCCACTCTCTGAAGGAGACATTTGTCAGCTAGGTGCCCTGTTTTTTGGCATGTTGGGGGGAGAGTGATTGAAGGCCTTGAGTTTTGGGGTGTCAAATTAGACTAGTCCATCAGAGATTTAATAGATATCTATTTTAGCATTTGTTGCATAAAGGGTTCATTCAGATGTTAGCAATATAAGTTAGTTCAGTAGGATCAAGAACATGAAACCACAGGTAATTTGATGATTGTTAACCAATGCCACAGAGCAGAATTTGAGAGAGTAGATTTTGCAGTCAGTTCCCTTAAGCATCTTATGATAAATAAATTTTATATTATAAGCAGCTTTGGAACTCATTTCAAAACAGAATAGCTTTTGAAAATGTTTAAACTTTCAGGAAGATTAAACATCTCTCTTTCAGGAAGATTAAACATCATCCTTCAAAATTTGCATTGTAAGCAAGCTGGCTCTGTTGTTTTTTTATTATTATTTTCTATTTATTACTTTTTAAACTGCTTATTACATGTATATTCTTTGCTGTCATTTTGTAAATGCTTGATAAACTACTTAGAAGGAACATAATAAATGAAGTTTTTTCTTCATGAAAGAAAAAAACATGAAAGAAAACTACTTAAGATTTCTGAAATCAAGAATCTTTAATAGATACTTTTATGCCTTAAATTACAACTCCCAAAGTTACCTGCCTGAAAACCATCCCATGTAAACATTTAAGATTGGCTTATATTTTTAGTTTATATAGATAGGGCCTTGTGAATGCTTCTGAACAGCCAATTTTTTTTAATATTAAACTATGCTAAAGACAGCTACTGTGTTTTCTTCAATATTTCCACTTGCCCATAGAGGAAACCTCAAGTGAGATTGACAGCTGGCAAATACATGGATGTACTTAGTCCTCTAAATTGTTAAGTAGCCACACTTTTCAAGAAAATGTAGGATGTGACTGTTAGTTTGTTGTTTGTTTGTTATATATTCCAGCTGAATTTTGATACCGGGTCAAATTCATAGTGGCTCAACTCAAGGGAAAAAAATATCCTGCAAAGGGCAATTGGTGCTAAAAGCCTATATATGTGTGTGTGTGTGTGTGTGTGTGTGTGTGTGTGTCATATGTTAACTATATATATATAGTAAAGGTAAAGGGCCAGTGTTCATCTCCGTTTCAAAGCCGAAGAGCCAGCGCTTGTCTGAGGACATCTCTGTGGTCATGTGGCCAGCATGACTAGACGCCAAAGGTGCATGGAACGCTGTTACCTTCCCACTGTAGTGGTCCCTATTTTTCTACTTGCATTTTTATGTGCTTTCAAACTGCTAAGTTGGCAGAAGCTGGGACAAGTAACAGGCGCTCACTCCGTTACGTGGCACTCGGGATTCGACCCGCCAAACTGCCGACCTCTGCCCATTCAAAGATAATATCGAAAGGAGCCAAATTGTAAATCAAATCCTATATCTTTAAGGAATATTGAACTGGATCTCAAAATTCTCCTTTAGATAGAACATATTTCTTTTACTCAAAGATCTCCTCTTCCTGGAAAGAAGGACCTTTAAGTCCAAACTTTTATCTAGTTTGTCAAAGAAGAGTGAAAAGAAAAATTATTGAACAGATAATGATTGCTGTTTATTACCAGGTTTGTTGGTCTTTTCATGATAATAAACCCATTATATGGAGAATATAGAGAAGTCATATAAACATTCTTATAAACTGCTGTAAACATTCCTTTAAAGAGGAAATTGATATGTAAAGCCTTCAGGCAGCACACTTAATTTACAAACTTGATAAACCACAAGTCATTTTTGAAAACTGCAGAAAAGCTGAAAAAAATACAGAATGGGGCCTTAATTATATATTTTTATTTATTTACTAAGAAATTCAATCTTTGCCTCATATTCCTATCTGTAAATATAATATCAGTGGAACAAAAGAATCTTTTGATTCCATTAGAAGTTGTTTCTATACCATATGTTTAGGATTTGGAGTTAACGTGGCAATCTAACTTGTTACATTAAAATAAAAAAAAAATCAGCACAAATGCAAGCTATCTTTCTATTTGAGAAAGAGAGAATAGCTTTGATTGGTCTGCATTTTTAACTGAACCACAGTCCACAGACTAATATACATGAATCAGATGACAGTTATTCTTTGGAGTGCATACTTCAATAGATTTTTGTCAAGCAATTCCTGGCTCAAACATCTCAAAATGGAATATTTAAAGGGGAACTACTCACCAAAGCATAAATGTGTGTGTGTGTGTGTGTGTGTGAGAGAGAGAGAGAGAGAGAGAGAGAGAGAGAGAGAATGTCTCTGTGTTGAATTCTCAGGCTGATTCAAAAATTAAATTGTGCATGCAAAATAAGTTGAGTTAGATTTAGATGGATTCCTCCAATTTATTTCTGAAAGATATTTGCTTGGCAGTAAAGACTGCACATTTCAGTGACACCTGCTGCTAAAATGTGTCAGATGAAGAACCCTATAGCTTGATTGGGAATTCTTAAAATGCAGTCCTCTACACACTTGATTAGAAAGTAAGTTCTAAGACCTAAGTAGGCAAGCATATGTTTTGTGTATCAAACATTAAGGCTGAAAGCTAACCTAATGAGCCTCCATGGATTGTGTCAGCATCAGCTACACATCCTGTTCAGACTCTGGACAAGTGATATCAATTTCATGCATGGTAAGAGGTATGAAATTCATATGCAATGAATGGTTAAAAGAGCAGATAAGTAAAGCATTATATGTGGGCTTGATCACGATTCACGACCACTATGATTGAAAACAATTGTTTCATTTTGCTTAAAGATAAGGCTGGCCTTTCTTATGAAGATAGTTTACTTTACCATTGAGATGAGCAGCATATAAATTTAATAAATAAATAGAATTAAAAGAGTAATCCCTTGTCTAAAATGGATTCCCTCCTTTAATAAGTGGTAAAGCAAAAGTGAATGTAGGAATAGTAAATCTAAAATGTACTAGAAGTGGCTACATTGTCCTATTTTGATCATTGCTTAGGCTATAAAAATAAAGATAAACAATGAAACAAAAAGGGAAGCTATTCTGAGGGAAAGGGAAAAATTTAGAGAAAGTTTTCTCCCTTTTTATTTTTAAATATCTCATTTGTATGGAATTAATTTAATTCTTCATTGGTGTTGGTATTGAATTTCCACAGAATATTATCAGATCTCTAGAAACCTTGCCAAATAATCATTAGGTTGATATTTTAGCTGTTCTTAAGATGATATGTTTTCTGTACACAGAAAACAACTGTTAATCATGACTGGATGTGGAATTAGCCATTAGCCAAGGAATATTTCCTTTGCTTCTTATAACCTAACAGCAACAAGAAAAAAACTCTGGGGTAGATCAACCAGACAGTTCAATACCTAACACCCTTTAGCAGCATTAAACTATTACAACAAAGTATGCCCTATGCTTTCCCAGACTACAGAGACAAAAAGCAATTCTTTTGTGCCTAACTAGTAAATTGTGCACCCAATCTGGATGCCTTCTAAATAAGTAGACTTCAAGTCCCAGAATTCCCCAGCCACCTTCACCATTGCTAGGGTCTGAAATCCACCTATATGGCCCAGGTTAGCAAAGTATGTTGCTAAAACAACAATCCCATGCTCATTTTGTAAGCAGAATATTTGTAAAGCCCACCTTGAATACCAATTGATTTAAACGTTGACATTCATTCATAGATTTCTGCTATGACCTTTCGTCCTTACAGTTTATATTGGAACTAGAATCACCTGGCAATCCTGATGTTGCTTTTGATCCCTTGATATAGATCTCATTTTTTCCCCAATTTATGTTTTAAATAATCTTATGCTAATCTTTTTTGGTAAAACAAAACCAAAACCAATCTAAACAGTTTTACCTGCTTAAATTGACAATGGACCATGATGTATGAACTTCATGAACTTACTTTTCCGTGAATCACTTATATGTCTTTAGCAATGTTCCTCAACTTCAGCAACTTTAAGATGTGTGGATGTCTAACTGGGGAAACCTGGGAGTTGAAGTCCACATATCTTAAATTTATTGCATTTGAGAAATACTGGTTTTGGCCAACCTGGATCTGTTGGTAGATTTCTAAGGGCTATACTTGTTTCTTAAGAGAGGGGATAGGAAATATACATCATTACCTATTAGCTAGTGACATCTTCAAAATACAGTGTTTTCTTTTCCTCCTCACCATAAAGGAGCATAAAAACCAATGGGGCACATCAGTTTTGTTAGCCAGGTACAAGAGTGAGGGCAGAATATAATTCATATAGCAAGAATTGAGTTATACTAACTAGTGAAGAAAAAACACGTGATGATTTTGTGACTGGATTTTATGCATTTGTAAATGAAAGATAAGGGACTGGAGGCTAAAAGATATAAAGAACTGTTGCTGGAATTGGGTATGTGTAGTTTAATGAAGAGAAGGACTAGGGGGTGACATGATTGCAGTGTTCCAATATTTCAGGGGCTGCCATAAAGAAGAGGGAGTCAAGCTATTCTCCAAAGTGCCTGAAAGCAGGACAAGAAGCAACAGATGGAAACTAACCAAAGAGAGAAGCAACCTAGAACTAAGGAGAAACTTCCTGACAGTTAGAACAATTAATCAGTGGAACAACCTGCCTCCAGAAGTTGTGAGTGCTCTAACAGTTTTTAAAAAGAGACTGGACAGCCATAGGGTTTCCTGCCTCCAAAGTCCTTTCCAGCTGTTATTCTTATTCATTTCACCTGACAAATAATGTGAGTGGTTGAGTCTGAATGATAAGTGTGGCAAAAATGGATACTTTTTCATATCTGAAAACTAAAAATAGTAAAAAAAATATTGCATTGTCTTTTCCTATCCTTTGCTCATGAACAGTTTTCTTTTATCCCTGTTTCAATTTTATAGATTACAAAACTTACTTGAAAATGATAAAATAAATCTACATTACAAATGGTGTTTTTCAATGTATTTTAAGCCCTTTCTATTATTTACTTAGAATGTGTCTGTGCATTTTTATTTTTATTTATCTTTATTTGGGATTAGTAATCTCAACTATACATTTGTTTAAAAAAAAACAACCAAAGGGGTAGTTTCAACTATGTGACTGAAACTCCTTTTAAGCAAAGTTCATTTATACTCAAAAGGAGTGGACTTTGATCCATGGTCATAAGCATCATCTTGCCTTTTTTTGATCCCTCCCTCTTTGATATCAGTGTTCCCACATGAGGCCAGCTCTGCAGGCGACCAAGAGAGAGAAAAAAACATTAGCTTTTAATATTATCTAATTTCTGTTACACTTTTATAGTCCAGTTAGCTGAATAAGTGAACCATTCAGTTCTCTAGTATCTAAGCATTGCAGGTCATTTCTTGGAGAAGAATGCAGAAATAACTTTGATAAAGGCATACAGAGAGGAAAAAAGACAAATTAGCCTTGGGAAAGAGTAAAGTGTGTGAAAGATACTCAAATCACCCCACCTTGATTCTGTTTTGTATCACTGGGGACAAAGGAAAACTCTGCCATGTTTTCTGGTTTCTGTTTTTTATTCCTGCAACAATAAAGTAGCATTCTTGTAATCCTGACAATGGCTGACTTGGTCCAAATCAAAAGGCTGACATTTATTTGTTTGATTGTATCCTGCCTCTATTAATATATAAATATTATTATACTATACTATACTATACTATACTATACTATACTATACTATACTATACTATACTATACTATACTATACTATACTATACTATACTATAAATAATTCAAGGTGGCAAACATATCCAACACATTGCCCTCCCCCAATTTTCCCCACAACAATAACCCTGTGAAGTGGATTGGCCTGAGAGAGAGAGAGAGACTGACCCAAAGTCACTCAACTGGCTTTCATAGCTAAGGTATGACTTGAACTCATGGTCTTCTGCTTTCTAGCTGGTACCTTAACCTCTAGACCAAAATGAGTCTCTTATTTCTTATTCTTATTTCTTATCAATGTCTGAAACACTCTTGAATAAGGAATGCAGGAATCATTTAGTAATAGTCAACTTTTCTTGCAAAGGAAAAAGAAACCTAGGATATTCTTACTTTGATTCGGTATAGTGTAGGAGGGGGGGAGTGAGAAACACAGACAGACTTTCAACATTCTATTATTGTATCTTATATCAATACAATAGTATTCCAGTAGTTGTCTATTCTCCAACCTGACCTACTACAAAGGGTTGACATTCTACTGGAATCTTATCCCAGCTGAGAAATTTATATCCTGTTAAGAAAAAGAAAGAAAAGAAACAGCTGGTCTTGTATAATTGTCCTGAGATATTACTTGGCTTGTTTACCCTTAACTCCTGATATCATTGACTAGCAAATCCAGATTCAACCTACCCTAACTTTAAATATAACCCACTAAAACACTGGCATCCTTGGTTCACAAAATAGAATATTATATCCTAATTGTAATTTGTAATCCTAACAATGTGTTCTTGGCTTAGCATATTGTGTGAATCTAGCCATTCTTTCCTGAATTTATAACTTCTATTGCTTCCACTTTTTCCTCTGTGTTTCCCTGGTGGTCAGACATCAAGGTATACACTTCTCAAGATAGAAACCTATGCCACTTTTGAAAACAGCAATGATACACTTCTGGTAGAATGTCAATAATAGCAAGGAGAGTGAAGAAGTATATGCAGAATGGCCTTTCATGTACTTGAATAAATCTTGGATTAGAAGAAAAGAAGGAGACTGCCAGGTGAAAACTGTATTATCTTAAAATTATATGAGACATTATATGAGAAGAGAAAAATTGGAAATTCCCCACTATTGCAGGATCCGATCTGGGTCAGTCACCGGGACCAGGGATTTAGTCTTTGAGTTTTCAGACCCATTTTGCAATCACACACTGCTAGAGAGAAGTTCGTTGAGAACAGGCTCCAGCATGAGTCCAAAAGCTCAGAAGAGTAAACCTCTGTTCCCAGTGGCCAACCCAGATTGGATCCTGCAACCTTGTGTCTGCTCATCACTTTATTAACAAATTAGTAAAACAATCTTTGTAAATCAATGTATGATAGAATTACAAATGATATGACAGAATCTCCATACCTGCTTTGGATGCTAGAATAATCCAAGTCTTATTATTTGAACAGTTTTGTTGGAATTTCAGGTGAGAATATTAATGTACTCAACTGCTAGAAACCCTATATTAAATTCTGAATAACTCCATAGAGGTTTAAAGAGTCATTTAAGCCTGGCTGATCCAAGACAGAGAAAAATGTGGTTCAGACATGTTTCTACCAAAGTGTTATGTTGAGAAAATATAGCTTATTATGATTTACCAAACTGATAGCCTTACTATGTTCTTCCTAAAAAAAATAATAATTAAAAAAGGGTTATCTGGGAAATTGTGTCCTCTTGTGGCCATTAGTAATACAGCATATCCTCTTTCAGACCACCTTAATTGTCTGATATCTCTAATATAATGAAGCTAATGTAGTTTTAAAAGCTCATTTTTCTCCCTGTCAAAAGGAAATAACACCTGTTTTTTTTTTAAAAAATGAATACGTTCTCATATATTATTATATATTGGTTTATTTCCAAAAAAATTATATAAATAGTTAAATATGTAGACAGACAAGAGAAAACAGCAGTTCTTTACAAGCAGAAGTGTAATGTATCATTCCATAATGTGCTTCTCAAATAAGTTCTTTAGAATTTAAGATTTCTATATATACAAAGATAAAGTTTTGTTTCCCTGAATGGGCAGCCTGAAGGATGGCCACATCAAGAGTTTGGGGGGGGGGGAAACAACCACCACCAGGGTTATTAATTCTGTGGAATCATATTTACGTGGAATGAAGTAGCATGGATATGATTCCTGCAAAAGTATTAAATGGACTCTAATTCATTTATGCATGCAGATTTGAATTATGATTTGTAAAACTTATCATAAATAAGTACATTGTATCTGCTTTCTGTGTTTGAAAAAAAAAATCCTATGTAAGAAGAACAATTCAATCAAGCCTATTTACCTGCAAAAGATCAGGAATCTAATAGTTGTAATTAAAATTCCCTTTATTATACTGCTAAAATCTTTCTCAAACTCTTTGCGATCTGAATCCACAACTTCATATACTTATGGTCAATTGTTTGATTATAATTTGAATTTAATCTCTCTGGAACATGGGTATGCTTATACTTTGTCTATTCGTCTGCTTCATGTTGCCTCTGAATCAAAACACAATGGCTTACAAAACAATTAACAAAAGTCTTCATAACATAAGTCCACAGTGAATACAAATAAAACAGCAAACACCAAACCCAACTTAGAATAATACAGTATAAATTATACCATCAGTGGTAATGAAAAATAAATAAAACAAATCATAATAAAATAATATAAACAAATTAATATAACTATTCAAATTAAAATAAATTCAGGGGAAATAAGAAGTTATTCAGCCAAATGGAAAAAGTTCTAATTTTTTTAACTATTAGAAGGTATAGCTTTAATTCTAAGAAAAGAAATTTTATGAATAGTACTTCCTGGCCTTCATTCTTCCTTGCTTTACAAAAATGAAATTTGATCTATCACTTCTCCTGAGAAGAATACATGGAATTCTGATAGGTAAAGACAATCTTAGCGATACCTAGATACTAAGCCATATATAACTTTATAGGTTAATAGTAGCACCACGTGTCTCCAGAAACACACTGGTGACCAATATAGTGCACTCAATTCAGGTATAATGTCTTTTTGGTGAATAATATCTACTAGTAATCAAGTTTCCTGAATTTTAGGTTATCCCCAAAGTACCATAACAGTACAAGCATTCTATGGTAGTTAAATCAAGTTAAATTGTTTATATGAATGCATGCATCTGTCATTTTCCTCTACTGACTTGATCTTTAGGGGGAAAAATAATTTTACAAAGGTAAAAAGACATAGGATTGTAACTTCAATATTTCCCATTGATCTGAATAACCTATTCTGAAAGAGCATGCATAGAATTGAATTCTATAGTTTATAATGAGCAACCTAATGACTCTCTCAATATTTCTGAAAGCAGGTTTCCTTTTTTTTGATAAGTGCTAGGTTACATCTGCATTCTTAACATTTTAGGCTGATTTCTTTGTCATTAAATAATTCATTTATATATCTTGGGGTATACAATTCAATATTATATAACTACACGTGCCATCAAAATGTCAAATAAAGAGACAATGCACCACAATGCCATTTGGTGGTGCTTTAATTCAACTGCCATGCATGAGGTGTTTTGCTTCAGCAAACAATTTTATTCTTAAGGCTTATCTTCAAGACACGGCTGAATGTAGCCTTGGAAATTAATGAAGAAAATTATAGCCTAGGTCAAACTGACCAAGGTCAAATTCACTCTGTTTCAAAGCCACAGCTGGTTATTACCTCATTTTATTAAGCCCACCAAACACCCTAAAATGCAATCTTACAAAGCTACTTTTCATTTTATGACTTTGCTGAGAACAATCCAGATGACTTTTAAAAGAAAAATCAGTAACAAGGGTTACTGATACACACTGGTGCACACTGATTGCTATGGAAAAGTCCCAAATTCATAAACAGCCTAGTGGTCCAAAAGGGTCTAAAGGCCTAACCGAGGGACTTTATTCCCTCTTCCTACCATGAATTCCTTCCTTCTACTATGAAAGAGTTATTTATTCCTTCCTCCTTCAACAAAACACACACATACACACCAATATTTGTGTTTGTGTTTCTCAAACAGCACTCTCAACCAACCACCACAGCTCAACTGAACTGTAACAGATTGAAAAGCCATGACTGGGCAGCATGTAAAAACCATTACATATCATTATTGAAAGTTTAAGAATATTTTTAAAGTGATATTTCTGGGGCATTCCAAACATGAACTAAAGAACTAGTATCTCTAATAATGCCTCGTCAATGGCCTCAAGTCCTTAAAATGTTCATATTGTATCAACATATTTGTCCCCAGTGAACGTACTTGAAGGAACAGACACTAGACTCTCTTTGTTGGATGTAAATAAAAAATGAGAGGTTATTGAGCCATATAATATAATCAATATGATAATCTAATTATCTTTTTGGAATGTGTTTTAATGTATATAAAAGGTTTTTTGAGAAAAATCTTAAATTTGTTAAATATGTTAATGAGATCTTCACCTTCACCTGACTGCTTATTAAGAATTACAATTATATTGAGCATGGGTGGGGTGGGGTGGGGGCTAAAAGAATCATATTGAGAAATTGGAAACATGATATTATGTGATGGCTTTTGGAAATGTGTGGTTTATCCATCTAGGAAAAAGCAATGTTTTCTACTAATCAGAGGATGAAGCAATATGTACTATGTTGGCAGAGATTTTAGGATATTATACAATAATATTTGAGTCTGGTTATATATGGTATTGTTTAGCAAGTCAGTGACTATTGATAAATGTAATATATAACACACATTTTCCCCTTTTAGTATCCTTTTCTTCAATTTCTATTTTTAAAAATTTACTTATTGTTTCATGTATACTTTTAGTGACTTTAGGTTTTTTAATAAATGCTCTGCATTTTGAAATAAAATAAAATTAAAATTGGAAAAAAAAATCTTAAAATTAAAAAATTACTTAATCTTCTAGGAGGAACAAGGGCACAACTTTCCTGAATAGTATCCAGACTAAGTAATTATTCTTCTTCAAAATAATATTATTTCAATTTGCACAGCAAAATTAACAATAGCCTTTTAGTTGCTCTGAGGTATTGATGTGCTCAGAGAAACAGCAGAGAAAGACTTGTAATTAGAAGTGGCAGTCATACTAATCTTTCTGATATTATTTTATTCTCCTAACAGTCGTGCTGGGTAGCTTAAGCTCAATGCAAGTCACTGAGCCACGTTTTCTTTCAGCCAGTAGTTACAAATGGTTTTGCATTACCTAAAGTATATTGCTTAGTTTGTTTTGAAAAGTAATTATGCAGAGATTGACTTTTTTTGAAATGTGGGGGGAGGAGTTTTAAACAGCTTTTCTGGTATGTATTTTTCAATTTCTGAGAGCCTGAGATGAATTGTTCATTAGTTGCAACACTTTGGTTCTGAGTGAGGTAAGCTACGTTCATTTTGTCTTTAGATAGTTTATGGGGACACTAACAGTGTCTAGGGCTATAGATTGTGTGTGCTTGTGTATATCTGTGTCTACCTGTGTCCTGTGTGTCTCTCTGTGTACTCATTTATGCACACGTCCATGCATATGTGTGTGCTTGCACAGAGAGAAAGACAGAGAGACACACAGACATTCAAGTCAATATTGACTCCTGGCAATTGGCTCAATGTTACTTTGGGCCTAAGACAGGACTAGAACTCATGGCCTCCCACTTGCTAGCCTGGTGCCCTAGTTTCATTATACATCCTAAGGAATAGTTCCCTTTGGACATATTAGAGCTTACTCCTCATTAGCCATTCATATTCCATATTACAGATGGAATTTGCAGGTGCTTGCAAAAAAGGATGCAATGGAGATTTTAGTCCACTAGATCTTCTTGGACTTGAATTCCTATGATTTTTATCATTAGCCAAAAACATTTGAACAATCATACGACAGGTATCATGGACAGAAAATTGGAAGCAAAGGAAGGAAAATGACCAATGACTTCATTACATGCTTTATATGTGGCAAGACATTGTGTTCATGATGGAAAAAATAAGTAATAGATGCACAATGCCTATATGAGAAATAGACAGTCTCATACTCAGGGACATTTAATGCCTGTCAACTCCATATGACTTGAAATAAAATAATGAATAAATGGACAAGGTATAGAGATACAAGATACAAAAAAAGCCTGCCCAAAACAATTTATTGCTTACTGGTTGGTCATATTAAGGACTGATAACAGATGTTAAAAATGGAAAATCCATGTGAGGGATTTCCCAGAAGGAAATAAACATGCAAGTATCGTAATCCTATCAAAGTCAAAGATGATTAGGTACAATTCTAGTCACCCTATCTCAAAGTATGTAATTAGAAAGAAAAGTGAAGAAAAAGATCAAGTAGATTATGAGAAAAAAACCATCTTCTTTGAAAATGTGTAACTAAAGAAAAACTAAAGAAAAAAATCAGCAGTCTATAAATTAGAATATGATACAGATATAATTTACCATCATGAGGCACTTGTGCCACAGAATTAATTCCATTTATTTTATTAAGGAATAGAAATGTGAGAAGGGCTCATAATGAAGTAATGTGGCAGCCTTGTTTTGTTCTTTAGAAGAAAGTGTTGCTTTACAAAGCAAAAGAGCATTCAACGTTTTATTGGGCCTAGGGTGTAATTTTGTATGCAGCTCCTTATCCTGTTGTTCAGAATTTACTTATTTATTTATTCATTTATCAAATAAATATTTGAGAATTCTTAAAATAGGGGATGTCCTTGCTGCTAAAGAGTTCCAGATCAAGACAAATGCAAAATGTTTTTTTTCATTCTTTTTTTTACTATTTGCGATGCCAAATATTGTGATGGCTTTAAACATACTCACAGGAGGCTGTTCCTCCACTACATGGCACAAACCAACTTTGGCCATCTTTTCTTTCTTCCCAAGTTCTCATGGCATTTGTTTCTTCTCAATCTTTAGTCCACCTGTTGCCAGCTTTGATCCACAGATGTACTGATGTTAAAATAATATCTTTTTTTTTCTTAAAATACCTCAAGGTGTATAGGTGTATAGGAGGAAAGTTAGGTGACTGGGAACTAGGGATAGGGATAGGGATGGACAGTAAGAAAACACAATTTGATGACCAATCTGGTTTTTACAGATCTAAGGACAGGTTGGGAGCCTACAACTCAGCCATGGGGAAAGATTCCTTAGCTACTAACCATGACATCTATTTATTATAATCTCTAATATTAGTAGCAATTCTGTATGTCTTTTCATGTTTGTGTGTGCCACTTATCTTTATTTAACATGCACCTGGCTGAATTTTGAATGAACAGAAGATTGATATCAGAGGTGTCTGTGGGATATAGTAAAAAAAAATTAAAATGGCAGCTTTGATGGTGTGATCATGACATAAACATGAAACAGTTCTAATTGTTTCTGCTGTCATTTTTATTCTTTAACCAATATCCTATATACACCACTGTCTTTCTGATTTTAGGCTAATATTTTTAATTCAGGCTGCAGTAGATCAGAACAGGATCCCTTTTTATGGCTTGCCCAGTGATAAGAGTGTGTGGGGGGGGTGTTTTGTTTTGTTTTTTGCTTTATTTACCAAGTATTTTAAAAGCTGGGATGGAGAAGAGATATGTTTGAATATCCTCTAAATATCATGTAAAATATCTCTTTCCCTACTGATCAGGAAAGCAAAATTCTTATGTTCTTCCCCACTCCCCTTTTTAAATTAGCCACTAAGTTTAATATTCATTGGCAGTACTTGAAGGGATTGCATTTATGCCTTTTTTCCAGCATCTTACTTGTGGCTTATTAAAAGCTCCATCTGATGCATTTTGTGGGATGGTTCTGTTAGATCAGAAGTGAGTAAATTCCAGATAATGCAAAATCACTTTGGCTGAAAGGGAGGGGTAAAGTATGGGAAGAAACAACTCTGGTGCACTTAAACCACTTGACTAGAGATGCCAAGAAGAAAATCAAATTCGTTGGCAAATTCTGAGTAACCTCCTACAGAAAAATAGGAACGATGACTTCTCAGTTCATTTCCAGGGCTGAACTGGATTGTCCCCCTGCTCTCCAGTACTTACATGGATCTGGAAGATAAAGACTGGTTCTCTTTAAGAAACAATTTTGGGATATGGGAAGAGATCAGAAACTGAAAGGGAAAGTGTGCTTCAATAGGTAGCAGAAATTCTTCTCTTATTAGAAGATAAGTAATAGTTCCAGATTATCAAGGTATATTGCTTTGGGCCTCTTCCTGGCTAGGAAATTAAGCTTAAAGAGTTTGAATCACTATAAACTGCTATTGTGCTATGTAAGCCACAGTGACATTCAAGAAATAGCAGGATTTGTGAGCTGAACAGTCCTTGCTTAAAATGATCCCTAACCGAATTCTTTTGGTCATTTATTGTTTCAGCTTAACTTACCTCACAGAATTGTTGTGAGGCCAATAAGAGGAACATTGTGCCAAAAGTTTAAGTAAGCAAGTTACTTCTGTCCCATCTTCTCCAGTCTCTTCTAAGACCAGGTCGTTTTCTGATCATGCAAAAATCCCTTGATTGATTGATTGATTGATTGATTGATTCATTCATTCATTCATTCATTCATTCATTCATTCATTCATTCAGTGACCCATCTCGCTATTCAGAGCAGTGTAGTTCCTTCCTACAAAAATGTATGCTGGGAACTTCCCTCTCTCAGGTCAGAAGTCCTTCTTTTATAAGATTTTGAGGAACATCTGAAGAGAGTAAGGGTCTTCCGAGCTTGGATCTCCTGGAGGTGAGTATCACACGGTGTTCTGTTCAACGATCCTGAATATTCTTCCTTTTGGAAATGAAACGAGGCTGAAGAGGTAAAGACTCGAGGAAACCGCGGGTTGAGCGCTACGACGGGTTTCTAAAGAGGAGGGGGCGCAGGAGACGTTTAAATTCTGTACTTTGCATTTTCCTTTCCGACGCTGCTTTTTTTAAAACTAGAAAAATGAATAACATTTTGTCGAACCACGTTCAGCTAGGCCTAAATAGGTTTTCTTCAACCTGCTGCCCCCTAGACGTGCTATCTGCCTTAATTTAAAAGGAGGACACGCGGAGAGGACTTCTCCCTCCGTGACTATATCCAACCTTTGAATTAACCTCTAGATTAAGACTTTCTCACGGGTCTTTTTTGGCCCGTTTAAAAACCATTTCGATTCAAAAGCAGCGGACGCTGGGCATGATAGTTCAGCATCATTTGGAGGGCGACAGGCCACTCTGCCTCAAACGTGGATCCAGCGGCTGCCGGAAAAGTTAACCTCGCATTTCAAAATATCTGGCCCACGTGGATTTTTCTCAGTATTGGGGCAGCACCGCGGTTGCTCTATTTCGGTCTGATCTGATTGATTTATTTGCAAAAGCGACGATAGCGGCCGCGGGGCAGAGATGGGGACCGCCTAGAACTGCGCTTTTAGTTCCGGGCATCCAGCAGGCAGTTTTTGGAAAACCAACGAAATCTTCTCAATTTTCTTTTCTTTTCAAGCGACACACTTTCTCCACACACACCAATCTCTGCTCTTTGCAGACTAAAGGTTTGGAAAGAAAGAAAGAAAGAAAGAAAGAAAGAAAGAAAGAAAGAAAGAAAGAAAGAAAGAAAGAAAGAAAGAAAGAAAGAAAGAAAGAAAGAGAAAAGTTTTGTTTGAATTGTAGTAATATATTGAAGGATGCAGAAGATTGGATGCGCTCGGTAGCTGGAAGTATTCGCTTCCAACGACCTTCAGCACACCGCGCTCTCTGCCTTTAGCGCAACGTTATTGATGAATCAAAGCAGAACGAAGATACTTGAGAAAAAAAGGCAAATGTCGTCGCGATTAGATAACAAAGGTTTCACTGCAGGCAATGGAATATCTTTTAACACACATCCCTGCTGTTATTTGGACGCCAGATGGGTCCTGGTCCAATTTATTTTGGAGAACAGCCCGCTGTGCTTCCGCTGTGGAAGGAAGCAATCCAAAAAGCATTTAAATACTTATGCCACCTCGAGTTTGTGGATTATTCGGATACCTTGAGGAAAGAAAGCGTTTTCTTCCCGGCCCAGTTCAAAAGCAAGGACATTGCAGGATATCTTCGGTCTCTCTTGATTTGCTAGTCGGCTAGCGAGGGGCAATTGTCCTTTTGCGGGGTGGAAGGCAAGAGGTTTCCCAAGACACTCCGCATCTGTCGAAAATTACCTGGGATCCTTGCCTTTAGAAGGCAGAAATGAAGCTAGACGGCACCCTAATTCTGATTTCTGACAGATCGAAACGTCTCTCTCTCCTTCCCCCCCCCCGCCCATCAACCTTCCCCTCCCGCTCATGAAACAAGTCAGCCTCTGACCCAAGAACTGCGTGGAGTCAATGGTTCGGGCGGGCTAAGGCGCTTAGGGAAGCGAGCAGGGCTGAAGGGCTATCCTTGGAGAGCCTACCTCTTGTCCTCTAAACGGCCAACGGGAAGCCGTGACCGAGGAGTCGGAATCGAATTCCCCAAGTCGCGCCTCGGGAGCCAGTCAGAGTCCAACACGCAACTCGATCCCGCACACACTTGAACAGGCAACCCGGAATGTAATATGGCTCCGAATTAATTCACATTCTGAACCTGAAATTATCACCCTTTTGATATTCTTGGAATTCACTCCTAGCAGAAGCGGAACCCCTCTCCTCAAACCCAGTTCACACTCTAGTTGTAGTTAGGGGTAGCGTGAACCGGGGGTTTCATTCAACCGTTCTTGCTGAAATGTCTGGGTGCTTACTCGGAAGTAAAACATATAACTATCTCTTAATTTCAATGCGGAAAACTGCGCCTATTTAGGATCGCAGTTTAACTTTTTCGAAGACTTTGACATTTGGTAATGGGCAGAATTGGTTAAATGGTGGTGGGGCTCCTGCCTGAAAATGGACCACAAACCCAAGGGCTGGGCAGTATCTTCTTCAGAACTTAGTGGGCAGTGAAGGCAACCGATTCCGTCGACCCTAATTCGACCCTCATCGCGCATTCAGATAAGAATGACTCGGAAGTAAATCTTGTCGCAGAAATCGGCCCTCCTTCCGAGCAGTCGGTGGTAGCATGGAGAGCAATGCTCCTTGATTCGACGGAGCTGAGATGGCTTTCAGGGAAGTGTTTAAGCAGATCGCCTCGGAAGGAAAAAGTGTGAGGATCTCAGGAGAGGATGAGCGGAGGAATCGGGGTGCTTACAGCCCATTTCTCCGAAGCCCTTCAAAGGCTTGGAAGGGGGAAGGGAAGGCAGAAGTGTAGCAGCCTCTGAGAGCAGCCGGCGGCTTGGGGAAGGGGCTCCCTCCGTTCTCTGGCTAACGGTCTGGGAAAGGCAGCGGAGAGGAGGGAGGGGGAAGCGGAAACTTTCGCCTCAGTCTCGACAAAGTCCCTCCTTCTCCACGTCAAGCCAATGACACCGCTGCCCCCGAACTTTCCGCCAGCAGGAGCTATAAGAGCGTCCCAGGCTGCAACTTTCGCCCAACTCCCAACCAGCTCCGAGGAGCCCTCGGGAGGGGAGCTGACAGCGCCAGAGATTCTCCCTCCTCTGCTGCTTTCTTTCCGGCTCCCCATGGCCCCCACCTTCCCATCCAACTGAACGTCGCCGCCGCCGCGTTGCTGCTATCCTCCTCTGGACTCTCGCAGGACAAGGATCTAGCCGCGGGGAGCTGGCAGGCTAGGCATCTCCCGGCCCCCCCTAGCCCCTTCCGAAGGGGGCTGCTCGGTGCGCCGCAGGTTGGCCCCCGAGATGATGCAGCAGCAGGACGACTCCAACTCTCCAGTCTCGCCCGCCGACGACAGCTTGAGCAACAGCGAAGAGGAGCCCGATCGCCAACAGCAGCAGCAACCGCAGCAGCAGCTTCAAGGCGCCGGCAAACGAGGAGGACGGAAGAGGCGCTCGAGCCGTAGGGCGGCCGCAGGAGCCGGCGGAGGAGGCCCCGGAGGGGGCGGCGGAGTGACCGGCGGGGGGCTCGGCTCGGCAGAAGAGCCGTGTAGCCCGGCACAAGGCAAAAGAGGCAAGAAGTCGGGCAGCGGAGGGGGCGGCGGGGGCAGCAGCAGCGGCGGGGGCAGCCCTCAGTCGTACGAGGAGCTTCAAACTCAGCGGGTGATGGCCAACGTCCGCGAGCGCCAGCGCACGCAGTCGCTGAACGAAGCCTTCGCGGCTCTGCGCAAGATCATCCCGACGCTGCCGTCGGACAAGCTGAGCAAGATCCAGACCCTCAAGCTGGCCGCCCGCTACATCGACTTCCTCTATCAGGTTCTGCAGAGCGATGAGCTCGACTCCAAGATGGCCAGCTGCAGCTATGTGGCCCACGAGCGCCTCAGCTACGCCTTCTCCGTTTGGCGCATGGAAGGCGCCTGGTCCATGTCCGCCTCCCACTAGCGTCCTGTGCAGCCTGGCGTGCCTGGAGACTTAGGTAAGAGCGCAGGATTCGGTGGAGCGGTGGGCTGAGGAACTTGAGGGATCCTGGTGAGGAGGCCGCCTAAGGACCTCCGAGGGGCTGGCTGTCCTGGGGGAGTGCCGAGAAAGCGCTCCCTAGGGTTATCCTGCCTACAAATTTCTGGAATTTAAAGACCTTGGAAAACAATTGATTACTTCTACAAAGGATCCAGTCAGGCTTCCGAGGCGAAGCTTCCGAGGACTTTTCTCCCTTCATCAGGGTCATCGGTCTAGGAGACCTTGATTTGCAGAGCAGCAGAAATGGTGGGGGTGGGGTGTCTTTCTCAGAAAGTTAGGGTGGCTGCGAGGAATCCTCTGCTACTTCAGCGAGGTTTGATTTACCTCAATCTTCTCCTTCTGGGTGCCAACACAGCCTCCCCCTTCAAGAGCTCTGCCACCAGAGGGTGGGGGTAGCTGAGTGAGAAATAAAAGGAATTGAACATCTTATCAGCCCATTTTAGCCACCCTGTTTTTCTTGGCACGAAAATTGAGGACCAGGGTAGCTAATCCTCGAGCAAGCCTTTACTCTTCATTCCAAAGGTGTTTTCGGAGGGACTTTCCCAGGTCAAGCATTCATCTTGCTCTCTCATTCCACACAAGTGTCTGTCCCAGCCTTACCCACCTCATTTTCTTCCATCCATACTCCAAAATTATTCTTGATTTTTAACAGGAGACCTGAGGCCATCCTTTGGCCTTGGTAGAAAATCCTATAAAAATTTAGGCAAGGGAAGGAAGCTTTCTTTAAAATCCAGCTGTTAGGTTCCCCCTCCCAAGCACAACCTCTCCATGTTCTGCATCATTTGCCTTCAGAGGTATTCATTTTAATTTATTTTATTGGAAAATGTTCTTTCCACTTATTATATTTCAAGATTTTCCCTTGGAAAGGAGTATAGGTCTCAGAGAAAATAAGCTTTTCTTGCATTTTTTTTTCTCCAGAACATTTACACATATCCAAACTCATTTTCTTGTGCACGTTCTTGCTTTATGCAGAGTGAAGTCCGCCAATATCTGTAAATGAGCAGCATGGAAGAATCTCTTTCCAAGATTCTTCTGGGAAGCTCTATGACATTATGAGTGTTTATAGTCACACTAGCACCTCTTGGATTTTCCACACACATTCCCAATTTCAGGAAGGGGTGGATGGTGGGTGTAAGAAGCTGAATGCTTATGGGGGGGGGGGGTCTTTTGTTCTTTCTTTTCCTATCATGAGAAAATCAACTTACCAAAATTTGGGTGGCGGTTGCAGATCCCAAGCTCAAAGTCTTGTTTGCTAGACTTCCTTGGCTAACTGTAATTCCAAAGCATAACTTTCTCCAGTATAGCCAGCTGTATTATCAAAGGTCTACTAGTTATTTTGAGAATAGCCATACAGGGAGTGCTTGGGTAGAAATTTCCTCTGCTATCACAAAACTAAATCAAATTATTATGAAAGTAAGCAAGCAAGCAAGAATTACTCTCCAAATTATAGCTGGTAAAGGCCCATGATTTTGGTAGAAATCAGTAAGATCCTATACAGATCTAAGATGTAAGTATCCCTATTATCTCCACTTGTAGTATTTGCTGATCTTGCCCTAGAAATGTGCATTGAACCCTAATATGTTTTTTTTAAAACTTTAGTTCTTCTCTTAACATTTTTGATACTTTCCTGCTAGAAAATTCATCAGGATAAAGTGTACATGGGATCATATGGTTAAATCTGTTAATTCAGAATTAAAGGATTTTTTTTAGTTTTAATAGCAACAGGACTCCCAATTTGGAGCCTAGTTCTTTTGCCTATGGAGAGCTTTATTCACTTGCATATAAGTGACAGGATACCTGAATGAAGCTATGAATCTTTTAAAAATGAACTGTTCCATTTTGGCCATGCATTACAAACACACATTCTTTTCCTATAGGTAGAACTAGAGGTTAAGTCCTGTTATATATTCCAGATTTACCTGATCTAGGATTACCTGATAACAAGGCATTTACTCTGAGGCAAGTCACACTATTTTATTGGAACTGACTTGTAGGTACCAGTGTGAGTAGAGTATATGATCCTTATCCTACTGAAAACAACAGGTCATACTCCCAGGTAAGATGGTACCTGTACTGCAACTTACCACTGCCGACTTGGGCGGGGAGGGTAACTTATTAAATCAGGCCATGATGTAAAAAACATGAATACATGGAAATATTACTTCAAAGATTAAAGGTCCTCTCGAAAATTGGATTGGAGGGAGAGAAGAAAAAAGGGCTTCAAGCCTGAACCTGTGGCCTGTTTAGTCAAAAGTCCTGAGTTCAATTCTTCACACATAGGATTGTAGCTTTATCTGCAGCCCTAGGCCCATGCGAAAACCAGCTCTTCCTACCCAGTAAACAGGCATTTCTTTGGAGGAAATCCTATCAACTGGAGTTGGTGGGAGGATCAACTGCAAAAATCCTTATAACTACCCAGAAATCCTTCTTTTATAAACTCAATTCTGAAGCAATTTGGGTTTATGTCTGAGTAAACCTGAGCAAATTCAAGGCATTAGATCAGCCTTTCCCCAATTGCTTCCTTTGCCAGATCAGCCCATGTCCCATTTGGCTGGAATGAGGCGTCTTGATGTCCAAGGTGTCCAAAAGGCACCAGATTGGGAGGAAAAGGCGCTAGCCAATCCCTCACTTGGTTCCCTCTCTCCGGGGGGGGGGGGCCCTCCCCTTTCCCTAACTGCAGCCTGGGAGGGCTGAACTGGAGGCGCTATGGAGGATTGGAGAAAACTAGGCTGGGAGAGAGACTCAAAAGAGACTAAACTTTTTGGGTAAAGGATGGAGGGCGTTAGAAGGGGACTATTTCAGCAGAATTTCCATCGATGGGAAAAGCTGGCTAAATGCCAGCCTGTTCTCAGTCAGATTGCTGAAAGAGCGGGACCCAAAGCTTGAGGTCTCCTCTGCTGGAAAGCGAAGACCAATGACTCTGTTCCAAAGCTTCGGTGGCTGCATGTGATGGACGTGTAGAATTGTACAATATCTGTACAATGCTGCGCGCGTTCTTCTTCGATTTTCTTGGACCCGATGCTCGATCCAGGATGCCAGCAGGCCAGCACACATCAACTCTGGTTGTTTTCACTTTTCCTAACCCCATCCAGTTCCCCCACTACACTAGGTGGTTAAGCGTGGCTGGGCTTCCTATTAGGCGACTGGAGAACTCAGGAATTCCGGCTCCCCAAAACAGATTTCCTTGGAAGCAAGTTACCCCAAAAGGAGCAAGGATTTATTTAAGGTAGAATTTAGTTAAGCTCCAGGAGGATAATATATCCCCCATTTACTAGATTCGCCCGAGATAGATCTCCGTGACGCTTCCTTCGGCGCGTTTCCTGATTTCATGCCTTGCCAATGTTCCTTCCCCCCCACCCAACCCGCCTTCCTTTGTGCTACAATCCCCCCCTACACACACGCGCACTTGCACTCACACCCTCACGCAGCCTTGCAAACCCCGGGCTTGAAGCGAGCAGAGTCATAGCTCTGGAGGGTCGCGAAAAGAAGCTTTTTCTTCTCGCTTCGCCCTCTCTTTCTAAGAGGGTTAATGTTTTTCTTTTTTCTAGTAACAGTTTTCTCCCTTCTCCCCTCCCCTTCTTCTCTCTCTCTTTTTTCCTCCCAGATAACATTGTTCTCAAAGGGAAGGAGAGAAAATGGACAAACTAGAGACTCTGCACTTGGATTCGCCCTCACTCCACCTCCCGGGGTTATTTCCCCCCTTCTCAGACTATAGCACGCCAAGGATTTTCTTGGAAATGTAGACCCGTTCTTGGTCCAGGTTGCAAAGAGCAGGGCGTGGGGAGAGCAATTGAGGCAAGAGACCTAGAGCCCCTCAGACGGTGAGGTGGCTGATCCAGAGTGAAGGCTGGATGATCTACCAAACATCTCTGCATTCTGATCGAAATCTGAACCAGCTTTCCCCCCCCTTACCATTTTGACGAAGAATGTTGGAACTTTTCCCCCTACTTCCATTCCCTCTTTTTTGCATGCATGCATTCCCTAGAGAGCTTATGAGCCACTCATGAAAGGAAATATGTTACTGGAGTCCCGCACCCTTCTTTTTGAACAGATCTAATGACAACGAATCCCCCTTTTTTTAAGGAATGAGAAAGGGAAGTTTTCCCACCCACCACCTAAAAACCATTTCAGCAGCAAAACCTTACTGGCTCAAACTCTCATGAGCAAAATATTTCAGGTTCCTTATTAGTTTTGCTTTGTTTTGGAATTGTTCCTGGAAAAAAATTAAAAAGGGAGGTGGGGGGGAAGGCAAAAATGAATCATTCTATTTATTTATTGATGACCCATGTTAAAATGCAAATAGATTCAGTGTCTAAATGCATTCCTATTTTGATGATTGTTTTGTAAATATCATTGTATATTTTTTTCTGCAATAAATAAATTGAACTGTTAAAGAAAGTTAACAGTTTGATCTGTACCAAGAAAAATAGACTTGAAACTCAAGGTAAATAATACTGGCGCAGATAGATCTGGAGTTACCCAGAAGCATAGCGGGTGAGGGTAGTAGAAAGGGGGAAATATAAACAAATGGAGGGAAAGCGCAAATAACCAGCTACTGACAGACACAGGAGTGTTAATTATTGAGACAGCTTTATGATTCTGTTTGTGGGTTTACTGGGCTTCAGATATTAACCCTCTTTCAGTCAAAACAGCCAAGTACTTGACAGGTTCAAAAGCAGTGGAATGTGTATGGGTCTCTCCCTTTCACTCTCCTAATGAAAAGTCATTGCCCCCTCTGTATCTAGTATCATCATTAATGTAGAGGCTTTTGCTATCTTGGAAATCTGTGTTAAGTTTTGTTGCAGTGCTAAATAAATGGAACATCCTCAATTACACCTCAAGTGCATACTTTTTTTTTTGCAGACAATGGCAAGGGATTGGTTAGGTTTACTCTAAAAGACACTCAAAAGCCCCGTTGGTTTTATACTAACATTTAATTAGCAGAGGCACAGTGGCTTAATAACCTGGAAATAATTGATTCTTTTGTAAGTTTTAGAATGTTTATATCACCCAGCCTTCAAACTGGCACCCTCTTAATGTATTACATATAGTTCCCATCATGCTCAGCCATTGTAAACGTGGTTTAGAAATGATGGGAGTCTAATTGCATCTGGAAAACGTCGGGGGAAGAGGTTGCATCAGACTAAATAGATCCGGTAAGGTCAAAATAACATGAGACAAATCCCATTCATTTCCACCAAATTGTCAAGGAATATTCCCAGTTATGATTTAAAAGCAACACTTCCTCTTTTTTTAAGAAAAAAAAAATATCCCTGTTGCTGCTCTCCTGATATAGGAAAGCTCTGTCTTCTAGCGTTTCACTGGGAAAAGGAGGCATGTTCATGAAACACTTTCACTAGCAAATGCTAGGTTGGGTTCCTTTATATCTCTTTGCAGATTTCTAAGGAACCCCTCAATCCACAGTGTAAAGATGCAAAGGCGCGTTCGTTCTCTTTTTTGGGTAAAGTCAAGGGAAGAATCCCAGTAAGGCCCAATGGCAATCAGAGCCTGGGACTCTATGCAGCTAGCTCTGCACCCTTTCTTGAGGTGGGGGTTGTTTTGCATAAACCTTACAAGACCTTGCTGCTGCACATCAGCTTGTCTCGGCTCACGTGGGCTGGAGATCTAGCTGAAACATCAGAGTTGATCTGTCTCAGATTTCCGTGCTAGCAGCTCCAGGAGGAAAATATCAAAATAGACTTTGACGTCTTCCTTCCATGCTGATTCATGAAGGAATTCTGTTCAGGTCGCTTCAGGTTTTGGTGGCTCCCTAGCCTGTAACTGCTATTTGCTCCTTTCTAACTTCTAGGGAAGTCTAGGAGAAATGCTAAAGTGGTGGTGGGGGGGGGAGAGGGGGTTTCCTCCAAACCAAGTGATGTTTACTTTTCCTAGATTGTGCTAGCATTCTTGACTCCCTTGTTTGTCTTTCCTTATCTACCTATTAACAACTCCAAGCTAGTTTAAGCTTCTTATCTACCTCTGGACAGAAGATATATTGACTCTGTACGCTTTGAATATATGTATGTGTGTATAGTTCCACATACAAAAACACACATTTGAAGTGTGTTGAACCTAGGTATGTTAAGGCTGATTAGCCAGGACTTCGGAAACTTTTCGCTGGCTTAGAAAGAAGAAATATATTTGGGCAGCGGGCATCTTTGAGAAAAAATGAAGATGGTGCTTTGGTTTCCTAAGGGCCAATGGTTTAAGAATGGAGATGTTTAAGGGAAACCTTCAGATGTGAACCTAAAGACCCAAACAGGATCGTTTTCTGGGAAATGAGGAAAGGTAGGACACCAAATTATATTTGCATGTTCTTTGCTCTTTCTTGGATTATTCCTGTTATTACAATGACCATAATAATTACAATGTTAATTTAAGTTATAGTGGCTATTAGCTTTGATTACATTTGGGGTAGAGTTGGGAGAAATGCCATTACAGTTTCTGTCAAGGCTGATTTCTACGATTAAAAAAAAATCACTGTCTTCATACATCTCGATTCTCTTGAAATCAGTTTTAATCTAATTCATTAGACTGTAACAGTTTGCAAAGAGTATTCCAATTTAAATAGTGATTTACTTCAGGACAAGAAGGCAAAGAGTTGATCAACCTTGTGCATCTCTTTTTAGAATCAACTTACCTTGAACCAGCCAGCATACTTTTAAAGAAACAACCTGATTTACCATTGCTGTCCCTTTGATTTTCAGCAGATTTTCTTCCCAACTAAATAAGCTTAGAATTGCTATTTAGGGCTGTCATACTAAAGGCATCTATTATGGAACAAGCCCCACTGAACACAGCAGACCTGAGTTCGAGAATAAAACATGCTTAGAATTGCACTATAATGTATAATATGCACACATATTGCATTTGTAATGTGGATACTAAATAGCCTGAGCTAAACAAATGGTTTAACGGGAAGGAACAGCCGCTGGTTTCCAATGTAGCTTGTTTTGATTTGTAGCTGAAATAAAAGTGAAACAACTGATCGGGTAAGCGCCTGCAATCAGTAGCAGATTTTGTTTCAGATCCAAGCAGCACCTGGTTGAGTTCGTTTGAGTTGGGAAACTAAGCAGGGTTTGGTTACTATCTGAAGGGGACACTTCCAAGGAATTCCAGTGGGGGGGGGGAATCCCAGAAAAAGGCAAAAGGAAACCACTTCCTATTCTTGGCAGAAGACTAGACAGTTTGTCCGTGCCTGAGGTCACTAGTCTCCATATCGAAGATGAAGTTACTTCTCAGCAGGATTGGGTACTTGCGATGGGGTTAGCTCATCGTCAGCCCCCGTTCTTTTGAAGGCGGTGAACACAACCCTTAGAAGTGTTCTCACGATCTATGCCTGATTTCCAGTATCATTAAACTCAGGAAACCTGCATGGAACTGGATCGATACCTCTCTCCCCTTTTCCCCCCCAAAGTGACATGGAGAACCTCAATTAAAGCCTGCTCGGATAACCGGCGGCATAGATTTTGAGGCCACTCGCTCTCCTCCCTCGCCCTCAAAAACGTTAGAAATACAGGCGTTTGGAAAGATCAAAGGAAGGTGGCCGGGCGGAGCAGAAGGAGAGACAACCTTTCTCCATCTGGCGCTCCCACACATATGGGCTTACAACTCCATCATCACCCGAGGCCGGGCTGTGCCGGGAGGGATGGCCGCTGTAGCAGCAATCCAAGACGCCTGAAGAGTCCCGACGTGGAAGAGAACAGCCACGCAGGCACTGAAACTGCGCAGCAGCTCCTTGTGCCTCTTTGAAGGCGGGGAGGGTATCAAAGGCGCCTTCCCGGACTCGAGGTCTTGCTTGGAAACCTGGCTGGCAACGGCGTCGGCCGTCTTTCCAAAGACTCGGGATTGCTGCCTCTCGGTTTCCCTCTTTCGGGACCTGGGTCTCGGCAGCGGCGAGAGCCGGGGCGAGAAGCAAGAGGCAGGGTGTCTCTGCCCCACCAGGGCTCTTGAAGGCGACCCAAGTCACCCTGGAAAGTTACGTTCTCCTATTCGTCTTGTAAGGTCTTCGGGGAAGTTTCTGCGCTAATCATCTTCAAAGCGACGCGAGGCCTCCCGGCTTGGGTGTGATGGGTTCCTTGCCTAACCCGGGAGGTGGAGAGTGAACAGCCACAGGAGAAACCCGGGTTGGAACTTGGCGAGTCCGCCGAGCTTTACTTGCACATTCCACGGTTTGGCAAAGGCCGACGTAGTTATTTTCCCGAGTTCGGTATCAAATTCTTCTCAGGCATACAGTTTCAAAGCGTTTCAGGCATCCTTCAAAGTGAGCGTTTGTCCTCTCTCTAATGATGTCAGGCGGTTTCCCCCTGAAACTTCTTAGCGTATTTTTTAAAAAAGATGGGGGAGGGGAGGAGTTGAAGGGTGTGGGAAATCGAACTAGAATTCGATGCCCTTGAGAGAAACGGGTGAAGGGAAGGACCACTGAAGGATGGAGTCATGCAGGCACTTGGTCTTAACCATGGGAGAGAGGGTTGCCGGGCGACCTCGGCATGTTCACTGAGCAGTAACTTCCCCGAGATTTCTTGAGATGGCCTCACAGGGAAGCGCGAACTGCAGCTCGAAACACGCTGTAATTCCAAACTTAGAACGCCCGAAATCCGCTTCTTTCATTTCATAGGAAGTTATCTGGACCTCTGGGAGTCGGAGCCCAGCCCCGATCGTGCAGGAATCCACGAAATCAAAATTACTGCTATGCCTGGGATTTCTCGTGGTCGGAACCATCTTCATTGGAGGCATAGTCATTATAAAACTGCTAAATTTAAGGACTGGCAGTTGATTAATTTATACCGCAATTTCTGCAGATCGGTATATTCGTGAAATTATTTCCAGGAAAGCATCCCTCATTAATAGGGTATGGAGTTATTAGCAATAAATCCTTTTGAATTTAGTGAATTTGTTTCCGTGGAGACCTACTTTCGAACCACCTATCTCTTAGTCCTTGATTTCAGAATCGCAGCAAACATTTTCTTCCAGGAAACCCACTTAAACCAAAACCAAAGAAAACTGGGGTGAAATGAGGGCATATACTTCAAAGCAATGTGGACTTTATTAAAGAGGGAGTATAATCTGAAAAGCTCCATCACTTAAAAGCACAGTATTCCCAAGCAAATACTATTAAAGTGTGAAGTTTAATTTCAGAGTGGTTAACTGCCTAGGAAAAGAATACAGAAACAGGCTGCCTTATTCTGGGATGGATCGCAGAAGATTATATTTTGAGATAAATAAGATCTAAATTAGTATGGTACAGTCTGAAAGTTACATTGTAGTACTATTGTCTGCTTGATGGGAAGTAGCATTTCCCCCCTTCTCCTCAGGACCCCTGAATGACCTTCAGATGTTGCACTGCAGTTCTGGTCATCTGTGTATATTGGCCACACTGCCTAAGTCTAAAGGAGACTTAACATCTGGCAGTCACACCTCTTGTTTGTAAGCCAAGCAAGTGTGGAGCTCTTAATTTCTGACTCCTCCTAGCCTTGCTCACCTTTGTGAAAAGAAATGTTATTCAAACCCACATAGCCAATTCTGTTTGGATGCTACTAATATGCTAGTTGATCTATTAAGAGGCAGCCCCAAGATAATAATCTCTGGCAAGTTCTCCAGAAATTATTAAGGGTGGGTGCTGAGCAATAGATTTACGCCTTGCTTTCTTCTGCTGATAAATCCTTGCTTCTTATGCCTCTGTCAAAAAGTAATTAGAACCCAATTTACATTTTTAATCTTTTAAATTACCTCTTCATGTTGATGTGCTTTCATGGAAAATCTTCAGTTTCATCAGTCTGTTACGACTCCACCCTCTTCTTTGGCCTTGGACATCAAGGGAGTGTGCTGTGCAAGAACTGTGTAACACTTAGACTTGAATGTGTGA
This sequence comes from Vipera ursinii, assembly GCF_947247035.1. Lineage (NCBI taxonomy): Eukaryota > Metazoa > Chordata > Lepidosauria > Squamata > Viperidae > Vipera > Vipera ursinii. The sequence continues at coordinate 92,782,978 of NC_139517.1, forward strand.
TCTACCCTCCCTTGTCCCTTGATTATATTGCACCCTATCTCAAGGTTGCTCTTTATCTGCTCATTAATTTTCACATTTCAATAGTAGAAGGTGTAGAAGAATCTAAAATATTGGAAAAAATACATTGAGATTACATTTTAACCCTTTAATTTCATTGTAGATACATTCTGATCCTGTACAACCAAATCCTTCAAAGTATGGCCTCTTGGCTGGCAGTAAACAATATACTGAAACAAAGGTTACCATAATCTACTGAACAATAATAAGCAGTACATTGTGCAAATGCAGTTGTCAAGTTTAATGGTATGTATAGGATGGTGTAACTAGTGCAATCCTATGCATAATTGCCCAAGTCAGTGTGTATAGGATTGCATCTTAGTCCATTATCTGTATCCTTCTTTGAGAAAGAAAAGAAGTTAAGGCTGATACAAGCTGAATAGATTCATTCACTCAACAAAGGGACCAATTATTTCTTCACAGAATCCTTTACCTGCTTTTTAAGACAGTGAAATTTCTTTTACCCTCTCTGTTTCCAGGACTTTCTTTAAGAGCTTAGTGGACTTAAATGGTCTTGGCAAATCAAAGCACGTGTCCTTTGAAGAAGGTGTGTAATTGGTGTTTAAGGCATGTATGGAATTCCCAGATGTCTATAAAATAAGAAAGTGCATTTGGCAGGTCACTTCAGGGTGGAGCAGGTTAAAATCACTAGCACAAGCAACCCTGATTCAACAGAATGCCCTGTTTCCACTTTAGGAAGTCAGACTGGGGCTACTATCCAGAGGGAATAATCAATTACTTGTTTTAAAAGATGTCCAAAAGGCTATTGTTTTAAGTAGAAGTCATCATTTCCAAAAATTAATTACTGAGATCTGTGGATTAATAGCTTAATTGTAATCAAATTTGGAAATGCAGATGCTTTTGAGGAAGAACTTCTAGGGTGGCATTTGAAACCAGTGTATTTATTGGAAATACATTATTTGGAGTCCTTAGTATTAGCTTCTTAATGTACTTAATATTACTGATTTTTTTAAAAAAAAATCACTATCTCAGGTGGTGGTTGTTTTTCCTAAAATGTTTTCAGGGCAATCGTTTGCTTATTACACTGAAGTAAGCACTCCTTAACTCAAGGGAATTCATGACCACCTAAGTGGATACCAGTCTTGATCAGTCTAAGTCATGTAGTTTTATATAAACTTTGTGAACTTTCTTCTTCCCATGAAAATGTACACCTTATGTTTCCCTAATATTTTATAGTGCACAAATCTTGCTATGGTACTGCAAAAGCATTCTCCACATTAATTTTGTTGTTCATCAGCACTCACCTAACACTGAGTTTCAAAAATTGAAGGAAATTGGTCCAGTTGTACAAATATAACAATCTTATACTTATTTACTAGAAAGAAGTTACTTTCCAGTAAGAGTCAAAATTATCTCTTAAAGTTTACACTGTATGGAGTGAATAGCATTTTATGGAAGGACATATAACTCAGTTCAAAGAGTGCAGATTCTTACTGAGTTTAGTCTAAGTTCCTAAGATAATATGCCTGTAATATTCAATTTTTTCCTCAATAATTAAAAAAGCAAGGAAAGAGATATCCCTTTGGCTCACTGATTTAAAAAAAGCAGAGTAAGAGAAGTGCCTTTTAATTTTCCTTTTTCAGCATTCAGCTTGAAGAATCAGTAATCTCCAGCAACCTCAGCAGAATCTTCGGCTGAAAATTCATATGATGTCACAATAAATCTGATAGTCTTTAGTACTGCTGAAAAGTAACACTATGGTAGTGGAGGGAGGGGATGGCAGAGAAAAAAGATCCAAAAGTTAAAAGCAAATGAGGTTTGATTTTCCAAATCAAAGTCTTGCTTTTAACTTGGTAATGGTGGATTTTCTTTTAAACATCTTGAGTCTGAGATTGGGCTGAGTGAGTGTTGGTTCTACTACTTTTTTTATCCTGAAATTATGATTGCACTTCTAAAACTTGCTCAAACTTGATTTCTGTTGACTTCATGGAATCTTGCCATTGCCTTCATTCTAGAATGTTTCTCACATCCCTATACCACCCAACCTTAACCTACATAGCTTCCAAGTCCAGAAGAAGTTGGCCAGATGCTGGCACCTGTTGCAAATAAAGTTCAGCCCATTTATTTCAATGCAAGTTATTCCTTAGGAGAGGTGGAAAGTGTTGTTTGTTGTAATCCATGATATTTAATGGCAGTAAATAGATATCCCAGTGTTTTGTCTGTAAGTCTCCCCAGCTTGCTCAAGGTATATTTTATGTATCTAAGTGAAGAAGGGGAGTTTTTCTATAGGTTGAATGATGAGACAATCTGATTTTTAAGCATACAGTTCCAGTATGTTGGAACTGAGTGGCACAGCTAGCAGATGTGGCCACTGCCAGCTGACCCTCGACCCCACCTCCCCAATCATTGCCAGCAAAACAGCAGATTTCAAGACAATCCACCTGTGTGTTAAGACGTGATGATGATTCATGCTATATACTGAGCTACCCATCCACTTTAGTCTGGCATGTTTTGCTAACTCATAAAATTAGATAAATTGAATAAACCCTGCTTAGATTAACTATGGGTAAGCGTACCATATAAACACAGATAGATCCATACATACTAACATCCTTTGTTGTTAATGTGTTTCTGAGAATTAGTATTATGCCAAAAAATGAATAAAAATAATTTTAGTGGGAGAAGGTTGAAGAGCCTCCACCAACGGAACCTTATCAGTTTCTCCTTCCACTTCTTTCTCTTCCATCAATGTTGCCTTGGCTTTGCAGTTCTTAAGCCTGAAGAGAAACCTATGAATGCTGACCTGGATCCTGGGTTATTTCTCAGCAAGTACAGACTGCCTTACAACCATATGAATAACTGCCTCTGCTCACTTTATTTTGGGATTAGTAGTAGGAAGCATTCAGGGCAGAGAGTTTTTAAATGGCTTTGAGTACCATATATGGACTATTGACTTTAGGAAACTAGCATCAGGGATTTGTAACAGAAAAACTAAAGTGGAAGATGGCAAGAAGATGGATATAAGGCTGAAGATCAAGAGGGTTTCTTAGGGCAAACCTAGGTGAACTAAAAAAAAACATATAAGAAGACCTTAGGTGGAAATAGCCCTCCAGAGGAGGGAGGTGGGCTTCTTCATGATTAGGCTAAGTCCATGGTAGAAGAATCAAAGCTGACCAGCTATTAGGTAACACTGTGCCTTAATTTATTGGTGATTAAAATGGACAAATATAGATAAATATACCGGTAGATATTTCTCTCATTATCAGAATGCTGAGATGAGAAAAAAACAGGACTTTGTATCTTAAGATAAAGATATATTTCAGCCTTTGGTTAAAATGCAACAGCACAGATATGCTCTCCTCTTCTCTAACTAAAGTACTCTTCTCCTCTACCTGGCCAGATGCCTTAAGAGAAGTTGTCAAAATAGAGATGAAGCAAGGGGGATTTGTATAAAGGAACTGGAGAGAGCAAAATCTTAGAGAGAAATAAATCTGGCTTCTGACCAGAGGTAGCTTGTGCCTCCCAGATATATCTTTGATCATACCTTAAATGGGTCAGCTGATTTCAGCAAGATGAAGATATCAAATCTTGAGATTGTATTGATACTCCTAATGACAACTTGAGATTCTTGCACACCTTGCAATACTTTACACATACTTTATCTGTAGATAGAGTCCTGTGGTAAATAAATGGGAAGAGTAGTGTTATCATGTAGTATTGTAGTGTTGTAGAGTAGTGTTATCAGTAGTATTGTGTAATATTCCAAGTGGGGACTGCCATAGCATGCAACACAGTTTGTTCATTGAAACCTTAGTTGTGTCTACTTACACACCAGAGTCACCAAATTTAACAGGTAAAGGCTGTGTAGGATTGCAACAAATGAATCCTAGAAGTGTATCCTATTCACCTGTATGTGTAATGTTATCATGAAACATATAAAGTTATGGCTTCTCTTGGATATTTATAGTTATGTAAAGACATATTGTGCATACATAATATAACACATTATGGCTGGATTCACATAAGATGTTAGAGATCCTGAATGAATACATACAACACATTATGCTTTTCAACTCAAGTTCAAGTTCTTATCCATTAAGAACAAACATAGAATGGTTGTCTTTATAAAAGTGGCTGTTATTCATTATGGATAAATATTAATCAACCTTTATCTATGGCAGCTTCCTGTATTTTTATGTACAAAATTCTCTTCAAATGAACTGATCCCATGTGAATTAAGTACAAGCATTAGGGAACCAGAAAGATAGTGTAGAGGGCCACATCAGCATTGTGGTTGCCCTCAGGGGGCCGTGTGGGTATGGCCAGGGTGGGCATGGCCTACTGGGTGGGCGTGGCTAGAGTGCGTATGGCCTACTGGGTGGGCATGGCCAGCTCAATGTCGTTCGCATCAAGGGTGCTTATGGGGGCCTGGGCAGGAGTGGGACAGATCTGAGGGTCTCTGGCAGGAGGAGGGTCTCTGGGCCAGGGCCAAGGCAGCGGGGGCCGTTCCCTTACTGTTTCCAGGATGGCTTCGCGGGCCACATGAAACCACTTCGCGGGCCGCATCCGGCCCCCGGGCCTTGTGTTTGACATGTCTGGTGTAGAGGAAGCATCTATTGTTAAAAACGTCCTCTAAAACTTCACCTGCTCAGATCACAGCCTTCCATCCAGCTGCTGCAAAGCTTATGCCACAAGGGGATGAGGACTTCAACCCCGCCCCCCAAAATGTTATTGACTACATAACAAAACTGATGGAACAAACAATACTGTCAATTTTTGGGCTTCTGACTTCAGATGAAAACAAACGTAGTTGGTTGATTTGCAAAGGATTGAATGGCTCCCACCCAAGAGAGACTCAAAACAAAATGAAGCCTTTTTTTTTAATGGCAAGTTTGAGATCTTCCCATTACAAGTGTTTCACACAGAGGGAGTTAGCCCATTAATAACTCATGTTGACAATAAGAGTGCTTCTACTTTAAAGTTTAATTGTAGCAACATAAAAGTTGATAACTCCAAGGACATTCTATCACCACTGTCCTTGAGAAGAGAGAGCCTGAATAAACAACCTGTACCTCTCACAGCAAGTCAGAAGAACTCTTACTGAAGAGACAAATTTGATTAACTCTTTAAGAGTGTGATGATCTGAGTGTGATTTATAAAGAGTGTGATGATCTGAGGGAATTATTAGCTACTATGAATAGAGCTGCTAAACCTCTAGTAAAAAATGGTCACCCCAATGGCCAAGAATAAAAAGATCCCTTTTGAGAAACCATCTGCTAGTTGTTCCTGTATTTCAACATGGAATATGAATATAGAAGAGAACAACAAAGAATCCTTGGGAGTAATTTCTATTTTACTCCCACTACTCCCGGATAAAAACAACTCACCATATAGAAAATGTAAGTAACAGAAATAAAATAGAAGTCAACAGGCAAGAAATAAGATGCAGTCCAAGTCTTGGTGAGTTACCAACCAAGGATGGTCTTAGAGTAGAATTGAGTTATAAGGAGGTTAGCCTTAGCTTAATGCTTCAAAAAGTAAATACAAGCCCCAAATCACCAGGTAAGGCTACAATCTCATGTAACAGTTTAAAATGGTCTAGAGAGAGAACCTCAGGTAAGAAAAACATCCTCACTTGGAAATAAGCTATCCCTTCTTTATATTGTTCTGAGTTGTCAAGCTGCAAAAGTATCCACATCCAAATTGCTGCTCACCTCAAATCATACCCAAGCTTATACAACAGGAAGGCAATGATGAAGGGATACAAATTCCAAACCAGGGTGTGTGTTTTTGGGACACTGAAGGAATTATGGACAACATAATTTCCACTGAATGACTGAAAAATCCACGTGTTTCAATCCAAAATCCCAATACCTTTCCAATCATTCTCATTAATGTTAAGTACACGGGTTCTATCACGTTACTGACTTGAAATTTTGCTGGCTGGAAGAATAGAGTAATGGAAGTGCAGTTCCTCTCTAAATTTGCTCTCAGAGCACTCCAAGAGACTACAGATGAGGCAAAGATTCATTTACCAGGCTTTAGATCCTGGACTACTGCTACAAGGAAATATAAAACTAAAAGGTGGGCATTAGAAGGACTCATTACAGTAGCCAAGGCAGCTGGGTCGGCAAGAAGAGGAATTGCTCCTTGGAGTTGGCTCTCCCCATTATTTAGCCATAAAATTTTCATATAAATTTTGTGAAATAGTTCTACTGAACTTATATTTATCACCACCCACATCTTGCCAATTTTCTCCTTATATATGGGTGACTCTAGAAAAGATAAAACACCCTAAAGCTACTTAATATCAGTAGGAGACTTTAATGCCAGGGAAGGATCCTCATTAGTAAATATTGTACATCTGGATGTTATCCTTGGGAATTATCTTATAAATGTTCCACCCTGGCTCTCTAAGAGTGTCAAATGAAATACTACTGATCCATAACTGATCTCCTTGATTCTTAAATGTAGCCTCCATATTTTAGGAAGAACCTGGTTTTATATACCCTTTTACACATCATTGAGGAAACTCCAGTAGTGTTTTAGATTGCATACGTTTTATATGAAAAAGAGACTTGGAATAATTCATTTTCTTTCTTTATCTAAGGTCCAGATACAGTCTTGATCCATTACATTAATCTGTGTCTTTCACTGAGAACATTTTTAACTGATAAGCATCCTACTGGAAACCACGAGCAAATAAGTTGAGATTGGTTTGATTCAGACTGTTTACATACCAGAAAGTTACTCAGGGCAGCAATGGGCCACACCCTGGGACACCCTAATAAAGAAAACAATGCTAAAATATCTAAATTAAGATATGATTACAAGAAATTGGTAGCCTCTAAAAATGTTCCTGCAAGACTAAACTATGGTCAGATATTTGGAAGGATAGATACTGAAACTGAAGTTCAAATACTCTGGTCACCAAACGAGAAGACAGGATTCATTTGAAAAGACCCTGATATTGGGAAAGATTGAAGGAAAAATGAGAAGAGGACAGAAGAAGATGAGATGGCTAGATAGGCTAAATAGGGCAGACTCCAAGAGATAGTAGAGGACAAGGAGGGCTGATATGTTACAATCCATGGAATCATGGAGGGTCAGGCAACACTTAGTGACTGAACAAGAAGTGGAATTTTCAGCAAAAGGGTCATTTTTTTTTCTGGAATATTGTATCGGGTTTGTTGAAGGAATGCAAATTTGAATTTGACATTCTTATTCCAGCTTCAGTTTGGGAGAATTTTTATGCAAATATATTTATTAATTCAAACCAGTAATTCTTACATAAGCAAATTATTGATATTCTAGCCATTGAAAGCCTTCTGTCCTGGTGTCCAATGTTAGTATCAGAAATCAAATTTATTCTCCAATCTCTGAAACCTAATAACTCTCCTAGAACTCTGGACTTGGTGGAGCAGTGGGCTAATGCCTCCTTAAGTAACACCAGCTGCCTGCAATTAGTGCAGGTTCGCATCCCACCAGGCTCAAGGTTGACTCAGCCTTCCATACTTCCGAGGTAGGTAAAATGAGGACCCAGATTGTTGGGGGCAATAAGCTGACTTTGTAATAATGCTGCTTGGGGGGCCTGGCGAAAGCCCTAATAAGCAGGCATATACATAGAATGAAGGCTATTGCTAAGCACATTGATTTGTGCTTAGATTGTAAGCCGCCCTGAGTCTTCGGAGAAGGGCGGGATATAAATGGGATTAAAATAAAAAATAAAATAAATAAATAAACTTTTCATGACATATATTGATTGATGGACTCCAGTGTTAGCAGCGTTGTTTTCTCATTTTAATAAGTTGAATCCCAGTCAGACAGGATTGTCATGCCATTTTTTTAATTTATTTTTTTATTTTAATTCCATTTATATCCCGCCCTTCTCCGAAGACTCAGGGCGGCTTACAAGCTTAGCAGTAGCCTTCATTCTATGTATAGGCCTGCTTATTAGGGCTTTCACACACACACACACCCCCAAGCGGCATTATTCCAAAGTCAGCTTAATTGCCCCCAACAATCTGGGTCCTCATTTTACCTACCTCGGAAGGATGGAAGGCTGAGTCAACCTTGAGCCTGGCGGGACTCGAACCTGCACTGATTGCACGCAGCTGGTGTTACTTAAGGAGGCATCAGCCCACTCCTCCACCAAGGCTCCTGACATGGTGCAGAATTGTTGGGCCTTGCAAAAATCAGCTCACTTGAACAAGTCTAGAACTATTAATCAAGAAGAATACTGGGATGATAAGAATATATCAGCCCCTTGGGTCAGAGCAGAAACAGGTACCCAATCCGTATATAGCCAATTAACAATTAAAATATTCACATACTGGCAGAGGATCCCTTCAATGGACCTTGAGAGGCTACCCAAAATAAGTTTAGAATAACAGGTAAGTATGGCTCATCCCAATTCCTGGCTAAGTCAATTTACCAATATTGTTTTGCAGCATGGGTTATTTATTCTGAATTGCCTCCATGGCGAGGGGAATTTTTAAGCAGAGTCCTAGATATCTATACTCAAACTGGCATGGAGTTATTGACAACAAATAAATCCTTAAGTTGGTTGGGTAAGAACAAAACTATTTTTTCATTTGAAAAATAACTGCATTAAATTTAATCCAATTCTCAAGAAGGACCTATACTAGAGCCAGATTTGAGTTGTTGGATTCCATGGCTAAATATGGGCATGAGAGGATATACATATGCAGTGTGTTCCAGCCATCATGTTTTGTTGTTCATGTTTTTGTTTGATTGTCAACTATATACCCTCTTAGGCTTAGATACTTAACATTCTAACTTGAGAGAACAGTCCGCTAGGATGTGAATCACTGAGTATCGGATTTCCTCCTGGGTTATAATCTATACATCATGAATACAACTACTAAGTTTCTAACTAAGCCAGTTGACCAAAGGAGCCATTATAGTGAACAGATTGGAGCATCCATAAAAGTGATGTATTTACCTGAATGCTGATTCTTTATATTAAACATATGTATGTTATTACTGTATTTTCTTTTATCTATTTTACTCTAAATTTGTATTCTGCATTTTATTTCTGTTTTATATTTTGATACAGTCATAACACTAATCAATCAATCAACTATCTACAAGAGCTAGTATAATCTAGTGGAGGCGGTATATGACTATGGAAACTTGAAGTGCAAATTTATCAACAAGTATGGAAACTAACTGAATTGGGGACAATTGTTCTAATCTCCACCCAATAGGATCATTGTGATAGGAATAAAATGGGAGGAGAAATGGCTATGAAAGAAATCAAATGAGTTCTTGAAGAAACGTCAATGAATAAATGAGACCAGGGATTCAAATGAATAGATTTAAAGCAGTGTCTTTGCTTAGCATTTTAATTTCCAATGTAGTCAGTGTGCTGTTGCTGTGACTGCTGTAAAACCACGAAGCAAAAAATATTACAGCATCTAAAGTCTCATACAAATGGACTATGTGATTGGTTTTGGTTACCATAATAATTGTGTTAACTTTAAAAGTACCACATTACCCTTTTTGTATAGTTTATAGCATATATACCCTGTATTTCAGGATAACCACTGTGCCCATTCTACAGATTAAGGTTAAAGATTCATATATTTGGGGAAAAGTATACCATACTGTCTTTTTACCAAACTAACATGTGTTCCGTAAATTGACAGTCTCACTATTCTGCCACTGGAAATTAAAGGAAGCTGAATTATTGCTAGTACCCCAGTACAGTATATGCATTGCATTTGAAAACAACACCTGTCAATATAGTAAGCATTAAGACTGAAACATCAGTCTATTATCTGCAACAGTCTCACCTGGAATAAATTGCAATAGAACATAGAAGTCTACTTCCCAAGTTACTTTATAAAACCCACAGCTTTTATATAGTTTGGGTCTCTTTGAAAAGTCCTTTTGAAATATATTTCACTGCACCATTCTATAAACATTCACTCAGGAAGTAGCCCCACTAGAGAAAAGAGGACTTAACTTCTGAATAATCATACATTAACCTTCAGTCCACCTCTGGAGAACCTCATCCGGATCCAGGCCTCAATAATTTCAGCAAAGATGTCAAAATATAGAACATGAAGAAAGTGTATATTTAAGTCAAGCATTTCTAACTACTCTTGATTTCAGTAGTGTATTTATACAAATGCTCTCAGTGCAATTTTGCTGTCTTATGCAAGCACTTAATTTTCCTATTAAAAACAATGGGACTAAGGAACATTTAAATTAGGATGAAATATGTGAAGGTAATTTGAATTTACACATACTGCTGAAGTATAATTTTTTGAACACAGCTTGTGAGTAAGTTGCAGTTGATTGCCTTCATATGTTGCTATGTCTTAGCTGCCAAATTAAACTAATTTCCCCAAATTTTAGTGTCATCAGCCAAAAAGAGCATGAAAATTCTGGGAGCTCATGATCAATATCTGGAGTTCGAATAGTTTGGGAACCCTTTCTTTTTTCAGAACTCAAAGTGGCATCTCTCTACCCATTTTCCCCACGATAACTTCAAAGGTAGGTTGGACTCTAACATGACTGACTTTCCTCTGTTGTCAGAAGAGAACAGGCTATGGAAGTCTACTTTATATGCATTTAGTTTACTGGTCCACATTTCACACGGTGCTTAAATACAAGTTTAACCTTAAGAAGATGCTGATGGACTCTTTCACTCAAATTCAATGTATTTTTGCTACATTTTCTTTTGTGTTTAAATTTAAATTTTATTGTAGTTAGTAAAAAATATGACATTTTGATTTTATGATTAGTAAATTCCTATAGTATATAAGTTACACTACTACTTCTATGGGATGGTTGCAGTGTTACTCTTCAAAGCTTCATTTTGCTGGATAAGAAAGAGCTTTGATCTTACTGAACTCTTTCTTCTTCCTTGGCATCAGCATCATTCTAAGTTTCTCCATTTCTAAAATAGAAGCAGCTTCTCCCAGAGTGTCTTGAATATTGACCAAATCAACCCAGAGTTCCCACTTGAGGTGTAAATAATCAGTCTGCTTCAAGCACATTATGCAAAGACACTTTGGAAAAGGCTCTAATGTTGGGAAAGGTAGAATGACCAGCAGCAAGGTGGAATCAGGTTACAGTGCATCTGAAAAAATAGGATAAGGATAGATCATCATGGAGAAAACTTATCCATGTGGTCGCTAGGAGTCGAAAACTCCAATCAATCAATCAATCAATCAATCAACCAATCAGCACCTTAATCCCTTTTAAGGTTCAGCAGCTTTTTGAATTGAGAAAGGAGGGGAAAGGGATTTGTGTGGACCCCCCATAGATTTCTTGTATTCTAGGGGTTCCAGATTGTTGACCCTGGCAATATTAAGACCATGATCTACTCCCTCCGTGAAATCAGCAGGTGGGCCTGGAAGCTACCACACACTCCGCTGTTTTTTGATGGTTCTTAGAAAGCCAGGAGAAAAGTTAGAGGGCTTGGAAGGAACCTTTGGGGAAGGTGGCTTTTCGAAAAAGACCCGGCACCCGCGGCAACTATTGGATAGGTCTGACTAGAGAAGTAGGGACATTCAGTATTTAGAGGCTGAGTGCTTGAGCTCAGCAAATCACCTCCCTCCCCAGTCGACGTGCCTCTCTACTCCTGGATTCCTGCGGTTGATAAAAAGCACTTTTCACACACACACAGAAATTATAATTGATACCTCATCGGGAAATTAAAACGAGGCGGCAACCCTAATCCTTAATATGCTCTTTCCAAAGTTAACTCCCTCAAAACCAGCGAGTCTTACTAGAGAGAACTGGGACCTTCTGGCCTTCTTGTGAGGGGAATCTTGACAAGCTTTCCTGTTCTGGGAAGAGGTAGAAAGGTTTTTTTTGCCTATTAACCAAAAAGGGGAGGAGTGGGTCTCCTCCCCGATGTGCTCTAAAGTTCTAATAAAATCTGTTGGTTCAGGGCAGGGGTAGGCAACCTCGGCTCTTTTATGACTCATGGACTTCAACTCCCAGAATTCTTCATGGACTTCAACTCCCAGAATTCTTGAGCCAGCAATGCTGGCTCAGGAATTCTGGGAGTTGAAGTCCATGAGTTATAAAAGAGCCGAGGTTGCCTACCCCTGGTTCAGGGCTAAAAAAGGAGACCCTCTGGTGTTCTTAGCATTGTATAATTGCTGTGTTGAATGACTGACATTCCAGTACAAGTAGGTCCCATTTTTTTGTTTTTCTTGCTTCCCGGCAAGATCAACCACGAGGATTACTAAAGCTCCATACGAATGTTTTATGAATGATCCACATGGGGAATAATCTTGAAAGACGCGGCAAAATGAGTGACATAGGCGTAAAAAGAGATTCTCCTGTCCGATCGCAAAGCAGCGAAAGAAACTGGCTTTTGTCAGTTGATCGGACATTTTGCTAAATTCTATCAACTTTTTCTCGTCTCCCGCTGACTTGCTCTTCTGTTGTCAAGACTTAGACGATTTCCACTACATGTGTTAACAAAGAGTCAGTACAATTCCGAATCGCCCGCCACATAGCTTTTTCGATTAGTTCGTTTACAGCAGGTTTTGTACCATTAATCCCTTTTTCGTGTTTCAGAGCTAGCGCTGCGTTGGCCTAAATTGTGATAGGATAATTTTTCAAGGAGTGAGCTCTGGCGAGCGCAGGCGCATGGGGCTACAGACGCTAAGAAAGAGCCGAACGAATTGCGTTATCCTTGAGGGTTTCTTTCAAGAACTCGGTCTCCCGAGATCTGGACACAGAGGTCTCCACGATAAGGAGGTGGGCGCAGAGAGTTAAAGCATTCTGTATTTCGTTGCTGCAATCTCACGGTCGTTCTTATTTGTGCATCCCTTATTTTGTAGCCCTACATTGGGCTTCCGGTTCTTCTTCTTGTTCTTCAATCCGTTGACTTGGCCAGAATGTTGGGAATAAACACCTCCCCTACCCCTGAGTCAGTGAATCTCCCTGCGACACCTAGATTTTTCATTGTTCAGGAGGGATTGGGGAGTAAAGTTTGTATTTCTTTTCTTCTTTTGGACTTATTGTATTTATGGTTATTTGAATATGTTATGCTGAATTAACTGAATCCAGGATGTCACAGCTCATGATCATAAACTCACTGAATCATAACTCACTGGATCAAAAATAAGGTTGGTTTATACTGAGCCACCAAGCAGCCAAGCACTATTTCACATTCATGTTGTGTAGCCAAGCTTTTGGATAACAACTATTAAAAGCCATCAAACTTTCAAAGTACCTTGATAAAATCTCCTTCTAGAATTGGCTATAGCAGAAGTAATCATTTCTACATATCTTGTTCAGGAAAGAAAGACACTTCCGTTTCTAATTCTTTCCCCCTCCCCCACCACTTCTTCAGTCTTCTCATTCAAATATTCTTTATGTATGTTAGATTACCTAGCCAGTCACTTCGAGCCTTGTTATTTTATATAATTTACATTTTTTAAAAATGGGTATCACAAGGATATTCAGGAACCTTGTAGCATCTGAAAAATTTTCAACATAAATTCTGGTCACAGACGTTTTCATAGTTAATAATGGTATACCGAGGAACACAAATGGGATACAACAGAAATATATTTCCACTTATTGCTTTTTTCTTAAATCCACATTCTGTCATAATAGAAACTTATCAGTCAGCCTTTAAGGTGCCATAGCACTATAACCTAACGTAAATAATAATCTAAACCAAAGTATAGCTTGCTTGTTTATGAGTTAAATGTTGAGTGAACTTAGCCAGTCTTGGTTTAGTCTGTAAAAATTATGCAGACCATAGCTCACAGAGTTGTATGAATCCAGTTTATTTGGGCATACTTGCTGTCCTAGTTCTGCATATTGATTAAACTAGGGGTTCATTCAAAAGCATTGCTTTCTGATCAAGCACAAATAAGATCCCATAATTTCATGGTTTCCCTTTAAAAGATTCTTTTCCCATTGTCCTTTGATCATGGCAACAGATGTGAAAGAGTTTTTGGTGTGTGTGTGTGTGGGATAAAATAAAAACCAAGGAGTCCTTCTCAAAGTTGGTGCTGTCCAGATGTGTTGGACTACAACTGCTAATAATCCCGGCCAGCACAAGAGAAGTACCCCTCCCAATTGCTTCCAGTTTTCCTTACTTGCAGTTCTATTTTTGACAGAAAAATGCAAGCATTTAGATGTGGTAGGCAATTTTAAGTTTTAAAAAAATATTCTATGTTTGTGATTAGCCAACTTTGCTGCAAAGTTTCAGAGATTTAATTTCTAAATAATGGGTTTGAAATATTTACACTTTTAAACCAGATTACTTTGGATCAGCTTGCCTTCCAGTTTCATTAAATTTCAATGCCCATCCCCCCAAGCCAGCATAATTTAATACTGTTTTGTAAGACTGTTGTGAGAGATAACATCAATATATTTGGGGGATTCCAACGTCTTCTAGAATTTTCAACCTAATATCTTTTAGGCATAAATCTCATTAGTTATGTTTGAACTGAACCACAGTGAGACCACATGTTACCTTAGCCTATTGAACTCAGCCCATGTAGTCAAGTATGGGCTCAGTTATTTGCCTTCTCAAAATTGGGTGATATGAGTAAATCATATTGTGTGTGGTGGGGGGCGGGGCGGTTTCTTCCTCTGTTCAATCATGTTGGGTTTTGAGAATCTGCCTGGACTAATCTGTAAGGTTTTTTTGTCAAGGTTTTTGTGAAGATTGCCTCCTTCTTAAGGCTGAGCAAGAATGATTGGTCCAAGGTCACCCAGCTGTCTTCATGCCCAAGGTCTTTCCATTTCTAGCCTGATGCCTTAACCACTACATCAAGCTGGCTCTGTAGGTCAACAGTGATGCAAATCCAAACAATGGGGTAGGCTCACACCAACCTCTTTCTCAATCTGACCTATCTCTCAGTGTTGTTACACAAATGAAGTAGAAAAGGGGCACCTCAAAATATTTTTCTGAAGAGAAATCACTTTTCCTTTACTTCAATTTTTTTTAAAGTCTTCCCATGTATTTTGTATCCTTCAATGAGCCAGCAAAATCTTCGGGCAGACAACATAGCTGAATCCAGAAAGGGTTAACTATGGGGGTTGGGTGGGGGGGGGGGGAAAGCTGGCTATAGGCAGGTATGTTGGGTTCCTTTCCCCCCATTCCTTTATGTGGGGAGGAGGGATGTTGAGCCATGTGTTAACGCAAGTTAATGAAATATTTCTGCTATGCTGCTCTGGTGCATCTCTCCCCCAGCAAACATAGCACCCCCCCTTTTCTTTTCTTCTTCATGAGCTTCCTGAAGCACCTTTCAACTTCAAGGGCTTTACACCAATATAAACCAGATCCAGAGCAGAGCAGCTTTTCCTCCCCGCGCCACCCCCCTCCCCTCAGATCTAAACTTAAAACATGTATCGTAGATCAGTTTTCATCCTGTGAATTTAGGCACAACCCCGAGACCTGTCTTTTCAAAGAGAATGGAGGCTGGAGTCTGCTATATTTAATCCAGCCAGCTATTAAATGTCCTCAGGCTTGAATCACGAATTTCAAACAGGAATCTGGAAATGGGGGTAATGACAGATTTTTTCCTCTCCCCTTTTTTAAACAGAATAAGGAAGGCGATCAGGGAGAAAAAACTTGCTTTGATTTTGGGACAAAAACAATAAAACCCTTTTCCCAGCCCAAGAAAAAGAATCCATGGACAAAAATAAATGAAGGAACGTGGAGGATTTTACATGGGGCCCAGTACAATTTTAAAACCTATGTTTTCCTTAATATTTATAGGCTAAGGTAAAATCGCCTTCAACCTGAGCTTGATTCCTGATGACTTCATGGACATTTTCATATTGCTTTCTTGGCAGGATTTTTTAGAAAGATCTGCCACAGCCTTTTTATGGAGGATTTTTCAACCTCCCATCTAGCTTATGGCACAGATGTTCCTGATGGTGCTGTAGCTTCCAAATTCAGGCAAATGTGAAAATATTAGCCCCAGCCTTCTCATTTGTCTTACTTTCCATATTATGATGTATGTGATTTTTGTTTATTGGGATAGATCCATACTTTGTCTTCATTTTCTTATTTTTGTTAATTCGAGTGGGACTTAAATCAGTTTTAAAGGATAACTATTTTAAACTCTTCAGTATCTATGTGGATATGACCATCTTTGGATCCAAACTACATCATAATTAGTATTTTATAAAGTAACAGTGTTTGCTTGTAATAGAAAATGTAACAATGAGACATGTGATATATTAATGGATTAAACCTGCACTTTCACAGCCACCTACTCTGAACATCATTTAGCTGATTCCAAGAAAATACAGAATTGCTGAATGAGACTCCGTGGGACATTTCTCAGTAGCCACAGGTATAAAATTTCTGCTTTAGGAGATATAAATTTTTGTCAAATCTATGTTTATTTCAGTTTGGAGGACAGGTCCCTTTCTCCTTCTCTTATTATGTAAAGGAATGGTATTTTTAAAAAAGGGATGGTGAATAATCTGATTTAATAGCCAGGGAATTAAACAATAAGTTTTAAACATTGTTCAAAATATTATCATATACCGCGTTTTCCCAGAAGTAAGGCCTACTCTGAAAATAAGCCCTAGCTTGATTTTGGGTGGGGGGTGGGCCTAATATAAGCCCCACCCCAAAATAAGCCCTAGTTTTGAGGTGAGACATACACCTAAAAATCAAGCGAGGGTGGGGATGGGGGTGTAGAGCTGTCCCATGCACCCCACACCCACTTACCTGGCAGCCAGGCTTCTCCTTGCTGGCCCACTTCTTCTGCGGCGTCTTCTGCAAAAGTACTAGTGACCTTATTTCTACCCAAAAAAAGCAGAAGGGAGATTATGGCCATGTGGAAATGAAAAACAGATGGCACTCCTGGGATAAAGCCATCGGCAGCTTTATGGGGCCCCAGCCCCAGAATATAGTTGTCCCTTCTCCTGTATTCCATCTTCCACACCTTAGGTGCTTTAAGTTTTAAGCCATGGTTGGAACATGTCAGGTAGTCTATTAAAGGCTTCCCTGTCTTCCAAAGGACAAATTTGGGGCCCATGGGAATAGCCCTGGGATCCCTGCTGCCAAAAAGGAAAGTAACTCTGAAAACCAGTGACCAAGAACCAAACGCATGATGTGCTCACAACAGCTTCAGATGGCCAAGAGGATCAGATTAGATTCTTATAGCCAGCCTTTACTTGCTAGGATGCATTTCAGATGGAGCAGAACTTGTGGCTTTCGCTGCAAGAACCTGGAGGCACTATTTTTGAAGTGGAGCAAGAACAATCAGTCAAAGGACGAGTTTGCTAGGGGCAGGTTGAGCAGGAAGTTCTGCTTTCCTTTCCCTGAGAAATGATCATTAGGACCTCTTTGCTCCCTGGCAAAGCTCCTGTAGTATCAACCTTCTTGTCCTGAAGTTTCAATAATTTTTCAGGGTGCCCAAACTATTGGTAAATTTCCACATGAGACATATAATTCATATCCATTTATTTCCTCAGCTGAAACCAAAATGAAATCTGTTGAGAATTAGTTTGTTTTCCTTCCCATCTCACGTCAGCTGCATAATTTCTTGACTCTGTTGCCATCAGTGGGATTGCCTTGGTGGCGCAGTGATTACAATGCAGTATTACAGGTAAATTCTGCTGATTGCCGACTGTCAGTAGTTCGGCAGTTCAATTCTCACTGGCTTAAGGTTGACTTAGCCTTTCATCCTTCCAAGGTTGGCAAAATGAAGACCCAGATTGTTGGGGGCAATAGACTGATTCTGTAAACTGCTGAGACAGGGCTGTGAAGCACTGTGAAATGGTATATAAGTCTAAGTGCTATTGTTATTCTCTCTCTCTCTCTCTCTCTCTCTCTCTCTCTCTCTCTCTCTCTCTCTCTCTCTCTCTCTCTCACACACACACACACACACACTCACACACACACACACACACACACACCTATATTTAGAAGCCAGGAGCTGGATTTAAACCAAAACCAGATGGTCTCTTTTATCAGGGTCTCTTTTATTTGCATTAATGATCATCTAGGATTTTTATTCCCATGAACAAACATCTATTTTGGACTGGAAGTGATTGTCAGTTTCCAGAAATTCATTGCATTTCACTGAGAACTGCTGACATGCCAAACAAGGAAAATATGCAAAGTCTCCAATTAAGTCAAGCATTTCATATATTGCTATATACTTGCTAAAGACATTAGGAGGATTCACTTCTCCAACAGTTAAATTATTGTGGTTACAAGGTGAAACACTTGAGCAGCAAATGGGCTTCTTAAGAGGAGAGATGCATAGAAATTTTCTTCCAAAGAAAACATCAAAGAGGAGGTGGAAGAAATGAAGGGGAGAAGCATCAATCTTACATATAGTTACCGGTACATAAGTGTTCATTGTTCTTTGTATATTCAGCCTGATGCTGAATTATGATGCTGATTTAGAGTTCCTTTTCTTGGCAATCTCTTGCATAGCAGATATAGCAAGATCCTTTCTTTATATAATATATAATAGTTGGATCTTGAAAAGTTCCATCTAGATAGGCAAAATAAACTTAAATTTGTATTCTTTTGCGAATAGGATAAGTACAATCATTTTTAATGTTGGAAAGAAGTATTTGCTAGGTCCAGAAAAAAAAACAACAACAAACCATCTCCTTCCCTTCCTCTTTAGAACCACACCTCCACAGTTTCCTAAAGACTTAAAAGCTTTGAGCATTGATCATGTGTTCTTGCTCCACTTATGAAGCAGCATTTATAGCTTCTTTCTTTCAGCAAAAGTTCTGTTGGCACTCATGTGCTGCACATTTTACTGAGGTTAGGTTACAGGCAAAGGCCTCCCTGTTCCTATTGGTCACCTAAGGCCTATTGTGAGCATCAGTCTAGCTCAGGGGTGTCAAACTCAATTTCATTGAGGGCCGCATCAGCATTGTGGTTGCCCTCAGGGGGCTGGGTGGGTATGGCCTGGGTGGGCGTGGCCTACTGGGTGGGCGTGGCTACAGTGCATATGGCCTGCTGGGTGGGCGTGGCCAGCTCCACATCGTTCGCATCAAGGGTGCCTATGGGGGCCTGGGCAGGAGTGGGACAGATCTGAGGGTCTCTGGCAGGAGGAGGGTCTCTGGGCCACGGCCAAGGCAGTGGGGGCCGTTCCCTCACTGTTTCTAGGATGGCTTCATGGGCCGCATGAAATCACTTCGTGGGCCGGATCCGGCCCCCGGGCCTTGTGTTTGACATGTCTGGTCTAGCTCCAGTTCTTAGTCACTGACTGTTCAGGGCCAGTCACCTTTTGGTAATGGGAGAGAGTGGTTGTCTCCGAAGAGCATTTCTTCTATTTCTCTTGCATTCTTCTTGGAGGAATAGCAACAGAAGTATGTGGAATGAGTTGAAAACAGAAACAGAAAATAGAGTGGTATCAGGAAGGGGAGGGGATATTTTAACCACCCCTCTCCCTCAGATAAAACCAACCAGCTAGCAGGCACAATAGTGCAGTGTGTGTAACTTATAGTTTTTGATATGTTCCACCATGACTTCCCTAAGACTGATGAGCAAGTGTGAAAAACCAATTCTAACTAGCAAGTGCCTAATCCACTGGGGAAGATAACTTTACTGGGACAGCAGAGTACTCTGTAGCATTGGGAATTGGCACCAAAGAAACTATTTTTTCTGGCTTCACTCTTCCTCTGTTTCTCTTACAACCCATAGGTTGCATAAAGAAGGAGGAAAAGTGGCTTCTGCTGTGTCAGTTCTCTCAGCATCAAAAAGACATTAATCCTCAAAGTGCTAGCTGAAGAACTAATGCCATTCCCTGTGGTAAAGGTGTACAGGATACGCTCCATGAAAACATTATTGGCATCTGTGCTATACAAAGAATTTTTCAAAAACCACTGGACCCTCTCTCTCTCTCTCTCTCTCTCTCTCTCTCTCTCTCTCTCTCTCTCTCTCTCTCTCTCACACACACACACACACACACACACACACACACACACACACAGAGACACACACACAGACACACTCATTCACTCACCCACTTTCCTAGAAATGTAGAGTGAGGGAAGGAGAAAGGGACCAGGTTTCTTCCCCATGCATCTCTTGTCATGATGACAGGAGACACAAAGGGAAGATAATTGGCAGAGATTGACCAATGCCACTAAGTGATGATTTAATGGGTTACAGAACTGATGGCATAAGGTTCATGGATTTCCTGATGCTGTTCACTGAAACCAAAAGAGGCATTCACTCCCCCATGCCTACTTCAACTATAGACAGAACCCTTATTTTGCTTTTCTTCTCTGGCAAGACTGTGCAAAGTTTTGATTTCATTTTGAATAACATTTAATTAAACCAAATCAAACTAACTTTCTGGAAGTAATGAAGTAAGTTGAAGCTGTGATCCAGAATCAAAGAGGTCCCTTTGAGTTGTTTTAGACAATTGAGATGGCTTTTGTGCATGTGCAAAAGTCTGTTTCAAAGATCACCTTGAACTTGACTCATTTCAATAATTCAGTAATTTTCCAATTCAGATATCTGTTAAAATTAGACCAACACACCTGTAAACTCCTATTCTTTAGCTATCCAAGAGCATGTTATACTCTACCCCTTATTTATACAAGCAGTATGTTTTATATATGACTTCCTGGCGAGCCATGGTGAAAAAATGATAATCACCTCCAAGTCCTTCTGTTGACCTGTTGCATCGTCTTGGCTGTTGTGTTGACTAGAAATTACAAATTCCATTTCTGCTAAGATAGAGTTACCATAAAGAATCAACCAATTTATGAATGCATCACTTTTGAGATTTTGCTTAAATTAATAGGGTCCTCAAATGAGGTCTGTTCATCAGACTGAATCATAATGCAGTATTTTGATTTATAGTTTAGCACATTGTGGATATTATTGTTTGCAAAATGCATAATTATTAACTGATCTAGCTAATGTTAAGGGTAAAGGTAAAGGTTCTCCCGCACATGTATGCTAGTCGTTTCCGACTCTAGGGGCTGGTGCTCATCTCCGTTTCAAAGCCAAAGAGCCAGCGCTTGTCCGAGGACGTCTCCGTGGTCATGTGGCCGGCATGACTAGACGACAAAGGCACACAGAATGCTGTTACCTTCCTACCGTAGTGGTCCCTATTTTTCTACTTGCATTTTTACGTGCTTTCGAACTGCTAGGTTGGCAGAAGCTGGGACGAGTAACAGGTGCCCAAACTGCAGACCTTCTGATCGACAAGCTCGGCGTCCTAACCCACTGAGCCACCACATCCCTTTTAGCTAATGTTAGGCTACCTTTAAAGGAAGGAGAGAAGAAGATATTTTTTGCATCCAGTGATTAACCGGGACAAGATTTTTTAAAATCAAAATGGCTTTTCTAAAAGTTGATTAACATATCGATAGGACAGGTTGCATATATTTTACAGCATGCATTTTTCTCCTCCTCCTCCTCCTCCTCCTCCTCCTCCTCCTCCTCCTCCTCCTCCTCCTCCTCCTCCTCCTCCTCCTCCTCCTCCTCACCTAACACCTGAGGTTGAGTCACTTAGTTTAGCTTTTTATCTCTCTGGAAATAATATGAAATAATAAAAGCTTTCCTCCCTTTTCATGTTGCACCAAATCGCTCTTATTATTGCTATGGCCATTCTCCAAAACAAAGGCAATTGCTTTCTTGGAATTTCACTTGCAAGGATTGTTTTCAGGAACAAAACTGACGACAGGGTGGAGAGGAGACTTCTAAAAGGTTTCTGGATTGCCTTTGGATCCAGGACATCCTCTCCCTAGATGAAGGGGCTGCTGTCTCTTCTAGGTGTCTGAGACATAAAGAACAGTCTCTTTGATCTTAAGTCCTGGAAGGGTGAAGCATGTGACGGGTCCCAAGGCGGTGGTGGTGGGTTGATATAAGTACATTTTGGCTATGATTTATGAGCAAAGCTCTTTTCTGACATTGCCAGATGTAGAACATCTTACCCTTCTGAAAAATGTTTGGAAAAAAAAAGAAAGCAGGAATCCATGTACATTTTCTTCCATGTCAGCCTATTTTGGCTTCTTTCTGTCTTTTTGTGCTTACAGAAGTAAACCTGCCTGTGCTCAGTGGGCAGACTCATGTAGTCAAGGGCGGTGTTATTCAACACACTGAGCTAAGGCTTGACAAACCAGTCCAAGAGCTCCATTACAATGCCATGTTGTCTCTTTTAGGCTAAGAAATGTCTGACAAAATTTTACTTTGCTACTGAATGGCCATGAGTAGTTGTTATACCTTGGCCTAATTTATTTTCCTGGTTTTAGTGACGAAAAAACAGCCTAGCACTCATTCAAGACTCATTTTATATCTTTTAAGTATTGAAGGTGCCAAGAACTCTCTAGGATTTGGACGGTTGGACCTGTTTTCAAAAACTTGATCTGTGCTTGGCTATACCACCCAGTTCAACAAAAATCAAAATCACTTTCAAATAAGCTAGTATGCCAAATGGCTGCACACAGGGTTCCTTCCATGAAATTCTATAACTAGGAATGGAGCAAAAGAGTCTTCAGTTTCTGAAGATTAAGCCAAGTATCTTCACAATATGATTGTATTTATTACAGAGAAAGATATGAAAAATATATAAATGTATATTTTATCCTGATAAATCAAAGCAGTTTACATTCTTCATTTACCATTGTTCCCTTTGTCAAAAAATAGGTTCTATTGACTAATATTATGTAATGAGCTTCCAAACTAAGGCAGGACTAGAACCTGGTTTTTTATGTACCCTGTCCACCTTAACCACTATATTATATTTTATTTAACCAGTTTTGCTCTCTAGTCTTTTCATGATAATCATATCTCAGGTCTTGAATCATTCTTGGGTAGATTCCTCATTACTTGCTACAGACTAAAGAAATCTTTTAGAAAAATTTTTGAATTCAATGTAGATTTAATAAATTGTACTTGGAACATCGAGAATTCCATACCTTAAATAGATTGTACAAACTTTTAAAGTATAAATTAAATATTAACTTATCTATTAATTACATATTTGCTATGATTGTCCTGGTTTAAGGAAATGTCAAAATAAAAAAAAACAATATTGAAAAGGTGGGTGCAAAGTGACTTTGGTAGGAAGAATATTACACAGCCTAATGCAAAATTACATTGGATGACTGCAGACGTTGAGAAATGAACAGTGCAAACATTTTATCAATTCCACCTGCATGGATTCAGTCCTGATTCCAGCTGTCTTTTACTAAGTATGAAAGACAGCAGATATTTCAAGTACAAGGGCATAGTTTATATTGCTACAAAACTGAGGATTTCCTAGCTTGCCCTCAGCCACTGGGTTACATTAGACAAGTTATAAAAATATGGCAGCAGATTAGGTATAGTGTGATATCTGGACCAAATACTGGAGGCTTTGCTCTGGTATTACCATGTGTAGGACAGTTCCAAATCCAGTTTGTCATTCTGTTTGGAGCACAGTAATTTTTGTTGCATTGTTTATTTCTTAAAACAACTTACTTTAAATAAACAAGAGCCACAGAGACTATGAAAGTGAGAAGTTTAGCAGGGAATATTGTCAGAGCCACCCAAGCTTGTGAGCACAAGCCTGCCTTATCTGTACCCTTGATAAGGTCAAGGGTAAACTGTATAAAAGGACCATTTATAGGCAAAGTGCTAATTCCTTCCTATACCTGCATTCCTTTGTTCTTGCATAGCAATAATATTCACCTAATTATTTTATCTATGGACCTCACAAGTAGAAATGGTATCATCATTTACTGTTTCCAGATTTAGAATGAGATTCTTTTACTTTCTGGATCTTAGTGGATTTTCCCTAGGTTTCCAGCATGCTAATAATCTCTCTACAGCTATCTTGTACAAATTCCAGGATTCAAATTCATAGACTGATATCTATCATCAGTCTTCCTTTCTCAAAACATGTATTATTATGAAGCTTTGTTTTCTTTGAATGTATTTGCATTTTTTGTATTAGTTTTGTATAATAGATATGATCAATTGACTTAATAAAGTTTTTTTCACTCACTCTTAAAACAATAGAAGGGTGGTCTATCGCTCTCTGGTGAATTAGGATTTCCAGCAATCTTAACCAACATTGCCAATATGAAGGATGCATAGAATTGTAGTTCACCAATTGGAGGAACACTGGTTCCTCATCCTTTTCTCTGGTCTTTCATGTTCAAATACAGAAAAAGGAAATGGAATGCTTTATATCAGCAAGCATATATCAATGTCTTATATTGGCTTCATCTTTTATTATTACATAAAGGTAAAGGTTCCCCCGCACATGCGTGCTAGTCGTTTCCGACTCTAGGGGCCAGTGCTCATTTCCTTTTCAAAGCCGAAGAGCCAGCGCTTGTCCGAGGACATCTCCGTGGTCATGTGGCCAGCATGACTAGACGCCAAAGGCGCACGGAGCGCTGTTACCTTCCCACCGTAGTGGTCCCTATTTTTCTACTTGCATTTTTACGTGCTTTCGAACTGCTAGGTTGGCAGAAGCTGGGACGAGTAACAGGCACTCACTCTGTTACGCGGCACTCGGGATTCGACCCGCCAAACTGCCGACCTTCCGATCGACAAGCTCAGCGTCCTAACCCACTGAGCCACTGCGTCCCTTTTTTATTATTACATAGCAATAACCATTTCCAGAGACATCACCCAACAACATTACTGATCATAAGACAGTTCTAAGAAAGAAAGAAAAAACGTATTGTTCAGTTTCCTGGCTTTGTGAAGTTTTGGTATAAATAAAATAGCATTGATCTTAATTTTACTACAATTTTTTAACCATCAAATCAGTAATGTTATCCAATGCTACCACTCTTTTATAATTTTGTAAAATGAGAGGCATCAAAATATAGGGGCAATTGTTAGGATAGTCATGTAAAGCTGTCTTGGTATAGAAATCTGTTGTAAAAATGGAGAAATAACAGCTAAGTGATGTTCCTTTGAAGGGAACCTGAAATTGTTAGGATTTGAGGATTTGAGGTAAAAATGGCTGGCAATTTATTAGTGATGAAGTTTTGAATAGAAGTACTGGGTGGGGTAACATTTGGTTAGGATGCAAGATCCCCTGGATAAGTTCATTAATGTGCTGCAACAATGTCTTTTAAATTGCCATCTGGAATGAGATCCTTCCAGAATAAAATCAAAAGGAATTTGGCTAATAAAATACAGTCTTTGAATTAATTCTGCTGAAGCTCATTTGGCTGGAATTTGATTAACACATTAAGAGCAAAGACAGAGCCAGCTGGCTTAGCTGTGGTGGTACAGGGAGAATGTCCAGGAATTGCAGTGTGATTATTACATAGATTATGGGAATGGGGGGGGGGTGTTGCAGAAATTTGAGGACCACTGATAGATGGCACTTTTGAAAACTGCCAATTGTGAAGAGTTGGGGGTGTGAGATTTATTATGATAAAACATTGAGCTACTTTAGCAAGAAATTGTGGGACAGCTTTTCCTACAAAGAGCAATGTTCCAGAGAGGGAAGCTTTGATGCAGCCTTTCTCAGTGATCTAAACATTTCTTTGTTGAATTCTAGTTACCTGAGCTGAGCGCCACTTATGAGATAAGCTACCAATGATTCATCTTCTATCTCTTCCCTACTTTTGTTTATTCTCCTTTCCCTTCCTTTTACAGATAGCCCACAATTTTTCAGAATACTTTTGTTCAAACAGGAAAAGTTATACCACTTCTTCCTTCCTTTAAACAAGTTATATCTCTAGTATGTATCAAGTATCTTCAATGTTCAGTTCATCTGGCCCTTAGATATTGTGAGTTTCATAGATTTCACAGTTTTTTTTCCTGTCCAGGGAATTTCACAATTGGCCTATCAAACTAATTCCAAAAGGGACTTTCCTCTGTTCAAAGAAGATTCATTCTAATTATTTTAATTGCTGAAATGTATTTTATTCTGTGTTCTTAAAATTAAGGTGGCTAGATATTTCAGAAAGTTGAATAATGCTTTGAATCATTTTTTTAGTGGTAGTAGTGGTGAAATGATAAAAAATCCAATATATTATTTTGTCCATTCTATCCCAGAATTCTTCTATGCATATCTCAATAATTAAAACATTTTTGGAATTTTTTTTGAAAGGACAGTTTCCCCAAATTTTAAGTTTATCAAATATTTAACATCTGAGAAGTGTTTTTATTTTTAGGAGACAGACCAATATGTCATTTAAAAATTTAATTACTTCTGAAACATAATGGTGTATTTAAAGACCTAAAAAGGGGTTTATAATTATCAATTTTGAAAGGAAACCTAATATTATATTTTTATATTGCTTATCAAATCTTTTTCTATTGTCTTTCTCTTGTAAATGAAATATTGGCCACTGAAAAACCTAGTAGTAAATAAGGGATAATTAGTTATCTCAATATAGACATATCAATCATGCTATGTTCTTTCCTACTAAGCAGTTTATTCTATTTATTTATTAAAGCTATATTCCCCTTTCTCAGAGTGACTCAGGCAGGCTTATATAACATAAAATCATAAACATAAAAGCATTAAAAGTGTTAAAATTAACAAAATAAAAGATTAAAAATCAAGACCATGTATGATAATAGCACTGGGCTTTTGCCTCAGTCAGCCATGTCCAGTATAGTGCATCCCCATTGGGGCCTCAACCCAACTGGCAGAGCTAGGTTTTAAGGCACTTTCAGAAGGGCAGAATGGTGGAGGCAGATCTCACCTCTGGACGCAAGATGTTGTAGAGGACAGGAGCTGAGAAAGAGCAGAGAAGTCTCTTTTCCTTGACCCTGCCAGCTGAAATTTGTTGGCTGACAGGATCCTTTGCTGGAATGAGTAGGATGGGCCAATCCCATTGGGTGAGATGGTTCCACAGATAACCTGATCCCATGCCATATGAAGCCTGTCATATAAATCCTAGGAGTAAGAAATAGTAAGCTAAAGAAATTAAAGACATGTATAAAAAGGAAATACATGCCAACCCTTTCACTCTATCTTTCCACATCTTTCTACCTTTGCAAATGATTCTTTTGTCCAGACACAACTGCCTTTTCTTCTTTAAAGTCTCATCTATTTTTGATGATGATACCAATTATTTTTTATTTTATTTTTTATTTTAATTCCATTTATATCCCGCCCTTCTCCGAAGACTCAGGGCGGCTTACAAGCTTAACAGTAGCCTTCATTCTATGTATATGCCTGCTTATTAGGGCTTTCGGGGCCCCCCAAGCAGCATTATTACAAAGTCAGCTTATTGCCCCCAACAATCTGGGTCCTCATTTTACCTACCTCAGAAGGATGGAAGGCTGAGTCAACCTTGATATATTATATCCAAGCATTACTTTCTTGGCTCTTACTTTCCATTCCATTCATTCAATCTGCCTTCAGATTTTTGGATTTTGGATTCAATTTTCAATAAACCAACACAATTTGCTTGTCTTATGATTGCTCATTGTTTTGTTCAATCCACATTTATTCAATCCCCTTGTCATTTTTGTGCTCACTCTTGCTACCTCTCATTTGGTACAGGGGAACAATCATTTTTTTCAGTTGTCGGGCATAGATCTATCCATAAGTAGAATAGAAAGCAAGCAATTGTAAATTGTAAGATTCAAAACACATAGAGAAATAGACATGCACATGTCTCTTTTCCTGTCTGGCACCCCAATTATTTTTTATGTGGAAGAAGCCAATGATATGTGCATTTTTGTTGAAATAATCAAGCATTTTGCCTTTGATTGCTTTTTTTAATCTCCACATATTTTAATCATTGGAGATCAAAGAAAGAAGTAGACTATCTTCTCCAAATTTTTAGTTTGTAAAAAGTAAGCTTTTGCTTTCTTTGTAGAATTATACAGAAAAGCATGCATGCAGAATGCTCACAATGTTCTCCACTTTGAAAAATACAGCACCATTTTTTTGCTGGTGCATTGCTGAAATTCAGCAGTGTGATTTCTGAAATCATGGAAGAAATCAAGAAAGTGGGCAGTCACCTACTTCTCTCAAACCATCACTCTGCAATGGCTTTCCACTTTTCTATTAGAAGTAATTTGCAGGGATGTCTTCTGTTGGATACTGGGTTCATTGCTTCAATGACAAGACGAGACGAGTGAGTTCAGCAAAGATCATTGTTTATTGCTTGCAGGATCTGAACTGAGAAACAGGGCTGCGAACACAGCAATTTATACCCTGGCCTCTAGGTGGTGGCCAATAGGTTTAAAGCAACTTATTGCCGCCCTAGAGGCAGCCAATGGTGTCGCTGGAGACGGGTTGTTTGAGGAGCTGGGAGCTGTTAGCCAGCTTCCCTGCTTAAGCAGCCTTCCAGCGATTAACCCACGTGGTGTTCCCTTAACAATACAAAGCCCAATACATTACACCCCTTCCCCCTAAAATGTACAAACATTATAACAACAAAAGGAAAATGATTACAGCAATACAAATTTACAAGGTACAACAGTAGTGTGCATTTACATGTTTCCATCCTGTCTAATACACATGTTTCCTAGCTAGCAGCACAGTCATGATACAGACACATTATAGCTCCGTTATTTCAGAAGAAAATCCTGTAGATATGCAGGAGGTTTGTGAACCCTTGTGGAACACCTGGGGGACCCAGGCGCTTCCTGGCCTACCAGCTTTCCCGCCGGGCTAGGTAGATCAGTGTCTTTAAGTTCAAAAGAGTCTGGTTGACTCGAAAATCTCTGGCTGGCCCTTCCAGGTTGGCCCACAACAGAGTCAGTTTGCTCCGCAGAGTTAGCACAGCAGCTGTAGTGTTCTGGTTGGCTTTCTCCATCAGGGGACCCATGTTGCACTCCTGGGCTTTCTTCCCCTCCGGCCACCTCCCTGTTGCTCTGGCTGCTTGGACCTCAGAGCCAATGGATTGCTCAGCCTGGCTGCCAGTTTGCGGTCCATGGAAAGGACCTGTGACGAAGCCCTCGCTTTGTGGCCGGTCTGGAAAACACTTCCTAAGCTGATCGATATGGTGATGGACAACTTGCCTGCCCTCTAGGCCCACTTCGTGTGAGAGAGGGCCTGACATTTTGGTAATCTTCCCTGGCACCCACAAGTTCCCATGCCCATAGTTTCTGGCCCACACCCTATTGCCCACTTGCAGCCCCCTCAGGGGTTTTGGGCAAGAGGCCTCAGCTGCCACCCAGTCTGGGTGCATCCTGTCTAGCTTTGTGATTAGGCGCCTCCCCCAGTGCAGCTCTGCTGGGCTTTTCACTGTTGCCATGCAAGGCATGGAATGTTGGCAGAGCAAAAAGTCGGCCAGTCTGTGGTGCCAGTCCCCAGTCACTATACACCTCAATGACTCCTTTATGGTGCGAACCATACGTTTGGCTTGACCATTAGTAGATGGGTGAAACGGAGCCGAGGTTGCATGCCTAATGAGGTTTGCTCTCAGGAATGCCTGAAATTCTGCCTCAGTAAATTGGGCCCCGCTATCAGACACTACAACGTCCAGTAGTCCGTGCGTGACAAAGAGTTTCCTAAGCACCTGGATGGTCCTAGCAGTAGTCATGTTTGCGATTGGTATAACTTCTAGCCATTTAAAGTGGCTGTCGACCACTATAAGAAAGAGCTGTCCCTGAAAGGGCCCAGTGAAGTCTATATGTATCCTAGACCAGGGAGTGTGAGTCTCCTCCCACCTGTCAACTGGAGCATGCGGCATTTCAGGCCTTGATTGCTGGCATGTATAACACCCATGCACCTGGGCCTCAATGGCTTTATCTAATCCTGGCCACCATAAATAGCTTCTTGCCAAGGCTTTCATGCGAACAATACCTGGATGACCTTCATGAAGTGATTGCAACAACCTGTCTCTTAGTGAGGTGGGAACTATGACCTTGTTCCCCCAAAGAATACAACCCTTGTGAGCTGATAGCTTGTGTCTCCTCGTAAAATAGCTCTGAAACTCAGGACCTGGGCTTTTATCCAGCCACCCTGTGTGTACCCAAGATAGCACTCTACTTAGGGTCTTGTCTGCTGCTGTTTCTGCAGCAATGTCCCCTGCATGGAGGGGAAACTCCGGCAAGTCCTGAATGGACAAAACGCAGGCTGCTGGGGCTGGGGCTGGTTTGATTTTTTTTTAATCCCATTTATATCCCGCCCTTCTCTGAAGACTCAGGGCGACTTACAATCTAAGCACAAATCAAATGTGCTTAGCAATAGCCTTCATTCTATGTATATGCCTGCTTATTAGGGCTTTCACACACACCCCAAGCGGCATTATTACAAAGTCAGCTTATTGCCCCCAACAATCTGGGTCCTCATTTTACCTACCTCGGAAGGATGGAAGGCTGAGTCAACCTAGAGCCTGGTGGGATGCGAACCTGCACTAATTGCAGGCAGCTGGTGTTACTTAAGGAGGCATTAGCCCACTGCTCCATCAAGGCTCTTAAGATTTGAGGCAGTGGAAGTCTGCTCAGGCCATCTGTATGGCCCATATCCTTGCTGGGTTTTGAATTAGCTTAAAAGTATAAGCTGATAAAAAATGGACCATATAAGCATCCTAGGGGATAAAATGTGGGGTGTCTGTCTGTCTGTAGTGAATAACCCCAATAGCGGTTTATGGTCTGTGAAGACCGTGAAGTCCCTGCTGTATAAATAGTCGTGGAATTTTTTTACTCCAACAACTATAGCCAGTGCCTCTTTGTCAATTTGAGTGTAATTACGCTTGGTGGAGGACAGTGTCCTTGAATAAAAAGCAATTGGAACTTGAGTTCCATCTCTCTCTAAGTGACTTAGGACTGCACCCTCCCCGTATGGGGATGCGTCCCATGCTAAGCAAACTGGCTTTGACTCCATGAAATCAGTGATAGTGGAATTAACTGACAGAAGGGCCTTCAATTCCTGGAAACTCTTTTCCTGAACTCTAGTCCACTTCCATGTAGCATGTAGAGCCTTGGTGGAGCAGTGGGCTAATGCCTCCTTAAGTAACACCAGCTGCCTGCAATTAGTTCAGGTTCGCATCCCACCAGGCTCAAGGTTGACTCAGCCTTCCATCCTTCCGAGGTAGGTAAAATGAGGACCCAGATTGTTGGGGGCAATTAAGCTGACTTTGTAATAATGCCGCTTGGGGTGTGTGTGAAAGCCCTAATAAGCAGGTATATACATAGAATGAAGGCTACTGCTAAGCTTGTAAGCCGCCCTGAGTCTTCAGAGAAGGGCGGGATATAAATGGAATTAAAAAAAAATTATCCAAGAGTCGATGTAGTGGCTCTTCCACTGTGGCCTTGTTAGGAAGGAACGCATGGTAAAAATTTAGGAGGCCTAAGAATGCCTGCAGCTCTCCTTTTGTTTTAGGGCTGGGTGCCATCTGAATAGCTTTTACTTTTGATTCAGCAGGGTGGATGCCATCAGCATCAATGCGAAACCCTAAGAACTCAGTTGAGAGGACTCCAATACTGCACTTATTCTTTTTAAGCTTGAGGTCTGCTTCACACAGCCTTTGCAGTACAGCTCTGAGCCCCCTTGCAAGCACCTCAATGGACTTAACAGTGATGAGCATGTCATCAAAATAGGGGCAAACCCCTGGAATGCCCTTAAGTGTACGTTCCATGAACCCCTGAAAAATGCCGGGGGCTACACTGACCCCAAATTGCAGGTGCTTTACTTTAAATGCCCCCCTATGGGTTACAATAGTCTGTGCTGCGGCTGTGACCTCATCAACAGGGAGCTGCTGGTAGGCTTGAGCCAAATCTAATTTTGCAAAAATGGTGCTACTCTGCAAAGATGCCAGGATGTGGCTTACTACCGGTACTGGGTATGCGTGCTGTTTGAGTGCACGGTTAATTGTGCATTTGTAATCCACACAGATTCTGACCTCCCCATTGGCTTTAAGTGGCATTATGATTGTGCTCTCCCAACCACCGCCATCTACTGGCTGCAGTATGCCCTGTTCAACAAGTTTATCTAGTTCAGCGTCTATCTTTTGTTTAAGCGCAAATGGAACCCTATGAGGTTTAATCCTGACTGGCACTATGTTTGGATCTAGTTTAAATGCTATTGATGGGCCCGTGTATGTCCCCAGAGCTGAATCAAACACATCTGCAAATTCCTCGCATACTGTCGCTAGACTTACGACTTGTGTCCAGTTGATCCCGGTTACTTGGATGCCTAGTGCATCAAACCAATCGAGCCCGATCAGGCTCGTTTGCTGACCTGCTACTACGACAACATCCAGGTGCCCCGAAAACCCCTTAAATCTAATGGCTAGTGTGGCCTCACCCTTGACTGCGACTCTTGCATTCTGAAAATCAGTTAATACAATATCAGATGGCCTCAGCTTGGCCCATCTTTTACTGCGACTACAAATGAAATTAAATGTTTCAAGGAAAATAATGGAAACGGCGGAGCCTGTGTCTAGCTCCATCTTGCAGGGGACCCCTTGCAGCTCCATCTGAAGTCGATACTTTGGCTTAATTGGACGGCGAGCCCTGGTACGGTAAATGCTTATGCGGCTGGAGCAAAACCCCATGCTATACTGTTCTGGGGCCCCAGTACCTCTCCTGGTTGGATCTTCTGACTGGTGATTCGATGGCCGGTCCCTCTGGCAACCTCTGCAGACGGACGTGATGTGGCCCATCTTACCACAGGCCCAGCACGTGGCTGTCCAGAACCTACAGTCCAAGCGTTGGTGGCTGCCACCACAACCTGGGCATCTAAGGAAGGGATCTGCCTTGTAAGTGGCCCCATATTGCTTGTCATTATGACACTGTTGGTCGTGGTTTCTGTGTAGCTTGTTGACTTCTGTGTCGTGTTCGGGGTCTTCTGTGTGTTCGGTGTCCTCGTGGTGGATGGCTTCTTCGTCTTGTGTAGTTTTGGCAGACTGCATGGCTTGTACGGCCCCGCGGCTTCATCCGCCATGACTTCCTTCAGCGCGTCTGAGAACAGAGTCTCTTTGGCGAAGAGCTTTTGCTGTAGCTCTTTGTTTTGGAGACTGCAAACAAACCAGTCTGGTAGCCTCTCCTCAACGTCAGAGAACTGGCACAGGTGTGCGGCCTGCCTCAAGGCCGCGATGAACTCAGATGCAGTTTCACCTGGTTGCTGGACTCTTTGCTCAAATGCATAGCACCAAGCGATTACTGACAGCTTGGGCTGGAAGTGGTCTCCGAGTTTCTTCTTCAAGTCTGCGAATGATATGGACTCCAATGGCGTTGGCGCGAACAGGTTGTCCGCTATGTCGAACATTGCTGGGCTGCACACACAGAGGAGCGTGGTGGCCTTCAATCCGTCCTCGGCGACCTGGTTCGCTCGAAGGTAGTTCTCGACCCTGGACAGGTACGAGGACCACCCTTCTGGCTGAGTTATGTTGAATTCTTCCAGCTTTCCGACCTTGGCCATTTCTGCTGGTCTTCGCAGCTGGTGCTCGGTGTCTTCGAATCCTGCTCCTCCGTTGCCCAGGGACTGGTCCTCTGGGCGCGTGGTTGCTAGCGTGGCTGTGCTAGCCGACCATAGGGGGGAGAATTGCTTTTCCCGCCAGGCGTGCGCTGCCTCTCCCCTAATGACTCTTCAGCTCAGTTGGAGGAGCAGGATCCCACCCTCATCGTCAGTGTTAGATACTGAGTTTGTTGCTTCAATGACAAGACGAGGCGAGTGAGTTCAGCAAAGATCATTGTTTATTGCTTGCAGGATCTGAACTGAGAAACAGGGCTGCGAATGCAGCAATTTATACCCTGGCTTCTAGGCGGTGGCCAATAGGTTTAAAGCAACCTATTGCCGCCCTAGAGGCAGCCAATGGTGGCGCTGGAGATGGGTTGTCTGTGGAGCTGGGAGCTGTTAGCCAGCTTCCCTGCTTAAGCAACCTTCCAGAGATTAACCCACGTGGTGTTCCCTTAACAAGACAAAGCCCAGTACATTACATCTTCCATTTGCAATTCTGCACCTTCAACACATTTCTGATTACAAGTGTGTTTGGAAACTTATAACTGTCTCTCTCTCTCTGTCTTCATAGTATGTTCTAAGAGGAAAGCATTTTGTCCAAAGTATCTTGATGATAGGAGAATGTGTCAAGAATCTTTTTTTTTCCAGAACTTTGCCACCCTGCACATGTGGCTGGTTGCTTATTGGAAGTGATAATGACCCATCACAAGCTAGGCTGGATGACATGAAAGGGGCATGAAGGAGGGACTATAGATAATACACTGCATGTACAACAGTTGACTATCAGTAACTACAGCTGCTCGCAACTGGAAGTTGTATCATAATGATAATAATTTGCCATGCATAAATACAACAACGTGAAGTAGAAGGGTGGCTTAATCTCATCTTGTTTCCATTATTATTTTTTTTACAGAAATTGTTCTTAGGTTCATTTATCTGATTTGTTTTTTGGTAATTCATTTTATCATGGGGAAAGGGAACATGTGGAAGTATGATGCCTCTCCGGTTTGCAACACTTGTATGTATCCAGAAACAGAATGGTTTGTGGGCATGGTGGACATTATAATATTTATTTGTTCCTTTTCTTCAGAAGGTTGAGCTGAACTTAGCTTTACTTTCGTAAGACATCAAAGTTAAGTTTTTAAAGTTCTGCAACCCTTTCTTAAATAACTTCTCCTGTACTTCTGCTTCTTATTTTGTTTTGTGGTCACTAACCACAAGAGAAATTTGTCTCCCCCCCCCTTCTAAATGTATGCTGGAAATAATTTACTGCTCTTAGAAATATTAAACCACACATGCACACACACATACACAAAAGACATTAAAGTAATGCGAAGGGTCTGCCTAAAACCCACAAAGAGCCAGTAGATTGAGAGTTAAAGCTGTATTACAGGTCTGACACTCCATCCTTAATTCAACTTCCATTGGAATATTTTTTCTGGCCTGATTTCCTGGGATACAAGGTAAAAGGTACTGCAGGATATATTTTTGAAACATCTTCTTAGGAATGGAGAAAACATTTATCAGTTGATTTCCCCCCTTTCTGGATAATACATGGATGGATTAGACAAAAAATGCTGTAAATGCAGTGGCTTCACTAATACTTTCATGGAAGCTTTCTTGATCAAATTTCTTGTAATAATAGCCCCTTGAGGGCAAACAAGTTCAGTATCAAAATAATTTTGCTTCCTTGCACCTATGAAGATGAGATTTCTTTTAACTCTAAATCAGAGGTCCCCAACTTTTTGAGAACAAGGGACCGGTTCCGTGGAGAGAGATTTTTCTGCAGACTGGAGGGTGCATGATTTCATGCACTGCCTGCATCCCACAGATGGGGCTTTGCTTGTTTACATGAACCAGTTTCTGGCATGCCATGGCCCAGTACCAGTCCATGGAATGGAGGTTGGGGACCCCTGCTCTAGATGGCAACCCGTGGATAATGGGCCACGTATAACCTCTTGTCTTATTTTTGCAAACTGCTGATTTTTAGTGATGCGTTTTTTTTCATGGGTTTAATAAATATGGGGAGAGAGAAGAGTAAAATAGGTGGGTTAAACATACTGGTTTTTCACAAAGCCACACAAGTTTTTGAAATCTGGTTAATAATGTTATTCGCACCTGCCTTAGTAATGAATTTGTGTCTCTAGACATATGACTTAGAACCCTGGGAGAAAACAGCATCATTTAAGAAGTATGGCTCTTGAAGAAACAAAATCATTAAACATTTTAAACAATCTTTCCTGCTTTGATATTTACTACTAAAATCTACTTCAGAAGGAAACATTCTTTTGACTAGAATGGTTTAGTCTAGCAGTCAGTGATTTAAGAATTCACATAATTGTATGCAAGGAAGGAAAATTGATACCAGTAGCATTTGGATATGTATTTGGGGAATCTCATTGGACATGCTGGCATTTTGGGGGGCAGTATGAATTGGGTAAATGCCCAAGTGATCATTGACCAACTGAATGATGAGGAAAAGTAGATGATCTTTGATAGCTATAACTTATTAATTAGAGAAGAAAAAAAGAAAGAACTGAGAAAGAAAAACCTTCTGTAAAAGTAGGATATACGGAATGTGAAAAAGGTTAAAGCAATCCTTGCAAGAGGGACCAAAAAGGCAGTGGAAATGCCTGGTCAACTCCCCAGCCACCCCAGGGTTGTGTAACACCATTAGAACCATAACCCATTTGGGTCTTGATGCTCTTCCAAAAGATTAGGAGAATGTGGGCCTAACTTGCCTCCAGGCAGGGACAAAATGTTCCATAGGATGGGGGTCAATGTTAGAAAATACTCTTTTTCTAGATCTTGCAAGTCAACATTCTTTAACCAATGGAATCTGCAACATATCCTCCTTGCCTGACTGGATGGGATGAGTTGATAAAATAGGGATAAAGCAATTCCTCACGTAATCCGGTCCCATGCTATGAAGGGCTTTAAAGCTGATATCCATCTCCCTAAATTGCACCCAGGAGCAAACTGGCACTCATTGCAGCTCAGGTAACAGAGATAATATGCACAACTCTAGGGCATCCAAAACTGCTTGAACTGCTATATTCTGCATGACCTGAAGCTACTTCAAAGGTAGTTCCATTTATAGTGCATTGTGGTAGTTGATATATTAGATGACCAGGGCAAGAGTGATTGAAATAAAGAGAATATCAACTTGGGCAGGACTGAAAGATAGGAGTTTTATCAAGGGAGTTGTATCATGTGGTAATTGCAATAAGAAAATATAGGAATGCATTTTTGACTGCAACTTTCAGAACTAATTGATTATAAAAGAGTGTCACTTTTCTTTTCTTTCTTGCAGCCATAAAATGATATAGCTATAGTTATAACAGCCCTAATAAGCAGGCATATACATAGAATGAAGGCTACTGCTAAGTTTGTAAGCCACCCTGAGTCTTCGGAGAAGGGCGGGATATAAATGGAATTAAAATAATAAAAAATAAAAAATAACAATATATGAAGGACAAAGTATATTTTAAAAAACCCTGTTCTACCAATTCTTTGTTGAAGCTTCTTTTCCTCAAGAAGTATCCATCTACTGTAGAAACTAATATTAACATAAAAACCAAACTGTAGCACTCTTCCCAGCTTGGGAAATTAATCTGTATTATAGATGTACTTACTGCCAAGTCTCAAGGGTGCGTGTATATGCACTCACATGCATTTATCTGCCTTGTGTTACAGATAACGGCCCATAAGATTACATCACCTTGTTAACCCCCTTGGTTCTTTGCTTTTACTTCGATTATTTCTTTTTCTTTTTCTTTATAAAGCTTTCAAGATGGCACAATCTTAAATACTTCGGATGGAAATGATAAACTGTCTGCTGGGCCTTCACTTTGAATGGGCTCCCCCTGCAGAGTATCATATTTAAATAAATTGCTGTTGAGGAGAGCAAGCATGTTTCAAGTAGAGCCTTTTGATCAGAGTCTATAAGGCAATCAAGGGCCGCAGGAGAATTCAAGGAGGTAATGGACATTATTCCAAGTGGGTAATGGGGGGAAAAAGAGTAGAATTTTTGGCCAAAACATTAAAACCTACCTCTACTTCTTGTGTGCAAATAATTGCAAAGAGGGCACCTTCTCAGTTCATTTAATACATATCAGCATTCACAATCAAATATAATAAGTTATAATGGATTATTGTTATTATTTTCTTTAAAAAAACATGGGATTTTCATCCTCCAACTGCACATTCCTGTGGGAATCGCTAGCTGATGGATTAATTGAGGGAAAACTTATGGATGCTGTTGAACTTCAGCTAATAATTTAGTTGATGGATTTAAGCAGAAGCAACAGATGTGGAGGTGGAACCTGGAATGTCTGCCCTACTTGAGAAGATTCTCTCTCTTGCTCTCATTTCAATTACCAATGAGAAAATAAATGCAGTGAGGAAGTCATAACTGATGATGTCTGGAAATATTACACATTTGACAAAGATATGCTATTTGACAAGTGTGCTTTATTGCCAGAATATTATTTTACCCCACCTCCCCACTGAGCTGCACTTTGACAGCCTTGACCTTTGACTCTTGTATTTATTTGTATTCCATCCTACAACACCTGGCTCTGTGTCCCCAGTGGTTATTTTCTTAGAGACACAGAATGTTTGTGGGTAAATTTGGTATTGCTGTTCTGTTATCTTCATATCATAGGGGACAAGTGGTTCCAGTCATTAAGAACAAAGAACTTTCTTTCTTGACAGACAGAGACACATCCTCATGGGCAGAAGGTTCTCTTTCTCTATATAGGTAGAAACCTTATACCTGGCAAACTTTTATAATCATTATACTAGAATCACACATTTTATAAATTATTAGCTTTCTCTCTCTCCCTCTCCCTCCCTCTCTCTCTCTCTCTCTCTCTCTCTCTCTCTCTCTCTCTCTCTCTCTCTCTCTCTCTTGCAGATCTCTTACAGCAATAAGTAGAAAAGCTAAACTGTAAAATTAGGATGACTTGGTATATCTCCTTTTTTGTCTCTAGAATTCATATTTATCCTATAATGTAAGCAGTTGAGCTTGGATCTTGCTGAAGAGATATGCATCAATCTTGGAAAATTTTCAGTTCTTTTAAAGTTCTTTGCTCTGAATTTATCTCCTCTTACAGAATTTATTTTAGTTTTGTGTTGTCCCTTGTATTCTACTTAAATCAGGTTTGTTTGTCTTTTTCCTTTTTAGGGTTTTAAATATTTGCTTCCCCATCTTTCCCTCCCCATTTATATTATTTAGCAAAGCCTAAATATTATAAATAAGGAGTTAGTTTGCCTCTGAGTAACCAGAAATCATACTTTTAAATGTATTTATTTGTTTGAAAAACATTTTTTTTCCTACAGCAGCAAAAAGCATTATAGCTAGAACAGGCACCCTCATTTTATCCTCACAAAACAACCCATCAGGTAGTTGGTCTAGGAAACAATGAGTGTTCAAAGTCACCCAGAGAATTCTCATGACTGTGGGTGGTCTTGTATCTGGTCCTTCCCAGTCATATTGTAGCAGTCCAACAATGGATAATGGTGATATTTATCCCTGTTCTCTTAAATAGAACATGTATTATAGAGTGTGTTTTTCTCCTTAAACTTCCCCTTTTTTGTAGGAAAGTTCATAATGTTATTCCACGTACATTTATCAACCACTATCTTGGATTCCTTATTTATGTTTTTAATATTTCTACGTTAAACAAGGAAACTACAGTATACCCAAAACACCTGTCTGAAATTCTGCTTTATTTGTGGGCTGACAAATGTAGTAGGCTTTTCCTCAAGTAACTTCAAAAGGAAGACATGTTTGAGATGGTTTCTTGTGGATGAAGTTCACTATTACTAAGACAGTTTCCTTTACTTTGGATTTGAAAACAAAACAAAGAGGTTACCAATGACTGAATAGTGATAACGCTACCCATATGAACATATTACTGAATATACATACATACATCTTCCCTTTTGAATATATTCCTGAATATACATATATACATATATTCCTGAATATACATTCCTTCTAGGCAGTATGTAGATTTTGAGCTAGGTTTGGATGACTTCATTGATATGTGCATTCTTGGCAATAACATGGAAATAATTTACCATTGTTTATGCACATTTTGTGTGAATAATGGATGTGAACACAAACACACACATGAACAAAAGCACTTCAATGCCTTCCATGTGATTCTGTAGCTACAAGTGTTGGCCAATCATAATATATAAATTCTACATGCTTTTGAAGAGAGATTGCATAACTTAGACTGAAACCACCTCTGGAAGAATCATCTCCATTTTCAGTGAAGCACTCTTTCCATGTCAGTTTTCCAATATCAACAAGGAAATCTTTCTCCAAACAGGTTCCAATTTAACATAAAAATATTCTATTTGGTTAAATCGTAAGTCAAAGGGCAGCAACAACAACCAAGAGCCCACCCACAAAATGGCTATTTATGGCATTTGGCATCACCAGCTGCCTGCAATTAGTGCAGGTTCGCATCCCACCAGGCTCAAGGTTGACTCAGCCTTCCATCCTCCCGAGGTAGGTAAAATGAGGACCCAGATTGTTGGGGGCAATTAAGCTGACTTTGTAATAGTGCCGCTTGGGGGTGTGTGTGTGAAAGCCCTAATAAGCAGGCATATACATAGAATGAAGGCTACTGCTAAGCTTGTAAGCCGCCCTGAGTCTTCGGAGAAGGGCGGGATATAAATGGAATTTTTAAAAAAATCATCTAAAGCAGAAAGAACCATTATCGAATCTTTCTTCCATTATGCATTTATATAAAACTATATAATTTCATCATTCCTAATGCAGTTTCCCCAATCTTGGTACTTTCCAGGAAAATCATACATTGATAGTACTAAGAGTTATAATATGCATTCATAGAATAGTTCTATATATACAAAATTACAATAAAACTCCACATTTCACTTATAGAAATACTATTGTCCCTTTCCCTTTCCTCCATCCCCAATAAGACAAAACAAACAAACAAACAACCCAAACCCATAGATATCAGGAGGAATGTATGGAATATTGCAGTGGAGTATGTGCAAAAATATATGGTTGGTGCTTTTTGTGAATTCCATTATTGTGTTGTTGGTCCTATTAACACCCACACAGACATACACCTCTTAATTTTTATTTATATGTTTAATATCTGCAATAATTATATATATTTTTTTGGATTTTGAACTGAAATTACGGTCAAATCTCAAAATGCTTTCTGATTTAACCATTAAGTTCCAACTTGCCAAATTCAATTAATAAAGTCTGCAATACCAGAGAAGCTTCACGTGAGATATTTGAGTAAGACTCATAGTTTGTGGGGAGGAAAAACACAAAATATCATATATGATAGATTGCAAGAAACTTTACTTGTAGTATAACTCAGGGCAGAGAAAACTATCAAACAGATTTGCTAAACAGTTATTCAAAATTGTATAAAGTTCTTGAATATATGACCTTTGCAGTTTAATCAGTGAAGATGATAGGAACAGGAAAGCACATCCCAATTTCTATATTATTAATTCTGCTGTTAACTTCTGTACAGCTGATTGATTTGTGATAAAAACACAGGTATCAGGAGGACTAGTAAGCTAGGCAGAGGTGCAAAATTGCAGCATCTCGGGACTTCCGGTGGCGACGCGACGTCAAAAGACAGCCGTTTTCGGGCTGCCCGCTCCGCAGCTGTGTTTTTCCATCGTAAACAGCGCCAATCAGCTGTTTAGATGGATTTGAAGCCCCCTCCTCGGGAGAAGAGGAGGGGGTGAGGCCCCAGGTAGGGGTTGAGCTCTCTGGGGCCGCCTGAGCTGAGAGCTAGGGCGGCTGAAAGATGAGCCCCCCCGAAGCCTGGGTTGCTCCGAGCTGCGCAGCGCCTCTGCTCTGGGATTCTTGGAGCAGAGCCAGGCGTTAGCAACCACCCCTGCCAAAAGGAAATACTTTTGATTATCAAGATGCAGGCAGAGCGGTACAGGAGGTCAAGGTGAAGTGGACTCTTTATCTTTA
This sequence comes from Vipera ursinii, assembly GCF_947247035.1. Taxonomy (NCBI): domain Eukaryota; kingdom Metazoa; phylum Chordata; class Lepidosauria; order Squamata; family Viperidae; genus Vipera; species Vipera ursinii. The sequence continues at coordinate 92,824,276 of NC_139517.1, forward strand.
CTCTCTAGCTCAATGGATTTTATAGCTTTAAAGTGAAAGTGCGTAATAAGTGAAAGTGGGGGAAGATGGCGGCTAAAACTTCTAAAGCTCTTCGGAATGCGGGGTCTTCCCTGGTGCAAGAGACCTCACTGCAAGCTTTGCTTCCTCCTGCATCTCCCCCGGTATTGACGCTTAAGGATTTACAAGATGCTCTTGGAAAGCACGCACAACTGATGTCTGATATGATGGATGAAAAGTTGAAAAAGCTGGAGGAGAAATTGGAGAAGAAAATGGAGGAGAAAATGGAGAAATTGGAGAAGAAGATGGAAGAGAAGCTGAGAGCAATGAGGGTGGACATTTTGTCTATGGTTGAATCCGTAGCTGAATGTGTGCTACAGCTGGATATAAAAGTGGAGGATCTCAGTCAAAAGAACTCTATATTAGAAGCAAAGGTATTAGAAAATGAAAATATAAGGGATAAAATGGACGAAGAATTGAGCCTTGTTCAGTATAATCAGATGCAGAATGCTATTAGAATTAGGGGCTTAAAGGAGAATGGTAAAGAAGATCTAAAGCAGCTGATTTCTGAGGCTCTGGAAGGGGTACTGGGCCAGTCAGCATCTGAAATTGAGGGAAATATGGACAAAGTTTTTCGTGTAAATTCATGGATTGCAAGACAGAGGAAGTTACCCAGAGATGTGGTGGTCTATTTTACAAAGAGAGCAATTAGAGATGAAGTCATTCAAGCTGCTTATGATACTAATTTGGTAGTGGCTGAGCAAGAAGTTTTGGTTTTAAAAGAGATTCCTCCGAAGATCTTAAGGAGAAGGAAAGATTTCGCATTTCTAGTACAGGAACTTAAGAAACGTGATATTAAGTTCAGATGGGAGATTCCAGTTGGGTTGGTGACAACGCACGAAGGTAAAAGACATCGTTTGGTTACTGTGTCTCAGGCACGTGATTTTTATAGTAATGTGTTAAAAGCAACCCCCCTATCATTTTTGGAAGCTGCAAAAGGATACGGTGTGGGAAAGTTTCAAGATGTTGCAGATAGACAGACAGTGGACAATGGTGTTGGAGGGGATCAAGCTACAGTCTCATCGGTTGCTGCAGCAGGCCAGAAGATGACCCGTGCCACCCTAAGAAGAGCGAGACGAGAGCAAGAGCAAGACCAGCGGAAAGTTATGGAATCTTCAAAGTGTGCTTACAATGAAGATGTAGGAGGAGAGCGGTCTAAACAAGTTTTGGGGGTCATGACAGAGGTGCTCCAAAAGTTTTGGGGCGTTAAGATTGCTGATTAAATTTTTAGATTAGAATGTCAATGGAGTAAAATTATTATAGAGGAGAAAGTTTTTTTTCTTTTTTTTAATATTTTATACAATTTAAGATTGATGTTATTTGCTTGCTAGAAAAGTATATTAGGGTTATGGACTTAAAGTATGTGTTGAACTAAGAGTGGGTATGTAAACTCCTAATTAACAACAAGTTGTCTTAGAGATTGCCTAATTTTTTTTTATATATACTCTTTTTATTTGAACTTTTATTTGAACTTAAGGATGATTTGGAACTGTGAGACATTTGGCGTGATATATGCAAGAACTATTTTTGACTATAGTTTAGTTTGGTTGGAGATTATTAAGATTAATAGAGATAAGCGCTTTTGGTGCGTAACTGAGAATTTGTTTGGAAATTAGAGAAAGGTGGGAGAATGCAAATAGCAGTTGAAAGTTTTTTTTTTCTTTTCTCAATTTATTTTGAGTAAAGATCTTTTTCTGTTTTCCTCTTTTTCTTTTCTACTTTATTTGTAATATTAATATTGTTTGTACTCATTTTATATGAGCTAGAGAGAGATAGAATTTATAGTTTATTGTTGATAATATAGGGGTGTTTATGTTTGTTTTTTGATTTTATGCCCTGTATTTAGCTCTGGGAAGTCGGGGGGGGGAGTGGGGGAGAGGGATAGGGGTGGGGGAGGGGGGGATTAAAGTCAAAATGTATTGTAAAACTTTTAAAAAAAAATTGCAGCATCTCATCAGCTCAATTCTGCAGCCTAACACATTGAAACGTATCACATCCAGTGATTTAGTAGATATGATTGAATCTGTTGTAATAACATATTGAAAATAAAGATGTCACCTGTCTGATGATGTCATGACAACATGAAATCAGCTGCTCTCTTTTGCTTGTACTGCTGATGGATAAGGGGAAAACACAGAGGTACATAACAGCACAACAAAATCCAACGGGTTGTGTTTTTGCACAAAATTTTCTGACTAGTTGAGCAATGTTGCGAAATCCTGGATTTTCTTCAGCAATTCCTTAAATATCCCTAGTTGGTTTTATTTATTTCTCCCTACCAATTTAGGCATCTGGAAAATGGATGGAGTACTTCCCATAAATAAAAGGAGGTGCAGTTGAAAGTCTGGTAATTAACTATTTGTCAAGAGTAACATTTCGGCTTTTCAATTATTTTCTCAAGAAGGTTCTCCTAATGTTCAGTATATTATTTCAATGACAGATGACCTTTATGTTTTCTAACGACCTTTTAAAAATGTATGACTACCTCTTTTATGCTGGTCATTTCATACTATATAACTATCTCACTAATCAATACTTTTCAAATGTTATAAATTACTTATAAATGCTTAGTTTATATGTCCAGGGCCACAAGGACTCTTCTTTAGCCCTAAATCTTAGATGCTGCCAGTCAATTCCATTCATTCCATTCTGTTTAATTTATAATGTATTAAACAGTTTTAACATGATTATCCCTCTTGCACTGGTAAATAACTTCCATTTATTTTCCAAGAAAGTTTTAAGAACATGGACTTACAATCACCAGGAGTTGAGTTTGACTTGGGGGAGTCTTCACCTTTTTAATCTTGTTTCAATTTATCATTTTTAGTAATTTTTTCTTATGCCAAGTTACAAGTTCATGATAAAAGAGATTATAGGGGAGGCTAAGCAGATAGCTTTTTGTGGTTGTGAGAATTTGAATTGAAGATCCTTGTTTTACATATTGTCTTGTATAATTACATATTATATACAGCAGTTTATAGCAGTTTGCATTGTTTATAGCCTATCTTATGTAGAATATGAGAGCCATTATTACAAGAATTCTCCATGCTATTGTAATATTGAACTGATTGATTCATTTTAAAGTTCTATCTCAAAAAAAACGATCTTTTTATGGCTCTTCTCACGATATGCCTCATTTGGTCCAGAAAGAGCTAGCATGCCATGAGACAACTGAATCCAGTCAGCTGGGAAACTAGTTTTCTTTAGTCCCAAATCAGCCTGGGTCTCTCTGAAGTTAAACTAACTTCCTTTGATCACCCATACTAGGTTAGCAAAGTCCTAGAATGATCCTGTAAATTCTGGGCTATTCTAGAATGCTACTTCAGTAATGTTATGTTTGATCTTCATGGAAGGAAGTGCAGCATAGAGATAGGGAGAGTGTATACTACCAAGTTAGAACACATTCTCTTCTTATTTTTTTCCACTGTTAAAAAAGAAAGATGTTAAATGTGAAAGCAGCAGCTGGGAAGCAAACTCAGATAGAAACACCCCAATCAGATCATTGGTAATTGTGCCTTGTTAAGCATAGATCACCTCAGAACTGATTCAGTCAGGAATGTTATACAAATGCAGACTGCAAGTGTTTAATGCAACATGGGTAAATGCTATCTTTTTTAAAAAAAATTGCAACTCTTTTATGAATACAGGATGGTTTTTTGTTTAATACATTTCTTCCAAAAGATTTAGATCAGAGATTCATTGATTTTGAATTATAGACTTCATGGTTGGAAGATGTGGACTAAGCCTGGTTCTTTGTTGGTTCTTCTACATCCAACCCTCATCTAACCCTATTTGAACAAGTTGCTTGATAAAGAGATCTGGAGAACTCAAAAACTGGTATATTTGTGCCATTTTGATTTGCCAACTATATTAGTCAACTATGGATTTAAGTTACTACACCTCACACTCCATTTTCTAATATGACTATTAGTTACTGACCTCAATAAAAAAATAAATATAAGAACATATAATGGAAGAATTCAAAATAGAATAGTTTTATGTCTGAGTAACTATGCAATATTTAAGTTGCAACTGCAAGAGTTCTTTCTTGTGTTTTAAAAATGAAAGTCAAGAAATGCTTTGATTCACTGCTATAATTTACAGGATAGGAATATCATGCCAGCACTAAATCCTACATGTTTCTGTTGAAAGTAAAGAAAATTAAGAAAATGTTAGGCTTGTCTCCAGTGGTGGGATTCAAATATGTGAACAACCGATTCTCTGTGTGGATGCTGCTTCTGGGAGTCCATTCTGGGCCTGGGCAACAAAAAATTAGCTATCGGTTCTGCCGAAGTGGTGTGAACTGGCTGAATCCCACCACTGCTTGTCTCACATCATCATCATTCTATTATTTTAAAAACAAAACCCAATGTCTTGAAACAATTCACAAAGCTATTTTCCTTGTTGTAATTGATCATGTTTTGAACTATTTTCTAGAAAGTTATTGTAAGGATGATGCTAGAAAAAAAAACTCTTTCTCCCTTTCTGTCCTTCCATTTTTCCATTTGAATGTGGGACTTTCCACTGAAAAGATTTCCTTCATGAAGAGACATTCTTTAACTTAAAGTCATATTTACACTGCAACTGAAGCACATCATAATCTCAAATTATGACTATTTACATCGTTATGGCAATTTAGTAATGAATGGTCACAGGAAAGTATCATGATTAGTGCATGAAGTTTGCACATATGTACATGTATATGTTGTTTGTTAATTTGAGCAGAAGTCCTTTTTTGGAGTCAGTGTATAGATTGTGGGAAATAATAGTTCAAGGAAGCCAATGTTTAGAGTGGAAAATAAATAAAGTGAAGTGGGAATAAGCTATGGGAATAGTGAAAAAAGTGGGATAGCTGATTCTCCCTCTGAACTTCAGTGTGAAGTTAAAACAGTCTTGATTGTTAAATGATGTCTTCCCTTCATAAGATTTTCTTATGACATTTGAGGGCATCTGGAACTTCTTTGTTCAGTTTTCTTTTTGACAAGTTCTTTAAAATACAAAGCTGTGAATCTAGTGCGGGCATTTATAAATCTTTCATGGTAGAAAATGGAAAGTTATTTTCCTCCCTCATTTATCACTATTTTAATGATATGTCTATACTGGTACTTAAAACTAAAACACCCTAAGGACTGGAAAATTATGTTCCATTGATTACATCCCATTCAACAGTTATATTTTAAAGTATTTTTTCAGGCTTAAGTATCTCAACAGTTTTGGTAAAATAAAATCTTTGGAAAAATACCAGGGTCAGTTAAATTGGATCTAAACCTAATCAGGGAAGTTTTTTTTAAATGTATATGGGCATTTTCCTCTCTGAGAAAATAATTATTATCTAGTCTATATTTTCATACAAAGAGTATCTAAACAATGGTGAAAATGTTTTCCATTCAGCATGATGGCAAAAAACATGTACACATTTTACTGGCATACGATCAAAAATCAAATTGGATCAGATCTGAGATGCTGCAGCTTAATTGCTGCTGATCTAGGAGGATCACAAGTAGGACAAAGGATGATGATTTTTTTAAATGATGCTGACCTAAGAGCTCCTGAAAGAGAAACTCAGAATAATTAATTCAAATATAAAAGAAAAATAAATAAATCATTTTCTAATTTGAATTATTGTAAACCCTTTCCCTAAATTATTCATTCACAATAAATGAGAAAGCCATATTATTCTTACTTCCTGTGAATTATCAGTTGTAGAAATATGATTTGCATACCACTTGGTGCACACAATGGATTTCAAAGAGTGAATCGTCCCAGCCTTTCTCTGTATGTATGCATGCATGTGAGGGTATATACACAAAAAATGCAAGGTGATTTCATTTTCTTTTGATTATTTGCATTTCAAAGTGGATGCATACATATTAAGTTGATAGTGTTAATTGTACAAACATTGGGAAATCCAGTTTCAGAAGTCTGAGAGTTTGAAAAAGCTGTCCAAAGATCAGAACACTTCTTGAACCACTCACAAGATTAAGATATTCATAGATGCATTCATGAAATTTAGCTACAGCTGGTTAACAGATGAATAATAATAAATCTATGCCATGAATCTGAACATAGTTCTGGGTTAAACCAACAGTTGCAGAGAATTTCCTTATTCAATCATCATTTTTAGTCTAAGATTATGCTTTTTCTGTTCTGGAGGTCTTTTGCCTCCCTTCTAGATAATTCTGCACTTCTGGGAATGTAATATGTTTTGGCATTTTAATCTCAGCATCTATTGTCTAGATTAGATTTGGCCAATTAGCCCTATGGAAAGAAGAGTACAAACTCTACCTCACAATCATCTGATATGAGAGAACCAGCTGCTTTCTGCTGATATTTAAGTTCTGCATATTTAAGTTTCTGCATATTTTAAGTTAAAAATATTACCTTCTGTACAATTACAAATGTTATCATTAAGAATATATGAGGTCCATTTGTTTAAGACATTTATATGGCTTCCCAAATTGTAATTCATACAGTCAACAAATAACAAGTATGCAATCAGTTAAAAATCATAACAACATAAAGAGTCAGTTGGAACCCAAATTTATTTAGATGATACCTAGGCAAAAGAGAAAACAAGATATAGAGTCACTTCTATTTCTTCTTCTATCCTTTGACCATGTCCCAGAAGCTCCATACAGAGTTTCCTTTTTCCCAACATTGGAATCAGATTCTTACTGTTATCTTTGTTCAACAGCAAATAGGCACGAGATCTAATCTTGCCTAGTGTTTACTTATACTTAGATTTCTTTTTAATCATGAACAACCCCATCACAATTCGGTGCTTCTCATGTTTAATCTTCACCATCCTTTGTTCCCTTGTTTTTTTTACAGCCAAATTGAAAGCTGATTCAGTCAATGCTTCCCAAACACTATAGAAAAAGAGAACATATTAAAGGAAAATAAGAAGAAAATGCAAATGTTATTCTTCCAGTTTCATTTCTGATATTTGAATGTATTTAAACTCTGGAACACAAGAGTTGATGATAGAGCAATTTTCTATTTACTATTGTTAACCAACTAACTGTTTTAAAATTGTTTCTTAAAGAACAATTCTTGAAGAAAGCATGATGTGGGTTTCTTCTTAATGAATCATATCCTGACATTTTCTTGTTTATTAGATTCACCTCCTTTTTAGAACAACCTCCAGGAAAAAACAGAAAAGATTGTTTTGGCTATACACAAAATGCATGAACAAATCAATGGAGCACAAATCAAATCATTCATTTTCATTAGGGACTTATCAAAGAGGTTTACTTTAGGAAATGCACATTTAGCATGCAGGGTGCACCAAGAATAATGAGAAACACATGATTGCAGACTTAGTTCTCAAATATACAGTGAGACTAAGAAGAAAGTTAAGCTGTAATACTATTCCAATTTACGAAGAAGTTGTTCCAATTATCTCAATAACATTTGCAGAAGTTTTGCTTTCTACATAATCTACCAGACAAGCTGTTTTTGTATTTTTATATGAAAAACTAGTAATATATATGAGTAAATTACACACCGTTGAAAATGGGAGCATAAGTAGCCACTCTGGATCAGGTGCTGGTCTAGAAATCAGGAGACTGAATTCTAGTTCTGCCCTGGGCAAGAAAGACAGGTGGTTGGCTTTGTGCATTCTCTCTCTCTTAGGAAAACTTACCTCACGACGTTGTTTTGGGGAAAATAGGAGACAGGACTCTTATGCATGTTCTTGAGATAGATAGATGGATAGATAGATGCTACATAACACAACAACAATAACAAAAAAGGATGGTACTATATATAAAGGCGTTGTTGGCATGCTTGCTTGAGGAATTCTGGGAATTGAAGTCAACAAGTCATAAAAGGGCCATGTTTGAAGACTTAGAGCCGTGTGGCGAACCTATGGCATGCTTGCCACAGGTAGCACGCAGAGCCCCTCTCTGTGGACATACACACCATCGTCCCAGTCCTAGGCCTTCAGCTGAGTTTTATAAAACCTTTTTGCTTTAGGCCTCTGCCGCCATGTGCAAAAAAAAAGGTTTAATCAATCAATCAATTTCAACTTCTCACAGAAAAAAAAGTCTCACAAAGTTGGAATTGATTGATTGAACTTTTAGTCCCACCCAGTCTGCCATTACCACCGCAGACATGCCCACCCAATGGGCCACGCCCACCTGGCACCCGACAATACATAAGTGGGTTTTGGGTTGCAGTTTGGGCACTCAATCTCTAAAAGGTTCACTACCACTGACTTAGAGTATTGATCAGCAGCTAGTACTTGGGAATTTTATAAGCTATGACAGGTTAATTGAAGTTTTGACATGTGCCTAGGTGGGAGAACAGAAAAGTCACGTATCTAGAAAGTATTACAGGCAGGATATGGTTGCACTAAACTGAAATGTATTTCTTGGTGTAAATCTGATACCTGCAGAGCTGAGAGAAAGGCATTTTCACTCTGATCCTTGCTCTTAGCTGATGGTATACAGATTAAAAAGAAAGTAACTACCATTTACACAATGGCATCCTTAGCTTTATGTAATATTTGGCAATATCTAGCATAGTAAAATAATAACCAATCAGTGGTGAGAAATTTAACAAACCTAATTTGCTGTTGATCTTCTGTGCAAGAATGGCTTCTAACTGTTGTGGAAGTTCCTCATGGTAAGTGGTGAGGGATGATGGAAATAATAGACCAGCAACATTTGAATGCCCACACATTTCCCTCCCTGCTCTATTGGAGCATGATGGCATTATTTTCCTTCTTAAGACAAAGAACAAAAATAAATAAATCTAAGTAATGATGATGTGAAATTCCAGCGATTCATTTAATTTAGTTTCATAGTTTGCAGAGGCCTTGTTTTACTGGGCTTTGTGTTCTTCACTTCTTGCTTGGTCTTATCCACTCTCTAGCCCCAAATACACCCTCATTAATAAAAATAAAATACAATCTTCCAAACATTGTGAAATTATTAAGTTTCTGTCTGTAGTCTCTAGAAAGTAAACATACACATAGACATACATATGTATTTAAACTGCTAAAACTTAATGTGATTTTTATGACCATTCTTACCTTAAGGACTCATGAGAAATTTATGTATTCAGAAAGATTTTGTGCCATGCATGAAATGTAAGATTTTCTATAAATTTGATCAGATCTCATAGGTTTTTGAAATTTTGTGAGATTTTTTTAGAAGGTGGGATACACAGTTCTATTTGAGATGTCTCAATGATGGTAGTTCTCCTGTTCTGTAGAATGCTTTCTTGTCATTGAAATAATATTTTTTGTTCTCTATTGAGTAACTGCATACAGTTACAATTAGTAATAACTGCCAGATTAGGGAGTTAGCTTTAACAAATTTTTGTACTTCCTCACCAGATATTTGCAAATTCAGTGTATTGCGTGCAAGATGATCTGTGATGTGTCCCCTTTTTTTAAATGAAGAAAAAAATACACTTGGAAACTTAACACACTGGCAAATGAACAAAGTTAAGCATAGAATCGGTGCTTGAAGTTACTCTGAATTGTTCTGTGGTTTCAGGATGACATGTGTCGTTATTTTCATATTAATGCTTGTGGCTTATTCTTTTTTCAGTGCACTCTAGCACTTTGGTGCTTAGTGTCTTCATGTTTTAATAGCTAAATTCCTTTGATTCAACGAGGGTGGCATGTTCAGATACTACTTCCGAAACTTCTATTTCAATACACACACACACACACACACACACACACACTGATCTTATTTCAAACAGGCTTTTTACTGCACACAAGAATGAGAGCAGAGCCAAATAATTATAGAAAACACAAGACCAAAGGAACTTTTAAAAAACTGTTTGAAGGCAACTTCAAGCAATTCCAGACCTTATATACTTCTAATGTAAAAAGTTTATGAACACTTTAATTATTTTCTGGATGCATTCAGTACTTATCATGAATCTTCTTCTTCATATCAATATCATACACCCTATCCTGATCTGGTATCTTCCAGATGTTCTTGAACTGCAACCCTGTATTCTCAAGATTTTGGAAGAACCTAAATGCAGAACAAAGCTTCTTATAGTCCTTGGTCAGTATCAACCTGATTCTTTTGCATGATCCTTGACTTATATGATCAGAATGTTTCTACTGGCACTGAAAGATTCCAACCAATTAGACAATAAAATATGGAGACATTGAATCCTGATTTTACTGTCAACATCATAGCTGTAGTTGACTCTAACCAAGGCAGGAGTAGTGGTCTTTGAAGAAAAATTTCCATTAACACGGATGACAGCTTTTCTTTGAAGAGAAATAGAGGCTGAAATATCTTCCTACTATTTTATGAATAATCAACTCTATGGGAATTATTTAAAGATTATTCCTGAAAGGGATAAAAATTAATTATGAAGTAGAGTGTGATCTCTTTCAAGTAGAAATGTTATTGTAATTTACACAATATATGGATTTTTTCTTGTTATGTGGCATTATATTTTAAAACAGTATTGAAACAGATAGAATTGCAACAAAAACAAAGATATCTTTTTTTTTAAACTTAGCAAGTTAATGAAAGTCAGTGGAAAGGTGGTCAGTGATAGATGAGTTTTTATTACATTAAATTTAGTAAAAATCTGGAATTTTCCAGAGTTCCAACTTTTAAGACCATTTCTTTCATTTTAGAGATTCTTAGCCATTACAGCTCATAAAGCATTAAAACTGTGTTTGATGGTTTAAACAGATTCTATTTGCAAGATCAGTTATTTGGATTTCCTGACGTTTTAATTTCAGTTTGTGGCCAGGAGGGATATTGTTATGCAGAAGGATTTTAATGAAGGCATCTGCGTTCCAAAATCAGTCAAACTGCTGGGAAAAAGTACATTGACTGATTTTAGATGAAGAACATTTATTTTAAAATAGAAACCAAACCTTTAGGAGGCTCTTCAAAGTATTCAATTTCAATCTTGCTTTCTAATGTCTGGAATAAGTGCTAACTTTATTTTCAGAACTGACACAAATTTGGAACTGCTTGTGCTCTGCCATCTTATCCTAGTTTTGCTTGGTTTTGGGTGGATGGGTATTTTCAAAAGTGCAAATCAAACGTGTTTGAAAACAATCAAGTAACAAAGAAACTCATGTATCCCTTCCACCCCACTTCACACCACTTCAAAAACCTTGTTGATCTCCATTGTTAACAATATTTGTTAAATTTGGAATTCATTCTGCCAAGATTGTGTTATTGACATTTTAAAGAATTTGGTAAGTTAAACGAAGTTCTATCTATGTATTAAGATATGAAACATTATTCTGTTAAGACTTTTCTGCCACTAAATTTATAGAAAAACTTTGATATAATTTCCTCTCATTTAAAAGATGTGGCTCCACAAGCCTACTTATCATGAAGGATTTATTGGTTTTGTATTTAATTATACATATTTTGCATTTCTGCATTTTTTATTTATGTTTCAAATTTTACACTGTCGTATTATGAAGCAGTTTTCAGATTAAAATTATGTTATCTAATATTAGCCAATCTGTATTTAGAAATGCCTACTTTGAAATGATGAAATGCATTTACGATATATAAATGTGCATATGCTTCTGCACTTATTTAAAAAGGTAACAAATCAATGTAGATTAACTGGATATAGAATTGTGCTTGTATGAAATCAACAGGAATTCATCTAATTCTGGTGATAGTGGATGATGGCAATGGTGGAAAATTTTTGTCTGATTACTGCATAAGTTTTCCTTTCCTGCCTAAGATGTGATTATATTTCATTTCTGTGTTCACATGAACAAAGAACAAAGACTTACTTAATTCTCTTCATTATATTACATTACCTGAATGTGTCAATGAATTGGTACCTGTGAAGTGATAAGAATGTCATATAGTGGGCAGAGCACAGTGAAAGTGGTTTGACTTAGTTCCTTTAGGAACTCTGAACATGTCTCAGGTCACAATGATAAGTTACTTTTGAAACTGAATGATTATTGTTCTAAACTACTGTAACAAACCATTGTGTGCTAAATGTCTCTTCTCCTAGACTAGTATTTCCTTCCTATCCCACAAGTCTTCCACATAATACAAAGATGTGAAGGACAAATAATAATAGCAGGGGTGGTGGTGTTGATCTTTTTTCTCCGTCATAATTCTATTGTAGGCTCCCCCACTCAAATTTTATATTTACAGGCAGATTAATCTTATTTGTAATTTAGAGTTCTAAACATTTTAATTCTTGCACGATTTATGGGAAAAATAATGAAAAACATATGGATGTACTTAACAGTCCCCAACTTTGTATGGCCACCATTGTAGGGAATATTCAAAAGCTTGGGATATGCCATTTAACTTATCCAGCAGTTATGACTAAAATAATTAATATATGGAGAATAGTTTTACCAACTATAATTAAATGGTCTAATTAAAAATAAATTAAACCATTTTTCCATCATTTTGGGGATTTTGGATCCCCATTCTGCTCAAAGGAAATCCATACAATAATTTATGGCAATTATTGTCATTGTAATCTTTGTCTGTGTCAAATGCATTAACTTGGAATATCTCTCTCTCTCTCTCTCTCTCCCTCTCTCTCTCTCTCTCTCTCTCTCTCTCTCTCTCTCTCTCTCTCACACACACACACACACACACACACACACACACAAACAGACACACACACACACACACACACACACACACGCACACACAAACAGAGTGTACTCTTAATTATTTATCCCTGTCTCAAACTTTAAAGGTACTAAATTTATTAAGAGAGTTTAACTGGCAAAAAAGAAACACAACATTTTTATGTGAGTGTCTTTTTTGCTCCCAAGAAATTCTTTAGTTACTATAAGGTGATATAGATAAGCTCTATGAAATGAAAAGAGACCATGTGAAATTAGTTGAAATACATTATCAGCTATTGTATCATATATATCTAGTTATTCACAAAACTATCTGTTCTTCTTGATAGATAATTGGTATTGCTGAGTTTACATCAGAAAATAAGGTTGTATCAAAAATATTTCAGTAAATTAAAAGATAAATTTAATTTTGAACCAGAATGCATGTTTGTTCAAAAGGAATATCTATTGAGCCTAATAGGGTATAATTCCAAATAATGCTGTGCAAACTTTCAGGTTCAGATTTTGGAAACTATCTATATTCAGTTTAAATGTGATGGGTTTTTTTCTCATTATAAATTCAGAAAGAAATCAATCAAATCTTGATTGCTCATTCTTTTTTCTATTTGTTAATTTTTTACACAGTCTTCAAATTGAAACACAATGTTAATATTAGAAAGTGGGTCATTTCTAGTACTCCCATTTAAAATATGACATGAAAACTCATAAAAGTGACATAATAAACAACTTTAAAAATTTTTCATGAAGCATAATTAATGGGATAACTATTAGATAGGCACACTTTCCACATGAGTCCTACGGGAATAGGGCGGTATATAAATTTAATAAAATAAAATAAATAAATATGTAATCTTATTTTCATCCAAGGACAAAATTCAGTATTCATACTTGGACAGTTTAATGTCTTCAGAATATCATTAATCATGAAAACAGGAACTGAGTAATAAATTATCTTTTCAATAATTAATAGTAGGTGTCCATCTCATGTAACACTTCCATAGCAAAATATAATTTGATAATCAATCTAGTGAATTTCTCCTGCAGCTTCCTACTTGAAACATTACTCAGATTTCCAAATTATAACAGACAATTTCCATATGAATAGTAAAAAGCTTTTCACATTAAAATATTAATTGTAAACAAACTAAAACACACGGGGGGAATGCAATCCATCTGTATAACAAAAGAAAATTTTATAATTCTATTTGAGTGAAATCTTTCATCTTTGATTTACAGGTTTGCATCTGCTATAATTGAAGCCATACTGTTTTATATCTTTCATATTCTGGCTTTCCCTGAATCTTGTTTTAATTAAAGTCTCTTTCAGATTTTTGAATAAAAATCTGTGTTCACTTATGGCTTTAATATCTTCTTTGAGCTTGGAAAATGTATAAAAGAATATTTTGCTTGCCGATCAAAGGAATGTCAGGTATCAGATAGTGTAGAATAGAATGGTGATCAGAAAATAATACACAATTTTCTTGTATGTATAGATTTCTATATACACATGTGTATGTCTATGTGTATGTGTGCATTTATGTGGGTCTGAGAGAAAGATTTTAGTGAGATAACTTTTCTACCACTATTTGCAAACCCCCAAAGAATACTCCAGACCCCTTCCTTTTCTGTGACAATAAGGCAACATGTGTAAAAGTTTAAGCATTCATTATCAGCAAAAGGCACAGCTCTTCAGTAACACTCATGAATCCACATGGACTTGTGGCATAATCTTGCTATTCATCAGAGAAGAAAATAAATAACAGGAGATACCTCTTGGAAACTTGCTACCGAGTTCCAAGCTTCAATGGGATTCAGTGGAAGAGAACAACTGACATGCCAACTCCAAAAGAAAAAATAATCTGCAAAAGTACTAGATTTTTCCAGCAAACCTCAGGAAGGTCCCTTTTGCTTATCTTTCTTAAAAGTGTAGCACAGGATTGGTCTGAAACAAGATTAAGTCAGAGGGAAAAACTGTTGATTTCTGAAAGCTGAATCAGTTTTGAAATCAGTTTAAATCAATTTACAATCAATTGTACACTTTGCTAATGCCATCTGTAATCTGTGCAACATTATGCCAAAGACAAAGCATCAGTTTCTCCTTGGCAAGCATATTTTCTTCATGGGCTTCTATTATCATTAACAACAGAAATATAAACACTACCACCATCAATAACAGAAAGCTAAAGAAGAAACCCATTTAACATACTTGCATTTGGGACAGCTGAAAAAGAGCAGAATGGGCCTCCTTTGCTACCCAGTTTCCCTTTGGAAATTAGTGCTTCTCTCATGAAATTGGTTCAGCACCTTTAAAGTGGCACTACAGAAGAACAATTCGTAATTTCATTATATCCAATCAATCATATGAACCATTTCAACTAATCAGAGAGGGGAAAAGTCCCTGTAAAATTATTTTAACATGTCAGAAGCAGGAGGGAGATTTGTGATTCTGCCTAGTTTTTTCCCCTAGCGGCTTCACAGGCTGTTTTGATTTTCATAGACAATCGTAGACAAAAATGCAGAATGACTTTAATGTTTCTATTCTACCACTGAATTTGGGGATTGGATCAGAGAGCATATAAAAATCGGCACAAGATTCTGCCTTTTCTTCCAAGTCTGGTTCACTCTACTGTTAGAATTTTAGTGGTTACAGTGAAGGAGTCTTAGGCTCTTTTAAGTCTCTCCCACGAACAAGTGAAGCTGCTGTTCAGAATTCTGTGCCCAATGTTTATGTTCCAACTGATCTCTGCCACCCAAGCAGCAGACAAGACATGTCTAAGGGTGCTTTTTTGGGGGGGGGGGAATACACAATGATGTCACACACAGGAAATGTCAGGGGAGGACTTGGCACTTCACAAGGCTGACTCTTCTTCCATAGGCTCGCCAGCAGCTCTAGAAAAATAAACAGGCAATCAGAATATGGAACCAGAGTACACAATGACATTGTAGATTTTCATGCATAATCAAAGCTGATTTTTCAGCTCTCCCCCATGTTTATTTGTGTTCTTCAGCTAGCCATAAATAAAGTTTCTTTCCTTGGATGTATAAACAAATGTCAAGTGGAAAAACATTTTCGATCCAAGCAATCACTGCAAAAGGTTCCTGTTTATATTAAAATTGTCAGAATATTTTATAATGTTAAGTTTAGAAATGCACATGCTTTGTGTCAGCAAAATCAAATTGTTAAATGGGGAGAAAGGTGCAAGCCCCCTTCTCTGCTCAAAAGAAATATTTATGGATTCAATTTATCCAGTTTAACAGTGGAATACCCTCTTCAAAATCAGGTAACATGCAAGGAATTTAAAACAGTTGCACTGCTTTGCTCTTAAGATTTTGTTGGCAACTTGCCTGTCTAAAACTTCTGCACTCCAATTCTGAATTTGTTTAGCAGACTACTGCCATGAAGTGGGTATCTAATAATAATAAATAATATGATTGTCCATACTGCCTTTATGAGAAATCACCTGAAAGACAGTTAGTAAACAAAACTAAATTAGCTTTTGTTAAAAAAAGAAGATAAAATTATAGACCTAATTCAGGGATATCCACACGCAGCTATCCAAGCTTGATTAAAAGTCCACCTGTTTTTTAATGTGCAACAGAGGTTTGGCTATTATCTCAACTTTTTGGACCATAACCTATGGATACCCCTTCCACATACCAATGCCTTGGAAGAGTAAAGATTTAGACATTTTTAAAATTTTCATCAAGATTAGAAGATCTCTAATCCTATATTGATTTCCAAAATTTTCAACAAAAGTGCATGTATACATATGCATATATGTTCACTTCATTTTTGATGGTTTAAGATATTTTCATCAGTGAAATTAGTTGTAGGATAAAAAAGGCATTAATAGGTTAAATATTAGCCAGGGGAGTCTCTGTGTTTGTGTATGCATGCATGTGTGTGCACATATGTAAACATTCAATATTAGTAGAATAAAGAACATAATTGTACTGACTAATCTCTTAAGAATATTTGCAGTTAAAATGTGATTCAGGTCATTCACATAGGACTCTACTAATATTGGAAATTGCTACTAATATGAAAAAAAGCATTGACATTTAAAGTTCTTAGAGCTTGCTCTAAATTCTATGAGTTAGTACATTAAGAAAAGAAAATTATTAATTTTATTTTAAAAAATTGTGACATGGTATGTCAACTTTTTATTGCACATGAGGAGGTAGTGATGTACAGTAATACTGAGAAAGTCACACAAGGAAAAAAGTAATAGATTTGGTTAAGCAGAAGGGCATATATATCCATGAATGCATGCCGGATAGCTAACAAACACAAGAAAGCTTACAGTACTTTTAATTACATACAAACAACTCAATTAATAAAGCTAAATACATAGTCAAAATCTATCTTATCTGATTTACTTTGCCAGAAAATAAAATTATAACATTAAAATATCTGAATAATATGAAATACTGTATAATATAGTTTTTGTTAGCCTTTTGATTTTTGTGTGGGGAGAAAAGCACATAACTTACCTCAACTTAGCACATTTGTTTTAGAAAGCTGTATTTATTTTTATATTTTATTGAGAACTAGCTTGTGATTTTGACACCTGGAATATCCACTCAAATTCTAATTGAGGTTCATTTGAACATATTCTTAAACATATTTGCTTAACTGCCAACTTCAACAAGCTCTCAAGAAAGTAACAGTATTATAGGATAATCCGCATCTGTGTAGGGAGGCTTCATTCTGCAACCATTCTTCATATATTTTAATCTCCAGGCCTTTAATCAATTTAGTCACTCTTCTTTGCACTTCTTTCAAAGCCTCAACATCTTTTTTGTAATGTGACCCAAACTGGATGCAGTATTCCAGGTGTGGCCTTACTATGGCTTTATAAAGCGGTACTAATACTTCATGTGATTTTGATTCCTTGCCTCTGTTTATACAGCCAAGGATTATATTAGCTTTTTTGGCTGCTGCTGAACACTGCTGGCTCATATTTAAGTGATCATCCACTAGGATTCCAAGGTCCTTCTCCAGTTACTGTTTTTGAGCCAGATCACCTAATCATATTTGTACTGTTGTTTTTTCTTGCCTAGATGTAAAGCGTTGCTATTCTCCACATTGAATTTCATGTTATTGAAGCCCATTGTTAAGTCTGACAAGATCTCTTTGGATCCTGAGCTTGTCTTCTGGGATGTTGGCTACTCCTGCCAGCTTAGTGTAATTTGCAAATTTGATGAGTTCCCCTTCTATAAAATAATTCATGAAAATATTGAAGAGTATTGGGCCTAAGATTCTTCACATGATAACATTATTTTAGCAAGAGAATGGGGGCGGAAACAAGGGAAGGAAAACCTTAAGCATGATGCTCGGCCATGACTGTTTTCTCATTTTTCTTTTGGTGGTAAATGAGTCAGAAATTAGTTGGCCAAGGAAATAACAGTGTTATTCAAATTCTAAGCTGGAAATGACTCATCTTACTCTGAGCAAGTATGTAACTGACAAGTACTTACAAAAACTCTTCCTTTCTCATATACACACTGGCACTCAAACATTCTCTCTTTCAATCTGTCTTTCAATCTCTCTCTCTCTCTCTCTCTCTCTCTCTCTCTCTCTCTCTCTCTCTCTCTCTCTCTCTCTCTCTCTCTCTCTCTCACACACACACACACACACACACACACACACACACTATACACACTAAGATCTGATTTTATATAACAGTTAGAAACCTGGGCCTACTTTCCAGCTATGACTGTTTGTATTTGCTGTGAGAGTATGCTGGTGAATAACAGTAAAAATACTGGACTGTATCCAAGCTAGGCGCATCCAACTGGGATGTAGAAGTCAACTTCCTGACTTTCTTTTGCACAGAGCAGTTCATCTAACTAAAAGATTCATAATGTTTTACATAAGAAGTAGCAATTATGTTTTTAAAGACACATTTGAAGTTATAAATTTTAAGGAAGTATATGGGAGAATGGGATCCAGATTAAATTTAGGTTTAATGTAATTACTTAGAAACAGAGAATGCAATTAATATCCATCTATCAGTTGTTTTTCCCCCTTAAGTCAAAGGTCCCCAACCTTTTGGG
The DNA here is from genome assembly GCF_947247035.1 of Vipera ursinii. NCBI lineage: Eukaryota > Metazoa > Chordata > Lepidosauria > Squamata > Viperidae > Vipera > Vipera ursinii. The sequence continues at coordinate 92,842,976 of NC_139517.1, forward strand.
CACCAGGGACCAGTTCCATGGAGAAAGGTTTTTCCACGGAGTGGAGAGTGCATAGTTTTGTGTGTATCCCACAGATGGGGCTTTGCTTGTTTGTGCGGACTGGTTGCTGGCATGCCATGGCCTGGTACTAGTCCATGGACCAGGGTTTGGGGACCCCTGCCTTAAGTCACTTTGAACATTTCCACTTGGTCAAAAAATGGTAAAGCCCTGAAGAATTATAGATAGCCCTAACATAAAAATTTGAATTTATCATATTCCCCAAAGTCTCAACTGGGTTGGATGAAAAACGGATGGGGAAGTCCCTATTTTATAAATAAGGCCTATTTTCTTATTTTCCTATTTTATAAATAAAGCCCTATTAATAAAACTCTACTTTCCAAAGGACCAGAAGGCAAGCCAAGAAGCAATGGATGGAAACAACGAGAGAAGCAACCTGGAACTAAGGAGAAATTTCCTATCAGTGAAAACAACCAGTGGAATGGCATGCCTTCAGAAGTTGTGGAGGTTTTTAAGAAGAGATTGGACAGCCACTTGTCTGGAATGTTATAGGTTCTCCTGTTTGAGCAGGGGCTTGTACTAGAATAGGGCTTTTCAACCAGTGGTACGGGTACCACCTGTGGTACATTGGCACCTGGCACACGACCATCCTAGAAAAGTGGTAGCGGGGGAGGGAATGAGCTGAACCAGTGGCAGCACTGCACAAGCCTGAGTGAGAGATGGCTGGAGGTGCAGGGCTGTGAGGGCTCAATGGAAGCACCAGGAAGTGCCAGGTTCCAGCCGGAGCTCGGTGCTCATCCTGGCGCTTCTGAGCCCAGAAGAAGTGCCAATCAGCTGAAATGTTGCAGCATCTCCAGGGTCTTGTGATTTACATTCAGATGCTTGGCAACTGATTCATATTTATGACGATCACAGTGTCCCAGGGTCATCTGAAGTGACCAAAACCTGCTGCAACCACCCAGCAGACGGGAGGGAATAAAAACCAAACACCCCACCCCCACCCCACCCCTGCTGCCAATCCTCAACAGAAATGCTCACAACAATGAAAACCTCGGACAGGAGGAAGAGCACCACCAGGTGGGCAGGCAGGTGTCTTGCTTAGCTGTGGCTTGGGGGGGCACTTTTTTCAGTGCCATTGTAACTTCGAACAGTCACTAAGTGAACTGTTGTAAGTTGAGGACTACCTGTACTTCATCACTTTTTTCTTTCTTTCTTTTTTTGTCATCAAGTTTTGGACACCTTGCTGGGCGACTGGTGGTACTCGGATGTTGCCATATCCTAAAAGTGGTACGATAGGTGGAAAAGTTGAAAAGCCCTGGACTAGAAGATCGCAAAAGTCTTCCAATTCTGTTATTCTGTTATTAGAAGTCTGAGGAGAGAATTAAACAAGCACCTATCAAGCCTTTGATTTATATTATATGCCTCTTCAAGATCAGAGATATTACCGAACAAAATATAGAAGAAACTGGGTATATTTAGTCTTGGGAAGGATAGACAAAGAGAAATATTGCAGCACTTTTCAGGTACTTGAATAAGTCATACTAATGGAGTCTAGTTGGAGTGTATTTTTTATGTTAGGAAAACTTTCCTGACAAGAATGATAGCTTGACAGTGGAGCAATCATTCGGATGGGTGGCAGAGTCTTCATTACACCGGAGAACAGTTTTTTTCAAAAGCGATTATGATTATAAAATTATTTCCCGTTCAAGAGCCTAACAGCCCATGGATAAAAGCTGTTCTTCAGCCTGTTGGTACGGCTGGCTATACTCCTGTATCTCCTACCCAATGGTAGGAGAGTAAAGAGATACTGACCAGGGTGTGAGTCATCCCTGAGAATTTTCCTCACTCTTCCAAGGCAGTGAGCCCTGGAGATGTCATCCAGTGGTGTCAGGGGATAGCCCACAATGTCTTGTGCTGTGCTCACCACCCTCTGTAATACTTTCCTATCCGCGGCTGTCAGGCCAGCATACCAAACCACAATACAGTGCAAGAGGACTCTCTCTATAGTATACCGGTAAAAGAGGGTCATTAGCCATTGTTCTACACAGTTCTTCCGCAAGACCCTGAGGAAGTGGAGTCTCTGTTGGGCCTTTCTGGCCACCTGGGTTGTATTAACTTTCCAGGTAAGATCTTCACAGAGGTAGACTCCCAGAAATTTAAAGAAGGAAACTCTCTCCACACAGCCCCCCTCAATGTAAAGTGGGGCAGATTCCTTTTTTTCCCTCTAGAAGTCTAGCACCATCTCTTTTGTCTTGCTGATGTTCAGGTACAAGTTGTTCTTGGAACACCATATGGATAGTTTTTGTAGATTGACTGATTGGTATGTGATAGGTTAAATTACAGGTTATTTTTGTGAATGGCATTCAAGAGTATATTAAATACACACAAAAGTATTCAGGAAGCAAAAAAAATTTGTCCAATGTTATTGGGTATGCATACATAGAGCCTAAACAATTGTCAATCAAGGTTACTTTGACCTGGATTTCTGCATGGACTATAATACTTGATCTTGTGGCATAGTGGTCCCTTCCAACTGTATGGATTTAAGATTCTATGATACTGTGATGTTGCTGAATAATATCTCCTGCAGTCCCAGACCACATGATAAAAATAAAGGATGCTGGGAGTTGTAGTTCAGAACATTTTGGAATGTAACACATTCTTCTGGAATATCTTAAGTATTAAATGTTTTCTGAAGTTTTTCTAGCATTAATATTTCTTTCAGGGAGATTTACCTCCAAAACCCTAGATAAACTGACTGATGCTGTGGCTTTGTTGCTATGTTGTGGCTGTGACAAACATCATGAATTGCACAATTCTGTTCATATTTATTTGCAAACAGGTCTAGTCAGCGTAATGGATGGGCTTACCATCAAAGTAGGAATAGAGTCTCTAGTGTTATTCTCAGTATCATCATCACCATTACCATTGTCACTATCTAAATTGTGTCCAATAAAACCCAGGAAAATGTTCTGACTTCTGGAAACTCATCAACAGACAGCTATATAGCAGCAGGAGTATCAACAGCAGCCTCACTTAGGTAAGCAGCAAGAGACCTTTACATGACCAACAGCAGGGAAAAGAAGTTCAGCAATGAACACTTCAATACCAAGTGAAGAGAATTTGAAGCAATATTAATAGAAATGGTATCAGTTAAACAAGCATCCGTGGTTCTGACTGGGTTTATCTTGGGAAGCAAAGCAAACTTGAGGAATCTCTTGTTATAGTTCAAAAAAGAAAAAGGGAAAATCAATCTGTTGCTCAATATTTTTCTTTAAAAAAATTACATTAACAAACAATGCTAATTTTCCTCAACTCAGATCTTCACAAAGATAATAACTGTAGCCATGCAACTTGATAGAAAGATAATGGCAAACCTTAGACAAAAGAATAATTGTAGAAATATTGTACTAACCATAAAAGTACTATTGGCAAAACCATCATTTTCCTAGTTACAATATATGAGTGTGAAAATTCAGTAATGCTGAATAAGGGAAAAAATATATGCCTTTTGACAGTAATGCTGGAGAACATGATTGAGAATACCTTGAACTACAAAGAGGCCACCTCACTTGGTATTGGACAAAGCAAAACCAGAGTACTCTGGCAAGAGTTGGTGAAACTTTGATGCTTGGAAACATCAAAGGAAAAAAAAGCTGTCAAAAGACAAGGGGGAAGTTACTACACCCCCTGACACACACATGAAATTACAAGAACTTAAAGAAGTGGTTACTGACAGACAATGTTGGGGAATTATATCTATTAGGTCATGAAGAATGGAAAGTGATAGAAGTAATGAACAACAACTTTCTGGTAGAATGGGAATTCAGGATAAAATATAAAATTTACCCATTTCCTGATGGGAAAAGGTATCTATTACTTTTTGAGCATCTCTTAACTTTCTTTGATGGGTTGATCCAGAAATTATTTCCCATGCAACTAGAGAGCACAAAAATGGAACAGGAAATTTTTGTAATCTTTGGAAAGTGCTTCAGTATAGAGAAGCCGTCCAAATATATCTTTTGTAATTTCTTCAAGAAAAATGAATTTGTCAGCAAACTGAGTTATGTACTAACATTAGTAAATACGTGAACATATACAAATTTATGTCCCAGTTTTTACTTTAAAAATTCAGTCACCTTAAAATAACAGAATTCTATGTTTCATGGGATTTATTAACAAATAAAGCTTAACAGACATCAGACTACAGCAACAGATCATTCAAATCTCAGGCCACTTTGTTTCTGCTGATTAATTCAACATGATGAATCCATCTTTTACTCCAGTGTAAGGAATTTATTGATATTCTGAATGCCATGTTATTTGACCAAATGTATCCTCTCAACTGTAATCCCCCCACTCAGTTTTCATAAAGATGATGAATAAATAAGCTGGGGAAATGAAATAACCACATTTGAATTTCTACCAGCTTGACCGACATATTTATGCCAGCTCACACACTAATTACAGCAGCAGAAAGAAACTGAACCTGTAAACCCAATTACCTGGTGCATTCAAGACCTGATATTACTTGCAATTTGTGTATGAGTTGTCTATAGGTGTAAATTACATATTGATAATGTCAATGAAATGTAATTCTTTCTTGAAATATTATGTAAAATTTCATATAAAATATGCATCTATATATGCATGATAAACAGAGATATAAATAGTAATTCTTTTTCTTTTTGTTATTCTTTAATATATTTCTCTCTCTCTCTCTCTCTCTCACACACACACACACACACACAACAACAACAACAACAACAAACAAATAAGCCCACTCTGTTAATAGATTGAGGGAGGTAGCAGTCTTATTTACGATCTTAGCAAATCAAGTTAAGTGGAAAGGATAGCTGATTAGGACACTCTCAAAATATGTCAGCCACTAATTAGTTTAAACCCTGTAATTTGATATGCCAAGCTAATTACATTTTATATTTGCTATTCCAAAATTTGGCTTTATTTCACTACAAAAATTAGATTTATGGAGGCCTAAATTATAGTAGGCATTGCATTCTAAAAAACAAAGACTTTTCATGTCTGAATCTGAATTGCAAAGAAACTTGCAATTGCTAATTTTGTCTTCTTTTCTTGTAAGATTACTTACAACCTGGGTTAAAATTCTCCTCCTCCTCATGTAAATTCTGTTCCAAGAAAAATTCTTCTATTTAAAGGATATAAGTAACACCTTATACCATTTGTGTAAATATCTGATCCTGCTTTAGTATGAATGCTGTTTAGCATTAATCTTAATGTATAATTTGTTTGGATATACTCTTTCTGTTGAAGTGGGATGAACAAAGAAATGCTAAATAAGCATGATTTATGGTGTTGAGAAAGGGATAGGCAGACACATACAATCTGCCATGGTCTGCCCTGTGAAGATTTTTGTAAATATTTCCAATTCATCTTCACACATATCATTATTAATAGTGGCATTCTCAATGGTCAGAAATTTATTATAGATTCCAGATTCAGTATCATGTAGATCAGTGTTTCTTAAACTTTTTGCTCTCAAGATTTCTTCCCATTTTTAAAAATTGAGCACTCCAAAAGAGCTTTTGTTTTTATGGGTTATATTTATTGATATTTATTGTATTAAATATTAAATTTGATGCATTCATTAGAATATTTATTGAATCATGTAAATAACAATATTACATTATTAGTTATTAACATAACTAATAAAAATCACTATATTTTTATCAAATAAATAATGAGAACAGTGATATGGTTTTAAATTTTTGCAAATATTTTCAATATCTGGCAAATAATTTTGTTTTTGAGACACTCTTGGCTCTTCAGATCACATTTTAAGAAATACTGACACAGATTACATTGTGAATATAGGGAATGGGAAAACTTAACCAAATTTATATAGTTCTATAAAATGACATGTATATATGTAGCTTATAAGAGATTTCTAGAAGAGTGATTTAAAAATTAAGAGAGACTTTACTGAATTGTGTTTGCATAAGTGTAATCCTTTCAAGTTAATTAAAGGTGTAAGAAAACATTTAGTACTTTAAATATACATTTCCATATGTGCAATATACTTATACTATTTTCCAGTGAAGGCTAGAACACTAATATAGAATTCTAATCATGTGAGTAGAAGTACCAATCAAAATTTTCAATATAAAATCTTCCTGAATGGTCTAAATTATACTCATAGTTTAGATAATATTCTTAAACAAACTAACATCTTCCCATCTTATTGTCTACTGTTAAAGCTACTGAATGTTGTTGAAATGGAAGTTCTTAAGTGGGGAGCACTTGTAGTGGAGCACTTGGATGATGTGGGTAGTTTTATGATAGATTTGTGTTTCTAATTTGCTGTCAATGCCTCTGTGGTGAGCTATCAGGAAAGGTAGTGTGTTATTGTTTTCTTCTATCCTATAGAATTTTATTTCTTTGAAGATGTTGCTGATGGTTTTGTGTGTGTTTTCTAGTTGGTCCTTTTTATTATGACAAAGGTGTCATCTACTACCCGATCCATACTTTGAGTTGTATGCAGAGGAATGCTACAGTTTCTGGGCATTGCATTACAGTCTCTGAAACAACCAAGTTCAGACAGTATCAAGGACCCAACTGTTCGTGGACATGCCCTAAAGCAAAAAAGTTTTGGATTAAGATACATACATGGTTGGGAAAGATGACTAAAAGACAGAATTTAAGGAATATTAGGATCTAATTATGAGAAGGAGAATGAATGTTTAATATTGCACGTACTGACAGCAGCGATAATATCATTTGCCCAATACTGGAAAAATGAAAACTTATCAACTGAAGACGTTTTAATTAAGAAAATCTTAGAATGTGCAGAAATGGATAGACTGACGTTAGAGATTAAAGAGAAAGAAGATTCAGTTTATTATAGAACATGGGATAATTTTTAGCAATGGTTAGGAAAACGAACTAGTGAGAAATGAATGTGATATGTTATTTTAAATATACCGTAGTTTCCAGCGTATAAGACGACTTTTTAACCCATGAAAATCTTCTCAAAAGTCAGGGGTCGTCTTATACGCCGGGTGCTGAAACTTTAGGGACAGGGCTGGCTGGAAAACCTGGAGCGGATCTTCCATTTAGTCTGCGCAGGGAAAGCGGGACCAATTGGAGTAGAAGCTGCAGTCTGTGATTTTTTACAGGCTGGGGTCTGAGCGTCTTTCCTTCTAAAGTTGAAGAGCAGCTGTAGGCAGGTGGGGAATGCAAGAGCAACTTGAAAGGCAGGTGGGGAATGCCGTAGCCAGAGCAGCTGCTTAGCTCTAAGGACACATTTGACTCAGGAACTGGGTGGGCTGGCTGGAAAACCTGGAGCGGATTTCCCATTTGGTCTTTTTTTTAAAATCCCATTTATATCCCACCCTTCTCCGAAGACTCAGGGTGGCTTACAATTTAAAGCACAAATCAATGTGCTTAGCAATAGCCTTCATTCTATGTATATGCCTGCTTATTAGAGCTTTCACCCCGACCCCCCACAAGCAGCATTATTACAAAGTCAGCTTATTGCTCCCAACAATCTGAGTCCTCATTTTACCTACCTCGGAAGGATGGAAGGCTGACTCAACCTTGAGACTGGTGGGATGAGAACCTGCACTAATTGCAGGCAGCTGGTGTTACTTAAGGCTCTGCACAGGGAAAGCTTTAGAGTGAATTAGGAAAAGTGAAAAAGTGAATTAGGAAAATAGGAAACGGTTGCTGGAATTGGTTATGTGTAGTTTAACGAAGAGAAGGGTGAGGGGTGACATGATAGCAGTGCTCCAATATCTCAGGGGCTGCCACAAAGAAGAGGGAGCCAAGCTATTCTCCAAAGCACCTGAAAGCAGGACAAGAAGCAATGGATGGAAACTAGTCAAGGAGAGAAGCAACCTAGAACTAAGGAGAAACTTCCTGACAGTTAGAACAACTAACCAGTGGAACAACCTGCCTCCAGAAGTGGTGAATGCTCCAACACTGGAAGTTTTTAAGAAGAGACTGGACAGCCATTTGTCTGAAATGGCATAGGGTTTCCTGCCTTAGCAGGGGGTTGGACTAGATGACCTCCAAGGTCCCTTCCAACTTATTATTATTATTATTATTATTATTATTATTATTATTATTATTATTATTATTAAGTTTAATCCACTTGCACTGTTTTATGTTTACATGTTTGATGACAAACAGCCTTATGTTTATAAGTGACAGTTTTCCTACTAAGTGCCTGCATGTCATAAGCATTTGAATTAAAATTACCATATTAAAATCAAATCTGATGTTTTTTAATTTTTATTTGGTGTGTGTTGGAAGAGGGGTAGTCTTATATGGCAAGTATAGCCCAAACCCTATAATTTAACAGGAAATGTAGGGGGTCATCTTATACGCCCAGTCGTCTTATACGCCGGAAAATACGGTATATTATTAAGAAGAATGACAGGTATTGATTAACTGATACTGTTTTTGATTATCATTTATTATATTCTCTACAGTTATCTACTACTATATTAACTACTGTTAATTGAACATATGTACCCAGAGAATAGCCTGTATGCTAAGAATGAAAGTGTTATTGGGGGACAACCCTAATGTTGATCCCAGCCCTGTCCTAATCCCAACCCCAACTCCAATCCTGATCCCAACCCCACCATAAACCCTAATCCCTAAGCCGATCCTATTTTATCCCTAACGCTATAAAATTCAATATTTTTTTTAAAAAAGGACCCAACTGTTCAACTATTCTCTTCTATCAGCATGAAAGAAATCCTCTGACAACTCATTGAAATGTAGATCCTTGTCAGCCTGATGTAAGTCGTTTCCCCCCCTGCCCTCCAGGGAAGGATGATAATTGCAGAAATTAATTTTTTCTAATATCCATTTTGGCATAAACTTTCTGGGAATGAAACATCCAAATTTACTTCCAGCAGAATCTGTTATGGAATTCATTTTAAATCCTTAGACTTAGGCAAGTCAGTTCTTTACAAGCAAATTCTATTGTTGCAAGTTCATGATGAACATGGGCAAAAGACCTGCTGGACCTTGGGGATTAAAGATAACAGTTGTATCTGTTAGGACTCTGTTAGGTGGGCTACACAAAATGTTTTTTAAATAGATCCACAACCTTCTCTTCATAACATTCAAAGCAATTCATTTGTAAAGGGTTTGGTTATTTTTGACTCCTTTTTCTCCTTTCTTTCACTCAATGGATTCAGTCCAATTCTATTCCATTTGGATTTTCCTTATTCTGCAAAAGTGCCAAAAGCATTTGGCTTGAATAAAAGTAAAAAGTGTACAATGGCTTTTTTTTTACAGAGACATTGTAAAACTTTTCTCAGTGATCTCTCTCTCTCTCTCTCTCTCTCTCTCTCACACACACACACACACACACACACACACTCAGACACACACACAGAGACACACACACACACACACACACAGAGAGAGAGAGAGAGAGAGAGAGAGAGAGAGAGAGAGAGAGAGAGAGAGAGAGAGAGAGAGACTGTGCATTGAACTATTCACACATCATGTGGAAATACTTGATAGGTGAAGTGAATTGGCAGTTTTTCTTTCATTTTATAGAATTGTTAAATTTATGTCCAAGTCAGCCACATTTCATCAATGTGAAATAACGGTTGACAAGGAGGGGAAATAAATTCTCTTTGTTATTCATTGATCCCATTTCACTTAAAAACAATGTATGATTTACTTTATTCATAGAAAGACAACTCCTGATTTTAGCCAGTGCAATGCACAAACATTAATATTTCTGATCAGTGTAAGATAATCCTGGATCTTCCTTACTCTTTTTTTTGTAAAGGACAACATCTTAAGTTACAGTACCACTTAATTACTAAATTACTAAACATACTTGTCTACTTTTGCCATTTTTTTGTTCCTATCAGTAAATGACTTTTTAAGTCTGTGATGATAAATAAGAAAGTCTCAAGTCACATATGTCTATAAAAACTAAGGGGAGATTAAAATCTAAAATTTGCTAGGAAATATGTATACATAAGAAAATCATAATATATTTCATTAATTGGATTATTATAAGGGATGTAAACTTAGGAAAGGATACAGAGATTTCAAAAGAGGTCAGGTGTTTTCCAGGTGCTATTGCCAGTAGGGACAAGAAGCGTAGTCAAGAATTCCAGCAAGGACTGTGGACACTATTGTACATATTGACACTAATGATCTGTCCCAAAAAGATGTACTCTGTGCAGAATGATTTCCAGAGCTTGGGGCAGGAACTCAGCAGGATAGGCTGTAGGATCACTTTTTCAGAGGTTTTACCAGTGTATAAGGCCAGCGTATAGCAGAATTCAATATGTGGCTAAAGGAGTGGTGTAAAGGGGAAGGCTTTGGTTATATTAGTCACAGTGTCTGTAGATGGTCCAATGAAAAAATGTACAAAAGAGATGGTTTGCATCTATCCAAGAGAGGGACTGAGTAACTTGGCAATAAATTCACAGATTTTCTGGAGTGATATTTAAACTAAACAATGGGGACAGTGAGTTCATTGATACAGAACACCCCTGTCCCCGGCAATCTAACAATTATAGAGTTATAAGTGCATGTAACATAGATGTGTATGTGGACAAGAATATCAACCTTGCTGTCAAGCACAAATCAGGCTTTTAACAGCGAGTGCCACACAAAGTGAACTAACCAAACAGGTAGTAAGAAAATAGGGGAACTCAGGCACCACACAGGTTATGTAGAAAGTAAACACAGGGTCAGTCATAAAGGACTCAAATGTCTATACACCAATACACAGAGTATGAACAGTGAGCAGGGTGAACTAGAAATTCAGGTAAATGAGGGCAGATATGATATTGTTGCCATTACGGAAAAATGGTGGGATGAAACTCACAAATGGAACACACAGCTAGAGGGATTTAAATTATTTAAAAGAAACAGACCAAATAAAAGAGGAGGTGGAGTTGCTCTTTATATAAGAAATAACTACATCTCTACAGAAATAGAGCACAACAATGATGAAAACTGTAAACTTGAGTGCATTTGGGTCAATATAAAAGGGGGGAAAATGACATTGCCTTAGGTGTAAACTATAGGCCACCCAACCAAACAGAGGAAATAGATGAACTTTTTGCTAGTCAGCTAACTAAGGTATGTAGGAAGCACATCACAATGTGCACAGTAATGGGGGACTTTAATTACCCTGACATCAACTGGGAGACAAACTCTGCACCAAGTGGAAGATCTAACAGATTCCTGACAAACCTAGCAGACAACTTTGTCTCCCAAAAAGTAGAGAGGGGAACTAGGGGATTAGCCATATTGGATCTAATCCTCACTAACAGAGATGAAATGATAGAAGGTGTTGAAGCCACAGGAACCTTGGGAGGAAGTGATCATGCAATATTGGAATTCAACATTCTGGAAGCACAAGCAATAGAATACAGTCAAACTAGAGTCTTGGACTTTAAAAGAACTAATTTCAATAAACTTAGAGAGAGCTATGGAAGGATTCCATGGATAAGAATCCTCAAAGGGAAAACAACTGAAGAAGCTTGGGAAATTTTGAAAAGTGAGATAATAAAGGCCCAGTCTAGTACAATACCAACAAAGAAGAAAAATAACAGCTCTCAAAAGAAACCAGCATGGCTGCATAAAGAACTCTCTGATAAATTGAAAGATAAAAAGGACAAGTATAAGAATTGGAAAGAGGGGCACATAACTAAGTCAGAATATCAGCAAATAGCCCGTGCCTGCAAAGATGAAGTGAGGAAAGCTAAGGCTCAAAATGAATTAAGGGTTGCGACCAAAGTCAAAAATAACAAAAAAAGCTTCTTTCAACATGTAAAAAACAAGAAAAAAGTTTGGTCTATTAGTGGGGGAAAGTGGCAAGAAGGTGACAAGCAACAGGGAGAAAGCAGAACTATTTAACTCATTTTTTGCATCTGTCTTTTCACAAAGGGAAAAAACAGACCAACCTATCAAAACCAGTGCCATAAAAAACAGAATAGAAACACAAGTTAAGATAGGCAAGAAAATGGTACGTGAGCACCTGTCCAGCCTAGATGAGTTCAAATCACCAGAACCAGATGGATTACACCCCAAGGTTCTCAAGGAACTGGCAGATGTGATCTCAGAACCACTGAACTGTATTTTTCAAAGATCCTGGACCACTGGGGAACTACCAGAGGACTGGAAAAGAGCTGATGTAGTTCCCATCTTCAAAACAGGGGAAAAAATAGATCCAGGAAACTACAGACCTATCAGCCTGACCTCAACACCTGGGAAGATTCTGGAAAAGATAATCAAACAACGAATCAGCAAGCAGCTAGAGGCAAAAAAAATCATTACTAAAAGCCAACATGGGTTTGTCAAAAACAGATCATGCCAGACAAATCTTATTGCATTCTTTGACCAAGTGACAAAATTAGTGAACCAGAGGAATGCTGTGGATATAATTTACTTGGACTTCAGTAAGGCATTTGATAAAGTAGATCACAACCTACTACTTGATAAGCTAGAAAAATGTGGGTTACATAGCATCACCACCAGATGGATTCGTAGCTGGCTGACCGGCTGTACTCAGCATGTGGTCCTCAATGGAACTGCATCAACATAGAGGAAAGTGTGTAGTGGGGTGCCCCAAGGCTCTGTTCTGGGCCCAGTTATTTTGTCAGGAGACATGAAAGGTTGCATATTATGGGGCAACAGAGTTATTATTCCCACAACTTTGAGGGACAGAGTCTTACATTCCTTACATGAAGGCCATCCAGGCATTGTATGAATGAAAGCATTGGCTAGAAGCTACCTGTGGTGGCCTGGCCTGGATAAGGCTGTAGAGGATCAAGTCCATGGTTGCTATACCTGTCAGGGGTCTAGGCCTGAAATGCCTCAGGCCCCAGTTCATAGGTGGGAGGAAACACATACTCCCTGGTCCAGGGTTCATATAGACTATGCTGGGCCTTTTCAAGGGCAGCTTTTTATGGTAGTAGTGGATAGCCACTCAAAATGGCTGGAAGTAGTTCCAGTCCCTAATATGACTACTGCTAGGACCATCCAGGTGCTGAGAAAACTCTTTGCAACACATGGGTTGCCTGATGTTTTGGTTTCTGATAATGGGGCTCAATTCACTGCTGCTGAGTTTCAGGTTTTTCTCAGAGCTAACCTCATCAGATGTCTGCACCATTTCACCCCTCTACGAATGGACAAGCCGAATGCATGGTGTGGACAACAAAGGAGGCGCTCAAGTGTATCATCACAGGTGACTGGCATCATAGACTGGCAGATTTCTTGCTCTGTCAACACACTACACCCTGCACAGCTACAGGAAAAAGTCCTGAGCTTCATTGGGGACGGCGATTGATTACTAAACTGGACAGGTTGCATCCAGACAGAGTGGCATTCGAAGCCTCTAAACCAAAACCCCCGAGGGGGCTGCAAACAGGTGATTGGGTTTGGGCCAGAAATTATGGGCCTGGAAACTTGTGGGTTCCTGGTCAGGTGGTCAAAGAATCCAGACCCCTATCTTACAAAGTGGGGTTGGAGGGAGGGCGACAGGTCAGAAGACATATTGGCCAACTTAGAAAAAGAGTCCCAGGGTGGTCACTAAGTGAGGACTATGGCACAAGTCCCTTCCAAGGTCCTAAAGCTGGCATCCAGGCCAGCTCACACCAGTACCACCAGGGTTTTCCTTCCTCAGTGGAACTTAATCCAGAAGAGGAACATGGCAGCTCAGGAGTGCAACATGGAACCCCTGACCAGGCAAACCAGCCAAATGTCAGCGACCTTTGTGCCTACTCTGCAAAACTGTCAGACTCTGGGGTGGGCCCACCGGAAGAGGCCAGCCAGAGTAACTCAACTCCCCTGGACACAGGAGCTCAGGGGGACAATGGTCTACCCGGCCCAATGGGTGAGTTGGTAGACCACAAGGTGACTGGAAACCCTCGGCGTTCATCCAGACCACATAAAACCCCAGCATATCTTAAAGACTATGTTTTAAAATAAAGTGATGTGTAATTGTATGACAGTTTGCCACTATCTACAGAAATTGGGGGTGCATTGTAACTGCTGTAAGACATGCTCATTGAGACGTTGTTTTATCTCTTGTAGTATATTGCATAGACATATCGTTCTTTAATTTCCTTGTAGTCCACTCTACTAGGCACGTCTGAGAAGGTTGCGTAAGGATTCCTAACTACCTTAGCTTTACAAAACATCACATTTATTATTGTTTAATATTATTATTTTAGTTGGCCCTTGACTAACGGTTCTCCAGCAACTCAGACAGGACGTCTCCAGTCCTGCTATTGGTCAACTTTGGGCAGCAAGTATAGCTTCAATCTGATTGGTTAATACCATAGGGCCTGGTTATATATTGAGGCAGGGTAACTCCAATCTCTCAGTACAGTTTCTGCTTAAATAAAATATGTGTTTGTCTGTACGCCTCTGCATGTTCTCGTTCCTGCTCATCAGAGCCCACGACTTAATATAGTGGACAATCACTTCAATAAGAGCCAGCAGTGTGCTGCAGCTGCCAAAAAAGCCAACACAGTGCTAGGCTGCATTAACAGAGGGATAGAATCATTGTAAAGTGAAGTATTAATACCACTTTACAATGCTTTGGTAAGGCCACACTTGAAATACTGCATCCAGTTTTGGTCACCACAATGCAAAAAAAAAATGTTGAAACTCTAGAAAGAATACAGAGAAGAGTAATAAAGATGATTAGGGGACTGGAAGCTAAAACATATAAGGAACAGTTGCTGGAATTGGGTATGTCTAATATAATGAAGAAAAGGGTGAAGGGTGACATGATAGCAGTGTTCCAAATTTTCAGGGGCTGTTCCAATATCTCAGGGGCTGCCACAAAGAAGAAGGAGTCAAGCTGTTCTCCAATGCACAGGAGAAGCAACGGATGGAAACTAGTCAAGGAGAGAAGCAACCTAGAACTAAGGAGAAACTTCCTCACAGTTAAAAACAATTAACCAGTGGAACAACCTGCCTCCAGACTAGACAGCCATTTGTATGAAATGTTATAGGGTTTCCTGCCTGAGCAGGGGGTTGGACTAGATGACCTCCAATGTGCCTTCCAACCTTATTATTATTATTATCTCTAAATGAAAATAAAATGATGTTAAATGCAATTATTGTTCCAAGTATACTTAATGCTTTAACTTGAATCCATCCCATTCTGAAATATGCCATTGTAATGCAGCCCTGGGCCCCTCAACCTTGGCATATTCTTAATGTGGGAATAGTGAAATTAGATGAATTGGCCACACTGTGTAAATTAGTTATCTTCAGAATTACTATACAGAATTTAGAAGAATTCTATTTCTTCTGAATTCTTTTTCATCTTTATCGAATTTTCAGTGCAACCCTGAGGATAGAAATTGTATAATAATAATAATAATAATAATAATAATAATAATAATAATAATAATAATAATAATAATAATAATAATAATAATAATAATAATAATAATAATAATTTGGAAGGTACCTTGGAGATCAACCCTATACCATTTCAGACAAATGGCTGTCCAGTCTCTTCTTAAAAACTTCCAATTTTGGAGCATTCACCGCTTCTGGAGGCATGTATTGATTTTTGCAAGTTCCTCTGGGACCCTTTTGGGCTGAAAAGCACATAACTATACACAATTATGTATTTATATTTCATCTTTATTTCATTATGAAGTTCAAGAAAGCACATATTAGGGTTCCCAGATGTCCTTTCATGCAGCTATTAAAAATATCAATACATGAACAGATTCAGCTGGATTATTTCATCATATGCCTCAGTCACATTGGTCCCACTTACTGTAAGCTCCTGAAAATTCACTGACTTGAAATTGATAAGCTGAATTGATAAGGTTCTGAATGGAGATTCAAATACTCTGCCTGCTTTTATTTCCCAGAAAGCATTGGGAGAATCCCAGGTGAAACCCAATATTTTATTTCAAATTCACTTTTGAAGCTGAGTTTCCTAGTTTCCATGTTAGCAGTCTATGCAAGATCTAAGCGTGCCTTGAGTAGAAATATTCCTTTTCCCTCTTACAACTATCTTACTAATCTTCACTAATTTAACAAAATTGCTGCCTGATCATGGTTTTCTTGATGAATATTTAATGTTTATGAGGTCTAGATATATCACATAGAAGGAAACTATGGGAAAATGTACAAAGGGTGGACAAGGGAGGGATTGAAACTTTGCAGGACTGTATGGCTATACCATATAGAGTATACCAAAGATAATAATGCCTTAACAAGAAATTCAATTGGATTGGGATCTGGGAAAATAATTCAGGACATTAATGAAGTCAGCCCTTGGAATGACTAGTTCATCTTTTTTCATGGAGCTTTGTCTTGCTCAGTGCTTCTGATACTAAAGATATTACTTGGTGAACTTTTGATCTACTTATTGCAGCATTAGTGGACATTAGAGTTACATTCCAGGTGCAGCAAAGATTTCTTTTTTCAAAAAACAATGTATAATGATTCTCTTAGCTGCTGTTTTTAAAAGCTTTAAGGGGACATGCTTTGTTTAACCATAGGAACAATAACATAGCAATTGTCCTTTTCTTAGGATCTCCAATCTTTTCAACAAAACTTGGGCATGGTAATAAACAACAGCAGTGTTGCAGGAGTGGTAATAAGCTACAGATGTAAGAAATAAGCTACAGATAGTATTCAACTTATGACTGCAATTGGGATGTGTCTTTCTTAGGTTTTTCCAGTCATAAATTATGGCAGCCACATGATTGAACCTGATTTTGTAACACTTTTTGTGACAGTCATTAACTTAATCGTCATGATTATAAAGCAAATCTGTATTAAGCCAATGCTATGTTATAAATGTAAGCGCATATTTCTGAATGGATGGTTTTGCTGGAAATCGACAAAAATGTCACAAATTGGTCACATCACTGTGGGACACTACACTCAGTTGTAAAGGCAAGCCAGCTGCCTGGCACCCAAAATAAGAATCCCAAAACCATTTAGTATTTTTTTTTTTTGCATTTCCAGTTTTTAAAAAAAGTTTAACAGAATAACAGCATTGGAAGGGATTTTGGAGGTCTTCTAGTCCAACCACCTGCTCAAGCAGGAAACCCTATAACATTTCAGACAAATCGTTCAATTTCTTCTTAAAAACCTCCAGTGTTGGAGCATCCACAACTTCTGGAGGCAAGCCATTCTACTGATTAGTTAAAGCACACAAAAGTTCCTGGGCTTTAAAAACAAAAAACAATGAAAATGCAGCTTTTAATATATTTTCTTAGTTATGCCACTAATTTATTTGACACTTTTAGTGTCTTAGATTTTGGACTTACCTGCCATGTCCTCGTAGAAAAGACTGCTCAACATCCACTGAAAGTAAGGCCATAGCTGAGACTGCCTCTGTCTCCTCTCTCTCTTGAGTTTCAGCCAACGTACAGCTAACTGGCATGATATAAGGCTTCACAGACTTCCAGTACTTTCCTAAAGAAAACATACCATAATTTATGGGAAATCTCACTAACATGGTGGTATAAGCCCAAGTAGTTGCTTAAGTTCAACACAGAGAGCTTCTAAGTATATGAGTATGAGTAACTAGGATTCCAAATGACTGCAAGTGAAGTTATGTTTCTGAGCCCTCAGTGCCAAGTTGGAAAGTTCTCTCTCTTTCCAAGGTCTGTGTCACAGCTTTCTGAGAAAGTAATAAACTAAAAAGATCAGCACAGAATGTAATGATCTCTGAGTATCTGAGAAGGAAACACTGAAATTTTTTCCCTATAGAATGAGTATTTTCTATACCAGACATGTCAAACACAAGGCCCGGGGGCCAGATCCGGCCCGCAAAGTGGTTTCATGTGGCCCGCGAAGCCATCCTGGAAACAGTGAGGGAACGGCCCCCAGTGCCTTGGCCCTGGCCCAGAGACCCTCCTTCTGCCAGAGACCCTCAGATCTGTCCCACTCCTGCCCAGGCCCCCATAGGCACCCTTGATGCGAACGATGTAGAGCTGGCCATGCCCACCCAGTAGGCCATACGCACTGTAGCCACACCCACCCAGTAGGCCACGCCCACCCTGGCCATACCCACCCGGCCCCCTGAGGGCAACTGCAATGCTGATCCGGCCCTCAATGAAATTGAGTTTGACACCCCTGTTCTATACTATCAGTATGTTCAAGATCTGGCATTTCTTAGAATTGGAAGATACATTTCTCACAACCTTAAGTAGAAAATGGGGTTGGTGAAAATAAAGAGCAATCCAGAAATGCCTGTGACAGGAGCAGAAACTAGAAAGGCCAGGACAGATCTTTCTAACAGTTATGTCATCAGAACAATCAGGTTTTTTAGTTCTGGATGTTCTTTCCTCTACAAACATCAGGAGATGTACTAGAACAATAATTTATTTGCCATATGATTATATGCATTGGACTTTCCCCTTTTTCTTTTAATGTCTTTGATTCAGTGTTAATTCCAAATGACCACCTTGATAAGTCCCTGAAGTTTTCTTGGCTAGATTTCAGAAGTGATTTCCCCTTGCCTCCTTCCTAGTGTTGAGAGACAGGAACTAGCCCAAGGTTACGCTGCTGGCATTGTGCCTAAAGCAGGATTAGAATCTGTGGTCTCTTAATTTCTAATTCAATGACACCAATCTCTCTCTCTTTGATATGGGGCCATATGTTATAGGGAATGTTATGTATTGAATATACTGTATATAAAGTTGTGTTAATCCCTGCTAAAGTGAAACTAACTTTAACTCCAACTGCTTGTGAAGCTAAAATGAAACTAACCATTAGATGACCCTGACTGTTAACTCCAGCTGATTTTGGAGGGAAACTTTGAACATTCATATTTGGGCAGGTTTCTCAAGTATTGTGATTGGTTAAGGCCCTGTGGGCTCAGAGTATAAATTACAGGCAATTGCCTGCAGTTCTCCAGTTCTAGTTTGAATCAATAAATAATGTTGTAACTATGCTGGTCTGCTCCTTGCCTACTGAAGCCCACTACTCAGACAAAGGTGGGATGCTGCAGAGGAGAGAGCTTCTGCTAGCCAAGAGACTGAAATCACTGTGTGATAGGCTGGGTAAAGAGCCCCGGCAGGCCTAGTTCTCACCCCCTGCCTACTAGTAAGCCACAATGGAGGCACGCTGAAATCATTGGGTGTCAGACCAGGTAAAGAGCCCTGGTGGGACCACGCTCCCTGCCCTGCCTGCCAGTAAGACACACTGGAGGCACAGATATACCTGAGGGATCTGTCCCCAGGATCCCAAAGTTCAGCACAGCTCCAACTGCAGCAGTACAGGTATTAACCAGCACCACAGCGGCCTCCCCAAAATGGCTAAATTGGGAAGGCTCAATGAGTTTGATATTACTCATCCGGAACAATGGAGCTCATACGTCTCCCAAATAGACCAACTATCTACGGGCTAACCAGATCACAGATTATGGCCTGAAGGCGGCAACCTTACTATGTGTCTGTGGACAAGCCACGTTTGATATTGCTGAAAACCTGATAGCACCGGCAAGTATAGAGACTGTGGCCTATGCAGATCTCAAGAAAAAATTAAGGGAACATTTTGAGCTGAAACTCTCAGTAATCGCTTGGTGCCATGGATTCGAGCAACATGAGCAGAGATCTGGGGAATCTGCAGCAGAGATAGAAGACCATCTCTGAGACAGGCTCGTTTGCGGCCAGCATAATAGAGAATTACAGCAGCGCCTATTCGCCATGGAGAAACTGACTTTCCAAGACACATTGAAGGAAGTCATGGCGGAAGAGGCTGCCGGAGGGGCAGTGAAGACTCTCTAGCCACCTAAAACACACACCAGCCCAACAGCGATCCACCACGAGACTGCAGAAGGCTTGGGGGAGGCCAGTGAGAGTGAAGAAATTGTTTGTGGAGAGAGCCACCCAGACGGCCACGCTTCACAGAGCAACCAACTTCCCCACAGAGCTGTGCAAGCTGTGGGGGACAGCAAAAAGAGCAGAGTGCAGATTCCGCACAGCACTATGCTGTGCCTGTGGAAAGCAAGGGCACCTTGCCAGAGTTTGCAGAGATCGTCAGTGGGAAACAAAACCTACGACACAGCAGCACAAGGGGAAATGGCCCCCAGGACAGAACAGAATTGAATACTGCTCAGGAAGGCATAGCATCCAACGTACAGGAGCCCAATGTTCCATCAAAGAAAAGATAAGACTCCAACTAAGACTGCGAGGGGTCCCATGCTCCATGGAGCTAGATACTGGTTCGGCCTGTCCATTATCTCCTCCAGGACTTTTGACCACATTTGCAAATGTAGCTGATGGCGGGTCCCGCTCAAATCTTCGAGCTTAGTGTTAATAGACTTCCAGAATTGCCGTGTTCCCATAAGAGAGGAAGCTACCATTAGAGTACAATTCAGAGAGTTTGAGGGTCCCCTCACCATAGTGGTCATAGCGGGACCGTGCACCAGCCTCATAGGACTGGACTGGTTCGAGGCCCTAGGCATCAGGGTGACGGGCTTCCATCGAACACAAATAACTGATCTAGCCAGCAGTATGCCAACAATATGCTGATGTATTCAGCACAGAGTTGGAACAATACAAAGGGGCACCCATTTCACTCAACCTCGATCCAGCAGTAACTCCAATCTGATTAAAACCGCACAGGGTTCCCTTTGCACTGAAGCCTAAAATTGATGCAGAACTAGACAAGCTGGTACAGTAGGAAGTGCTCCAACCGGTGGACTGTAGCCAGTAGGAAACTCCAATAGTTACCCCAGTTAAGCCTAATGGGGAAGTCCACATCTGTGCAGACTATAAGTGCACCATAAACAAGGCACTACAGCAGCATGCTTCCCCTGTACCAGTAGTGAGCCACATCCTCACTTCGCTCTAGGGAGGCCAAATCTTCGCTAAGTTAGACCTCGCCCATGCTTACCAGCAGCTGCTGGTAGACGACGCTACTGCGGAAGCACAAACAATCGTCACACACAGAGGTCACCCTGGGTCTGGTCGCGCACCAAAGACAAAACATTCCAGGTGGTAAAATCATTGTTATCCTCGGACTCTGTCCTAGCTCATTTCAACAAAAATCTACCAGTAACACTAGCCTGTGATGCTTTGCCATATGGCATTGGGGCAGTACTAAGCAACAAGATTGCCAGATGGTAGAGAGGCCCCCATCGCTTACTATTCTAGAACGTTATCATCGGCTGAAAGAAACTATGCCCAGATAGGAAATTTTTCCAAAAATCTGCTACAGATAAGTTCCAGAATATTCTTGGGAACTTAGAATAGACTTATGGAGCCGACAGCTTTTTCATAGAATACTCAAACAATTTTCAGAATCATTGGAGTAGTGACTTTGAACCTTTTGAGATCCCTATAGACTAGAACTTGCAGTCATATGAAGCAACAAAGAGTCTTGTGTCACTTTGTAGACTAACACATTGAATACAGCTCAAATTGAAAATTTTACTTAACAGAAAGGAATAAGTTAGGAAAACCTAAAGCTGAAATGAAAGTGTGCATTAATTCAAAATTTCAGATTAAACTGGTTGAAATTCCAAAATTTGCTGTAAACATATGAAAAGCATCTTTGATAGTGAACTATTTTTATTTATAATGTTAGGATAAATTAAGAATTTTCAACCACTGTTGTTGTTTTTTTTGCTACACTATGCCGTATGTCTCTAAATAAGGTTATCTTTAAAACTGTCTTGCATCACTTTAACTGGTATGGTTGTATCATATCAAACCTTGGTATGATCCTTGGGAAGTTGGGTGTGAAAACTCCTTTGGTTTCTTTTTTCCAAGTCAAAAATAGTGAATTAATTTCAGCAGACATCTAGTTGTAATATATTTAGTCATGAAGTGAGGTCCTCTACCATTTCCCCAGCCCATGCTTTGCTAGGAGATTGCAAGCAAACATAATCACATATATGAAAAGCCTGTACTAGGTTTCCAACCAGGAAAAGGTGAGTTATTTTTGTTAAACTATATTAATATCCAGCTGTAAATACAATGACTTCAAACTAAACTGGAAGCAACTTGCTTTTTTCCTGCAGCACCTCTAAATCAAGAGACAGGCTTTCTTTTATTTGTGTACCCTATTAGAAGCAGTAAAATAGCTAAGGAGAAGGTAAAAGAAAATTTGCTTGATCAATTTATGCAACATGATAAGGAGACAGTTCCTTTGAAAGAAATTACCAGAACTCCTTAAGTTGTTGCTAGGATCTATATATAATGGAGGATTTTATGGAGATAAAGTCTAAAATACATTACAAAATTAAGATTCCCAGCTGCAACCCTATACCCACTTAACTTAGATTAAATCCCATCTGAACTCAATAGGGCTTGCTTTTGAGTAATGTATGAAAATGCACTAAAAGCATCAGAAAATTGGCTTTTTTCCAACTTGTAAAATTCTTGACATTCCCCACCTCCTCCTATATTTAAGGCACTATAATTGTTAGATCTGGGAAAATATCATGTAAAAAATACAAAAAATTAAAATTGTTATCAAAGGTATACTTAGAGTCTACAGTAAAAAAACAAAGTTATAGAGACATTCCACAATATTCTCACAGAATATTAAGCAACAGTCAGTGTTTTCAGGGAACAAAGTATTCAGTCCAATTTATTTATGGATCTCAGTGTTCACAAAGTGGGTGGGTGTTTCAAGAAAAAGCATATGGGTAAGCAATTCAAATATATTGCCATAGGAATAATACTCTGCTTTGCCATAAATGAAATGATGGTTCACTTTTGAGCTTCTGTCAAGGTATTAAAAATTCAAGTAATAGTAGCTCATAGCTAGAATTCTGGCTTTCTATAACCGCATCCTTCAAACTTCATCTGATTCAAAACTCACAAATGTGCCATTAACAACTGGACAAAGTAGAGACACTTTCACTTTTCCTATTCCTTACAATTAAATCAGCACAACACTCAATGTTCTCATGTTTGCTTTGATCATTTTTTTAATCATTTTTTTTTCTCAGCAGATAGAATGAAAATATATTCTAACACTCACAAAATTGTGTTCAGTTCTTTTTTGTTAACAAAAATGTAAACTATCCCAAATATTTCCCTGTTAGTTGTGGAAATAAGATTTTTTTTGTTATTCCTTTTTCTTTGTCTTTGCCAAATGGCTGTGTTTTGCTTGTTTGGAGGCAATGCAGTTTTCTTGTTGAAGTGGTAGGATTGCGTTTGGGTTACTCAGAAACCTTGTATGGGAACTTTAGTTCTAGAAGAATCTTTTCCATGCAGTTGCAAAAATCCCTTCTGGCTATTGGTACTACCAGGCAAAGGTTTGAAACACCTTAATGTGAAGAAATGAAAGAACTTTACTTTGTTTTACAAATGGAAGAGGCCAACAAACAGCTTTGAAGAGGTGCTTGCATAAACTTTCTTCAAAGAAAAACACCTTTCTGAAGCTTACAAGACTCTGCATGGGATAAAACCATCAATACAGAGCTGATGTGGCAGACTTTGGGAAATCCTACCAGTGGTTAGAAAGACCTGCACTAAAAGACAGCACTGAGGCACTGATTATAGCAGCACAAAAACAGGGACCAAGCAGCAGTTACAAGAAGTGGGTCTAGCTCACTTGAAGGATCCAAGGTGCAGACTCTACAGCACTGGTGTCAAACTTGTCACATCACGTGATGTCTTGCGACGTATCACGACTTTTTTTTTGCATTGCTGGAGCTGGGGTGGGCACAGCATCCATATGTTGTAACTGGCCCATGGGCCAGCAGTTTGACACCCCTACTGTACAGAAAGCATCAACACATAATGGCAGGGCATTAGATAACAAGCAGAAACAGCATACACTGAATGGCACAACAAATGTTCTTGTACACAATACACAGCTAGACCTTCCTAAATCCAGATGGGAATCCCATAGAAGAATGGAGAAACTAAGATTTGATGAGACTTCCAGATCCTGACAGACACATGGGTGCTAGCCAATCTACCAGACATTATAGTAATAAATAAAGACTAAAAGACAGCAATGGTGATAGATGTGGTGCCAAGGATGAAAGAATATGAGAATCTAAAGAAATACCAGGGCTTAAAGGAGAACTTGGAGAGGATATGGAAAATAAAATAGTCCCAGTCAATGTAAGAGCCCTTCGGATTGTGACTCCTAAACTGGGAGAGTGGCTCCAAGAGAGCACAGGAATAACACCAGAACTTTCTGTGCAGAGGAGTACAGGGCTAGGAACAGTTAACATATTGTGCAGAAGCCTCAAACCCCTAGATCTCTGGTAGAGGACTTGAGATTGAAGACACATACCATCCGTAAGAGGAGAAGCTATTAAATAAAGATATTAATATAATTTAGGAATCAAAACGATATGACGCTGGAAGATGAGCCCCTCAGGTCGGAAGGCGTCCAATATGCTACTGGGGAAGAGCAGAGGGCTAGTACTAGTAGCGCCAGAAAGAATGAAGCGACTGGGCCAAAGCCGAAAGGACGCTCAGCTGTGGATGTGTCTGGTGGTGAAAGGAAAGTCCGATGCTGTAAAGATTTTTTCTCCACAGGAACCTGGAATGTAAGATCCATGAATCAAGGAAAGCTGGACGTGGTCAAACAAGAGATGAAAAGACTAAACATCGACATCTTAGGTATCAGCGAACTAAAATGGACAGGAATGGGTGAATTTAATTCAGATGACCATCAGGTATACTACTGTGGGCAAGAATCCTTCAGAAGAAATGGAGTAGCCTTCATAGTCAATAAAAGAGTAGGAAAAACAATACTGGGATACAATCCTCAAAATGACAGAATGATCTCAGTTCGAATCCAAGGCAAACCATTCAATATCACAGTAGTCCAAGTCTATGTCCCAACCACCAGTGCTGAAGAGGATGAAATTGACCAGTTCTATGAAGCACTACAGCACCTTATAGAACTAACACCAAAAAATGATGTTCTTATCATCATGGGGGATTGGAATGCTAAAGTAGGAAGCCAAAAGATAACTGGAATAACAGGCAAGTTTGGCCTTGGAGTGCAAAATGAAGCAGGGCACAGGCTGATAGAATTCTGTCAAGAGAATACGATGGTCATAGCAAACACTCTTTTCCAACAACCCAAGAGACGGCTCTACACATGGACATCACCAGATGGTCAACACAGAAATCAGATTGACTATATGCTCTGCAACCAAAGATGGAGAAGCTCTATACAGTCAGTAAAAACAAGACCAGGAGCTGACTGTGGCTCATACCATGAGCTTCTCCTTACAAAGTTTAGGCTTAAACTGAAGAAAGTAGGGAAAAGCACTAGGCCACTCAGGTATGAATTAAATCATATCCCTGTTGAATATACAGTAGAGGTGACAAATAGATTTAAGGAATTAGATCTGATAGACAAAGTGCCTGAAGAACTATGGACAGAGGTTCGCGACATTGTACAACAGGTAGCAACCAAAACCATCCCAAAGAAAAAGAAATGCAAGAAAGCAAAATGGCTGTCTGAGGAAGCTTTGCAAATAGCTGAGGAAAGGAGGGAAGCGAAAGGCAAGGGAGAAAAAGAAAGATACGCCCAATTGAATGCAGAATTCCAGAGAATAGCTAGAAGAGATAAGAATGCCTTCTTAAATGAACAGTGCAAAGAAATAAAAGAAAACAATAGAATAGGGAGGACCAGAGATCTTTTCAAGAAAATTGGAGAAATGAAGGGAACGTTTAATGCAAAAATGGGCATGATAAAGGACCAAAATGTCAGGGACCTAACAGAGGCAGAAGAGATTAAGAAGAGATGGCAAAATTACACAGAAGAACTATACAAGAATGAGCTTAACGTCCCTGATAATCACAATGAGGTGGTCACTGACCTCGAGCCAGACATCCTAGAATGTGAAGTGAAGTGGGCCTTAGAAAAGCTGAGCAACAACAAAGCTAGTGGAAGTGACAGTATTCCAGCTGAGCTATTCAAAATCTTAAAAGACGATGCAGTAAAAGTGCTACACTCAATTTGCCAGCAAATTTGGAAAACTCAACAGTGGCCACAGGATTGGAAAAGATCAGTTTACATTCCAATTCCAAAAAAAGGCAGTGCCAAAGAATGTTCAAACTATCGCACCATTGCACTCATTTCTCATGCTAGTAAAGTCATGCTTAAAATCCTACAAGCTAGACTGCAGCAGTATGTGGATCGAGAACTACCAGAAGTACAGGCAGGATTTCGAAGAGGCAGAGGAACTAGAGATCAAATTGCGAACATACGCTGGATCATGTAGAAAGCTAGGGAGTTCCAGAAAAACATCTACTTCTGCTTCATTGACTATGCTAAAGCCTTTGATTGTGTGGATCATAACAAACTGTGGCAAGTTCTTAAAGAGATGGGAGTATCAGACCATCTTATTTGTCTCTTGAGAAACCTATATGCGGGTCAAGAAGCAACAGTGAGAACTGGACACGGAACCACTGATTGGTTCAAAATTGGGAAAGGAGTCCGGCAAGGCTGTATACTGTCGCCCTGCCTATTTAACTTATATGCAGAGCACATCATGAGAAAGGCAGGGCTAGATGAATCAAAAGTTGGAATTAAGATTGCCGGAAGAAATATCAACAACCTAAGATACGCAGATGATACCACTCTAATGGCCGAAAGTGAAGAAGAACTAAAGAGCCTCTTGTTGCAGGTGAAGAAGGAGAGTGCAAAAGTTGGGTTGAAACTTAACATTAAGAAAACCAAGATCATGGCATCTGGCCCTCTCAATTCCTGGCAAATAGATGGGGAAGAAATGGAGGTAGTGACAGATTTTATTTTCCTGGGCTCCAAGATCACTGCAGATGGGGACTGTAGCCAAGAAATTAAAAGACGCTTGCTCCTGGGGAGGAAAGCCATGGCAAATCTAGACAGCACACTAAAAAGCAGAGACATCACCCTGTCAACAAAAGTGTGTATAGTCAAGGCTATGGTCTTCCCAGTTGCAATGTATGGCAGTGAAAGTTGGACCATAAGAAAGGCTGAGCGCCAAAGAATTGAGGCCTTTGAACTGTGGTGCTGGAGAAGACTCCTGCGAGTCCCTTGGACTGCAAGGTGATCAAACCGGTCAGTCCTAGAGGAGATCAATCCTGACTGCTCTTTAGAAGGCCAGATCCTGAAGCTAAAACTCAAGTACTTTGGCCACCTAATGAGAAGGAAGGACTCACTGGAGAAGAGCCTAATGCTGGGAAAGATCGAGGGCAATAGAAGAAGGGGACGACAGAGAATGAGGTGGCTGGATGGAGTCACTGAAGCAGTAGGCGTGAGCTTAAATGGACTCCAGAAGATGGTAGAGGACAGGAAGGCCTGGAGGAATGTTGTCCATAGGGTCGCGATGGGTCGGACACGACTTCGCAGCTAACAACAACAATAATTTAGGAATTATAATTTAGGAATTTGAACAAGCCGGCCTGGCCTGAAGGGGGATGGGTTGGGTTTTTATCTCATTTTTAATATCTGTATTTATTGTTTTTAGCTGGGCATATGTTTAATTTTCTTTTAACTTTTGTATTTTTGTATTTTTTATATATCTGCCCTGTTCACCGCCCTGAGTCCTTCGGGAGAAGGGCGGTATATAAATAAAATTATTATTATTATTATTATTATGCACTTTCAGCTTTGACAAGGTCTATTTTCTGCCCAGCAAATTCCACAAAGATGCACTGTTGGCCCTTGATACAAAAAGATGGTGTATTCTTGACATTATTCAAACATGGGTCTGTAAACCCCTGTATAAAAGTTATCATCACTCTTCTGAAAAAACATTTCACATCAGGAGCCCTGATCCACCTGTCTTTATTTTCTAAGAAATTATCTGCATTAAATTATAATACATATTTATTATATTATACATAATTACTATAAATCATGAATAATACATATATAAATAATAATGACCTTTTCCCCCAATTACACTAGCAAATGAGTAATTGGAAAGATAAGCATCTACAAATCAGGTCAATATCTGAAAATAACTGAGGGAAATATGGACAGTGGCAAAACTTGACAGTGGCTTCATATTGGATCAATCAAGAAGGTCAAATATTTGCAGCATAAGAACAGGCACTACGAACAACTGAATAAAAATGAAAATTCAAAGCACTGAAATGTTTGTAAAGAGAAAGATGAAACTCTTCCCAAATTCTATCAAAATTATTCAAACAAATTATAAGAAAAGACATAAACACTGACCAAAATGGTACCATGGGATTTATGTAAAAAGTGTGGATCTGATGTCATAAAATATTGATGTGACTTTCAACACTGGAAAAAAGTTCCAGAATGATCATGTGATTTTTTTAATATATTGCTGAATTTATATAGACCAACATTCTAGGACATAACACTCCATACATCACAATAATTGATGACTACAAGTTTAACTTACAAATGTACTAATAGCAAACCATAATAGTGTAGCTGAAAAAGAACTGAAAAACGTTGGGATTTAACAATGAAATACAGAGTGTATAGAGAAAATCATCATTTAACACCATAGCTAATAGTAGAGTCACAGGAGCTAAAATAGAAGAGTTGTCAAAATGGCTGAAAACATTAGCCTTATTCACCTGCACAACATTCATTTCACAAAAACAACCATAATTAGAATTGTATACATATTATGGCAATACTTGGAATATTTTGGAAACCCACATACTGTAAGAGCAGTATGTATTTTTAGAGAACAAAAAATGGTGATCATCCATATATCTAGAAAAATAAAAAAATAAATTGAAAGGGGATATAAAATATATTCTGGCATTGCAATCAATGCTAAGGAGCAATCGCTGTTAGGTGCTTTGTTATTTGCCTCAATTTGGCTTCAAAATTCAAAGCTCTAAAGATTATGGGCTCTAAAATGAGCCCTATCATGCATTTAGGTATGTTAAGTTCTTCAATATATTTTCAACTGCAATCAATTCTTCATATCTTTCAATAGGAACAGTTGCCCAGGTATTGAAAGTTTATGAGTGAGCTGCCAATAGACAACAACAACAACAAAAAATCTGAAAACTTCTATTAATTGAGGGAGAAAGAAGAATCCACCAGATGACTATATGGTGCTGTTATGCTATGACTAGTAAGAAAAAATGGATTGTTTACATATCCTAAAAAACTATTCAGGTAATAAAGGCAATATTAAATGTTTAGGGATGAGTAAATCCCTGAAACTTACTATGAATTGCAGTAGATTTTTGCAAAGAAACTATTGCATTCACATTAGGTGTTTGATGAAGGATGTCTTCAGAGATGGGTTCCAACTGGAAAAAAATAAAAGAAATCAATAGTAAAGGGTATGAATATACTGAAAATTCAGTGGAAGCAAAAACACATCAAAAATATTGAATTCTGAAAATATCTATCAGAGAAGATAATTTGTTGTGACTTTTCCTTGCTGTTCCATGGAGAGAAAGACAAAGTTTTTGCTTTCTGTTTTTCAACCATGTAATTGAATTCCAAGGGGGCTTTCCAATGACTGCAAGACTAATTTTCAGAGACTCTTGAGCAGGTGCATGTCTATGTAATAGTCATTTAAAAATGTTAGTTATTTCGGTAATTTTGGTAAGCTACTCACAAATCAAATTCCAATGTGTCTATATGTGCAGCTGGACACCAAAACAAAACATTACTGAAACTGCTTTAGAATTGAAAAGATCATAGAATATCAACATCCATCCCATAATTCATATGACTGAAATAAAAAATGAAAAATTAACATGTTAATTTGATGTGCACTATGTAATACCTATGAGTAATACAAAGTATAATATCAATATAACATTGTATGTACAGTGCAGTTATGGCTCGTAATGTTGAAATTTGTTTTGATGTTCCTGTATAACTATTTGGCAAGTGTAGATATAATAGACAATGGAAAATTTGTCACTGTTTACACAGACTTGTCATGTGAGTACACAACTCTGTGATGTGGTACAATTTTAATGTAAATAAGTAAGTAAGTAAGTAAAGAATACTTATAAAATTAAAGAGAGCTTGGTATTTGCAGTGTTTGCAACTACTTAGATTGGGAAGAAAAAAGTCATGTAACCATAATTCTAGAGATTAATTGGGTGTAAACTAAAATAATTATTTTCCTTATATTAGCTTTAACATAGATTTATTTTTCAAATTCCCAACTGATATAATTCATTCTCAATAAAAATGGTAGGTTTATTGGAATGGTGTTATTTATAGAGCTGTAATTGTAATAAGTAATTCTTTAAACAAATGAATATATTTATTGAAAAGGAAGACATGTTGTTGAAAGCACTTCACCAAAAGGCTAATGAACTTACTTCCCAAAGCATTAGGGAATGCAAATCCAGCCTGGGAACCTAATGTTATTGTAGGTCATATGTGCATACTGGCAGTTACGAAAATATTAATGGATGAGTAAAATAGATACAATTTGTAATTTAACTAAAATTCAAATGGAACCTAAGAAAATATAGTAAATAATAATATAATTATTGTCATATATTCAATCATTCTCCCTTTGTGTCACCTTAACAGCTTTGGCAAACAGCTAACAATTCATTTCAGAACTTTGGCCTCAATTCCTCTGTCAGCTTCTGCTCCATGTCAGTGAAACCTCATCAGAATCTAGAGGTAGAATCATTACACTCTCACCCTTGTGATGCCAGATGCACTCTTGTAAAGAACCACTTAAAAAAGCACCAAGGATTGCAACAAATTATATCTTCTGAGAGAGAGAAGAGAGAGAGAGAGAGAGAGAGAGAGAGAGAGAGAGAGAGAGAGAGAGAGAGAGAGAGAGAGAGAGAGAGAGAGAGAGAGAGAGAATCTGTATTGCAGAGAATAATTTCTGGTGGCAATGATCCATTCTTTAAAATCATTAAACTAAATAGACAAGAGGGTGTCCCTGGAAAATATCATGAGACCTAGCAGCGAACAAAAGGGATCACTCTATAGTTGACAGGCATTGCAACATCACCTTCACTCCTACGCTTCTTGGCATTCTTTTAGCGCTGGAGCCAAAGAGCACAAAAACTGAAAGAGTGGAAATACATCTTTATAAAAGAATTTTACATAAACAACTGACTAAGGTCAGTGCAGGAGCAACAGAACCAGTTGATGGATATGCTTGAAAAGATATACCAAAGGATATTTTTTTAAACAGTTGAGGCTAACCCGCTTGGTCTCTCCTATGTTTTCTTGCATTTGCTTTTAAATTTGTGCATGTAGTGTATGAGAAAAGGCATTTTCAAAGAAGTGGAATCTCTAAGCACACTGGGTAAAGGGGGGCGAAGGTAAACTGGGCTTTTATAAAGAAATGTGAGCTCACAATCACGCAGTTGCACAGTTTTATAGAAAAATGGAAAATTTGAGAGAGACAAAAATACTTTGGAAAGAATGGGTCAATTTGTCCATGACTCAGCACTTTTCTGCTCTAGTGTCTCAAAAAATTCTTAATCCTGCCCTGAGATCTTGCACTTACATGTACCATGTTTATTGATATTTGGTTCATTCTAAATTCTACATAGATATAAGCTTCAATTATATGGATTATATCTATTCCTGTTAAAAGATTTTTTTTCCAGTGTCCTTTCACTGCTTTTATTCAGTAACTTGAAGATGCAAAGTGAGAGTCTCACCATGGTCAGCATTCTGCAGCCTCTGGGCAGCAGGTGTTTCCTTCCTGTCAGGGTTCAAAAGACTAAAAGCAATCAAGTTATTCTGGCACCTGAGGGAGAAAATTTCATGTTCTACTTTTCTTTAGCAGGAAAAAAATACAAAAATAAATTTAATAACTGTCACATGTTCTGCTTTTTCAATTGCATGACATCCCAAATCAGCTGTCAGAGGTGGCTTGTCTCGTTTTATCTAATGGCAGGATTGGCCCTAAGCATCAGCTTTAGGAAGAGAACTTAAAAGTCAACCTAAGTGCAATTTTTGTTTAGCAAAAGTTTCTTTCAAGCCAAGTGCTTCATATTTCTTAAACACAAAGAGCTTTTTTTCAATTATAATTTCTTGTACGATAAGTAAGAGATTATCAGGAAAAAAATGCTTGTCTTTAAAATACTGATCTCATGCTATTATCTCAAACAATTAGTCATCTAAACAATTTGTCCTTTTCAGTTCAAGCTTTTCTTCTAATTAGTTGAAACAACAGGTCTCTGTTTTGATAGTTGCCTATATAATGAATGGATTTGCTTTAAAATCACCAATTGAGTGCGTCATGAATATCTTGAAGTAGCTTAATCTCCCTTACCCCAAATACCTCAATTAAGGATTCAGGATTTTTACTTCAGGTTTCAAAAGGGAGCTAACTTCTTAATCTTTTCACACTTCTCAAAAGAATGTCCCTCTGAGTGGCTCCCTAGGGGAGTTTAGAAAGAGATTTTAAAGAGAAACAACAACCACTAGTTCCTGCCAAATTTGGTTTCACCCAAGCTCTACTCAGCAGTTGTGTAATTGAAATAGCAAAGGAGGCCCAGGTCTGCTTTTACTGTACTCCAGAATCCCTGCTCAAACCATCTTCACTCCTGGCATTTCCATATCAGATGTTAATATATGTAGTGAGACCCTTTATACATTTGGCATGGCATCCTTTCAATTGTGAATTTCATCTGCACAGGATTCCACATCATGACAATATTCTAAGCATAATTTATCAAACCAATGAACAATTCCACTTTGGACTTTTTCACTTAACATAAAATGGTCAGGAATGGAGTCAGCACCCATGGATTGTTGTCCCTCTCTCACTTCCCTGGAAACCTGGGATTTTGGACATTCATATAGACTCAGTCCATATCCTTTCTAGCTTTGAAAAGTGATGATAAACTGTCATAAATACTCTTGGGAAGAAGCAAACTGATTCTCAGTATAAAATACTGTAATCTTAAAAGTTTACATTTAGAAGTTGGTCCTACTGGTTTCATTGGAATGCAAGTAAGTGTGATTTAGATCCAAGTTAGATTTCTGTATAATTTCCAAATTTGGGCTGTAGTCCAAAGCACACATACTTGGAAATCAAATACACTGAAATTAATGGGACTCCCTTCCAACTTAAATGCATTATAGCTGAGGCATAATATTCAGGGCAACAGAATTGGTTCTTTTCTACTTATCAAGCAAAAGAAATGCAGGAGTAGATTGTTTTTGCTTGCTTTCCTGAAATTTTAGAAGAGCTAATCCAAATGAGTGTACAAGGACTATACTACTTACGGGTAACATATGTAATCAAGTAACAATGCAAGATCACAAATTATGTTAAATGGATGAATAACAACAATACACAACTGGCATTGGTCTACCTACACCATTAGTTGCCTACCAAAACAGCCAAAGATGAACTGGAAGCTAATACTATTTTATAGAATGATGAACTTCACAAGCAAATAGTTCTGAGATCCTATGAGTTGGCTGGAGTGGGGGGCTAAGGGAGCACTTTCATATAACAGAGCAAGTTTTAAACCTGTTTTTGCCAGAAATAGTGGCTTTACAAAGTTTGGAAAAGGGTTATCTGAGGTGCAAAATCTCTGACAATCAAGAGAAGCTAGTTGCATTGTTTCCCCACGATTTAACTTATAACTAAGTGTAGTAAAGTTCAAAAATTCATTCTGTTAATTTGTAACGTCTGCAGTGATAGGCCTCATATTCTGTTGCAGGTAGTCCTTGACTTAATGACCACAGTTAGAATCAGAATTTTCATTGCTAAGCAAGACAGTTGTTAAATAAATCATGCTCAATTTTATGATTTTTTGCTATGGTTGTTAAGTGAATCATCCAGTTGTTAAGTGAATTTGGCTTTCCCCATTGCTTGCCTGAAGTCAGCTGGAAAGGTCCTAAATGATGATCACATGACCTCAGGATGCTACAACCATTGTAATAATGTGTTGGTTGTCAAGCACCTAAATTTTGATCACATGACCATGGGGATGCTGTGACAGTCATAAATGCAAAGACTGTCATAAATCACATTTTTGTGTGCCATTGTATCTTTGGTCATTAAGTAAATGGTTGTAAGTTGATTACCTATAAGTTTAATTTTTTATCCTTTAAGGGTTTTTTTATCCCTACACAATTTTTTCTGAAGTATCTATGCTTTTTTATTTCTTGTTATTATTGTCATGTTTGTCATATTTAAATAATTTGTAAACTGTTCAAAGTCAGTGGGAATCAAGTGTCATATAAAAGTAATAAATAATACATAATAAAATTGTATTTGTATAATTATATACTTTCTTTAAATGTTTAAATTATAAGCCATCTTTCATTATTGCAGAGAATGAATAGCAGTAGCTAAGTGGAACACAACATAGCTTCTCAACTGATTATTTTCTGTGCAAAAATCAGATATATTTGTATGTGTATGTTTTGTTTCTTCTGGATTGTTTTCCTTCCAAAGATTCTAAAGCAAAATCTTGTGAAGCACCTCTTTTTGTAATTAGTTTGTGTTATTAAATCTTCAAGTCTGATTTGCTCATTGCGAATGTTGGAAGTAACTGTTTTGCTTACAGAGGTTTATTTTGTCTGTCTGTCTATCTATCTATCATCTATCTATCTATCTATCTATCTATCTATCTATCTATCTATCTATCTATCTATCTATCTATCTATCTGCATACCTCCGTGTGCCTGTATGTGTATGTGTCTCTATGCATCTACTGAAAAGTTGTGTAGATGGAACAGCATACTCTTGCATGGACAGAGAAGCCAAGAACAACAATAGCAATATAAAAGTATTTCAAAGCCTGCTTCATTCATGTTTATGAATTCTAATCCTCAGCACATGAATAAATACATTTGACAAACTGCAGAGTGCCTTTCTGACCTTTCTAATTTGAGTTCGCTTGGATATGCCATCATGAGAAGTCAGTGCTGGCCTTGCCAGGTTTTTCTTTTTGAATGAAAATGAGTGCAATGTTTATGCAATTTGGAAAATGGAGTTTCCACCAAAAAAGAGCTTATAATTGTGAGATTAATAGCCTACAAAGAATTGTATTTCCAAATTATGAAAATTGAAACTCAAGTCCTATCCTTTGTTATTGATCCTAAAGGCTGAAATCAGCTTTTTAGCTGACTATGTGTTAGTAGCTAAGTTGCTAATTCATTACTCACAAATGAATAAAATTCTCAACTGCAATTATTTGGCATATCTTCATTTAAATAAAGGAAATTAATCACAGGAAGATCAAATGTCTGAAAAAATGTCTCAGGGATGGATAACCCAGTGCTTAAACTTTGTCTATTGGGCTGGATCCATGTAGGCAGCAATGACTTCTGTTAAAAAAAGGCATCATTTTTCAGGAAAAAAAATACTTAGACTTTCCATTCTATGAATAGCTGATGAAACAGGTTTTCCACTATCACCATATTAAATTTCCCCACAAACATTTTTTATAAGTACTTACAAAGACAATGTAATTCTACTGACCTTTACCCCTATTTCTATAATAGATTATAAATCCAGCGCAGTATGACAAATATCCAGGAATTTTACATTATTTTATTAACTTTGAATATGTTGGTTACCTCGTTTCCCAGTAAAACATTTAAACAAGCTTCTGATGCATCACAGATGGCAGTAAGATCATGTCCTCCCTCCAAGGCTAGCACCATGCGACCACCTGCCAGTGTCAACAACTGTTTGATGAGGTGACCAAAACCTGCCATGTCAATAAAATATGAAATCAATATATTAGAAGTATCTATATGAAATAATCACTGCATATTAGGATGCATTGCATGTATGAAGAATGGACCAATAATAGCACCCTCATTTTTAAACAATAATTTGGACTCAGAACCACCAACTCATGACATCTAGAAATACCTGAAAATAATTTAGAAAAACAGAAGCCTTTTTTACAGAAGAAAACTTCATGAAATTGGGGACATATATTGATAGAGGTAGCCCTTATTTTATTAGCAATCAAATTCATGGTTTGTAAGTGCAAACAAGATCTTGTTATCTGCAGGCTCAAGGTTGACTCAGCCTTCCATCCTTCCGAGGTAGGTAAAATGAGGACCCAGATTGTTGGGGGCAATTAAGCTGACTTTGTAATAATGCCGCTTGGGGGTTGTGTGTGTGAAAGCCCTAATAAGCAGGCATATACATAGAATGAAGGCTACTGCTAAGCACATTTGATTTGTGCTTAGATTGTAAGCCGCCCTGAGTCTTCGGAGAAGGGCGGGATATAAATGGGATTAAAATAAAATAAAATAAAAATAAAACTCCTTCATATGTTTGTGGTTTGAAGCATGTGATTCTGTTTGGATAGGATTTTTGGATATTTGGATGGAATTGTATGCATGTACAAAATGGTAAGTGTGCATTTGTACATCCATAAAGTAATTTTTCAAGATCTTGTTACTCATTGTTTTGTTATCTGTGTTGGTTAAGTTGAAATGGAACCCCGCCCCCCAAAACAATGAGAACTACCTAAAGATTCATGTATTCAAAAACTTTACAGTACAATTTTGGGCATATCTACAAAAGGATTGACTGAATACAAAGGAAATACATAGCAGTGAAACCAAAACTTTTTATGCTTTTGTCCCACAAGAATTTGCTGTACAATAATGGGGAAAAACTGCACTCTTGCAATTAGTCCACAGCATAGAAACCTGTGAAATTCTTCAGAGGTATACTTTATTCATTATTTGACATAATTGTTCTAATGACATTAATAAAAGAGAGATAAGGAAAATATATTTGTGGTAGATTAATAAAAAGAATATTAAAAAAACAGAATATGTACTCAGCAATACCCAACAGAAATCTCCTCTGTGAAAAGTGCTGAGAGTTCTTCAGCAGCAAGCAAGTCACAGATTTTTTTTCCCCTTTCTTTTGCTTTTTTTTTGCAGAAGCACTCTTGTTGAGGCTCACAGGAAATATCAGCATGGAATATTGACTGTTAACTCAGAAGATGATGCCATTTGTTATTTTTTACAAGGAGAGCTGCCAGCATTCATGTTTACTGAAAATCATAGCATCTGAAGAGGAAGCTGTCTAAGAAATCATCTAAGCATAATCAGTGATGAAGAAAATAAACTTTGGTCACACTTAGAGGAACTATTTTCACATAGACCTGGCAACTGGTCTAGTCAGGAACTGGAGTAAATCTGGAAAACTCAATTTCAGAAAAAAATCAAGGACAATGCTCATACCTCTTAGAAGTCAATAGAGAAAAATACTTGCATACCTACAAATACCTTGTTACTAATACTTATAGCCAACAAAATATTACTACACTTTTGTCAACCTAATTATACACAGTTATCCAGGTGACTTTGTTGTGAGGAAAGCCCATGTTTTAATCAACAGCACCATGGCAACTGAATTACAGAAAACCTTAGGTTACAGGGGTGTCAAACTGCCGGCCCACGGGGCGGACACATCATCAGGAAACTGCGCCCACCCCATTGCCAGCAATGGGAAAAAAGCTCTGATATGTTGTGTGACATCACGTGATATCGTGAGTTTGACATGTCTGCCTTAGAACAAATTTGGATCTTGTATTTTCCAAAAACTTTCAAGAGAAATTAATTTCCTAAAAGAAATCCCCTGCAGTGATCAAACATCAGAACAGGGAAAATTCTAGAAATAATTAAGGAAAAAACAAAAGTCAAAGCAAAACCAACTATTGAGGCACCAGCTGTAGAGAAGAGCTCCTGTTCTCTTCTATCACAGAATAATAAACTTTCCAAAACCTATTCCTGTTGGATTTAGAAAAGGTGTGGAAATCAGAAAGAGCATTCTTTTAGTTAACACCTTCTGAATCACATAAAATATCAAGAATCCATCTACCCAGGCCTTCCAAAAGTTACTATGGACTATTATTCAAAAGAAACAGACCAAATAAAAGAGGAGGTGGAGTTGCTATCTATATAAGAAATAACTACATCTCTACAGAAATAGAGCACAATTATGATGAAAACTGTAAACTTGAATGCATTTGGGTCAATAAAGAAGGGAGAAAAAATGACATTGTCATAGGTGTATACTATAGACCACCCAACCAAACAGGAAATAGATGAACTTTTTGCTAGTCAGCTAACTAAAGTATGTAGGAAGCACATCACAATAGTAATGGGGGACTTTAACTACCCTGACATCAACTGGGAGACAAACTCTGCACCAAGTGGAAGATCAAACAGATTCCTGACAAACCCAGCAGACAACTTTGTCACTCAAAAAGTAGAGAAGGGAACTACAGGATAAGCCATTTTGGATCTAATTCTCACTAACAGAGATGGAATGATAGAAGGTGTTGAAGCCACAGAAACCTTGGGAGGAAGTGATCATGCAATATTGGAATTCAACATTCAGGGAGCACAAGCAATAGAATACAGTCAAACTAGAGTCTTGACTTTAAGAGAGCTAATTTCAATAAGCTTGGGAAGGATTCCATGGATGAGAATCCTCAAAGGGAAAACAACTCAAGAAGATTGGGAAATTTTGAAAAATGAGATAATAAAAGCCCAGTCTAGCACAATACCAATAAAGAGGAAAAATAACAGCTCTCAAAAGAAACCAGCATGGCCGCATAAAGAATTCTCTTATAAATTAAAAGATAAAAAGGACAAGTATAGAAAGTGGAAAGAGAGGCACATAACTAAGGCAGAATATGAGCAAATAGCCCAAGCCTGCAAAGATGAAGTGAGGAAAGCTAAGGCTCAGAATCAACTAAGGCTTGCGACCAAAGTCAAAAATAACAAAAAAAGCTTCTTTCAACATGTAAAAAACAAAAAAAGTGAAGGAAATGATTGGTCCATTACTGGTTGAAAGTGGCAAGAAGGTGACAAGCAACAGGGAGAAAGCAGAACTATTTAACTCATTTTTTGCATCTGTTTTTACACAAAGGGAAAAAACAGACCAACCTATCAAAAATAGTGCCATAAAAAACAGAATAGAAATGCAAGTTAATATAGCAAGAAAATGGTAAGTGAGCACCTGTCCAGCCTAGACGAGTTCAAATCACCAGGACCAGATGGATTACACCCCAAGGTGTAACTGACAGATGTGATCTCAGAACCACTGAACTATATTTGTCAAAGATCCTGGAGCACTGGAGAATTACCAGAGGACTGGAAAAGAGCTGATGTAGTTCCCATCTTCAAAAAAGGAAAAAAAAAATAGATCCAGGAAACTACAGACCTATCAGCCTGACCTCAATACCTGGGAAGATTCTGGAAAAGATAATCAAACAACGAATCAGCAAGCAGCTAGAGGCAAACAAAATCATTACTAAAAGCCAACATGGGTTTGTCAAAAACAGATCATGCCAGACAAATTTTATTGCATTCTTTGACCAAGTGACATAATTAGTGGATCAGAGGAATGCTGTGGATATAATTTACTTGGACTTCAGTAAGGCATTTGATAAAGTAGATCACAACCTACTACTTGATAAGCTAGAAAAATGTGGGTTACATAGCATCACCACCAGATGGATTCGTAGCTGGCTGACCGGCTGTACTCAGCATGTGGTCCTCAATGGAACCACATCTACATGGAGGGAAGTGTGTAGTGGGGTGCCCCAGGGCTCTGTTCTGGGCCCAGTGCTCTTCAACATCTTCATCAATGATTTGGACGAAGGGATAGATGGGAAACTCATCAAATTTGCAGATGACACCAAGCTGGCAGGAATAGCCAACACTCCAGAAGACAGGTTTCAGATACAGGAGGATCTGGACAGACTTGAACACTGGGCGCTATCTAACAAAATGAAATTCAATGGTGAAAAAGTAAGGCTATACATTTAGGCAAGAAAAACCAAATGTACAGGTATAGTATAGGGGGTACCTTGCTCAATAGTAGTAACTGTGAGAGGGATCTCGGAGTCCTAGTGGACAATCACTTAAATATGAGCCAGCAGTGTGCTGCAGCTGCCAAAAAAGCCAACACAGTGCTAGGCTGCATTAACAGAGGGATAGAATCAAGATCACGTGAAGTATTAATACCACTTTACAATGCCTTGGTAAGGCCACACTTGGAATACTGCATCCAGTTTTGGTCACCATGATGTAAAAAAGATTTTGAGACTCTGGGAAGAATGCGGAGAAGAGCAACAAAGATGATTAGTAGTTGTTGTTATTAGTTGCAAAGTCATGTCTGACCCATCGCGACCCCATGGATAATGTTCCTCCAGGCCTTCCTGTCTTCTACCGTCTTCTGGAGTCCATTTAGGTTCATGCCTACTGCTTCAGTGACTCCATCCAGCCACCTCATTCTCTGTCGTCCCATTCTTCTCTTGCCCTCAACCTTTCTCAGCATTAGGCTCTTCTCCAGTGAGTCTTTCCTTCTCATTAGGTGGCCAAAGTATTTGAATTTCAACTTCAGGATTTGGCCTTCTAAAGAGCAATCAGGATTGATCTCCTCTAGGACTGACCGGTTTGATTGCCTTGCAGTCCAAGGGACTCGCAGGAGTCTTCTCCAGCACCATAGTTCAAAGACCTCAATTCTTTGGCACTCAGCCATTCTTATGGTCCAACTTTCACAGCCATACATTGCAACTGGGAAGACCATAGCCTTGACTATACACACTTTTGTTGGCAAGGTGATGTCTCTGCTTTTAGTGTGCTTTCTAGATTTGCTATGGCTTTCCTCCCAGGAGCAAGCGTCTTTTAATTTCTTGGCTGCAGTCCCCATCTGCGGTGATTTTGGAGCCCAGGAAAATAAAATCTGTCACTACCTCCATTTCTTCCCCATCTATTTGCCAGGAACTGAGAGGGCCAGATGCCGTGATCTTAAACATATAAGGAACAGCTGCTGGAATTGGGTATGTCTAGTTCACAGGTCGGCAACCCGCGGCTCCGGAGCCGCATGCGGCTCTTTGAGCCATCTCCTGTGGCTCCCAGTCGCCCGTTGCGTGTGCACCTCTTTGAACGGGCAGTGGTGCGCACGCACCTCTCCAAATGGAGTGGCACTACCCGTTCCGAGAGGTGCGCGCGCACCTCTCCAAACCGCCACTGTCCCATTTGGAGGTCTGCCGCGCTCGTCAAACATGAACGAACGTGGCAGGTCTCCAAATGGGACGGCTGCGGTTTGGAGAGGTGCGCACGCACTCTCGAAACTGCTACTGTCCTCTTTGCACAGCTGCTGCATTCGTCCGTGTTTCTTTCAAACGCGGAGGAATGCAGCAGCTCTGCAAACGGGGCGGCGGCGGTTTGGAGAGCTGCGCAGCTCCCCAAACCTCCGCCTCCACGTTTGAAGAGCTGCTGCATTCATCGAACGCAGAGGTTTGGAGGTACTGGGAGAGGGGGAGGGCGCTCGGGTGGCTCCGGCGGTGCCCTGGCTGAAGGCGCCGCCACAACCCAGTGCCCGTCGCCTGCGAGTCCGTCCCTAACCCCCACGTAAGCTGGCGGCACTGGGTAGTGACAGGTGCGTGCAGCTCAGGATGCGGTGCGGGCGTATGGGTGGTGTATTTTTTGCTTGTTCTGCGTATGCGCATGCGTGCCCACATGCGCGTGCACATTTTGCGGCTCCAACTTTTTTGTATGTATGACGGAACCGGTTCCGAGTGGCTCTTTTGCTGTTTCGGGTTGCTGACCCCTGGTCTAGTTTAATGAAGAGAAGGACTAGGGGTAACATGATAGCAGTGTTCCAATATCTCAGGGGTTGCCACAAAGAAGAGGGAGCCAGGCTATTCTCCAAAGCACCCGAACACAGGACAAGAAGCAACGGATGGAAACTAATCAAGGAGAGAAGCAACCTAGAACTAAGGAGAAGTTTCCTGACAGTTAGAACAATTAAGCAGTGGAACAACCTGCCTCCAGAAGCTGTGAATGCTCCAACACTGGAAGTTTTTAAGAAGAGACTGGACAGCCATTTGTCTGAAATGGTACAGGGTTTCCGGCCTGAGCAGGGGGCTGGACTAGATGACCTCCAAGGTCCCTTCCAAGTTTACTATTATGATTATGATTATGCCAGTTGTGACCATGGTTTATCAAGCCATTTCTATTTGGGCAGAATATGCTATAAAGGAGGCATTTTTTCTGTGGTTTGAAAGATTTATACTTATGTGGCATTTTCTGTGAACTGCAATCATTCAGGGGATATTTTGTAGTGGAAATGGAAATCAGGATTTCTGTTGAACCTTAAATAGTCATTTTTTTAGAACCAACAATTTGGTGGGCATCAGCATTTGTCAACTCAGTTCCAAGTGTTTCTTCACAAAATGGAGTTCCATTTACTTGATGGATCTATTCTAAAATATTTGGAGTGAAGCAGGTTAGCTATATATGTAAAGTGTTCCTATAAAATACACCAGGGATAACTCAGTTCTGAAGCTGATGAGAACTCTGGAGGAAGTAAATTATCTAGGTCCACTTCAGTTGGATTTCAGGCTTGGATTCAGTGTGAAGACAGCCTTGGTTATACTTATGGATGACCTGTGGCAGAGCTAGGAGTTCCATAGAGTTTAATGCTTTCTCCCTTCCTGTTCAACATTTCTGTGAAACTACTGGGTGAGGTCACTTGCTGGTTAGGAGTTCAGTATGCTGATGAAAGCTAATTATATATAAGATATATCCCTGCTGCTCAGCATTATCCCTGCTTAAGTTGCTTTATTTCACTACACAGTTAACAGTGGACTCTTAGGGCTGAGGTTGATGGTTCTTGGGAACTTTAACCTGTCACCTACTGATTTTAAGTCTAGGTTATATCAGGAATTCATGGATTCTGGATGTATCTGTCCCAAATAATAGAGGTCCATTTTATTCTGGAAGTCACACACTAGATTTGATTCTTGCCTTGGGGCAGTTTCAGTGTGATCTATTTTTTGAGAACATTACCATCAGTCTATTGCTATGGACAGCTCCCTCTTTCATTGCTGTCTAATTCTCTGGGCGAGCCATTTCTACAGTCTGTCCTTGACCAGAGTTCTCCAACTTTTCCAGCTTTGTGAACAAGTGGGGGGAGTGGAGAGGGGATGGTTTCATGTGAATAGTGGGCAAGGGAACGTGCATGTGCACCTCCATTTGCACAAGTGGCGGACATGTGCATCCACTGCTCATGCAAATGGAGCATATGCACTCATGCTTGCCCACTGCTTATGCAATTGGGGATGCACATATATGTGCACTCGCCAACTACCTCCATGGCTTGGTTCTAAACCACTCAAGGCCCAGTAGTGGACCGTGGTTAGGAACTCTTCTACTAGGCAATTCATGGATGTTGTTGGATTCCAGAGGGAGCTTCAGGTTTTTTCTGAGGACTAGTTAGGCACTTTGGCTGCAGCCTGGTATAAGCATATGATGGAGACCTTGAGTAGATTGCTCTTCTGAAATCTCTTTCTGTGCATCAATCCCATATGCTGTTTGGTTTTCTAATGAGTTCTGAGAAATGAAACTCCAGAAACGATAGCCAGAGCACAATTGGAGAAAGGCAAAGAGCAAATACATTGAATATATTTGAGCACAGATGGTGGTAAGGATGATGAAACATTGGTATTTATCCACTCTTATTGCATCTGCTGATAATCTTCTAGTGGCCTGGTTTAGGATGACCCACTCTCTATTGGGGTGGTTTGAACATCATCTCCAGGCTATAATGAGGAATATTCATGTTATGTGTCAGATAAAGTTGCTCAGATTTGCTTGGAGTTGGAGCATGGTTGGGTAAATTCTAATGAGTTGCCCAGGGAATAGACTTGTGATGTCTGTTTGGATTGAACTTGATTCAAGTA
This sequence comes from Vipera ursinii, assembly GCF_947247035.1. NCBI lineage: Eukaryota > Metazoa > Chordata > Lepidosauria > Squamata > Viperidae > Vipera > Vipera ursinii. Next base: position 92,886,565 of record NC_139517.1, read on the forward strand.
ATGCCTGAGGAAGTAGACAAGATCCTTTTGTCCATAAGTCCAGCTACCCACTTTTACTACCTCAGGCCCATTAAGATCTATTTGTTTTTGTCAAAAGGATAAATTTAGTTACTCAGAAACAAACTGATACACAAAGCAAATTGAGAATATATTACTTCTCAAACATTCTATTGTTTCTGTCTTTTAGACAGTATATAACCATTATTTACCATTTAATCATCCCACTGCTCTCTAATTTGCTTAAGAACATATTTTCCTCTCATTAAAGCCTTTGTAGTGGCTGTTGCCAAAAGTTTTCCCACCCACCAGTATTCTGCACTTTATCCTTGTGGTTCTTTTATGACCTCTTGATTATTTTTCATTGATATGCTTCCAACAATAGCATCTAAAATTAACTGGGTCATTTTTAAAAAATACAACTTCCTGAGTCATCAAGCTTGGTGTCCTAAATAAATACATCCATACAGGAATAAAATGATAGTTCACTCATCTACAATCAGGCTGTGAGCATTGCAAATAATGGTGCTATTTCTCCTCCTTTATTTATTACCAATTTATTTATTACATTGTACAGTGCTTCTCTTCTTTGTAGAATTTGAAGTTACATCCACTGAATACCTGATGGAGGTCCCAGGTCCCAGTCAGTTTGGTGCATACCTTCCAGGTGCACAATATCACACTGATCTCATTTGTGCAAAGTGCAAAGTACCCCCAAGAAAGCAACTAGTCATGGTTCTCCTTTCACTGACTGTGAACTCTCCATTCCACTCCACTTTTACCACTAGCCTTCTTTCTATTCCTTAGTCCACTTTTTACATTCTGTAGTCCCCTGGTACCATGATATACTCCCAGGTAGAGGAACAAGCATTGCCAAGTCTAAGGTAAATCAAAGCAAGGTTTACCCAAGCTAAACCAGACTTCAGGTACCTCACTTGGACAGCCAGCTATCTCTGGGGGAGTCTTTCATTTCAGGCTATCAACTCAACAACCACTTTCCATGAATTGGAATGACATGCCTTGATAACTGCTGCCAGGATTAAAGGTAGCTCACCAGGCACAGTCATAACACCTTGAGACATGGCAATTCAGGTTGTCTCCAATTGGGAATGAGATTGGGAAAAGATTAGTGCTCTTGAAGGCCCCAAAGAGCAATTGCCATCCTCTTTACCATCACCTACCTAATACTTAATTTTTTGCAACTCAAATTTCCAAAATTTGAGATACAGAATAATCAAGGAACTGCAGCAAATAGTCTATGGAAAAAAGAATGAGAATATTTGTAATACTTGTGATTATTTAATAATCCCACTCAGATACTCTAAATTCCAAGTACTCACCATAGCACTGCAAGATGATAGCTTGCTAAGAAATCATGTATATACATTCATATACATTCATTTGTATATACAAATCTTCTTTCCTGTAGACATTTATATTAAAACATATCATTTAAATTATACTGAAGAAATGAAGCTTAATCAAAGTTTGAGTGTTACAATACCCAAATAGGATAATGGAATAATATGAAAATGAATACAATCACAAGAATGTCATGTAAAAATGTTTCTTTGAAAGACTTTTTTCCAGAGGCCTTAATTCAAACATGTCATTATAAAAGATAATTTTCTTTTAGGCAATGGGTAGGAATTTCAAACCATTTAGTTTTAAAAATAGTAACATAGTAAAGATTCATTACTTTAAAAAATCATTAGGAAAAAAGTTCTAGCATATGACTTTTTATTGTATTAGATTGTAATTGTGTATTAAATAAACAGTTTTAATATTTATTCTTCATGAAATAGCATTTAAATAATTAGTCTTCTCATTGTGTGGGTATTTATCTTACAATAATTGTTGGCAAGAATTCATCTATAATTGCTTAATTAGAATCTATTTAAACAAATCCATAGCAATTAAAGCGGTACCTCTTCAACCCAACTTGGCTGATCTTATAGCTAACTAATAAATAGTATAACATCCATAGTTGCCTTCTAAATGTGCAACAACTGATTGATTCAAGTACTTATAAAAATGAACAAGGTGATATAATCAGCCTAATCATATCCATGTTTATTTGGATTAATTAATCTCACTCATATTTAAATATATAGGATTGAAAATTCTTAATCATTGTCATTTTTATATTATGTTAATATATTACTTCAGTTGTATCATGATAGTTTAAAATATGAAGAACTATCAATCAACCTTTATTGTCAAAGTACAACATATGTACAATGAGATTGTCTGAGCCTCCCTACATGCACCCCCCCCAACTCACAGTGACAACAATTACACCAAGTGAGCTAATTGCACAACCCGCCAGCCCCACAAGTCATGGAGTTATTTCCCATTCAGGAGTCTGACAGCCCATGGATAGAAACTGTTCTTAAGCCTGTTGGTGCAGCTGGTTATACTTCTATATCTCCTACCCGATGGTAGGAGAGTAAAGAGGTACTGACCAGGATGTGAGTCGACTACAAATTGGTCATATAAACAAAATGGAAAATTAAATAGATAAAAATGGAAACATCAAGATCTCAGCAATTTGCCAAAAGCTTTATTTTTCAATGCCTCAAATATAAGTGTATACGAGTATATAAGTTTTGAAAATAATTGTTTTATATAAACACCTACTTTATGCTGAATAAACGTAACTATCTATCATCTAGTGCCAAACATAGTTCTTAGGACAAAAACATGCCTACCAAATGAAATCATATTTTTGGTGTCAATAAGGTGATTTTCTTACCCAACTATTTTACTTTGGCATTATTTTAATTAAAGAAAATGAATAGGAAGTTAGCATGCTACAAAGCACCACCATCAAGCATGACCTGCAGTTCTCTACATTTCCCTGGGTTCCACCCTCACCTCTAAGACAGCCTTAGAAATTAAAGTGATGGGTGGCTACACCCAATGGTGTTTCTTTCTTTTTGTTATAAATATAGATCTTTTGTGAATGACTAATTGCACCAGGAGAACCAGTTTGTTCTAGTGGTTAAGGACTCAGGCTAGAAACCAGAAAACTGAGCTCTATTTTTGGCACAAAGCCAGCTGTGTGACTCTGGGCCAGTCTTTCTCTCTCTGTCTCTCTCTCTCTCTCTCTCAGGCTTAGGAGGCAATGACAAACCACTTCTGAAAATGTTGCCAGGAAAACGTCAGGACTTGCCAAGAGCTTCATAATGGCCAAGAGTCAAGACTGACTCAAAGGCACAAAATAAGATAAAAATAAAAAAATAATCCTTCTGGGCAAATGTTTTGTGAGACAGCTGATAATCATGTCCTCAAATTAGGTATGGAAAAAATTAGAATTAGAAAAAAAACAGATGGAAGGGACTTTGTAGGTCATCTAGTCCAACCCCCCACCAAGCAGGAGACTACACCATTTCTGACAGATGGCAGTCCAGTCTCTTCTTGAAAGCTTCCAGGGATGAAACTCCCACAACATCTGAAGGCAAACTGTTCCACTGGTTGATTGTTCTCACTGTCGGAAATTTTTTCCTTATTTCTGGGTTGAATCTCTTTGATCAGTTTCCATCCATTATTCCTTGTCTGGCCTTCAGATGCTTCAGAAAATAGGTTGATCTCCTCCTCTCTGTGATAGCCACTCAAATATTGGAACACTGCTATCATGTCTCCCCTGCCCTTCTTTCACTAGACTAGCCATGCCCAGTTCCTCTAACCATTCTTCATATGTTTTAACCTCCAGTCCCCAAATCATCTTTGTTGCTCTTCTCTGAACTTTTTCTAGAGTCTCAACATCTTTTTTACAGTGTGGAGATCAAAATTGGTTGCAGTATTCTAGGTATGGTCTTACTAAGGTGTTATAGTACCTTGATCTTGACTGAATCCCTCTGTTAATGCAACTTAGAATTGCATTAGCTTTTTTGGCTGGTGCTGCACAATGTTGATTGTCCACTAATCTCTAAGATCTTTATCATAGTTATTGCTATTAAGCCTGGTTTCACCCAATCTATATGTGTACTTTTGGTTTTTCTTGCCTAAGTGTAAAACTTTACTTTTCTCTACATTGAATTTCATTTTGTTAGATAAGGTCCAGTGTTCAAGTCTGCCAAGATCCATCTAGATCTTGAGCCTATCATCTAGGGTGTTGGCTGTTCCTGCCCACGTAGTATCATCTGCAAATCTGATAAGATTGAGTTCTCTGAGCTATCATAACTGGTTGGTAATCTTCAAGATTTCAAGCAGTATTTCTGAAGACGGAGATGCTGACATAATTATATATTTTGGAAATACCCACAAAATTTCTCAGCTGACCACAACTAACCCACTTTGTACTTCTTACCGCATTATATCATACTAGCATTCTTCATAATAATTTATGTTATGTTCATTTGTTTTCCTCTATAACTATGTGTATTAGAAAGGATTTATTTACTTTATAAATAAAGATAACTTGCAGGTCAGATTTTTCTGAAAATTTTTAATCAGCAGTATTTTTCAAAAGTAGAAAACTCACTTGCCCTGGTATTGCTTCCTACAGATTTATTTGTGACCCTTCAAAATTGCCACTATATTGCAATCCTCAAGCAAGTTACTCAGAAGTCTTAAATGAACTTGTATTCTAAAATGTTATAGAAATCTCTTCTGAAAACGATAATGAGGCAGGGAATTTCTTCATGTTTTCAGATTTCATAAAAATCATTTAATTGGGTGATAAAATATGACTTAATCTGATTTGGTCATAAAATTCTGCTGAACATTTTAAATTGATTGAAACCTTGTAGCTAAATTTCCTGACCACCCTAAACAAAAGGACTTATCAATAATTTTGATAGATAATTTTGATGAATAAATTTGATAAATTTGAATCATTCCTGTAAATAAACCTATACCCTAAAGCATTATTTGTGCATAAAACAGATAAACATTTTCTCTTTGGGAAAAAACTCTAAGGTCATTGGCCTTTGAACATAGTGTGCAAGCACTTGTGGATGTGAGCCGTCATGTTTAATCAATTTCATTTTGTGGTAGCAGAGTGACTCTGAAACATGCTACATTTCTTAGAAATTACAGCACACCTTGAGGAGTTAGTCCCTTGTCTTTGGCTTTGGACGTCTCAGAATCCATCTGACATATGGGATAAACTGCCAAAAATTAGATTGTTGTCATTTTTATTGCAGAAATAATGGATGAAATTCAACAAAACTGAGGCAACTATGTTGAAACTGAAATTTGGCCCTCAAAGCCTTGTGATTAATTGTAATTTCCAAATAATATATTTTGAGCAACTTTCTGTTCTATTACAAAAAAGTGTCAATGGAAACTTGAAGTTCTTGCCTACCAATATAGCCCATTGAAGTTTGATCAGGGAAGCTATTTTGATCCCTGACTTAGCTTATTATAAATCCTCTTGAGACACTAAAAAATATAATTGATATTCAGATGTAACATCTGGCTCTACCACTTGGAATTTTCCAAGTACAGGGTATTGCAGAAACCTTCTGTTATCAATCAGCATGGACTTCAAAAAGCTAAGATACAAGAGCAACTGACTGGGTGTTCAGGAAATGTGATCAATTTGTTGAAATTGTTATTGTCAAAAGATTTCTCAGTAATCTCTTTTAAAGAGAAGTTTTCCCTTTTAAAGAATGAAACATTGGAATATAAGGTTTTAAAAGTAAATTGCTCTTAAGAAACATCACAATAATATTCTCCAGGATATCCTCAAATATTTATTTTTACTAATTAAAAGAGCATAATAGGTTTTTCATAGCTGCTACTAATAACTGCTAAAACCTCAAACACAGTCAGAGGAAGGATGCTAGGATATACACTCAGAAAGCAAGTATGAGCTGGGAGAAAGTATCCTGCTAAATTTACACCTATTTTTTCCTTTAAAGTTTACTTCTTCCTGCACTCCTCCAAGCGATAACCAGTATTAGGATGAAAATACTTTGATTTGTTGTTTTTTTAAAAATGTGTTGGTGTTCAAATTAGTGTTGACTCCTGGGGGCTGCCTTAACTTATCCATGCAGTTTACATATCTACATATAATTTGAAGCTGTGGTTATCATAGTAAGATAGACCTGTTATTAGAAGTAATAATGATGAAAAAAGATGAGTTGCTTAAAATTCCAGCATTACATTTTATAATTTACAATTGTTACAATTTTCTTCATTGTATGTTTCTAAAAACAAATGAGTATGTGCGATATTGGAGTTCCAGTAGTGATCTCCTGTTTCTTTCCTGGTACCACAATGGACTGGAACAGATAACATATATATGTGTCTGCTAGCCTTTTGCTCTGCAGTGGGAGTGGAACAGAAGACTGAGTCAAGGCATATTACATAGAATATCTTGGTCTTCCATCCATACATTAATGCACCAAGCCTTTAAAATATTCCATGGAAGAACTGATATATAGGTGTAGAAATAGATTTCCTTTATTGTATTGTTAAGATACAGAACTGACTTTTAAAATACTTCTGTAACATAAAAATGTGAATAGGGAAACTTAAATTCATTTGTAGAGCAGGTTTTCCAGTAGCATTTTATGTTCTATAGATGTGAACATAATAAAACTTCTGAGCCTGAAACATAGCTACAGGCAGTGCTTTTTTTGTAAAAGAAAAAGGTGCCGGAACTCACACATGTCATTCAACCCGCCTTGCCTACCCTACAAGGTTCCATCCAAAAAAGGTGCCGGAACTCCGTTCTGAACGTTCTATGAGAAAAAAAGCCCTGGCTACAGATTTGTTAATCTTCTAATGTTTTATTATTCCATGGCTGAAATTAATATCTCCTTAATTTCAGGCATCTAAATATAGTTTTCCTCTATGAATAAGACACAAATTATCTTACATTTTAAATCCAAACACCACAATGTATTTTGATCCAAACAATACAAATGAATTCTTCCTTTATTCTGATATAGTTCCTAAGTGAATATATGTGGGTGGATATTGGCTATCAAAAAGTATGCTTTATATGAATTGCTCAGGGTGTGTCAGCAAAAGAATAAACTATCTATGGTGTGTTGGTGAATGAGTAAGACAATGAATGTAACAGATTATTATATATTTGAGCCAAAAAGATACAGTAAATATACAGTATGCGAGATAATTTTTTATATGTCAAACAGCCTGGCCTTACACAATCTGGAAATTATCCAGAAAAGGGCACAGAGAGTGCATACAGTTTACATTTAGGGTTTATTTCCAGGTTGTGATTCAGCAGCACACATATACTTACACACAACAAAGTCTGAAAGGAAAAAAAAAGTATTTTTCAAAGCACAGATCCATTTTGAACATAACACAAAGATGACAAACATTTTTAAAAAACAAACTTTTGTATCTGCTTTTGAGGGGAGGGGACCTGATGTTCATGTGGTTTGTCCTTGGTTAAGGACAACCATTCAAAGTTACAATGGTGCTGTATTTCAGCTGGTCTTCAAAGCTATGGCCCTCACAAAGTCCTCAAAGTTATGTGATTATGATTTGGGTACCTCATAATTATGAGTTGCAATGTTCGGAGGTCATGTGATTGCAATTACAAAACTGGCTTCCAATAAAATACTACAAGGGAAAGCTGGCAGGAGTTGGCAGATGGCAACCACATGACATCACATTTAACAACCATTTGGGTTTCACGTAATTAACAACTGCAACTGGAGGTATTATAAATGTAATTGATCTGGTTTTGGAGACTTAAACTCATTTATGGCAACCAAATAGACCTTATCTATCTCTTTACAGGCAATCCTTGGTTACGAAAAGTAATTGGGACTGGTAACTCCATTGCTAAGTGACACAGTTGTGACATGCAATGTCACATGACTGCACCAACGTACGATGGCAGTAGTAGCAGTCCCAAATGCCATTGTTAGGTGATCATTTGCTGTTGAAGCGTTCTCAGCCTTCCATCCAATCGGTAAAATAAGGAGCCAGATTTTTGTGAGCAGTATGCTGATTCTGTAAACTGCTTAGAAAGGGCTGCAAAGTGGTATATAAGTCTAAATGCCATTGCTATTCTGTGGTGACATGATTAGCATTTGTGACCTTCTGTCAGTTTCCCCATTGACTTGTTGGAAGCTAACAGTGAAGATTGCAAATAGCAATCAAGGGAGCGCAGGGACAAAATGATCACTGCAACTATTAAGAATTGTCATAAGTACCTTTTGTTCAGCACTGTCATAACTATGATTAGTTGCTGAATAAGTGGACATTAAACTAGAACTATCTGTACACTTTGTGTCAATTGTTGTGCTTAGATCCATTTGAAAAAAATATGCCTCTGAGGAAAAGACCAAAGAAAAGTAGAAATAAAAAAAAATATCCCCTGCTGCTAACCTTCCCTCTTTTTTTCATAGCAGGATCCCTTTTTCTCACATTTGATGGATAGCTTATGTTGGATGATACCCATGTATATCACTAAATTGTAAAATTACTTCTACATTTTTCCTGCTATTGTGTTGCATATGAAGCTGCTATTTTATATGGTCAGAATAAAACAGGCATTGGTTGTGCCAGATTTCCAGAGCAGCATGCAACCAACTCCTGAATGTTCAGGACAGATTAGGTTCAAGGAAACAGTGTTTGGATTTTTTTTTCTTTATAGAATGTGAATTATTACAACTTTCTAACCCTGGCAATATTATGTGATTGTTAAGTGATTGAGATTGTTGTTTAATTTTATGAATTCAGAAATAATGAGTTTCCTCATCAGTAATAACCTAAAGGAAAACTTTGGATAGAACTTCATGACAAGGTTGGAAACACTTTGTGTTGTTGGATTATATTGGGAATTTGAAAGATGCTTTTTAAAAAGCTAGATTTCAGCCAACATCCAATCAGTTCAACTGAACTGCATATAATGGGAAATACATTGTTCTCTACTAATATTTTGTTTGTATAAAATAAGCTGCAATCCTCAAAGTCCCTGATATCATGATGATTATAAGGATAAGAATTGCAATGTTATTCATTGAACATGATAATATGGCTTACAGAACTAAATTAAAACAACAAAGACTTTAAAATAATGCTATAAAACTATATATACCAAAGAACAGAAAATCAAAAGCATTACAAAGCTGGGAGTTAGATTAGAAGACTTCCAAGGTCCCTTACAACTCTGTTATTCTTATGCAAACCTTCTCCTGGACTGAAGTTCACTGCATCAAATAAAAGGTTAAGAATCAGAAAGTGATGTAACCAGTATAAAGTCTTAAATATCAAATGGTTGACAGAGTTGGACTATTGAAAATGCCTGACATACTCTCAAAGGCAGAATAACACAATGAGAGTATTACAACCAAGGGAGTTCTTACTCCTGTAGTTATCCCCCAAAATCACCTTATATCGAATCAAAGGCAGAATCTTTTCCTACTGTCTCACAAGCTGGGTTAATATATAATGGGAGACAAGTTGAAGATGTTGCACAGATTACAACCATAAATGAGATTCAGTAAATATTTGCTTTAAGATAGAGCCACAAAGACAAGTGACTGGATAACCAATTTCATGCTTTAGCTGTTCGATTGATATATAGAAAAGGCAATTATTTTTTATCTTAATTTGCTGCAACCTGGATATTATGCTTAAGGCCAATATTTAACCCTAAAACATAAAAATATATAATTATTCAATGTATCATATAATTTAGTAGATACCATCTATATAAGAAAACGAATTCAACATATGTTGCCATCATGAATTCTATAAGATAAATCTTGCCATAATCAGCCCTCATCAAGAATATGAAACACCTTTTACAGAAATATAAAGTCAAGCTTTAGTTCATGGATGGATTTGAAGTTAATAACAGTTCCCATTTCTGTTAGGATACTAGGAATGGGAGAAGAAACAAAGGGACACCTTGTGCCTATTCTTGATCCAATAGTGTGCAAATAAAGAAAAAAAATCCTAACTGATATACAGTAATTTTGCAAGCATTTCTCTAGTGCATGTCTGGGGAACCTATGCTCAGATTCATTAAACTAAATTAAAAAGATTAGAGGATATGACTGCCCTGTACAAAAGACTCTGGATGGCTTACAAAATCCCCAAAGCAATAAAATAATTAAAACAGTTGAAACATATAAATAGGCAGCCTAGACTAAAGCAACTAGAACAGGGGTAGGCAATCTTGGCTCTTTTATGACTCGTGGACTTCAACTCCCAGAATTCCTGAGCCAGCTATGCTGGCTCAGAAATTCTGGGAGTTGAAGTCCACGAGTCATAAAGGAGCCAAGATTGCCTACCCCTGAACTAGAGCAACAAACAATAAAAAATACAGTAGGGACTCCACCAGTAAATAGCAACCATATTAACTCTAGGTCTGGGAACAGAATAAGGTCTTAGGGGCTTATCAGAACCTCGGGATAAAAGGTGGCAATCAATTCTTTGGGGAGGGGATAACATTACAGAGGTTGCAGATCACGACAGAGAAGGCAAGCTTCCTTGATCCTATAAGATGGCAGCATTTAATTAAAGGGGTTTTGTGCACATCCAGTCTGCCCAAACATACTGGGTTGGTAGAAACAATTAGAGATAAGTGGTCCCAGATAATACTCCATTTGCCATCTTACAATTTGTGCTTCCCTAATGAATGCCATTGCCCTGATGTAACCTAAAACATTATTGCTGTGTAGATTGAAGGGGAGAATTTCATATTTTTCTACTAACATATATTGTGATATCTTTTTGAACCCAAGTATTTATCTTATTCCATATATCTTTGAGAAACTTTTAAAGAACTGGATCAGGTGTTCAAACATTGTGACTACTGATTTTGTTATTAAACATTTGGGAGGAGAGAAGAGGAGAGGTCTTTTACCATATCAGTACTAACATCTGATTTTGTAAAGTAAGATCAAACAGATTTTATTATTGTATTTCTTGAGAGAAGACGGAATATGTTTTTACCATGGCACCAGCATCAGAGTTTATAAAATAAGATCAAACAAATAAAGGAATTTAGAAGGGGAACTAAACCAATAACCAACCAACCTCCATGTCTTTAAAGCAACTGATTTCATAAGCAGCAATTCTGAGGAAAATATGAGAGCTAAAACAGCACATTTATTTAGTTTTAATTTTTTTTTGTGCTGTCATACTTCGGCACTGGAGCTCTGATTTAGAACACATGCCATTTTCCTTTGATGTTCTGACTGTTTTTTTAAAAAAACAATGGCAAGAAAGATAGAAATGAATTATACTGCAGCCTAAATCATAAAACTGCGCTTTTGTACTCTTAATTTACATATTGCTATTTTGGTTTTGGAAAAGTATTTTATTCCCCAGAGCCTTAGAAAACAAAATAAACTCTTTCCATCAAACATTATTTTTAGTATGTGCCAAGGCTTTTATTTAAGCTCAGGTTATTGTCAAAATTCAGTAGACTCCTCCTTCTCACTTCCTTTTTCCTCTCACTCTTTCATTTCTAAAGATGGAAGTGCTGGGAATGATAGTCCAATTCATCTGGAAGACCTGGTTTGGGGAATATTATTTTCATCCATTCAGGAATGAATGTTCAGCCTTGTTTTCCAGAGACTGTGTCAAGTGTAGCATAGAAGTTGTTATTAATCAGCCCCAAGCCAATGGGGTATAAGCTCGTCTTTGGGAGCTTTGGCAGTTTAACCTGCTATCCCTAAATGAAATAATTAACCACATCTTAGTGATTAATGACTAAATATCCTATTTTTCTGCAATGGCAGGAATTGCTACTGATAGTACATAGTTTCTTTTGTTTGGTTTGAGCCTCCAGTTTCTGCAACTGTTTTGCACTAAGTTCAGAAACAGGAAATATAGTGAAATTGAAAGAAATATAAAAAAATGATAAGCCAGCCTTGCCCTAATCCACAACACCTAAAATTTGAAGGAGTTCAAACAGAATATGCCATTTCCATGGCCAATTTTGTTCTCGCACCCCCCAAAGAATAGCTAACATTTCATGGCTACAGAACATGGCTATCTGGATGTTTTTGAAGGGTGGGATTGTTTTCTTTACTTGTGCTCCTTTAGTTAATTTTTTTAAACCTAGGTTTCTATTTCAACTAAATTTCAAGTCTCACATATTTCTCTAATTCCCAATGGTTCCAGTTAGATTCAGGTTTTTTTAAAAAAAAATTTAGGAGGAGTGATCCATTTGAATTGTTTATACATCCCTTTCTTGAGAATTAATGAATTGAAATATCATTATAATCAACATTCCTTACATTTGAGTTCCTAAAGGAGTCTTCTGTGGCTGTGAACACATACTTAAACCTCCATCCCTACTGAGGGGCAACACTTTACAGGGTTGGGGATTATATTGCACAACTACCATCTTGACAATTTTGACACACACAGTTTCCATAGATGTCTTTGACTGTGATAGAATGATTCAATGAATCTGTAGTTTTGATATGGTGTCAGCCTGGATTGCAAGACTGACAAGTGAAGGACAGACCAAATGTATACATAAGTTGCATTTTTCCTCAGACAAAGAGTAAACAAGAGATCTTTAAAACATTATGCAGGCTTTTTATTTAAAGGCAAATCAGGGGCTGAATAATAATGACTTTCTTTTTTAAAAAGCCACTGTATATCCTAATTATATTTAGGAAGACAGGCTGACATTCTTGCATTTTTATGCTTAAATTACACATTAATTTATTCCAAAGCTCTGCTTGAGGGTCTTTATTTATAGCATTTCATTTCCTGATTCATGGTTCAAAATATTGTCAGAAATGCACAAAAGAACAAAATAATTTGCTGCAAAGTGAGCTTTCCTTTTCCTGTCTTTCTCAATCCAGAGAAACAACAACAAATATCTTCTTGATTTTTTTTTCTTAGACCCATTTTTTCTTGTTTTGTTCTCTCTCTCTCTCTCCCTTCCTCTCTCCCTCTCCCTCTCCCTCCCTTCCTCCTTGCCAATTTAGTGTCCTTCCTATTGAATTGAACTACAGGTATTATTCTATAATAATCTCTTTTAAAAACTTTAAGGAACTGGAATGGGAAGGTGTGGTCTAATAACAGAAACATCAATATTCAGCTGAAATGAATTTTAGACTGAAACTAAGAGTAGGTAGTTGTAAAGCAATGGGCTGACAACCATTCTGTATTATCTCATAGACCTGCTGCTATGGTGGTCTCTTCATTGGCTGAAACACAACTAAAAACCTATGGTGGAGAATAGAATGGCTACAAAGAATAACTTACACTAAAATATATGAAATACATTTTTAAAAAAAGAAAATAGATATTATAAAGATACTAAAAAGATAATTTTATAATGATTTCACTATTTTTAATTCATAAACTGTCATGATAATAGACTGAAATATAGATTGGGAATGGATTTTCTTTCATACATTTCTAATCTTTGATCGCTGCATTTGATTTGATTTTCACTAATGACTTATGTGGTCAGAAGACTGCGGAATATTAAATACGGAAAACTGATAAAAATATGTTGCATTTCAGCACTTAATATGAATTTAGTATCCATAGAAATGGTTTTTAATTTGTTCCTCCCTAAATTAGCTGAGAATTTTGAGAGCTGAAGTTAACATATATAGAGGGAGTCCAGACTGGCAAAATGTGTTCTAAACTATATAATTGGAAATAGAAATAGATTTCCCCAAAACATTTTCTTTAATGCTCATGAGCATTTAATTTTTAATAATTAATTGCAGTCAAATCACATACAAGAAGACCTACTTAGAGCCCTGAAAAATATCCAAGGTACTTGATTATCCTGTTCCAGTTTCCAGCATCTTGCAAATACAGGGTTCACAATTACTCTCCTTACTATAAAGTAAAATTGTCATCTTGATAAAATAAGATTTTCTATTTGGAGCAGAAGATGTGTGTGGCTCACAATGCACATATTGAAAAAATCCTTTTAAAAGGGAACTATTTCTATAATATTTTATATTTCCTTTTCCTTATTTCATAATAGTTTCAAAATTAAAACAGATTAAAAAATTAACTTAGCTAATTGCTGGAAGTAAAGGAAATATATGTGTGGGCTAATGGAGGATTCCTAATGATGATACAAACTTTAAAGGGTATGTATCAGGAAAAGAGTGCAAAAAAGATGAACTCGCTGATTAGGTCATAGACTGCTTCCAATGACTTTACGTGACAAACCAGAAGAGAATTCAGACTCTTAAATATGTCTGTCTTTCGCAGAACGATGTCTGGTAGACTAAGGATTATTGTACCTTTGTTTTTTGAAGTCCATGGCCAAGGAGATGCTGTGAGATTATTGCTACTGATAAGAAGTGTTTGTTTGGTAAAACATTTGAGGTAACAATTCCTCACACTTTTAAAAGTTCAGCAGGAAACTGCCCTATAGTAAATAGCATAAAAAACTATTTATTTGCTGTGTTCTTACCTAAAGATCTAGAAAAATAATCTTATGTTCTCCTTGTTACTCAGAGTTTTCTTCTAATACCAAGGATGTGAACTTCTTAAGAATAAAAACTTGTTAGATATATTGTTTTCAATATAATTTTATTTAAACAAAAAAAATATTTGGAATGGCTATGGTTGGCATTACTTGTTTTATCAGCTCTTACTTACAAGACAGAAAAGGATGGATCAGTACCTAAATGAAAAAAATCTGCCTTTCAATTCGCCTCTTGAGCTATCAATGTCCACTAGACAGAGCTGGAAGATTAGAAGTGTCAACAGCTTGTCACAGCTTGAAATGCAGCTGCTGAACAAGCAAATAAAAAGTTGCATTCTCCACCTCCAAAGAACTGCCAATGCAAGTTTGTATTTCTTTTACTTCCTCCCTGAAAATAATTCTGCTATTTTTTAAATGTTTGTAAGTATTTTAGCAACTTCTATTAGGCCTATCATAATAAGTTGTGATGATTCACATGATAAGTAAACATAGCACATTCATACATTAATTATTTCTTTGTTTACTTACTGCATCATCTAAAACTTTAGCTACTACTTTTCCCATATTCTGTGACTTCATTTCCCTTTTTTTCAAAAGACTGGTACTTTTGTATTTTTGTTTTTAATCACCCTGTAAACCGCCCTGAGTCCTTCGGGAAAGGGCGGTATATAAATGTAATAAAATAAATAAATAAATAAAATTTTATATTGTTAAACATGGAAAGCATTTATTTTTGCTTTGAAACCCAATTATGCATTTAACAATATTTTATATTTTATATTATATATTTTATATATTTAATATATTATAACATCAGAAACTCATCCAGTTATTCCTGATAAATTCTCTTAAATTCCAATTTATGGAATGGTGGGAAAGATGTACGTTGCTAGGTTTTTCTCTTCCTCACATCATCCAGCAGGAAAAGGGATCTTAAAAATTGGAAGTGAAATTTTGATTATCACAATTGACCTAATAAATATTGCACTGTCGATTTTCATTTTTTTCTCCTTGTGATTCAACTTGTCCCCTTGTATTTTTCTGTTTTCACCCATTCCTTTGATATAACTCTTGGGTTATATTTCAGTTAAAACAAAAATCCTTTGAAAAAAATAATTTTGCAAGTTACCTCTAAAAATGGATAAAAAGGTAAGGTAAAGGTTCCCCCGCACATGCGTGCTAGTCGTTTCCGACTCTAGGGGCCGGTGTTCATCTCCGTTTCAAAGCCGAAGAGCCAGTGCTTGTCCGAGGACGTCTCCGTGGTCATGTGGCCGGCATGACTAGACGCCAAAGACGCACGGAACGCTGTTACCTTCCCACCGGAGTGGTCCCTATTTTTCTACTTGCATTTTTTACGTGCTTTTGAACTGCTAGGTGGGCAGAAGCTGGGACGAGTAACAGGCACTTACTCTGTTACGCGGCACTCGGGATTCGACCCGCCAAACTGCCAACCTTCTGATCGACAAGCTCAGCGTCCTAACCCATTGAGCCACTGCGTCCCTCTTAAAAATGGATAGCAATGGCTAAATATTTAATAATTTATTTATATTCAATAGCTAATACATTAAATGCATTAGTACATTAGTAACAACATTAATGATATAGCAGTAACTAAGTACCAAACCTCACTCTGGGCAATCTTTCTTTACCATGAATTATTATTCTATTTTGCCCTAGTGCCAAATATTTTCTTTAAGATAAGAAACAAGAGCTAAGTTTTAACAAGTAAGTCACTAAGTTCAGCCTTCCCATTGAAGACCGAAAGGCCCAACTTTCAATGTTTTGTTTGATACTTTATTGTTTACCATCAATACAGTTGCCACCTGACAGCTTGATAACTACCTGGGTCAATCAAGTAGTATCACTGTGCACTTTATCTGGTCCATTTTATGAGAAACCTATTGAAAAGAGAACAATCTAGCAAAGGTCACACACTCTACAAGAAACGTATATGAGATATTAGTATACTATATTTGTGTCTCCCATGTAAATCAAAAACACTAAAACATAAAAAAATACTAGGAATGAAAATATTTAGAGTTAGAAAGGAAAAGTCCTTTATCTCATATATGAGAAAAAGAAGCAATTTTTAAAAACTAAAAAGAAGGGAAATTCTTTTTCTATTATTTTTATAACATTGAATATATAAATTAATAATTACAAATTTTAAAAATGTTGCTATGAGAAAGCCTTTCCAAAACAGTTTCATACTTCAGTACATAAATGAATCAAATATTTTTATTTGTTATTAGATTTTTTACAATCTTACATTTATTATTTTTTATAAATAACTCATGGCAGCAAACATATGTACTGCTTCTTTGTCCTATTTTCACAACTCTGTCCAAATCTTAATTGTAGTTTGTCTCATTTCTACATCAGTTAAACTTTGCTTTAAAATTTATACAATTCTTTGTATACATGTTTCTTAAACCATTATTTTTAATATAATCTCACTTAATGTACACTCTGCATGGAATTTCCAGTAACATAAAGATTTTTAATGTCATACTGTCTCTAATACGCATACTGTTGCCCTCATCTTCACCTAAAATTTACATTTGAAGTACAGCTGCATTTTGGTTTGAAAGCATATTTTTCATATCTAGATTAACATTTAAATTAAACACTTTCTCCCTATCCATAGCAGCAAATGATGTCTTTAACATTTTGTCCAAGTGATAGTTGTTTTGGCATCTGAGGCAGAAACTACTAGAAGCAATTCTGCTCTTCTGTCATAAAAAAGATGTGCTGCATATTCATCTTAAATTTATTCAGATATATTGCCCCAGAAAACAGCTTCACTTTGCATTTTTGTTCCTGTATGCTTTGCATAAAAACCAATGAACGGATGAACATAAAACTATTTTTCATAGTATTATTAGTAAAAAAAAAATAATTTCTTTAAATTTTTCTTTACTTTTTTCCATCAGCTTATAAACCTGGAAAACCATAAAATAATATTTTATTTTATACCTACTGTTTTCTATTTTAAATGTTATTGTTTTATCTTAGAATATATTCATTATTTCTTAAAGCATTTGCATAACAGGGAAAGGATCTAGAATTAAAAACAAAAATAGTTTTTTAGAATTAAAAATTGCAATAGTAATAAATTCAATAGCATAAATAGAAATAAAAGCAGTAAGAATAAAACACAAAGAAGAAAAAAAACTAAGTACGGACAGAAACAAACCAATTATTCAATGTTAAAAATTCTGTCTGAAAATAAATGAATCATTCAAATGGTTTTGTGATATAAGAATATAGGTGATCAGAAATATTGGAAACAGAACCGTAAAAAGAAATATAGAATATACCAAACACATATCCCTGTGCCAAACCTCTCTTTCATTTCCACAGCCAAGCAGCTACATATGCGGTGATACATTAAACTGTATGAGTAATAGAGCATCTTCCTTCTCAAATGAAATGGTACTTCACATCATTCTGAACATCACTCCTTTGTTTCTGTTTTTAAAAAAGCTTAACAGCGAAGAAAATAATAATAATATCTGGCAGTAGAAAGAAAATGTTCTAATTAGTGCTGGATAAAGAATATAATGTGGGGGGAAAAAAGAACTGTGGGCCATGAGTATAAACAACATTCCCACTGACATCAGCTATTGCTGTGTATGGAAATAAAAATTACTTTGAGTCTAATCCAGAACTTTAGCAATTCTTTTCAAGGGTAATATCTGTTGCAGTGCATATGATACAGTTTACTGAAATAAAATGGCAATAGTTAGTTAGATGTTAATCTTATGAAATCTGTTTATCTGACTTCATAACACTGTCACACTTCTTTTGTGGGTCTTGAAGAATCGTGTGTTCGGCTTTATAAGTTTGTTTCTAATTACTGCTTCTTTTCATTGCTGTTTTAGTATTTTTGGTGTAGTTTTTCTTCCACATAACATCATGCCTAACATTTCTTCTGCATTTTTCTGCAATTTTTTTTTGTCTTCTAGTTGGAAGAAAATATTGAACCATGCTGTGGATTCGGTCAGCTCTTTTTCAAATTAAAAGGCATTTTTAAAACCAATAGAAAGAAAGATCTTTCTGGCAACAAGATGACAGTGTAAGTCAATAGAAAACACAAGTGTTCTAATCCTGCAATAATATTTATGAGTCAGATTCAAATGAAGAGAGTGCTATAAGGTAGGGCATTGAGGAACAACAACAACAAAAATCTCTCATCAGTTAATTCTGCCAAATGAATAAGAGTTCTAAACAAGGATAAGACAACTAGAGCGATTAAGGTTTTTAAACATTCTCTGCTATGTTCAAGGAGGTGACAAAAAGAAAACAATTGGGAAATCGTGCTAAAAAAAAGATCAAAATTACTGTTTGCATATTTGTTTAACAAATGGCAGGCTATTGAAAACATGATATGTGCATGCTTGCAACTCTAACAGTGCCAAAATTTCCTCTCAATGGTTCCACAGTGGCGTAGCGTGGGTTGTCAGCACCCGAGGCAAGGCAAGTAATTTGCGCCCCCTAACCCGCTGGGCGGCCGCTGCACTGTCCCTCCCCCAGATAGTCCCTCGCTCTCTCTCAGCACTGCACCGCATACCTGGCACCCCCCCTCCACAGTGGGTGGCGACCCGGCGGCTCAGATCGGATTCGCACAGCCAGCACTGCAGTGAGAGAGAGTGAGTGAGCCAGACAGGGGCAGAGATCTGCGAGTGCAAGCGCCCCCCCAGATGTTGCGCCCGGTGCGGCCGCCCCCCCTGCACCCCCCACGCTATGCCACTGTGGTTCCATCCTAAATAAATCATCCTTACCTGAGTGGCATACAACCTGATGCCCAGGGCCACACATAAATTTTTGGGTATAGCGCTCAAAAACACCTCCTATTGCTACCAAATTGAAAAGTTTATTAGGACAGCAATGGGATGTTATTAAATATATCACCAAAAAGTTAATATTAACTACATTTATATATAATCAAATGTAAAATCAAATCAATTTAGGTTTTGCTCTGCTTACTACTTTTGACAATTCTGGCACAACATCTGAAGGACAACTAAGGGTTCATATAAGGTTCTGTCAATATTTTATGGCTGAAGCACAGTTAAGTGTTAAATTCAGGTGACAGAATTGGACCCCTTCCTGGGGTATCTATAAGGTGTGGTCAAAAGATAATCGCCATGATGATATGATTGAAACTCATCCATTTTTGTTTTATTCTGTCACATGTCAGAATCCCCCAAATCAGGGATGAATTTGGTAAAATCTCCCAGTGATCTGACAACAGATAGCTAGAACTAAATATTGCAGAACTAAATATATACATATATTAAAAATATAATAAAGTTGATACTCTCTGGCTTTTGAAACTGATTCCCAAATTGATATTTCTCTTGGGTTCAGATGAAGCATGCTCTTTTCTCATGTTTCTCTCTGTGATACTAATCTGGCCTGTAATTTTCCACATTTGCTTTTAAGTGGCATTTGCCTGTTTTCATTCTCTGCACTCCTATTACTAACAAAAAACTGATATTAAGTGTGTGCATGAACATTCTGTTTTCCATTGTGCAATTATATTTTCAGCTGTCATAAACCTTCTTAGTTTCTCACACTCCAACTGCAATGCAAGAGAATACAACCTGGTGAGTTTCCATGGGCTTGGATAGGAAACCTAGGAAAAATGCTGTTTGTATAGGAGATTTCAGAAACACCTTCAGTATTAATAAAATATCACTGATAACAACAACATTTAAATGAGATGGAAAAATAAAACCTATTCTGTAGGGGAAAGAATCTTTGAGGAAAATAGAAATTAAGTATTTTCTATACAAACTTTTCTCAGATTGGCTTAGTTTGGCTTGTTGAATTCACATGTACGACAGCAATCTGGTCAAAATAAAAAAGAACTACATGAAATTGCCTAAAATAATGTCAGCGCACAGGGAATTTTTTTAAAAAAGAAAAATGAATACATACATTGAGCTGTCACTTTGTACCCGCCCAGAGGAGGTTCATGTCCTTCCACAGCATCAAAGCCAGCTGATACTAATACAAAGTCAGGGTTGAACTCAGAAGTGATTGGCATAATCACTGTCCTGAAGATAAAACAAGCAAGCAGTTAGGTTATTTTATTGAAAATACCAATTAGAACGATACCACAATTATACATTAGCTACACATTATATAACCATTTCTATGATCAAGGTTCTCTCTCTCTCTCTCTCTCTCTCTCTGTGTGTGTGTGTGTGTGTGTGTGTCATTCTACACTTTCTAAGAATTTTTAAAAGAGAAAAAGAATGATTTCCAGGTATATGTGAGAGCATCTAACATTACATACACATCTGGGCCTATTTTACCCCGTTGGCTATAAAGATTGATTCTTAAGGGAAGTGACTAATGGATTACAAGGAGAACTCTGAAGTCTTAGTGGAAATCAAGATTGCTCCAGGTAGTGCGAACGTGGTGTAAATTGGAACTATAAAATTTTTGCAGGGAGGGGGGAATGTTTGCATTTCAAGTTTCATCCCTCTGTTCTTCATTTTTTAAAAAAAAATATGAAGCAGAGGGTGACTCTCTTGGTAAAGAAAGAAAGAAGAAATGGAGAGAACCTAAAATCATGTAATCAAAGCCATGCAAGATTGTCAGAATTTTTCCAAGGTCATGCCTTGCAGGAATTTGACAACCACAACCCAGTAACAACACCCCCTGCTGGTTTTAGGAGGACATTTCGATGCTTTCTACATTTTTTAGTGGATCTATTAACTCTTCCGTTTCCAGTGTTTTTTTATATTAAGGGCTGGATGTGATACTCATTATTTATCTATGTACAGCGTCTATCCTCTACAAGTGGAATATCTAATACCTCAAAAAGTGCCTTTAAAACAATAGGGTTTTGTTGTGTATACTGAATTTTCATTAGGGTTTAATTTCATGCTATTTCAAAGAATGACTAGGATTTACTCTAAATGTTTTAATATTTTTTCTTGTAGAAGATGTTGAAAATTTGGCTCTTAAAACTTTGACAACAGGAGCAAGAACATGTAAGTCATTTATTACCATTTGCTTTGTGTGTGTGTATGTGTGTGTGTATTTTTGTTTCTGTGTGTAGGTTTAGTTGCAATTAATCTATTTTAAAGTTCTTTGACCTTATATATTGACCTTATATATATGACCCTACATTTTTACTGTTGTAAAATTATGAACAGGAATACCTTATCTTACCCATCCATCTAATAGCTTTTATTTTACTTCATCAAAGCTATTCTGGAACTGCTTCCTTCTTTAAAAGCAAATAAATTAATAACCCTCTAGCATGTTCTTGGGAATCTGATAAGACACACATAGATACACAGACATACACACTCACACAGAGAGAGGGGGGAAGAGAAAGGGAAGGAGGGAAGCAGGGAGGGAAGGAAGGACACACACACACACACACAGAGAGAGAGAGAGACAGAGACAGAGAGAGAGAAAGAGGCAGAGACAGAGACAGAGAGAGAGAGAGAAAGAGGCAGAGACAACCTCTCCAATGAATATGATTAAAGTGTAGTCTAGGGAATGTTATCTAGAAAATAGTTATGGGATGGTTTCCAGTCACTGTGAAAATATCAAGCATATATTTTCTCCAAATGGTATCCGTGTAAGACTTTTTTTTAAAGCAACATTTATTAATTTATTCTTAAAAGTGTTTCATTCCTATTGCAGATTTTTATTTCTTCAAGATTTATTCTTGTCAAATTATATTTGAGAGAGAATTTCAACCCATTACTAAGTAGATTAGGTTGAAAGTCAGTGATTTGCATCAAGCACTTGTTTGGTTTACAAACAGGACTTCTAAAATGACACTACAAATACTGTAACTACACTTATTCTACATATGCAGGCACACATACGTGTATGCACGCGCGCACACACACACACACACACACAAACGATGGCTTTCTAGGAACAGTTTAAATTGTGATAAAAAATATCAATGTAAAGTAAGCAATCAGCCTCCTTTCCAAGATATATAGTGAGTTTCACTTTTTATCTTTTAACCACCATATTGATTGAACTGAGCCTTGTTTTTGCAGATTTATTCAACAAATGCCAGTTAGGCTGGTGGTTGATTCTCAATACTGGTTAGATAATTTCAAGGTTAGTTTATGTTTTCCAAACTTCTTGGTTTTAAACTTTTCCTCATTTTGCAGCACTTGTTAAAAGTGACAAAGTGAATAATTATGTATGAAGAATTTCTTTGGTGAAGGAATTCCACCACTAAAGATGCCATTATAAAAATACTGTTTAAAAAATTGCTCAGATTGCCAAAGACCCTTTATGTAAAGCATATACATTATATTTATTTTCAGTGAGGAAGCTGCAGGAAAGACAAATAGAATAAACCAGTACATGCATATAGAATTCAGCCTAATATGACTATGCAGTTTGGGAAAGCTATATGCCTAAAAGCGTGGAAGAAGTTCTCATCTCCAGTGTTTGAGTGTTCCACAGGGATGGGGCCACAGCAGAACATACACTTCTTAAACCCACCTGCTGGAATTCTTTAATAGATGGGATCCATAGCAGGCCTCTTACACTGGCACAAGTGGGGCAGGGCTAGTACCATTGGGGAGAGATGACTCCTCAGATATCCTGGACCCATGCCTTTAAAGATAACAACCAACCCCTTGAATTGGATCTGGAAGGAAACTGTAACCAATGCAGCTCATGCAGTAACAATGTTATATGTGCAGCCCTTGAGGCTCTCAGCACTTTGCATGCCACTGCATTCTGCACTAGTTTCAGCTTCCAAATACTTTTCAAGAGTAGCCTCATGTAGAGTGCATTGGAATAATCAAGCCAAGAGATGACTAGGGCTTGAGTGATCATATGCAGGGCCTCATGATCCAGGTAAGGGCACAACTAGTGCATAATATGAAGTTGTGCAAAGTTCTTCCCAGACACAACTGCCACCTGCTCTTTGAGGAGGAGGAGTGAGTCCAGGAGGACCCACAAGTTGCCCATTGCATCTGTCTGTCTGGTAGTGTAACCCCATCCAGAATTAACTATGATAAACAACAGATCCTGAGGTCCCTCCCTCCTCAGTTACTCTGTCTTCTCTGTGTTCAGCTGAAGTCTCTTGTCCTCCATCCAGATCTCTATAGCCCCCAGGCACTGTGAAAGGGTAGCCACAGCATCACTTTGCTCACCAGGGATGGAAATGTAAACCATGCATTATCAGCATACTGATGATATCTCATCCCATGGTGACAGATGATCACCCAGCGGTTTCATGTGGATGTTAAAAAGAAGCAGAGAATGTACCAAGCCGTGTGGCAGCCCACAAGGAGTGGCAGTGGTCTGGGCTTATTTCAGCATATTAAAACTGAGTAGAATTGGTCTTGGAGACAGAAGCTGAACCACTGGAATACTGTGCAACCTAACCTCCAAATCCTGTAGCTGATCCAAAAGGATACATGGTATTGAAAGCTGCTGAGGGACCAAGGAGAGCAAGGATGGTTGTACTATCTCCATCCTGCCATCATCAGAGATCATCCACCTATGTCCCATAACCCAGCTTGAAACCCAACTGAAAGGAGTCCAGATAATCCATTTCATTCAGGCCCTTGAAAAAAAGAAAGTACTTTTTCTACCACCTTCCCTAGAAAAGGGAGCTGGGAAATTAGATGGAAATTGTCCAGACAGATTTGATGGTTTCTTGAGGAGGGGGTGAACCAGGGTTTCCTTAAATGGTGCTGGAAACACCCCTTCCTGAAGCAATGCTGCCTTGACCCATCTGCATATCACCATACTCGAAGCTTTCATCAGTCTGGAGGGGCAAGGATCTAATAAGCAAGTGGTTGCCTTAACAGTCCCAAGGATCTTATCCACTTCTTCAGGTCCAAGAAGCTCAAACCGTTCCCAAACAATCTAGCAAGTCTGTTCCCCAGCCATCTCGAATGGACCTGCTCCATGCTTAGATTCAAACTGAGAATGAATCCAAATAATTTTATCTGTTAGGTGTTCAGCAGATTCCTCTGTGTGACCCTGAAAATGATTGAGCCTGCTTTCCCAAGAAGGGACTGAGTGACCTTGAACAGGACTGTTGGGCAACATTGTACAGATACAATAAGACTGGAAAAATAATGATGTTTCACCACTCGGATCCTTGCCCAGTTGATTTTTTTCTTATTTTTTCTCCAGCAGTGCTCTTGCTGTTTTTGGTCCTTTTCAGCACCCTCAGGTCCACTGTAAACTATGGGAGTTTCAGGACTGATGGACCAGGAAAGGTGCACAGGTGTTATCTTGTTTAAGGCCCTGGCAGCTTTCTGATTCCAGACTGTGGCCAAAGCCTCCATAGGGGGCTTTGGCCGCAGGTTTTCACAGGTTATCCCCAGCTCTTTCTGAAACTCAAGGGGGTCCATTAGTCACCAAGGGCAGAACATTTGAATAGATCCCACTTCCCTGCTAAACTGGAAAATCTCACAGCAACCAGGACATGATCTGACCATGGCAGAGTGGATAATGACATATACGTTCATCTGGCTAGCTTTTGACATTTTTTGGCTTCACTATTTCATAACTATATTAGATAGTTCATCCTTTTTGCTCTTTTTTCACATGGAAAAAATTTGAAAGTTGTATCGTAGATTGATTCTTTAGAACTCATAGCTTCTAAGAAGAATTGATGATTGCAGATTTTGTTTCCTTCTATGCAAGGCAAAAGAAAGCAAAATGAAACAAAAAGCAGAAAATAATTACATAGACATTTATTTCCACATACAAAGGAATGTCACTGATCTAGAGCAGGAACATGTTGACATTATAAAGATTATACATGTCAGCCACATCCAGCAATATTGTCCTTCCTGAGTCTCAATGTCATTACAAATATCTCTGTGAAACAATGACACATTTTTCTGAAAATAAAAACATTATTTTCCCCCCAAAAGGAACCAGTTTAAAAAGCCATCAGGGCACAATGCATTAGCCAAAAACAAACCAAGATGACAAAATGCTTATAATCCAAGTGCCAGTAGAACTAAAGTGCTAAATTCTTTAGGGCAAACGTAAAAAAATACAATAGTGATTGCAGACATGAACATTTTGGAAATGAAGCGCGCAGCTCTCAGTAATAAGCTCCCACTCCCAGTCTTTGCTTTCAATAATATAGTTATTAAATGTGATTTCATTTATAAGTACAACCTCTATTTGATAACTGTACATCACTCTGCATTTATAAGATTACTCAATATTTGTAATGAAAAATTGCTTGGGGATTGTATATATAAATATATATATATTTGTTTTCTGAGGTTTTCGTGGGTGTTCGTATGTGGTTCTTTGGTTATTCGGGTTTTTCCCGGCGTAGAACTAAAGGTGTGGGGGTGACGTTTCGACGGAATCCCATCCGTCATCATCAGGCTAGTGGCTTCTGCTTCCTTCTTCTGGGAGAAGCATGTGGCTGTTTGTTCCTCTTTTTTTTAAACTGCCAGAGGGGGTGTGTTCTGTGGGTGGAGGTGTGCTCTGATTGGGTGGGGGAGTAAGTGTGTTCTGATTGGGCGGGAGTGTGTTTTGAATGGTGGGTGTGTTCTGATTGGGTGGGGGTGTGTTTTGAGTGGATGGGCTGGTCTCAGCTGCCAGCCTTAGACCTGAACTGGTGAGTTGTGCTGCTTTTGTTCAGCTCCATTTATGGTGGTGCCATGTTTTTATAGTGGGTGTCAGTTTGCTTATTGTGTGGTTTGGAGAGGTTTAAAGTGGATAATGTTGCAGCTGTAGTTAGGTTTCTGTTTTGTGGTTGTGTGTCGTTATCATTGTGGGTTTGGATTTGCTTGTTGAATGGTTGTGTGGTGGTGATGTCATGTGATGTTATCATGAGTTTGGGTCTGGTATCATTCTTGGTGGTTGGGACTCGTCTGTCAATCAAGGCACGTTTCCAAATGGCTGGTAGGCGAGAGGTATCATCTCGTTTGTTTATGCTGTGGGGGCGTTTTTCTATCTCAATGGCTTCTCTGATTATTCTGTTGTTAAAATGTTCAATTTTGGCGATAGTTTTGGTTTTTTTAAAATCAATTTCATGTCCCGTGGCTTCAAAGTGTTGGACCAGGGATGAAGTTTGTTCTCCTTTTCTGAGTGAGTTTTTGTGCTCTTCAATGCGTGCACTTATTCTTCTGTTGGTCTGTCCGATGTATGTGGTGGGGCAGGTGGTGCATGGGATTTCGTATACTCCTTGGTTTTCTAAGCCAATTATGTCCTTGGGGTTTCTTAGGATGGTGGATATTTTTCTGTCTGTGTAGAATGCTGTTTTGATGTTGTGTTTTTGGAGGACCTTGCTGATTCTGTCTGTGGTCCCTTTTAAGTATGGGAGGAGGGCTTTGCCATTTTCTTGTTCTCTGTCTTGGGTTTTTGTGGGTGTCTCTCTTCGGATTAAGTTGGTAATCGTGTTTCTTTGGAATCCATTGGCTGTTAGTACATTAGTGAGAGTGTGTAGTTCAGTTTTTTGGTGTTGTTCGTCAGCTAGGTGTTTTGTTCTGGAGATGAGTGTCTTGGCTACTGAGTTGATCTGTGCTGGGTGGTGGTGTGAGAGTGCGTTCAGATAGCGGTTTGTGTGTGTTTTTTTATGGTAGATAGTGTGTCCTAGGGAGCCGTTGGATTTCTTGTAGACTAAGACATCAAGGAAGGGAAGTTGATTGTTAGCTTCTGTTTCCATGGTGAATTGTATTTTGGGGTGTAGGCTATTGAGGTGTGTGAGGAAGTCATCCAGTTTTTCTTTGCCGTGTGGCCAGATTACGAAGGTGTCATCTAAGTATCTGAGCCAAACCAAGGAGTATACGAAATTCCATGCACCACCTGCCCCACCACATACATCGGACAGACCAACAGAAGAATAAGTGCACGCATTGAAGAGCACAAAAACTCACTCAGAAAAGGAGAACAAACTTCATCCCTGGTCCAACACTTTGAAGCCACGGGACATGAAATTGATTTAAAAAAAACCAAAACTATCGCCAAAATTGAACATTTTAACAACAGAATAATCAGAGAAGCCATTGAGATAGAAAAACGCCCCCACAGCATAAACAAACGAGATGATACCTCTCGCCTACCAGCCATTTGGAAACCCGCCTTGATTGACAGACGAGGCCCAACCACCAAGAATGATACCAGACCCAAACTCATGATAACACCACATGACATCACCACCACACAACCATTCAAAAAGCAAATCCGAACCCACAATGATAACGAGGCACAACCACAAAACAGAAACCTAACTACAGCTGCAACATCAGCCACTTTAAACCCCTCCAAACCACACAATAAGCAAACTGACACCCACTATAAAAACATGGCACCACCACAAACACGAAGCCGAACAAAAGCAGCACAACTCACCAGCTCAGGTCTAAGGCTGGCAGCTGAGACCAGCCCATCCACTCAAAACACACTCCCACCCAATCAGAACACACTTACTCCCCCACCCAATCAGAGCACACCTCCACCCACAGAACACACCCCCTCTGGCAGTTTAAAAAAAAAGAGGAACAAACAATATCCAGTTAGAACCCAATATTCTGTAGTATTCAGTTTTCTCAGTTGGAAAAGAGGTATTTTTGGCTTTTCCCTAAATGCTGAGATATTTAGGCAAAACTCACTTCTATGAGTGAAGGCTCTCTCCTGTATACCAGACAACTAAGCTTCTTGATGTCTCCTGAAAGACATCTGATGATCTGAAAACAATGAAACATGTTCACAGAACAAACAGTATAACCAAGTCCTAAGATATTATATATTGACAGGTTCAATGTACTTGAAATATAAGGCAGAATAGCATCTGCATCTTGTGGATAATCTTATGAATTTCTAAGCAATATGTAGCCATATATTAATGGAAGAAGCTAAAACCATATGTCTGAAGTGTGACATATGTGTATCTAGCAAGCAATATTTTGCTCAATCAGATCAAAAACTTATTTTGTCTAGTATACGGTCACAGAATGTTATAATTATTTATCCCCCCTTTTTATATATATAACTCGAAGCAGTAAATGTCCCTTATACTCCTGCCACAATTCTGTGAGATGGATTGGACTGAAAGAGAATGATTGGCCAAATGACCTCCATCCAGCTTTCATACCTAAGGGAGGCCTAGAATGTACAGTCTCTGATTTTCTAGTCAAGCACCTGACCCACTGCATCAAACTGGATCTTTGAATGATGAATGGATGCATTTGGAATGCTTACAAAGATGGCACTGTTCCCTATCAGATGGCATTTAAAAGATTGTTGCCTATAAGTCCATAGATAGTAAACATCCATCCAAAGCAATAACCTTCTTTCTGTGAATTTGTTAAGCTCCTTTTTAAAAACATCTAAATTGGTGGTCATTGCTATTGCAATTTGTTATTTCCACATGTATAAAAAAATCTCCTGTTTTTGTTATGATTCATCATTCTTAATCCTGTATAAAAATTTTAAAAAAACATGTTCATGTTCAATGTTTCAACAGGCACAACTATCTTTAAAAGCACTTTGTGGAACCAGATTTTAGAAATCAACCAAAAAGAAGTAATGAAGGATTGAACCAGCTAACAGCGCTGTTAGGACTCTTTCATTTAATAAATAGTTCACAAAACTAAAGTTTTTCATATATTTAAAATAGATTACATTCAGTTTAAATGTAAATTAAATCAAATTCCATTTTTGTTCTGATCCAGTCTTCATTATAGTAGCCCAAACGACTGCTTATGAAACCTACCACCATGCCCTCAGCTACCAAAGTTATGCATTCTTCTCCAGTGAAAAGTTATTAAAGGACACTTTTTATGTTTTGAAGACATTTTATATTTTAAAAAATTCCCAGTCCAACTTCAATTAAAATATTAGAATATATAGAAATAAAAGCATGAGCAGAAGTTAATTCACTGTCCCTGCAAGACGAAAGGTCTAGTAGATTTCTATTCAAATAATTTGATAAATGCTTTATTAGTTGCCCTACCAATGTCAATCTGCCAAAAATAGATAAATTCAACTTTAGTTTTTCCATTTTTAGTGGACTATAGAAAAGTACATTGAAGACATTTTAATCTTGGTTTTGTTTTTCCCCCCTTTTATTTATTTATTTTTACTAGTTATATTAGAGACGCAAATAGAAGGAGCTAGTTGTTTCCCAAAATATTTTATTTTATTTTATATTTACTTTTGGAAGTTACTTCCCAAGCCATTTTTTTATTTTAGGCTCTTTCCTGTGTGCTTTCTTTTATCCTTGTCCTTGAAGTAATGTTCATGTTATCCCAATCAGAACAGCCAAGTTCATAGGAATGATGTCCCAATAAAAAGCAAGATAAGTTGTTGAGATACCATAGTTCTTAAGTTCTTAATGCTAGTTTTGTGCATATTAACAAGTATGTGTGACTCTTCACACAGAAAGTCAAATGAATAAAGACATGTGCTAATGCCAGTTCTGGTTTTATTACTTGTTGTACCTTTAAGCCACATTAGCTACCATTTGTTTTGTAAGCAGTGTCTGCATTACCTCTTATTATTTCATGTTCGTTACAGTGAACAATAGAGAAGCAAACAGCTAGAGCTCTCACTCAGATAAAATAATCTTTGAAAGTACATATGTAATCTGAAAAGGAAAGTTAAGGTACTTTGAAATATATTTTTATTAGTATTTCCTCTGCTTATATTTTAGAATCTCTATTAATAAATGAACTTCAGAGCTGAAAATGACTGAATTAAGCTAAAAAAAGTGGAATTCTAATATAGTTCTAAACAATGGCTTAATTTATCAGAGTTGTTTGGATTCACACCTAACAGTATTCAACAAATCATGATTTTAGAAATCACAACAAATGATTTATGCACAATGTACTAAACCAGCGATCAACTGATTTTGTAGTTTAGTATAACAGTAATTGAGCATAGTGAAATTTCTTCCTCTTCCTCCTCCTCCTCATTCTCTCTCCCCCACCACCAATAGACTGATAGATAGAGCCCGAAACTTGCTACAAAATGTTAACCTTTGTCTCATATAACTGTAAACTGTAAATTATTTACAGACAATAGAGTTAGATAATCTAATCTAAATCCAAATCAATGTGGGTATTGCATCCCTGTAGAAACTATTCCATGTTTGATAAATACCAAGTTTTCAGTATATAAAATTTAGCATTACATTAATATTTTTAAATCTTATTTCTCATCTCAAAATCTAAGTAACAATAATAGGAATGTTAAACTAAAGTGGGCAAGCCCAAATCATATGTATCAGAATCCCACCAAATAAAATGTGACACAAAAAAGAAGTTGCTTTATAAAATATTGCCAAAAGTTTTCCCCAATCTAGTATCTTCCTTTGGATCACAACACCCTGATCTCTAATTAGCAGTACCAAAATTATTGTCACAGAAGAAATAATGATGTCTTCATCTTGAAGCCTTGGGTTGTTATCCTAAAATGAAATTACCGTCTATGTCCTTTGCTATTTTCTGTGCATTGCAGTTAAACTCTGATGCAGTAAATTCCTAACAATGAAAATGTCCTATAATTATATATTTCTACATCACTTGACTTCAACCACAACCCTTAAGGTTGTTTGGTCATATTTCTATTTTAGCATATAAAATGAAATAATATTTTAGTTCATGATTAGCAATTTCTCAATGAGTTGGAGGCTATAGCATAACTTCTCAATCTGCCAAAGGATTATAAATGACTCCCTTGGGGGGAGATCAAGGATAAGGTCTTGGAACAGGTCTTAGGCTTCCATTCTCATCTTTCATTTATCATTTTTGAAACACTCCTTTAAAATTTGGGCATTATGCCACTAAGTATTGATTATATGATCTCAAGGTCCTGCAGGCACTGAAAATAATAAAGATGCATGCAGCCAATAGCACAGGTGGCTTAACCCTGCTTAGTCTTCTTCTGAGACCTGGATATGCCCTGAATAAATTAAGCTTTTATTAATGAGAAAGAGAGGCACATTCCTTAAACTTGCTCCTTCCTCATGGAACAAATTAGCACTAATTGCAGTAGAGCTGAAGCCAACATATTTCTAATTAAGTCCCTTCTTTTCCCACTCAGAATAAATAAGTCAGGTTTTGGGAAGGAACAGAACATAATATTGTTATCAGCTATTCCATTGTCCTTTTAATGGATTTCTTTGGGGGGGGGTTTGGGGTGAAAAGATGGATACCTTTTGAAAACATTTATGTTTACACTCTATAATTTTTTGTATGAACCAGGAAGACAAGCTGCACAATGAAATCTACCTGTAGATTGATTGATTGATTTATAAAGCAAACCATCTCAAGGATTTCCATCATTCACAGCACCAATTTTAGGATACCTCTACTCTCTAGGAATGACTATGATACAGCAATCTTTGGTTTCCTCCATTCTTACAGGGAAGTATGAATAAGACATTTTCCTCCCACAACCTTGCTTTTTCATCTATTCTCAACCCTTACTCTCCAAATTCAGGTATTAAACAAAATAGAATTACTATTCAATCACAAAAAACTCTTTAATGCCATTTTTAACTGGGAGGGGTTTACGCAAATTTCTTTCTCTACTGTATCGCTACTTCTGGAAATCAACACAATCACTTAAACCCAAACTGTTAAAAAATATGAGAACATTGCTGTAATATCCATTTCCTCTCCTTCCCCCCATCGCTGCTTTTGAATTGCAGCCAAGGGAGGGGCAGTCAGGGAAAACTATATTATCTTTTTCTCCCATTCTTCCTTTAGTATTATGCTATTAAACAAATTTAAAGAAAGACACAGTATTTAGGAGTGGAAACAGGGAAGAAATTTTCCTTTGCCTTCCTAAAGTTGTTTGAATTCCAGAACTGGAAATACAGTTACTAGTTCTATATACAACAGCAAAATCTGGATGCAGACTCCATTTCCCCCCCTCAAAATGACAGGAACTGCATTGTTTTTTGTTTTACTTTGTGGTTTCTCCATGCTTCTATTTTTAAACCCTTTATTAAGTTAGCTCTAGAGATTGAAGTAATAACTGAAAGTTTTGCAAGATTATAAAAGAATGAGTCTGGAATTAAAACATGAGCATTGTTGTTGATAGACTTTATACAGTAATCCTTTTTGTAAATGTTGGTAGATATAATGTACTACAGTTGTAGTGTATATGTACTACGGAAACTCTTACAGAATTATGCTTTCACAGAAAACCCTGCTTTTACTCCTATTATACCTAAAGATATCATGGTAGATATAAGAGAATTGATTTGGGGGGGGGGGCTCCCCAGACCATGATGTTGTCTTAATTTCCTATTCAGAAAAAATATTGATAGAAATTTTTGTTTTAATACACTTTAACATGTGATATCTGAATAATTAGCTATTTGTTGGGATCCACCTTTAAAAACAAAGACTTTCTTCACAAATCACAGGAAAACAAAATGTTTTGAAATGTAATCACTTTAAAAAAATAATAGAAATTTGACTTCTGTGTTGTTAGGAATGTCCACACATAGCCCAGTGAAATTTAACACTGGTAAATGATCTGAGTACCTCAAAGTGAAGTTTTTGCCTTCCTACAATGGCCTTTCACCCTGCCCTTTCCTCCAATCTGAGGAGAGCTGATGTTGATGGAACATATAATGGCTCCTTTCCTGTGTAGTAAAGTCAGCAATAAAGCCTAGTAATTAAGGTGACCGGGGAGGCCCGGCCCAGCAGGCCAATGGTGTGGCGAACACTTTTAGAACTTCAAACAATATCAAAGTCATTGAGAAATGGGGCTAGTTCAGGACTGGTTTGAATTAAGGCTCACTTCCACAGCACTTTTCAAATCCAAGCTCAAAGAAGAAAGCCAAGGCCTTCTGGATTTCATTAGAGCCAATTATCTTATCTGTTTCATCTCAGCCTGACCCTAAGGCTGGCAAACAGCTATTCAGTGCATTTGGTTGTTTGAGAAAGCCTCCAGTCAGCCAATGCCTAAGGTTCTGATAATTAAAACATTGTTGCCCCCTGCCTCTTGTGATTAAATATTTTCAAGCTTTTGTAAATAATTTTTCCATTCTTTGCCCCAAGCTGCAAAGGTCCAATACATACGTCAATTTATTCGGTGTGTTGGAAAATAGTGTGAGAAAGAAGGCTACAAGAGAAATGGAGGGGAAACATTGAGAAAATGATATTCAGTACATTTCTTGTATTAAGTTCTATTTTTGTTTGAAATGATGAGTTGCATATTACAGTTATCCATCCATTATCCTCACAAATTATAACCGATTGTATGAAGGTTAGCTGCAAAAATCTTAGAACTTTTTAAGGTAGGATACATTGGCCAGCTTAATTTGAAGAGATCTGAAGTTTGAGCAAAATAAAAAAAACATAAGTATAATAATCAAAAACCTCCCCCAAATCATTACCCAAATGGACAATTTTATTTGAAAGCATAATTTGCATTTCAGCAGTTCATCTTTGATGATAAGGACCATCATATCACTTTTTTGGAAAACATTTTTATATGGGGAATAGAAATCAAAATGTCTCAACACACCAAATACACTGCATTTTCTAATAAATGCTTCAGATGTCTCTATCATTTTAATACATTAGCTTCAAGAACAAAATGTTTTGCAAGGCAAAACTTTATTATTATTATTTAAGTGTGTAGCTTGTCTTTCTGTTGATCTACCACTCAAGATGTTCAGAGCAATTAAAATTACCAGTGACTAAACATAACAATAAACAGTATAATTAAAACTAAAATAAGTTTCAAATCATAGAGTATAAATGGATTTTTAAGGAAACAAAACACTCTCAGTGCACAAAAGGGAAGCTTGATCCAATTCTATGTCTTATACACACATGACATTAACTCTCAAAGATATGTAAATATGTAAGTAGAGTAGGCCCCAAAATCCTAGGTTAATGTTTGATTTTTGAAAAATGAGGTAGAGGCAGAATGGAATACTTAGAAATATTTGTTGAAAAATATGCTGAGTACAAAAGGGAATAATATCACCCCATTGTGTAATTTTTGTTAGAATTCCTATTTATATTATACATCTAATTAAGGAAGTATTTTTATTGTTTGAAATGAGCAACTACAATAAATATAAATGAATATATTTATGAAATAAATACAGCTTCAGTTCATAACCATTAACTACCAAAATAATTGAATTACTTATTTATTTATTGTATTTAGATTTGCCCATTCCTGAAGTTCACAGCATTTTGAGTTGGGTATGCGTCACTAAATTCCTTGGATAGTCTTAATTTCTTGCTCTCTTATTAGATTTTACAATTTATAAAATTACATAAGTACTTAATACATAGCAATACCCTATTAATGTAGTTAACTACATTAATACCTGGGCCAGAAAAAAATAATTATTAGAAAACCTATTTAAAAACTTGACATAGTAAGAAATATGCCACTAAGTTTAAAAA
The DNA here is from genome assembly GCF_947247035.1 of Vipera ursinii. Lineage (NCBI taxonomy): Eukaryota > Metazoa > Chordata > Lepidosauria > Squamata > Viperidae > Vipera > Vipera ursinii. Next base: position 92,921,317 of record NC_139517.1, read on the forward strand.
GCAACTTTTAGAAACTAGTTTGCACCTTATGAAAGAGACACATGAAGCTATTTCTGCTTTAATTCTTTAATTACAGAAGTGCATTGCTATAATTTCTATTCATTTTGTGCTTTGTTAGAATCTTCAACATCATACTATATAAGTGTGGGGGAGGGAATCATTTGCAGGGATCAATGATTTTATGCAAACAAGGAGGCAGCCTCTTGCATTTTTATTCTGAGTCACTATATGTAAATTCAGTGCAATCAAAACATCCTACAAATTACAGAATATATTACAAAATGGAGAAAGTTTTGGCTCCATCTAGACCCACCACAACCTGTTGTGCAAATTGGTTGCCACACAAGGATATTGCATGAGAAGCAGCACCGTTTGAAAATAAATATAGCCCAAGAAAGAGAAGATACAATAGGTTGAATATTTTAAAAAATTGGTGAGTCTCTAATTATAATTCTGCACAAATATGTGATATATTCAGGAATAGTGCTTGCTCCACCCATTCTCAGGTATTCTAAGCAGTCTGCAAAAAAAAGTGCTCATTTTGCATCCTTGTCCTTGGTCAATATATCTAAATTCAGCATAGGCCAAACCTAGAATATTTCCATCATTTGTATTTCTTTAAACCAGATATGAGCCTTTTTTAACTTTTTCCCCTCTATGTGTGTTGGGCTTCAAAGACAGCATGGTGGCTGGGATTATGGAAATTGAAATCCAACATGTCTGAAATACATAATTCCATAAGCTTCCATCTACTTTATACTGTTGTGTTGAATAGTTTGGGGGTCACTTAGATATTGACTTACCTAGACATAACAACATCTCACAAAAATGTATGGTATCAGATGTTTTTATACAACACATTTTATAGAAAATAGATTTACAGAAACAAATCAGAATTATTATTTTTTTGTTCCAGCATTATTGTAGGTAAATTTCCTGTCTCATTGTGAGTTATAAAATATTTGAAGAAAGAAAATATACCATCTATTTATCTGAAAATTTTCGTTTGCCAACTTTATAAGACAGTGATAAAGTCAGTTGTTTTTTCAGGGATCCTGGTGATAGGGGTTTAATCAAACTGCTTTTAACTTATCTAAAGTAGGTAAGTGATCTGTTTATTGTCCTCTCTTTTGCCTGTCTGCAGCCATGTCAATAAAAGAAATGGTGCATCTGAGAGCATCTGGTGCACACTAATTTCTATATAAAAAAGATTTTATCTTAGAGGAGACTAAATAATTTTCTTGTGCTGTTTTAAAATAATAATTTTAAAGAAACAAGAAAATTTTTTGAAGGTGCATGGGTTTGTGGGGGTTTTTTGGTAAGAAAAAGTTTAAGTTTCCAAATACATAAGAAAAGGAAGAGCAGGTTTGTGTCACACACATAAAAAAGAGTTGCTGGTTAATTTGCTTCTAAATATTGAATATAAGGAGCCATTCAGAACACTGGTGTTGCATTTCCTCTCCATCCCCACTTTTGATTATTCTTCCAAACAGAAATATCTTTAATCCTTCAGACACTGTTATAAAAGATGTCTAAAATTAAGACATGCATTGATAACATGTAGCAGCTTGTGCTGCCAAAATATTCAAAGAGATAGATATTCCTGCTCAGCTGAATTAAATAAACCAATTGTTATCATGGAAGTGCTACATAAATCCTATTTTTCTGGGGCAAGTGTTTTTTTTTCTTAAGCCCTCTTTCAGAGTTTCTTACTGGCTACTATAAAACAGCTGGAGCTTTTCATGGCTTCAGACAAGTCGCTGGAATTGATGGTGCTCTAAAGTGAAAAAAATGCAAGAGATAATTTTTCAGCAATGTGCCTCTTATTTATGACCTTAGGTAGGGGTGTGTTGGAAAAGTTTAACAACTGGCTCTGCCAGCTCCTTTGCTCTGCCATGCTAAGCCACTAGCCCACTAGCTAGGTATTATGGTTCATGTCTGCTCTCAACCAGCTCCCCAATTTCCTGAAAATGTAACAATTAGATCTGGTTAGCCATTGCAAGCCAGCTCCAGCATATTATTGACTTTAATAGCATCAATTATTTGCAAGGCACATTTAGAAAATAAACTGCTATAAAATCTGTTTTTAAATCACACAAGTAAAAGAAATTGATATGCAAAGCAAGCAAGCCCATGAATTGTAAGTTTATCTCCTCATCACTCTTCCACCCAGATTTTACCAAATGAGAACAGACTTGGAAGCCAGGAGAAATTTGGAGAATTCTGATGACTCTGGAGCTCTGGGAAATATATTCTGGCAATTGCTGCCTTCTGTTCATTTTCAAACACAATATCCTGTGCTTCACAAAGTTCTTCTGGCTTACAATTGTCGCTCTTGCTATGTAGGCCCAAGATATTCTGTTTCTCAAAATTCTCCAATTCATTTTTAAAATTTACCAGAGCACCTTTTTCCTCCACTGGTAGAAAACAGAAAAAAGAAACACAATAATTTCCTTAAAACATGCAACATTTTTTATATTTGCTGATCATTAATGGATTGAGATGAGTCATGGAAGTAGCAATAGATATAGCCAATAGGCCTTTATATAATTGAAAAATTACTAACTGTAAGATGACAAAGATATGAAGAAGACAAATTATTTATTGCCTATTCTCATGCCCCCAATAGGATTTTAATTGTAGGGAATGATGCAAGTTTCACATGTTTGAACAAGTCCAGTAAGAATAAGAATTAGAATGCAAAGGCCTGAACTGCACTGAATTATTAGACACTGAGCCAGTTTTTTGTGGCATGAATATGTAAGTAGGTAAGCTTTAAAAATAGCTAAAGAATCAGATAATTGACGTCTTATTTCACAATGCAACAGTTTTAATTAGTAAGTTGCAAGCAAAAAAACAGGAGCAGGTCCATAATCATTAGGTTTCTTCTGCTGAAGCCATTATTTATATGTACGTCCTCGGACAAGCGCTGGCTCTTCGGCTTTGAAACGGAGATGAGCACCGGCCCCTAGAGTCGGAAATTACTAGCACGCATGTGCGGGGGAACCTTTACCTTTTAATGGACTGTGAGTTAACAGGATGGGCTCTTTTATTTCACACAGAAGGCAATCGTGTTTGCAAAACTGGCATTTACTTTGTTTCTTCCACCAGCAGCCTGGTGGAAGGTTGACTATTTTTGTATTTTTGTAATATATGCAAGAAAATGGCCTCTTATGTAGACTCTTATCAAGATGAATTTATTCCTAGAAAAAAATAAAAAATCCACAGAGTGAATTATGGCATTTTTTAAAAAAAAAGAAGATTAGGATTATCCATGACTAATCTGAAGCTTCATATCCTTTTGGACCACATTTTGGAGAAAAAAATGAACTGACTTCTTCACTTGATGATCAGGAGATTGTTCCCTTGGGCAATGGGAAAGAACAGATACTAATGCTGAAGTGGAGTGGTAAACCACTTTTTTCTTCCAGCTTTGGCAAACACCAGATGTGTAAACTTCAGCTTTTATAATACCCTATTCTGAAAACTGTGACTGGAAATTGTGGGAGTTGAAGTCCAATAATGAGAAGTTGTGAAACTGGGAAACATCAGGATAGATTATTCTGATATAAATTTGCCTAAAATTAAATAAATAAACAAATAAACAAATAAATAAATAAATAAAAATTAAAAGTAAAAAGTGGAATTAAATTTCTCAACTATTTCAAATTATTCTTCAGAATTGTAATTTCCTTATGGCAGAGGTAATTGCCACCCTGTGAAATTTTGTTTGAAGGCTGAAGTATATAAAATATAAATATAAATAATAAAAATAAAAATGTCCTAATTGGGAAAAATATATTGTTATCACAAAGAGTTATTATTACAATAGTAATAGTACTGACTGCTCCTGACTGCTCTTTAGAAGGCCAGATCCTGAAGCTAAAACTCAAGTACTTTGGCCACCTAATGAGAAGGAAGGACTCCCTGGAGAAGAGCCTAATGCTGGGGAAGATCGAGGGCAATAGAAGAAGGGGACGACAGAGAATGAGGTGGCTGGATGGAGTCACTGAAGCAGTAGGCAAGAACTTAAATGGACTCCAGAAGATGGTAGAGGACAGGAAGGCCTGGAGGAATGTTGTCCATAGGGTCGCGATGGGTCGGACACGACTTCGCAGCTAACAACAACAATAGTACTTAGACTTACATTCCACTTCATAGTGATTTACAGCTCTCTCTAAGTCAGCCTATTGCCTCCAACAATCTGGGTCCTCATTTTATCGACCTTGGAGGGATGGAAGGCTGAGTCAGTCTTGAGCCATGAGAACTGAACTGCTGGCAGTCAGCAGAGTTAGCCTGCAATACTGCATTCTAACCTTTGTGGCGCCGTGGCTCTCTGGTAATCAATAGTAATCATGTTAAATATAAAATAGAAATTTTGACAAAAAACTAGGATAAAGAACAAACTGATTAGTATTTTTGTTTGCATGTGTGTTTCTTTATTTGCTGATTCATTTCCTGGTCTGTTATTCCTGTTTAACTCTTGTTTGAACTTTTGGTTTAACTCTTGTTTGAACTTTTGATTTCTTTGTAAATAAATTTGGTTGGGTTTTTCCAGCCTGTTTACTGTAAAAAGGGGTTGTCCCTGACATTCAAACAGGGCCAGTCGTAGGCTGGAACAGAACAATATATATCAATATCTTCATAAATGAGAATAGAAGGGGAACTTATCAAATTTGCAGATGATACTAAGCTGGCAGGAATAGCCAACACCCTGGATCAGACATGTCAAACTCGCGATGTCATGTGACGTTGCGCAATGTATCGGGATTGTTTTGCCAGTGCTGGCAATGGGGTGAGTGCGGCTTTTGCATGATACGTCCGGCCCATGGGCCAGCAGTTTGACAACCCTGCCCTAGATCCAGATGGATCTTGTCAAAATGAAATTCAACATAGAGAAAAGCAAAGTCCTACACTGGCAAGAAAAATCAAAAGTACACATGCAGATTAGGTGAAACCTGGCTTAATAGCAGTAACTGTGAGAGAGATCTTGGAGTCCTAATGGACAATCAACTAAATATGAGCCAGCAGTGTGCAGGAACAGCCAAAAAAGCCAATGCATTCCTAATTTCATCAACAGAGGAATTAAGGTACTAGTACTGCTCTATAAAGCCTTAGTAAGGCTAAACCTAGAATATTGCATCCTGTTTTGGTCACCATATTATAAAAAACAGGCTAAAACATCTTTGTTGTTGTTCTCTGCACTCTTTCTAGAGTCTCAACATCTTTTTAGCCTGGAGGCTAAAACATATGAAGAATGGTTGCAAGGATTAGACATGGCTAGTCTATTGAAGAGAAGGACCAGGGGTGACAGGATAGTAGTATTTCAATATTTCAGGGGCTGTCATAGAGAGGAGGGGGACAACCTATTTTCTGAAGCATCTGAAGGCCAGACAAGGAATAATGGATGGAAATTGATCAAAGAGATTCAACATAGGAGATTTTTTTCTGACAGTTGGAACAATCAACCAATGCAGACATGTCAAACACAAGGCCCGGGGGCTGGATCCGGCCCACGAAATGGTTTCATGCGGCCCGCGAAGCCATCCTGGAAACAGTGAGGGAACGGCCCCCACTGCCTTGGCCCTGGCCCAGAGACCCTCCTTCTGCCATAGACCCTCAGATCTGTCCCACTCCTGCCCAGGCCCCCATAGGCACCCTTGATGCGAACGATGTAGAGCAGGCCATGCCCACCCAGTAGGCCATATGCACTCTAGCCACGCCCACCCAGTAGGCCACGCCCACCCTGGCAATACCCACCCGGCCCCCTGAGGGCAACTGCAATGCTGATGCGGCCCTCAGTGAAATTGAGTTTGACACCCCTGAACCAATGGAACAGATTGCCTTCAGGAGCTGTGGTGCTTCATCACTGGAGGCTTTCAAGAAAGACTGCACAGCCACTTGCCAGAAATGGTATAGGGTCTCCTGCTTGAGCAGCAGGAAAATGAATCAATCAGAATAGATCTGGAAGGGACCTTGGGGTCCTCTAGTCTAAATCCTTGCTCAAGCAGGAGACACTATACCAGGGTTAGGGAACCTTGGCTCTTTTATGACTCTTGGACTTCAACTCCCAGAATTCAACTCCCAGAATTCAACTACCATGTTACCTTTGGGGCAGCCTGTAAATTCAACCCCTCACTGTCAATTACCTTTGGGCAAAAATATTTGTGTTTCATGTGTTTGTGAGATGTCCTTAAAGAAGCTAGTTCCTATTTCTCAGTGCTAGTTCCAAAGTTAAAAATTTAGCTTTGGGCCTAAAAGGAAGAAAAGGTGTGCACATACTTTAAAAGATGGAAACCAAGTCTGGAAACCTGATGTGGAAATGGTATTCTATAAGATGTAGATGATGCTTTCTAAATGTTGTGACTTTTTTTAGGTGGGATACTTATTAGATTTGGGAGGTACAGCTTTGGAATATGAAGTTCTTTTATTGTGCGTTTTGAACTTATATCTTAAATAGAAATTCAGTTATTCAATATCTAAGTTGTTCCAAATTTTGCAATGCATTACCAGTTTTATTAAGTTTAAAAATACATGTGAAAATTATGTGCAAGAATGCATTATATGAGGGAAAATAACAGAAGCTATATATTAGAAAAAGAACCACAAAAATTACTTGGGAAATTTACCTTAAAGCATTTATTGAGAACTTTAAAACAAAAGATTTTAAGTTCAGTGAATTCAGGTAGACAGTATCAAAAATGAGACATTACTAAAATTAGCATATCTATCCTTTCCAAATCAGAATGATATGTAAGTGGCTGAAATTCTGAGTCCTCTGAATTGTTAATTGCTATATTAGCTGTGTTTGTGTTGCACAAATCTCTTTTCTGAATTGTTTCTTCTGCAGGAACAAAGTGTCTTCTCAAATCTAAAGTTTACTACTCCCATAATTTCACCCGTATGGATTTTTCTTAGTTTATTTCTTATTTCTTTTTTCTGAGTATGTGTAAAGTAATAACCATAATTTTGTTAAAATTAGGAATGTGTGAACCTCATTAAAAAAATTCTATTGATAATTCTGTTTTCCTGCCTCCCGAGATTTATACAGAAGATCTATTGCCCAAAGCTATATTCCATTTGAGCCGCCAACCTTTACTATGTTTTCAATTGTTTTTTTTTTCAAATCAGACTCACAGATATTCCAGTACAATCATTTTTTCACTAAGGTTATACTGATATAAAGTTAAATTCATGGCATAGTTTTATAAGAATTTGCAGACAGGAGCTCTGATTTATAAACTTGTTTCTCCAACACTTTTTCTTTTCCCTAAACAAGAGATCAATTTCTAGGTGAAATATTAAAAAAGCATGAATTCTGAGCTTGTGAATTTCCTTCCCCTGTTTTCCCCTCTTTACTATATTGTATCCCATCTTCATAATTTTCCAGTGCATTTTTTTTCAATAGACAATAATTTATTATTATTTCACATGGTTGGCATTTGATAGGTTGCAAAATTATGGTTTTAATCAGGTTTAGAAACTTCTAAACATTATATAAAAGAGAACAAGAAGGGAAGGAGGGGGTATATAGTTTTAAACTGATTTATGTTTATGTTTTTTGGACTTATATGCCGCCCTTCTCCCGTAGGACTCAGGGCGGTTCACAAGGTATTTAAAATAACAATACAAATTACAAAAGTTAAGAACAATTAAAATAATTAAATTTAGTCCTTGAATAAAGTATAAAACCCATGTTAAACTCCAATTAAAACCCAATTAAAATTAAATTAAAATTAAAATTAAAATTCTCAGTCCTGGCCGGAAAGCTCAAAGAGCCAAGTCTTCAGGTCCCGGCAGAATGAACGAAGGTCAAGGGCAGTCCTGAGCTCTATGGGCAGCTGGTTCCAAAGGGCAGGCGCACACACAGAGAAGGCCCTCCCCCTGGGTGTTACCCGCCGGCGGCACCCTGAGAAGGCCCTCCCTGTGGGAGCGCACAGGATGAAGGGAGCTTGATGCCGGCAGCAGGTGTTCTCTCAAATGCTTTATTCTTTATTTATGCTTTATTCTTGCCCTGTACACCGCCCTGAGTCCTTCGGGAGAAGGGCGGTATAGAAATGCCCATAAAATTAATACAAATTTAAAATTAAAGTCGTTTATAAAAATCCCACCCCATCCCATCAGGCCAGGCCAGCTTGTTTAAAGAGATGGGTTTTAAGATCACGCCGGAAGGAGCGGAGATCGGGCGCCATCCGGAGCTCAACCGGAAGATGGTTCCATAAATCCGATGCACCCACAGAGAAGGATCTCCCCCTGGGGGCCACCAGTCGGCATTCTTTGACCGGTGGCACCCTGAGGAGGCCCTCTCTGTGGGAGCGTACTGGGCGGAGGGAAGTTGACGCCGGCTGCAGGTGCTCCCCAAGGTATTCCGGACCCATGCCATGAAGGGCTTTGTAGGTCATTACCAACACCTTGAACCTCACCCGGAAGACAACTGGTAGCCAATGCAGCTCGTGGAGCAAAGGTGTGACATGGGAGTATCGGGAAACTCCCAGTACAACTCTCGCGGCTGCATTCTGTACCAGTTGGAGCCTCCGAGTGGTCTTCAAGGGTAGCCCCATGTAGAGAGCATTGCAGTAATCAAGACGAGAGGTCACGAGCGCATGAATGACCATACGTAAGGCATCCCGGTCTAGATAGGGCTGCAACTGGCGCACCAGGCGAACCTGGGCGAAGGCCCCCCTAGTCACAGCTACAATATGGTCTTCTAAGGAGAGTTGTGAATCTAGGAGGACTCCCAAGTTGCGAGCCCTATCTACAGGAGGTAATGACTCACCCCCCATAGTGAGGGGTGGGATATCCTGAATATCCCGAGATGCCGGTACGCACAGCCACTCAGTCTTGTCAGGGTTGAGTCGAAGCCTGTTCCTCCCCATCCAGACCCGGATGGGGAGGAACCCATTATCATACTCTTCTTCTTTAACAAAGCTATCTTTGGGGCAGGCATTCCTGGATATTGACCTAAACAGGACAATATGCTCATTTATCTAGCCAAAACTAAAACTAGTTTTCAACCATTCTTCTGCACCTCCACTTCCTGTTTCCACATATAAGACCCAATATGGACCCTATGGTGCTATGTTAAGGTGCTAGTAGAGATATATAGGCTCTAGTATTCCCTGCTGGAAGTTATCTGGGCTACTTTGGCCACTCATTCTTTCTCAGCCCTATATTAAAAAAAAACCTATTTGCCAATGGACCAGCATAGTAAAGTAGGGTCCATAATTTTCAGTGAAGAGGACTTCCTCCTGCAATGGATTATTTGGATTTTATATATATTTCAACCATAACTATAATCTTTGATCATTTACTCTTGTTTGCCCAATACTTCCTAAGTAATTTGAGGTATTTTTTTCCAATTTTGGGAGACTAATTGGCTTAAAATGAAAGAGAAAAAAATTGCCGTTACTTTAGCCAAAATGGACTAAACAAGGTAAATTATAACTGACACGGGTGTAGGATTATTCTTTTACATGCTTCCAAAAACATTTGATTCAAACTATCAACGAAAGAGGCTGATTTCTAATGACATCCTAGGGCCACCAGATACATTTAATCTCCCTGTTTGAGAGCAGTTTGAATAACACCTCTTTAGAACATTCTGATGTCAGAAACCATTTTCAAAGTCTCTGCAAAAGCCTTTGAAGTTATTTCATTTTGGATGCTGCAATTCTGAGGATGGAGAGAGAAGAAAAGGATAAGGACTAACAGAGATGCTAGAATAGCAAGTAGGACTTCTCTCCAAATAGAATAACCCTATCTTCATAAATGCACATGAACTTATTTGTCAGTAGACAGAATGGAATTTAGGAGAGAAATGTATATATATCAGAAAAAAGGAGATCTTTTTTTCCACAGAGAATGACCACAGATTTTTCTAAGAATATTCTCCATTGTCATGGAAGGACATTCAATGTAAATATTGTGGGAATCGTGGTGCTGCAATCAGGCATAGCAATAAAGTAGATAAACTACTTTTTAGAAAAAGTAGAAGAATTTTTTTCCTCCCCTAGAATTCATATATGATTAATTTGTGTTCTCCCCAGTAATTTTCTTTTCAACCAATAGGAACAGTTCTAAATGTCCTTTTGTACAAAGGTGCTGGGTGAAGAATAATAGTACACAATTCAAAAGCCAATGTGATATAGTGGTTATAGTGTTGGTATATAGCAGAGAGACTCCATTTCCATTCTCTGAAATCTTCCCTCAGCCACTGTATGACACTGTGTGACATATAACATTCTTAACTACCTTATATGGCCCTTTGAGGTTTTGGAAAAAAGATGAAATATAAGTTAACCTCAAATAACAATGTACTACAAACATTTAAGCATTCCTAGATTATTAAGATTCAGGCTGCATTAGAAATAATTCATAGCTTGTGTTAAATTACCTCAAAATATAATTCTGCTTCCTTAAAGTGGTATGCCATCAGTACGGTGAGTACTTTTCTGATAGTGGTATGATTATATGTTTAATATTATACCTTTATTCAATATCTGAAAGTGATTGTAAACTAAAAAAAATAAGAGGTGAGAAAAGCTGAATAATAGCACCAAGCCGTTGAAATACTGCTTTTGAAAACTATACAAATATCTTGGCAAAGGATAAATGGAAGTATTAGTTTTGCATTTGAGGTTTACCAGTTTTGACAGCATAGTTTTAAGTAATTGAATCTTTGACTAGGTGTTTGCCATGATAGGCAAATGACATATATGAGATCAAAACCCATTTCACAGAAACAGTGCAAGGTGTGACTTCATGTTTCCTTTCCCAACCCCATGTTTGGCGTTAAGTGTCAATTTCAGGTGTGTTATGTCTGAATGCAAAACCATCTCAATACTATATTCAAAGACCACCCAAGAGTGTTGAGATGAGAGAGAGAGAGAAAGTAGGGTTTATAGATTTTGTGGTATATTTGTAATGCCAAGAAGGTATGCATTAGATATAACATTTGAAGCTGTAAGTTATGACAGTGGTTAGAGCCAAAATTGTGAGTTTCACTGTTAGTTGGAAAAGTTGAAAACTTAACTGTTGCTAATTTAACTTGAGATTCCTAACCAAAGCTGACCATCTTGACCAGCTTTGAATAGTATGACTGCAACAAGAACCTTGATCTCTATCAGTCAAAACCTAACATGTATTGTTGTACCATAACAAAACTGGGCAGAAGAGAAGAAATTGCATTTGTTTACTTGAATGTGGAATTAGGAGTGGGGTGAAACTTGCAAACAGGAAATGTTTAAAATAAACTTTCTACAATTTGGTGATTTCCTATGTGTTGGATTCACATTCATGAATTATATGTATCTACATGCATCTTTAGAATCCTATAGGGCAGGGATGCCCAAACTGTGGGGGGTCCTATTGGCCACTGGGCTGCTTGAGTGGCTTGCCAGTGTGCATGTGTGCATGCACACAGCTCCACTCATGTGAGCATCATTGTGAGCATTGCAGGCATTTGTGGTTGAGTGAGCGTTGCAGGCATTCGCAGCCCTACTCACACAAGCATCACAGGCATTCATGGGCCCACTTGCACAAGTACTCACTGCCCCACTCACATAAGCAATGGGTGTTCATGCATATGCACATGTATGTGCATGTGCTGAACCCCCCCACAAAACCATCTCTTCTTGCCCCCCTCCCCTCATTCAGGTTGGGGGAACTCTGGTCTTGGGTCTAAGAATTTCTTATTTTCCTATTTATCTATTTAAAATTATTAACCTTCCAACTCCAGTTGATTCTTTACTGTACTCTCATCTCATGTGGGCATCAGGATTAGGTGCTGTTGCATTATTCCCCTTTAATTCCTGAAAACAATACAACATCTCTTAGAGGAGTATTGAGTTTCCCAAGTTGCTTCTTGCCAGTCTCCAATGGAGATAGTCACTGATATTATTGGGCGGGGAAGAATACATTGTACAACTTTGTACAATTTGAACTTGGTGAAACAGTGTGGAAGTATCATGTCTCTAAGAGGCTCATTTGGATAAAAGCAAATTAGACAGAATTTGTGGCTGCCAGCACTGTTAAAGATTCATTATTGTACATTGGAAAAAAACCACATGTGAGAGATCTTGCAATATGAAATGCTGAAATGAAAAGAAGATGCCTCCCTTGATCGAATTATTGTCATCCCTGTGAACTGAATAATATGTGAAGGGATAAGAAAACAATTATTATACTTGTCTCAGAACCTTGGATCACATGAAATATGGCACAAAAGTTGAAACTAGATAACCACCAGATAGATGCAGATAGATGAAGAAAACAGTATCTTATTCAGACATGTGCAATATCATATGAGCAAACCTGACCTACCATGACTAAAATGAATTCATACCTTATAAAGTGGAGAAATGGATATTGATAATTACTTCTACTATATGAAAGTAAGCCATAAATAAATCAGCAGATGAAAAGAATATTCCTCATTGTAAGCAAAGGAGGATAATAGAAGCTATTGTACAGATATTTCTCTAAGAATTGATGCTACCAAAGATATCTTGTAAGTCTATGGCCATCATTCATAAAAGTCATAAACATAAAAGTCTTAAATGCTTATATACCATTGCTCAAAGCTTAGGGAACAAATAGGGTGAACTAGAAGCAATAGTACACAAGAATGAGTATGACATAGTTGGCATTACAGAAACCTGGTGGGGCAAAACCCATGACTAGAATGGACTGATGGATAGATACAAATTGTTCAAAGGAAACAGGTCTACAAAAAGAGGAGGGGGAGTTGCACTATATGTAAGAGAATACTACATATTTTCAGAAATGCACATGATCAGGGATAAAAGCCCTCCAGAATCTATATGGGTCACTATAAAAGGGGGGGGAAAGTGACATTGCCATAAGGATATACTACAGACCACCCAACCAATCAGAAAAAATAGATGTACTCTTTGCCAACCAGTTAACAAATGTATGTAGGAAGCATACCACAGTAGTAATGGGAGACTTCAACTACCCAGGTATCAGCTGGGAGACAAACTGCAGCGAGTGGAGATCAAACAGATTCCTAACCAACCTAGCTGACAACCTTGTCATCCAAAAGGTAGAGGAGGAAACTAGAAGTAAAGCTATACTGGACCTAATTCTTACTAATAGAGAAGAAGTGGTAGAGGAAGTTGAAGTTGCTGGAACCTTGGGGAAAAGTGACCACGTCATACTGGAATTCAATATAATGCAAACACAAGCAATAAAAAAATAATTCAACCAGAGTCTTAAACTTCAAAAGAGCTTATTTTAACAAACTCAGAGAGAACCAAAGAAAAATTCCATGGATGAAAATCCTAAAGGGGAAAACAACTCAAGAAGCATGAGAAACTCTGAAACTCTGCTATCATAAAAGCCCAGTCCAGCACAATACTACTGAAAAAGAAAAAAGAAAGTAAAGAAGAAAAAAGCATGGCTGCCCAAAGCTCTCTCAGACAAACTGAAAGACAAAAAGGACAAATACAAAAAATGGAAAGAGGGACACATAACTAAAGCTGATTATCAGCAGACAGCCAGAATATGCAAAGATGAAATCAGGAAAGCAAAGGCTCAGAATGAACACAGACTTGCAGCAGAAATCAAGGATAATAAAAAAAAAGTTTCTTTCAACCTATTAATAAGAAGAAAAAAGTCAAGAAAATTGTTGGTCCACTAAAGAGAGAAGATGACAAGGAAGTAACAAGCATTAAGGAGAAAACAGAGCTGCTTAACTCATCTTTGCATCAGTCTTCACACAAAAAGAAATTAAGACACAACATACCCCCAAAAAATACTGCAGAAGAGAAACTAGAAACAAAAATTAAAATAAACATGAAAATGTTAAGAGAACACCTATCCGACCTTGACAAATATAAATCACCAGGACCCAACAGATTACATCCCAGAATTCTGAAGGAGCTGGCAGATGTTATCTGAGAACCATTGTACCATATCTTTCAAAAATCCTGGGGCACTGGGGAACTACCTGAGGGCTGATGTGGTTCCCATCTTCAAGAAAAGAAAAAACAAACAGACCCAGGTAACTACGGACCAATCAGTCTAACATTAATACCTGAGAAGATCCTGGAAAAGATAATAAAAAACCAGATCTGCAAACAACTAGAAGCAAACAAAGTTATAACCAGTAGCCAGGATGGGTTTGTTAAAAACAGATCATGCCAAACCTATCTTATTTCATTCTTTGATAAAGATCAGTGAAATACTGTGGACATAGTATATTTAGATTTCAGTAAGGCATTTGGCAAAGTACACCACAATCTGCTGCTTAGTAATCTAGAAAAAGGTAGGATAGACAACATTACCACCAGATGGATCTGTAGTTGGTTGACAAACCATGCTCAGCGAGTAGTCCTCACTGATACTACATCCACATGGTGAGAAGTAAGCAGTGGGGTACCACAAGGCTCCATCTTAGGCCCAGTACTCTTCAATATCTTCATCAATGGCGAAATTATCAAATTTACAGATGACACTAAACTGGCAGGAATAGCCAACCCCCCAGAAGACAAGCTCAGGATCCAAAAGGATCTTGACAAACTTGAACAATGGACTCTATCCAACAAAATGAAATTTAATGTGGAAAAAAGCAAAGTTATACATTTAGGCAGGAAAGATCAAGGGTATAAGTACAGATTAGGCGAGACCTTGCTCAAAAACAGTAACTGTGAGAGAGACCTTGGAGTCCTAGTGGATGATCACTTGACTATGAGCCAGCAGTGTTTAGCAGCTAGCCAAAAAAGCTAATACAATCCTGGGTTCTATAAACAGAGGCATAGTATCAAGATCATGCGAAGTATTAGTACCACTTTATAAAACCCTAGTGAGACCACACCTGGAATACTGCAACCAATTTTGGTCACCATATTACAAAAAAGATGTTGAGATCTTGGAAAAAGTTCAGAGAAGAGCAACTAAGATGATTGCAGGCCTGGAGACTAAAACATATGAAGAATGGCTGAAGGCTTGGGTTTGGCTAGTCTAAAGAAAAGAAGAAATAGGGGTGACATGATAGCAGTATTCCAGTATTTGAGGGTGCCACAAGGAAGAGAGGATCAAATTATTCTCCAAAGCACCAGAGGGCAAGACAAGAAACAATGGTTGGAAACTGATCAAAGAGAGAAGCAACCTGGAATTAAGAAGAAAGTTCCTAACAGTGAAGACAATTAACATTCAGAAATCGAGGGCACTTCATCACTGGATGTTTTTAAGAAGAGACTGGACAGTCATTTGTCTGAGATGGTATGGACTAGAAGACCTCCAAGGTTCCTTCCCGATTCTATTCTATTCTATTCTATTCTATTCTATTCTATTCTATTCTATTCTATTCTATTCTATTCTATTCTATTCTATTCTATTCTATTCTATTCTATTCTATTCTATTCTATTCTACTCTTCTTAGAGTTAGTAAAATACATCAAAATCTGTGAATGTGGCCCCTAATTGCCATTTCCTGCAAAATGAAATGAACTTTTTGACAGTTTCTTTCTGACAGATAACTGGAAGGTTAGCATGGTATTATGGTAAGTGTGGAGAACAATAGACAAAACCTACCTGCTTTATAAGCCCCTTTATGTATTAGGCATAGGGACTTATAAAGCTAGTAAACAAACTAAGTAGGTGGAGAATATTTGTTGTGGTTGAAAATGCCATCTGAAGGCTTGAAATTATTGTTTGGATAAGATGATTCCACCAAGAAGAGGTCTTAGTCACAGAGCAATATAAATGCTGCATTGGAAGATGCTGCTAACCTATGGTTGGGATAGTAGGAGAAATTCAGAGAAATACAAGTAGAATAAGTGGTTAAATGTAAAATTTGCTTCAGTATACAACTTCTGGATCCTAATCTAGGGCTTAAGCCATCATTGTTATCATTATTATCATTATTATGGCCCTTGATTCTAGCAATGATTAGCCAGTAGAATGGACCAAAGATGATTGAAATTTCTAGAAATTAGCTGCCAATCAGCTAACAACTACTTTTAGTTTCTGCTTAGTAAAAAGGGAGACTTCTTCTGAGAAAGTTCATATAATGTAACAGCACACACATGCATGCACACACACCACTCCTCTATGAGGTTTATTGGATCCCTATCTATTACAACAGTTTTGTTGAAAAGGTGAGGTAAGAAGTGGGGTTACAATGAACCTGAACCCCTCTGTGACCATACAAAGGTCATCTATTCTCCACCTTCGTGTTTTGGGCATCCTTGGCTAAAAGACTGCAAATAGGCTGTCCCCCAGTATATAAATGCATATGTGTTTCAGTCATTGAGATCAAAGTGAAGAACCTATGTAGAAGTCAATTTACTATATTAAAGATATGGAAGGATCTATATAAAAGTCAATTAAATTATTGTATGCAGATATGGAAGGAGCAGTATCTTCATACTGTAGTCACTTTCCAGATTATCATGCAAGGCACACTTGTGATCCACTTTTTGTGATTAGCAGGAAAGAGATGAGTTACTCCCTAATTTTAGTGCAGTGGTCAGGTTAAGATATTATAATAATAACAAAATGCTGTTTACCAAATGTATAGTTTTAGTGAGACTTTTACCTATGTAAGGTAACAAAAAACAGATCAATATGCAGAGAAACAATTCATTTGTGACCAAATTCATTACGAGGACATTTTCCACACAGTTCTCCAAATATGTTATGGACCAGCAGAATTTTACACTTCCTGCCAATGTTTCACTTACACCTGATGGTCAATCAGTAAAGCCAATTATCTCTTCATTCTATATCTTTATATCTATTTCTTTTCAAATCCTTGCATCTCAATCTTAAATAAAAGAGTCAATGCGAATCAAAGAGATTTGCTTCCATATGCCTTTCCTTAATATTCAACAAGTGGTAGCTGATCTAATCTGGATTGGGAACCTGAGCAATGTAAAACCTGTTTAGTATTAGGATTGAAGACTGCAGAAATAGGAATGTTGCAGGTTAGATTTGAAGGTCAAAAATTTCGCAGAAGACTGTAGTGACAAACTTTCTTTCATTTATTTATTAAAAAAAATATGAACTCCCACCCCGCAGCAACAATATTTCTTCTCTTTTGCCAGGAAACATGCACAGTTCTGGTTATGAAGCTACCCTGAATTCGTTGGTTGGTAGTAGTATTGCTATGAAAGATTTCCAAATGCGGTAATAATGAAGTAAATTGCTGGAAAATCACCAGAATCTGCAATAAAATATATTTGCACTGATGGATTTTCTCTGTCTGTTTTTCTGTGGGTCTATTCATTCCTTGGCTTTGAAAAAACTTATTAATCAGTTTATAGCAAAAAAAAGGGCAACGCTTTTCTAGCAATCTGTTTTGGGCAACAAATAAACATATTCTATTTTGTGGGTGGCCACCATATTAACACTGGTTTTTTTTAGAAAAAAAAAAGTAAAGTAAAAGAGGTCTCCAGATACTATATAATAAGAGATGTTTACTTTAAGCTAGTTCCACCATGGGTCATTTTTCTGATTGTCAAGGCTGCTGTATTCTAATGCTGGTGGATTCCAGCCTATTACTTCTATTTGGCACTTTGAAAAAGAAACAGGATCCAACCTGAATGCTGTGAGGTACTCCACATCTCCCATGGGGGGATCTAGGCCACCTGTCCAAGCAATATTTATATTATAACCTTCACCAGGGCCACTTCCAACCTAAGAGGAGGAGGGGGAAGGAGGGGGAAATGCCAGAGGGAAAATGGAGAGGAAAGGCAGAGAGTGAATCAAAATAAGAAAATGCACAAAAATGTCCTTTTGAAACCAACTTCAAACAGCATGTCAAATCAACCTGGCCCCACTTGACAAGGACTGTTCTGGGTTATACACTTGTTCCACTCTGTCCCCCACTCCCAGTGGACCATTTGGTAATCTAATGCAATTTAGAGCACCAATGTAGGATGAGAAAATTAGGGGTAATCATGCAATGCAATTACCTGAAAAGATACAAATAAAAAATGGGGTTGTAAAGAAATAAACCTAACCTCATTTGGGGCTCCGCTGCCAGGGAAGAAGTTGCCTTCATCATAGCGATGCAGAGAGACATACAGGATACTGGGGTCAGAATAAAAAGCCTGCTGTGTACCGTTGCCATGGTGAACATCCTAAAGGGAAAAGAAAACAGATGACAAATGCAATCATGTCCAAGCCAATGTGGTGAGAATTCTTTGCTTTCTCTTCTTCTCTTTCTCCTGTCTCTCAGTCTTGGTCTTTCTCCCTCCTTCCTTTATTCTTTCCTTCCCTTTTTTAACTCCCCTTTCCACCCGCCCTTCACCACTCCAAACTTCCTGAACTTTCAGGCAAATTACTCTTTAATACACTCATTTTTTAAACTGGCTTCTAAAAATCAGGAAACCACAGTGAGCATGCCCTTGAGACTCCAGATGAGCAGTCATTGAGAAATCCCAGTCCTTTTGTACAATTAGATATTATACACCGGCCCTTTGTACTCCTTGTCTCAGTGATGGAATCTAGCATCCTGTTTTATAGAGGAATTTTATGACTTATTAACTGCCAACAGTTCATAACCCCTCAGGCTTAATTAACTTGGTCTCATTGACTTTTTAAAAAAGGATAGGCAAAGCTTGAAAATACAAAGTAGTATTTTACAAAGGGATCTATGGACTATAGAATTCAAGCAGTCTTTGTTTTTTTGCAATTTTTGACAAACACTAAAATGTTCATGCATTCATTGATTTTCCAAATTCTACTACTGAGGTCAAAGGGTTTGCAACCAGCTGAGTAAATTGGTTTCCTTGAAACATTCAGTTCAGTTAGCAGTCCCTCAGCAGCAAGATCCACATCAAAAGGGAACCCAGATGCAGAAAAGACTTTATATTTCATTTCATAAAATCTTGACGTGCAGTTGATGTGTAAGAATATGATCTCATTAGTTTCAAGCAAACTGAGCTTCCAAAGGCCACAAATGCCATTCATTTTGTATAATATGAGCTGGCAGGAAACTTGATGAATGACTAAATTTGCTAATATTCTGACCAAGAATTATACCTAACCTTCTTTATGCTTTTCTGTACAGCCATTACATGAGTACTAAATATTTTCAGCAATAATTTCTTTAGCATTTTTAAATAGTAAGGCTTATCATGTTTCCTTAAACTAATTTTCATTGGAAAACTGTGTGACTCTCTTAAGGGAAGTGTACAAAAGAAATGCACAGAACATCCATAACTCTTTTTAAGCATAAAAGTTTTGGAAATGATGCCACCAGAAACTATTTGTTACCTGATTTGAAGGAAATCTGGGCAACAATATTGTCAATGACATATTAAGACTCTGCCACTTCCAACTTGAAGGACTCAGAGTAAATTTACCATGAAGTAGAGGACATAAAACTATTTGCACCAATATTAATATTGCAATTTGCATAAGCAGCTCTCCTCCTCAAAGCACCGAGACTATCATTATCTCCAAAATGTTTAGCATGATTCTTCTAGGGATCCTCTTCTGCGCCCTGCAAACATTGCATGCATAGCCCATCACCTTTCCACAAGTGCTGGCAGAAGTGTCATTGGTACATGCTCATTCAAGAATAGAGTATGTGCTGCTTCAAAATTTTGAGGAATGGTATTTTGTACAACCTTAGTAAATATTTATCACAACACTGAAGCAATAAAAAAATAAACAAAAAAAATCTGACAGCTGCATAATCCAAAAACAATTGTTCAGTAAGAATGGTGGAGATCAAGTTTGGACCATTCTTTTGATCAGAGCAGCTAATTGTCATGAATTTGTTTCACAGACTTGTTTTGTTCCTGCCATGTAATTTCTCACTACGCTAGAACAAAATGTACAGTTATACTTATTTTTTGTTGCTTTTACTAATTAATTGTATATCTTGCTTTTCTACAAAATTTACATTCCAGATGACTAAATTATAATGCAATGAAAGTGAAATTAAAACATTAAAATGTCATGCTCTTAAACACTCAATAGATTAAAACACTTCAAAGCAATAAATAAGGGCTCTCAGGAAATGGAAAGTTAGTTATAATTCAGTAAAATACCCCAAACCTATTATGAATGAACACATTTTTTGCTTGCTGATGGAGTTCTGAATGAAGTTAGCAACAAGGCTTTCTTTTGCATTCATTCCTTATTGGCCCATGATAATGGCACTCAGAAAAGACTTTCTCAGAAGAGTTTTAAAGTCAGTGTGGCTCACATGTAAGAAAAGAGAAAGTGGAATGAACACATCTTCTAAATATATGAGTTCCAAAACATACCAGTGAAATGAGTGGTGCAACATGGAGAGAAGCGCTCTTAGGCAACTATGTAATTAAATCAGTACAGAACTGTTTCTGAAATCTGCCAAAATCAAATTAAACTTTTCTATAAAACTCGAATAAACACCTGTAAGGCTATATGCCATTTTATCAAACTCATATCTTCATTCCTGCCTAAATGTGTATGTAGGTGTCTGTCTGTATAAATAAATATAAATAAAGAGATATATAGGGATTTCTCCATTCATCTACTATCCATCCATCCATCCATCCATCCAAAGACCTATATTCATTCACTTTGAGATACTATAATTCCATTTATAGATGAAGAAAATCATGAACAGGGTTATGTTTCTGTTAAGAAGCTTCACTGAGGTCTATTGCATTCCTGCAATACTATTGCCCTATCATCAACTGTATGGTTTATATGATATTTTTTCTGGATTGCTTTAAATGGTAAAGTGATCTTGATTTAGAATAAATTTATGATTAGGACTGGTAGTTTAATATACTAGATTGTTGTACACAATAACATTTGAGAGAAAACTAACTTAAAGATTAAGGAAAAGAATCTCAAAAGTTTAAACTATAATAATTATTATTTACAAATAGCATTTTAGAAGGTTTTTATTCCTGCTTCTGCATTTGCACAATATACTCAGTATGATTAAATACTAATGATTAAGGAGTTCACTAGGGAATATACCACAAATGACACAATATTTCTTTATTTTAGTTATGATTCTGGCACTTATTAGGGGGTGGGTGGTAACTTGCATTTTCAGATATATATGTATATGTGTCTGTCTCTTTGTGTATGAGGACCCAGATTGTTGGGGGCAATTAAGCTGACTTTGTAATAATGCCGCTTGGGGTGTGTGTGAAAGCCCTAATAAGCAGGCATATACATAGAATGAAGGCTACTGCTAAGCTTGTAAGCCGCCCTGAGTCTTCGGAGAAGAGCGGGACATAAATGGAATTAAAATAAAAATAAAAATAAATAAAAATACATACAAAAATATGGGGAGATGGTTGTTTCTTGTAAGACTAATAGTTGCTGAAACTTAAACTATTATTATTTTATAATAAGAAAAGAAATCAAATTAATTTATTAGATTTTATTCCACTTTTGTTACATTACAAGTAACTAAAGGCTGTAAACATATCTAATACTTTTTCCTCTTCCTATTTCCTCACAACTACAACACTGATAGAGAGTGACTGGCCCAAAGACACCTGGCTGGCTTTCATGCCTAAAGCAGGATTACAGTTCAGTCTCCTGCTTTCTAAGCCAGTACCTCAACCATTACTGATACTCATAGTTACTGATCTCAGGTAACAGCTTTTCAACTAAATATTGATTGTTTCTAGATTTGAGTAATATAAACTAAGCCACAGTCTATAATGGCAGCAAAACCATATCCATTTTTTCAAAGCTGATAGTCTGGAACCTTAATCAGTTTATAGAACAAGAACATTTTTCTTTTACATATGACTGTTTAGATTTTACAAGGCCACACGCCAAGGAGAAAAAAGAAAGAATAAGTGACCTAGAATTCTTTAGTCTTTCTCTTGATATAATTAAATAACTTCTATTCTAGTGGGGATATGGGTCTTCCAAATAATGAAATATGAATATGCTATCATATGCTATTTTTCTACTTATAACCCAAGCCAATATTTAAGTTCAGAAATTAATAGGGAATAGTGGAGCTACTCAATAATCCTGTGGGATGTTTCAAAAAAGTATAATGCTGTTATAGATAAATTTATATTAATACTAATGTTTGATTCCCCTTCATGGATTACTGCCTTGTCGTGGCGAAGGGGCTTGCGTAATTCAATGAAGCTATGAGCTATGCCGAGCAGGGCCACCCAAGACGGACAGGTCATAGCAGAGAGTTCTGACAAAACGTGATCCACTGGAGAAGGAAATGGCAACCCACTCCAGTATCTTTGCCATGAAAACCCTATGGACAGTACCAAAAGGCAAAACAATATGACGCTGGAAGATGAGCCCCTCAGGTCGGAAGGCGTCCAATATGCTACTGGGGAAGAGCAGAGGGCTAGTACTAGTAGCGCCAGAAAGAATGAAGTGACTGGGCCAAAGCCGAAAGGACGCTCAGCTGTGGATGTGTCTGGTGGTGAAAGGAAAGTCCGATGCTGTAAAGATTTTTTCTCCATAGGAACCTGGAATGTAAGATCCATGAATCAAGGAAAGTTGGACGTGGTCAAACAAGAGATTACAAGACTGAACATCGACATCTTAGGTATCAGCGAACTAAAATGGACAGGAATGGGTGAATTTAATTCAGATGACCATCAGGTATACTACTGCGGGCAAGAATCCCTCAGAAGAAATGGAGTAGCCTTCATAGTCAATAAAAGAGTAGGAAAAGCAATACTGGGATACAATCCTCAAAATGACAGAATGATCTCAGTTCGAATCCAAGGCAAACCATTCAATATCACAGTAGTCCAAGTCTATGCCCCAACCACCAGTGCTGAAGAGGAAGAAATTGACCGGTTCTATGAAGCCCTACAGCACCTTATAGAACTAACACCCAAAAATGATGTCCTTATCATCATGGGGGATTGGAATGCTAAAGTAGGAAGCCAAAAGATAACTGGAATAACAGGCAAGTTTGGCCTTGGAGTACAAAATGAAGCAGGGCACAGGCTGATAGAATTTTGTCAAGAGAATACGATGGTCATAGCAAACACTCTTTTCCAACAACCCAAGAGACGGCTCTACACATGGACATCACCAGACGGTCAACACAGAAATCAGATTGACTATATGCTCTGCAGCCAAAGATGGAGAAGCTCTATACAGTCAGTAAAAACAAGACCAGGAGCTGACTGTGGCTCAGACCATGAGCTTCTCCTTGCAAAGTTTAGGCTTAAACTGAAGAAAGTAGGGAAAAGTACTAGGCCACTCAGGTATGAATTGAATCATATCCCTGTTGAATATACAGTAGAGGTGACAAATAGATTTAAGGAATTAGATCTGATAGACAGAGTGCCTGAAGAACTATGGACAGAGGTTCGCGACATTGTACAACAGGTAGCAACCAAAACCATCCCAAAGAAAAAGAAATGCAAGAAAGCAAAATGGCTGTCTGAGGAAGCTTTGCAAATAGCTGAGGAAAGGAGGGAAGCGAAAGGCAAGGGAGAAAAACATAGATATGCCCAATTGAATGCAGAATTCCAGAGAATAGCTAGAAGAGATAAGAATGCCTTCTTAATTGAACAGTGGAAAGAAATAGAAGAAAACAATAGAATAGGGAGGACCAGAGATCTTTTCAAGAAAATTGGAGAGATGAAGGGAACGTTTAATGCAAAAATGGGCATGATAAGGGACCAAAATGGCAGGGACCTAACAGAGGCAGAAGAGATTAAGAAGAGGTGGCAAAATTACACAGAAGAACTATACAAGAATGAGCTTAACGTCCCAGATAATCACAATGAGGTGGTCACTGACCTCGAGCCAGACATCCTAGAATGTGAAGTGAAGTGGGCCTTAGAAAAGCTGAGCAACAACAAAGCTAGTGGAGGTGACAGTATTCCAGCTGAGCTATTCAAAATCTTAAAAGACAATGCAGTAAAAGTGCTACACTCAATTTGCCAGCAAATTTGGAAAACTCAACAGTGGCCACAGTATTGGAAAAGATCAGTTTACATTCCAATTCCAAAGAAAGGCAGTGCCAAAGAATGTTCAAACTATCGCACCATTGCACTCATTTCTCATGCTAGTAAAGTCATGCTTAAAATCCTACAAGCTAGACTTCAGCAGTATGTGGATCGAGAACTACCAGAAGTACAGGCAGGATTTCGAAGAGGCAGAGGAACTAGAGATCAAATTGCCAACATACGCTGGATCATGGAGAAAGCTAGGGAATTCCAGAAAAACATCTACTTCTGCTTCATTGACTATGCTAAAGCCTTTGATTGTGTGGATCATAACAAACTGTGGCAAGTTCTTAAAGAGATGGGAGTACCAGACCATCTTATTTGTCTCTTGAGAAACCTATATGCGGGTCAAGAAGCAACAGTGAGAACTGGACATGGAACCACTGATTGGTTCAAAATTGGGAAAGGAGTCCGGCAAGGCTGTATACTGTCGCCCTGCCTATTTAACTTATATGCAGAGCACATCATGAGAAAGGCAGGGCTAGATGAATCAAAAGTTGGAATTAAGATTGCCGGAAGAAATATCAACAACCTAAGATACGCAGATGATACCACTCTAATGGCAGAAAGTGAAGAAGAACTAAAGAGCCTCTTGTTGCGGGTGAAGAAGGAGAGTGCAAAACTTGGGTTGAAACTTAACATTAAGAAAACCAAGATCATGGCATCTGGCCCTCTCAATTCCTGGCAAATAGATGGGGAAGAAATGGAGGTAGTGACAGATTTTATTTTCCTGGGCTCCAAGATCACTGCAGATGGGGACTGTAGCCAAGAAATTAAAAGACGCTTGCTCCTGGGGAGGAAAGCCATGGCAAATCTAGACAGCACACTAAAAAGCAGAGACATCACCCTGTCAACAAAAGTGCGTATAGTCAAGGCTATGGTCTTCCCAGTTGCAATGTATGGCAGTGAAAGTTGGACCATAAGAAAGGCTGAGCGCCAAAGAATTGAGGCCTTTGAACTATGGTGCTGGAGAAGACTCCTGCGAGTCCCTTGGACTGCAAAGCGATCAAACCGGTCAGTCCTAGAGGAGATCAATCCCGACTGCTCTTTAGAAGGCCAGATCCTGAAGCTAAAACTCAAATACTTTGGCCACCTAATGAGAAGGAAAGACTCACTGGAGAAAAGCCTAATGCTGGGAAAGATCGAGGGCAATAGAAGAAGGGGACGACAGAGAATGAGGTGGCTGGATGGAGTCACTGAAGCAGTAGGCGTGAGCTTAAATGGACTCCAGAAGATGGTAGAGGACAGGATGGCCTGGAGGAACATTGTCCATAGGGTCGCGATGGGTCGGACACGACTTCGCAGCTAACAACAACAACAACAATGTTTGATTGTGTGATTTCTAGGAAAACAAATGTGAAAGTAAAAGAGTAAAATACATTTTAATTGTAAAATTTATTAAGATGTAATTAGCTAATTCAGGGATTTTAATCCTCAGAAACTGCAACCATTAATGCTGCATGTGATCAGTAAGACATCATCATTATGGTTTATTGTTTTAAGATTTTCAAATGTAAGAAAGACAAATGGAGTCTGACTATGTCATTGGTGTGATTTTGTGGACCACCTAATCTTTAAAATCTGAGTTCTTTCAACTTCTAATCAAAATGAGCCATCAAAGATTTATGACAAAGGCAGAAATCACTCCAAATAATTAAATAAGAGTCCTGAACAAAAGACCATCTTGCAGAATATTATTTAGTTATGTATCACATTTTTGAACCACCCATCTCCCTCACAGTGAGATGAATTTAGATACAAATGTACTTTCTGAATGCTAGTTGAAAGATACTAATGGAGCTTTCCTGGGACCTGCTAATAGTAAAAATACTCACAAATGTTACAGTATTTGATTTCATAAGAACATCTTCTGCTTCAGTTAATATACATATTCTTCATTCAATTTGTTCTTTTATTAATTTAAAAATCACTACTACTCATCTAACCAATATAGGGGGTGACATGTAATATAGTCTTTGCAACTTGCATTATTTCAGATAAACCAGACTGCATAAGCCATAGCCATAGCCAACATAGTGGACATATAGTTTGGGGAAAGTGGTTTAGCTTATGAGTTACAAATTTCTATTGTTTGACATAGGAATTTTTGGAATGTTTGGAATGTTTCTTCAGTTTCATCCAATGAAAGAATTGTGATTTTCCTGCTCTTTCTATTATTTTGGTGGCTCAGAAACAACCAATTTCTTCATGGTATTATATCAAATCATTGGATCTTGATTTATAATTACATTCAGATTACTTCATATATGATGTATTATAAACTCCACCCTATTTGCATCTATATTTCCATTAAATGCAGAAGAATAATGACATATCTGAGGTATAGGCAATGTTGCTGAAAATTATACTGTTTTCAGGAAACTTGTCAACAATTAGTCTATTAAGGGTTTGTTGGAATTTGCTATACTCTACTGTTACAAGGTATTATCAAGAGGATATGAAACTAATTCTAAAAATTAGTTTGTTTCTTTACTAAGGTTTCCTATTGTGATCTACTATTATCATAAGACATTGTATTGGATTCCAGTCTTCATATTTTTATATGGAAGTATTTAATGCAGAGACCCTCTTAGCATCAGAGATCAATAGTGGTTCAAGAAGTCCCTCAGTGTAATTTCATGCTTTGTGTGCAGATAGTAAATTATGTCCAAGGTTAGCATTCTCTAAATGCTATCCCAGTGTGAAAGGATTAATAGATCTTCCCATAGTGGATGACACTGCCATATAGGTCATGTCTACTAGGATAAGAGAGTATTGTTCCTGTAGATTTCACTTTGTGTTGATAAACTGTACTAATTGATTGTGGAATGATGACACTAAATTGGATTATATACTGCTCAAAAAAATAAAGGGAACACTTAAACAACACAATGTACTGTATTTAATAGTAGGATGTCTTATCTTGTGTTCCCTTTATTTTTTTGAGCAGTATATTTTAATTAGAGCTATATTCTGAACATGCAATTATGTAGAGATTTATTGCATTCTTGTACAGACTAATAAAGCTGTCATTTTTTTGCTTTTCTTTTTCCTAGATTTAAATTTGGTTCAAGCCATATATTTACCATGATGATTATTTTTTTTTAAAAACTTAATTTTTAATGCATCATTTTGTTAATTAAAAATGTTGCATATTGTTTCATTACTACAACTTTGCATATCATTTTCATGCATGCATTATGTGTACATTTTATTTATTTTTTAATTTGAAAACTACATCTAGATTTCACTTCACATATTGATTTATAAAATTAAATAAATTCATATCAAAAAGTAAGACAGTTTTTTCACATTTCTAATATTGGCTTTATACTGATACACCCATTCTGTTCAGGAACATTAAGGTAGCTGATACAGAAAAGAAAGTTTTGCAAATCCAGTGTGTCATTTCAGAATTCTGCTAAACATAATGAGTTATAGCCATAATAGGGATCTAACTATTACAGACAGATTTACCATGGCTGTCTCTGCCACTGTACCTGCCATGTGGAATAGTACTCTTCTGGAAATGTGGTGGGCCCCAACCCTGCTGGTCCATAATTTGGAAATGGCTTGGATGATCTCATAGGCATTTAGGCCAGGGTTTGAGTGATCTCTGTTGGTTGGTTGGTTGTTAGTAATTATCTTAATGATTACAATGGAACACTTTTTTCATTTTAATCACAGGCACACAGCATATTATGGTTCCTTCTGTATATTATTTAAATTGAGTTTTCTTTTAGTTTTAATTTTGTTTGTAATCTACCTTGTAATCTATCCTTGATAAGAAGGATAACTATATAAAATATTTGTTTAAATAAGTAAATGACAGGAAATATATTCCCCAATTCAAGAAAGCCTACCTACAAGATTTTTAAAAATCATAGCTAAAGACTGAAGATAAGACCTGAGGTTTTCAATAAATTTGATCGTATTCCAAAGCTGAAAAATATTGATAATAATTGAACCAGATCATATGAAGTTCTACCTTAATTTGGCTTTTTTAACACTCAAAATTGATGTGTCATTTCTTTGTAACCTGGTACCTTCCAGACTTATTGGATTACAATATCCACAGTAGCAAATTGACCACTGGATTATCCTCTAGTAATAATTGATTACTCGATTACCAATTCCAGTAGCCCATAGCTGCTAATAACAAGTTGTAGCCCAATTAGTCTAGAAACACTAAGATGAAGAAGGCTATAATATAAGAATGCCTTAGTTCCTTCTGGTATTTATTTTTCAAAGTTTAATCTTACTTTCAATCTTTAAAAAATAGGAAAAAATTTAAATGACGTGAAGAACCTATGGCTTCCCAGCTGTTGTTGGATCGTAATTTGAGTCATCCATGACCATTGGCCTTACTGGCTGTGCCTTAAAGAATTAACATCCAAGAAGATATGAAGGGCCAAGGATTTCCCATCCCAAAAGATCAAAAGGGGAAAATAAAGTGAGGTAATCTATGCTATTTATTTCCTGTGCTCATAATCACAAACTGTGAAAGAATTTTCAAGACTAACTCAAATATTTCATACATGCTGGCATATGAAATAAAAATAAAATAATTCTGAAAAAAAGTAATGCAGCATATCTCCCAACCATTGTATCATTTAGAAGTGGGCAATGTATATCTATAGTTATATAATTATAGCTTTCTAAAATCAACATCAGCATTACCTATTGGGTTGTTCTTTATTTTGCATCATTTTGAGACTGAAAGCACATTCAGAATATTTCATTGGAGACAATACAAAGAACAATGGAATTGTCTAATTAAAAATAAAGCAGGAATTCAAATCTAAATTTGAGTTAATCCTTGATTGAATGAATTAACAAGGAACAAGGGGATGGATATCCATTAAAGCCTAATATTCAATAAATGGTAATTTTTCAGCAGAAAAGCAGAACTGTCAAGAGAAACCTTTCTCTACTACTAGTAGTGAATATGGTTTTGAAATAAAATCATCTGAACTAAATCCATTATTGTCTAAAATTCAGGCAAATCTCATTCAGCAGATAGGGCTTTTAAATCTGAAGTTCATTAAACCAAAATCCTTGAAATTGAGAACTTATTGTATAACAAAAGAATGCTATTACTGCATATTGACTTTGCGTTTTCTTTTCCTAGTGCCAGCTGAAATTGGAAGATCGGATTCACATTGATTCTTCAATCAATAATGGAATGGCACATTATTAATACTCCACGTATTATGCAGATCATATGGAAGTTGAAGCCAAGAAATTATGATTATATACTTCATAGTAGTAGGAATATATGTTTGCATTCATAGCTCTTTGGTTTGATAACAATAGAATTTGGAATCATTTGTATACAATACCAAGTTTTTGTGGTTCCACTGGATTGCATTCCCACAATATATTGACATTTATACCAGAATATTTATTCCATGAGTGAAAGTGAACTATATATCTTGAGCAGCCTACAATCCCTGAAGCCTATAGCTATAGTAATCTGTCTGGAGAGTTGCTTATTTCAACTGATACTAGTAGATATTGGCTAGCTACAAGTCTATCTACTTACTGAACTGCTATTCAACTCTTCATGAAATAAAAAGCAGAAATAAAAGCTGTGGACTGGGTTTGTTAATGTTCGTATCACATTCTGTGTTAACACATAACACCTTCCGAATTTTGTGGCCCCAAGCTGTTTTAATAGTTTACTATTAAAGATCTAACAGCATCTGCAATAAAGAGATAAAGCAGTTGTCTGTCAGGGTTCTCTCAAGTCATCTTTCCCCAAATTTGAAAAGTGCCTCACATAGCAAGCAAGAAAGATGGCATGCCCCATTACTTTTCCACTCACCCATCTCCCATAGGTGAGAGTGAGGTAATTACTATGTGGAATTAGAAGTGTAGTTCCTTTTAATTCATTTTACACACCTTTATTTCTAAAGCAATGATGATTTATCTGATTCCAGAAGTAACATTTTATTAATCATCAAACTAATAAGATTTGAACCCATTCTCTCCTGTATGATTCTTTCCTACTTAGTCTTTTGCTAATGCCCTCTAATTTTCTTGTTGCAGTTTCTGTTTTTCCTTGTACTTACACACAGTGCTTATTGTACTGTACAACATGAAGAATAATACCAAGTTTCCACAGTGGGATTTTAATCTTTTTACTTGTACTATCCATGCACATATTTATTTTGTTGGTCAACAAAACTGGTTCAAAAATTGAATTCCTGCATTTGATCACTAAGCAAAAGAGTGATAGTATTCAAGCGGTCTATTTTGTAAGGGTAATAGATCCAAGAATATGTCAAATGGAAGTTAACTCCTAGCAGTGTCAGTGCTTTCTTGATTCATGATCTGCATGAAGAATTCTGTGATTTCTTTATTACAATTTTGTTGTGTGCTACGGGCAGCAAACAGTGCTACTTGGCTGTATGACCACATGAGCTTGTTCACTAGTTTTTCTGTTCTGAATGTGTTTGCCTATTGTATGTTGATGGCAAAGAATTTCAAGGTAGATGAATTATTGATAGTTATTGCTATGAACATACTGTATGTGTTGATTATGCTGCATTGAGTTTGGTTTTTACATTTATTCTCATAGTGCTATGTCTACTACAGAATATATACAGGAATATATTATATAAAGAGCCAGTTTATATAATATATTAAATAATATAGCCATGTTGTCTGGTGGTTAAGACAACAGGCAAGAAAATGGAAGACCATGAGTTCAAGCCCCATCTTAGCCATGAAGCCAGCTGGGTGACTTTGGGCCAGTCACTCTTTCTTAGGCCAACCCAAACTCACTGGGTTGTTGTTGTATGGAAAATAGGAGAAGTAAGGTGTGTTGGATATGTTCACCACCTTGAGCTATTAAAAATAATAAATGTGAAATATATTTCAATAAATCAATATTAATTCATTAGCTGTGACACAGGGGCTGCCAGTAAAGGTGCTGTCAGTTATTTAATATTTTTGCTTTGCTTATGAAGTTTAATACAGTATGTTTAATTACAGGTGTCCCTTAATATTTATGATCCTATTATTTGTTGTTTCAAGTATCTGCCATGGAAAGACCTGGTTATGCACATAAACCTTTTGCACAATAAGTTTTGGCCTTATTTTACAGCCAGGATTTCAAGCGACTAGACTGGATTTTTAACAATTAAGTTGTCTACATAACAATTATGTTGTCTTCAGTTCTTCTAGTTGCTTGATTCTGGTGGATCTGACTGACTTCACAAGGCTTTCTCCAAGAGCTGGCCTTATTCTTTTTAGCATCAATTCACTCAGCTGCTGGAGCCACTCTTCGCAGACCATCTGGTGCATGCTGCTGCTCTCTTGTGCAAAGTTCTTTTATTTTGTTAGTGGACCTTAGTGTTCCCAGACCACTTTTGGCTCTTTCTGATGATTTTATGAACCTTGTGTTGAGTAGTTCTTTGAAGCCCCCCACCCCAAATACTGGTGCTTGAAACTGGCATTATTTCTGAGAGCAGGAAGAAGAAAATCTATGGGACAAAGGAAGGAAGTACTCATGGGAAGAAGATGACTATACTATCTAGAACCTAACTGATCAATTTCAATTCATTCAAGGTCTCATTATTTGCTGGTTTGTTACTCATGGTTGAAATGAAACTCCTGTACATAATTCAAATGCTGATGCTACAGCTTTAAAATTAAATGTTGGTCTGAGTTCTCTTGTATTGTCTTGAACTGTGCAAATTAATTAGGATTATTACATATTAAGTCCATGAGTTTATAGTAATAATTATTTGTGAGTTGTGATAGCAGTAAGATTTAAGTTTTACAACCTCATAGTTTTCATATACTGTATGTAAATTTTTATTACCTGCAGAAATTAATTATATGTAACAGGTTAGAGTTGGTTGCCAAGATTTATTTCCTGCCTATGCTTTTCTAGTCTTATTGCATTGCTTCTCCTGAAGGGCAGGCAAAACAATAATGGTGTATATAAATCAATCTCGATTTTCTGTTAGACTGTGGATAAAGTTGGTACTTAAGTAGAAGGCAGAATTCAATTCATTATTCATGAACAGAGTATATAAACAAGAAGCCATATGACAACTGCATTTCACTTAACTATTTGTTTGGAACTTGACTATTTATTAAAAGATAAAACTAATTCCCAATGATTGCCTTTTTAAAACATAAATGCCATTCAATAGTATATTTATACCTGAAAGCTGTCATTGTATTGGTATACATGATTTGGTAATTTTTAGGGAAGATTAGTATTCTGTTTCAAGTATATGACTGTTGCAAAACATGCCAACTTATTGTCAGTTTAAGGAAGAAAATCAAAATTGCTACAAATCAAAAAACATGCAATTAAATTAAATTATTTCAAATTTATATCCTGCATGAAAAAGTAAATTGGTACTTGTTGGATCATTTCAGTAGTGAAAGAATCAGTTCATTTAAGAACCATAAATGTCATCCTGATCTACTCATTTTCTCTTTAAAATTGCAGCTAACACTGTTAGAGTGTAACATACATGTTTATGGTTTCAGTCCTGCAATCCTGAATTTAATGGGTTCTCAAATTCAAAGGAAAAATGCATACCTTCATTGCTTCTAAGTAGTAAAAGCAGAAAAGACTAATGTATAGAAGAAAATGCAACATTTTTGTCCTTCCTCCCTTCATCTCTTCCCCCCATTGCACTAAAATGATGATGCTCGTCAAGAATACATACCAGATCTACAATCAATATCTTGCCTATATTTAGCTTGTCTCGCAAGTATTTGGCTGTAATTGCAACCGAATTAAAAAAGCAGAACCCCCTGTGGAATAGAGAAGAACAGAAATTTTATAAAGCACATTGGTCAGGAAACATCTATAAATAATGTTTAGGAGTGTGTGTGTGTGTGTGTGTGTGTCTGTGTGTGTGTGTGTGTGTGTGTGTGTGTATGTAAGTTATAAAAAAGCTATATGATCTCTGAGATCATAAATCTCCTTCTGGGATACCTCGAAAACCTTTTCAGTCATCTGCTAACAATTAGAGGTCCTCTGAGACACCCACAGTACAGGTGATTGCCAGTAACCCTAGCACTCCAAGATGGGCAATATTCCCTGGTACTTACATGGCTGTTGATTCTTCAGCATGATGGCCTGGGGGCCTCACAATAGCAAAACCATTCTGTAAGAACAAGATAGGTTTTCAATTACCAGATTTTGAAAGAATAAGGCAGTAAGATAGGGGTGGCTGCAGAAAAATTCTCCTGTGTTTCTATTGAGCAAAAATCAGCAAGCAAATTGCTTTTGTTCTTTATACTCTACTAAGACTTCTAAGCATCTTTTCCTGTCTTTGTTAGCCTTTCATAGAATATACTGAAGCAATATCTTCACTTTCCAATGTTAATCTTTCATATAAGATGAAGTGAAAACATGTGGTATTTCAAATGCCATTGAACCATCATTCTATCATCTTTTTGGCATTTCAGGAAATAAATATCACATGTTTGCTGGAGAAAATAGACGTGTCACATCAGGTCATGCTGAAATTAATGTAATACTCTCAAGATAATGTGATGGCCATTCTATTTCACTGATGTTACAGAACAAATTAGCTGCCAGTTCCATTCCTTTTGCATACGGGATGAGTGAGACTGCTGTCCTCTTTTTTCTTTCCAGATAGTAAAGTAATCTGTTATCCTGCTCCTACCTATAGACCATGATGGCTGGGAATGAAGCAATCTATATCTTGAGAGATATACATTCTTCACCCTTGGATGGCAGTATATATAGATAGGCACTGATACCAAAGTAACAAATACAAAAATCTTTCTAGTCCAACCTTGTTTTTAGTAGCAATCTAGTTAGATATCTTTCAAGTTTCATGCAAAAGGCATGACAATCATAAGGTCTGACACACAGGGCATGAAAGTAATGGCCTGCTGTTTGTTTGCCAGACTGTCATTGAATATGGGTCTTCTCTCTAGTTATTGTGACTTATACCTTTTGATATAATTATTATTTACTATCTGCAATCCCCAGTGCCAATGTGCAAGCAGAGTTTTGCAATTTTTTTCTAATAGCAGTGTCATGTACATTGCATATCTATTATTTTGGCAACATTGCTGAGAATAGAGATGCTTGAAATTTGACCTTAGATCTTTAATTTAAGCTCCTAGAAATCAACATTGCTATATTGCAAGACAAAGCAAATTTCTTCATTTTTGTTGACCTTCTATGTCAGTATTAAAATATTCCTATGGCAATTCCATGCATTTTTACTTCTTTGCAGATTAGAGCAGGGGTCCCCAACCCCAGATCCGTGGACCAATACCAGGCTGCAGCATGCCAGCAACCAGTCCACACAAGCAAGCAAACCCCCATCCATGAGATGCAGGCAGCACACAAAACCTTGCCCCCTCTGATCTGCAGAAAAAACTCTCTCCACAGAACTGTCCCTGGTGCCCAAAAGGTTGGGGACCTCTGGATTAGAGCACTTTATGTTTCTATTCCCATTAATTCTGTGTTCTTATTTTATGGTTTCCATGTTTAATAATGCCAGAATACAAGAATATTTATTTCAAGTGTAAACACAAGGGAGCAAATCATAGGAATAGTATTTGTATGCATGTGCATGTGTGCTTGCCAGAGTTCCATAGTAAGGCACTAAGTAAGACTATAAAAAACAACTATTATGTAAAATACAATACTTAGCTACACAACACAGGGAAAGGGTCACAAGAGAGCCTCAGACTGCAATCCTATATATTTCCTAGGACCTGTTTTTGAGTAAACATGAATGATTTGTAATGATCATGTGGAGTTTTTATCTATGTGCAGGTTGTTGTGCTCTGAAACCATATTTTTCACACTAAGGAATTTAACTCTAACTCCCATACTGACTGCTGAGATTTTTTTTAATCCACTCACACTGTAAGTATGGAAATTCTGGAATTAGGCAAATTGTCAGTTATGTCCTTAATAAAACCCCAGAAAAATGTACAGTTTATTAAATCAAGACTACATCATATATAGATCCAGTATGTCCATATAAAAATAAAGGAGAAGAAATCAAGGATATGTGAATATTAGATCTTTAAATAAATTCAAAACTTTGTTCCTTTGTTTTGTGTGTAGGTTTCTTTGTTTACATTCAGCCGCACAAAAATAAGAATTTTCCTTTTTGCATGAAAATAAACTTTCACATAGAAAAAAGTCATTGGGGAGATTAGAAAAAAGAATGATGGAAATTCCATATTTCACTGCACTATAAATCTAACCTAGAAGCCTGCCAAACCTTGCAACTTTATTGGACTTTTTAAAGACAGATTATAATGCACATGGTGGACATTTTGTATGTTTTCATTCAGAGTAGTCATGAAAAAAAATTTGATTTTCTACAAATACCTTAAACAATTTCTGTAATACATCACTCATAGCTGTCCATTCCCTGCCATTATATTCAGGGTTTAAAGTAAAGATATATGCACTCTTTGCTGATAAGAAATGTAGTTTTTAATAATTCACTGATTATATATATATATATATATATATATATATATATATATATATATATATATATATATATATATATACATATACATATACATATACATACACATACACATACACATACACATACACATACACATACACATACACATACACATACACATACACATACACATACACATACACATATATATATATATATATATATATATATATATATATATATATATATATATATATATATATATATATATATCTGTGTGCATGCCATCCAATTTAATTACTTTCAAGTTAAAAATCCAGAATGTCACTCAACTTCAATTGGTATTATTACTCACATCAGGATTTTAAAACTGCCTGTCTCCATCCTCCAAACTTTGATTCAGGAGGTGTGAAAAAATTCATGGGTGAGTAAGGAGTATAGTGATACAGAAAATGTCATTGTTTACACAGATCTAAGTGCTTACAGATTAGGTAAATGCTTGAATATGTTCAGAGAATCAATGAAACTGATCTGTCTAGATTTTTCTTCTCGCATCAGCAAGAATAAGAATAAAATGTTGACCTACATAAACTTGCACATATTCTTTATACGTATAATTTGTATATGTGGATAATTATTAGGAGAGTGCATACTTAGAAAATTGTTCAGAAAATACAGTCCAAATCTCACACAAGTTTTCTGCTACTCTTTAAAAGAGCCACACATTTTTGTAGGCTTTCAGGGGAACTTCCACAAGGAAACTCTTAAGACAACATCACCTTTTTCCAAGCTTAATCAAATCATAAAAAATAGAAGTTGCTTTAAAAATATCAAAGAGGTGCTATGCTTTCACTTGCATAAATTCAAAAGCAGTGCTTCCTAAACATTTCCAAAGCATGCATAACATTAATATACTGTGATTTTCAAATATATGGAATAGTTCATAGATTCCATATTTATTCTGTGAAGGTAGGGTTACTATTGATGGGCAACTTAACATTTCCTACTGTCCTTAATGAAGATTCATTCACTCTGCCTGGTTGGCCCATCTCAAGAACAGTCTAACTACCATTTTTGGCAGGCAGAAACACATCACCCTGTATTAATCCTTCATTTACACTCAAAGCAAGCTGCTAGCTTGTTTAGTTATTCCCAATTCCCAAGCAAAATTGTCCATGTTATATTTCTGTGAATATTCCTGTCCATTTAGCATAGCATAATTCAATTCTTTGCAGGTTAATTCTAA
Source organism: Vipera ursinii (assembly GCF_947247035.1). Lineage (NCBI taxonomy): Eukaryota > Metazoa > Chordata > Lepidosauria > Squamata > Viperidae > Vipera > Vipera ursinii. The sequence continues at coordinate 92,957,952 of NC_139517.1, forward strand.
CTATTAATTGGCTACGTCACAGAGGTAGGTATGGCTCTTCAAGTGAGCTGCAGTTTATCATAGTGTCTGTTACATTTTAAAACTACTTTTACCATGAATTCTATAAGAGCACAATAGTTATAATATGTGCCTTTTAAATAAAAAAGGTAAAGGTTCCCCCACACATGCGTGCTAGTCGTTTCCGACTCTAGGGGCTGGTGATCATCTCTGTTTCAAAGCCGAAGAGCCAGCGCTTGTCCGAGGACGTCTCTGTGGTCATGTGGCCGGCATGACTAGACGCCAAAGGCGCACGGAGCACTGTTACCTTCCCACCGTAGTGGTCCCTATTTTTCTACTTGCATTTTTACATGCTTTTGAACTGCTAGGTTGGCAGAAGCTGGGACGAGTAACAGGCACTCACTCTGTTACGCGGCACTCGGGATTCAACCCGCCAAACTGCCAACCATCTGATCGACAAGCTCAGCGTCCTAACCCACTGAGCCACCGCGTCCCTTAAGCCTTTTAAATAGCTGGTTGCTATTTTTGAAATTTAGCAGCATACCATTTCACAAGTTTTCCAATCACTCAAGCAGAAGAATTTCACCTTCCAATTTCTAAATAGTCCACAAGTTATTTGAGGAGTATAAGTCTCTGGAAAATAAAAGTAATATTTTTAAAAAGTTTCTGTTGTGTTTTGAAGTAGCATATACATAAATTCAGCTTACTATTATATGCATATACTGTATATGTGCATATATACACTACATTTAAAGTATAGTTGACTAGGAATATTCATCAAGAGACAATCGCGTTTAGATAGAATTGACAATGGCAAGGGGGAATGTAAGGGATGTAGTTATATCTTGATTTCAGCAAAATATTCAGCAAAGTTTCCCATGAGATTCTATCAAACAAGACTACATCAACTTGGATTTACTATAAGACTTGATTGAACAATTTTATCCCAAGGAGTGCAGATCTGTGGCTTTTTCAAGGGAGATAGGTTCAATAGCCTCCAAGTTAGACATTGCGTAGTTTGCCATGCTTATAAATTATTTGGATGAGAGATTAGAAAATATAATGATGAAATATGTACAAATGAATGATAAATGCCTTAGGTGACAATGTCAAGGTTAGGTATCATATCAAGCTGGAACATTGGGCAGATATTAGGAGGATAATTTCCAAGAGTACAAATGTTTTGAACTGAAGGTTCTCAAAATGATGGGGAAGCATACTGGGTATCAGTAAATGTAAAAAAAGGACAGATTTGGCTCTGCCAGATCACAAACTGAAGATGAACTGCAAAGCAACTTAAAAAAAAGCAAATGCAATCCTAGGCTTCATCAAGAGATGTCGGGTGTCAAGATCAAGAACATAGCAATGAGTTGAGAAGGGGACAGACACAAGTATCAGAGGCTAACTAGACACATCAAAAAGTAGGGACAAAGGTTAATTTGTTTACACCTGCTCTCTTTAAGCTCTCATGGAAGGAACGTTAAGGTAAATGTAGTAGCCTCTAAAGTTTCAGTCCTTAAAACCATAAAATCAAGGAATAAAATCCAACTACAGAGATAAACCATTTTGGCAGTAGTACTTTATGTCCTTTGGCTCTATTCTATCCCCATAAGCAAGTCTGGAATGCAAGTCTCAGCTGACGAAGTTTAAATAGTCTTTTCTTCTTGCAAAAAAGTAGTTCCTTTACTCTCTACCTGGCATTCCAGTTTGAGCAACAGCTCCATTTGCTGCCGGGGAAGAGAACTGTTTCACTGAATCTTAAAATACTCTTTGAAGACAAGACTTACTTGTCTTGTTATTTTCCTTTCACCAAGGGAGCCAATTATGATTCCTCTTGTTCTGCATTGGTCAGACCATATCTAGAATATGTCATTCAGTGTAGACCTGTTCCTTTGGAAGAAAAACTTATGAAGATTGGAACAGTTGAAATATTGGATTTTAGAGGCTAGAGCAGAGGTGTCTGCAGATGAGAGGGTAAAAAATGGCAATTACTACATGATTATAATGAAGATATCTGAAACATGACAGTTGTATCAGTTGGACATCAAGAAAAAAATTTAAACTGTAGAAGCTGCTCAACAATGAAAGACTGACTTGGAAAGTGGTGGAGTCTCATTTGCTAGAAGCACTGAAACAAGCTGGATAATCAGGAATGTGGTATTCTAGTAGAGTGGATTCCGGTATTGTAGTGGATTCCTACACTAGAAGAGTAATGGACTAGATCAAGGTTCTTACAATGCCTACATTTTATGATTCAAGTTTTGGGAATTGGCTTTGTTCTTTATTCATTAGAGTATTGAGATTAGATGAGTATCAGCCAAAATTTTGAATAATTATTATTGTTAATTAGCAAATTAGGCAAGTTAATTTTGTTAATGTGTTGAAAAATATTGGAATTATTTGCATATCCACTCTTAGTCTCCTATTGGTTTGGACATAGTTAAATAAACCCTAATTAAAATGGTCCCTTTTTTAAAGTCTTTCTGAGATGACATTAAAGTCTACAATAGAACACTCACTGCATTTTGTTTGTTGACTAATCTTCTAAAATATTTGGCAATTGCTAGGTCAGAATGTGGGACACAGAGTGATGCAATACAACTCCAGTACATAATTATTTTTAGAGCCTAGTATTTCCACCTTCAACAAATGTTAAACGTGTGCCAATCATTTCTCAACAAAGCCTAGCATTTTCCATGCCTACCAAATTTAACGCGAAGCTGTCCCATTTTAATCAGAGGTAATGAACATTTGGGCAATAGGAAATACCAGACAATGATCTCAGAACAGTGGGTGAAGGTCAGACAAAGAAACAAAAATATACCCAAGAGATAGTTTATCTAACACCAAGGAATATATTGAAAATCTAGCCACAAATATAAATTCAAAGCATTTTTGCACTGACACTTTTTTATACTAAGATACAGATACCAAGAAACTTTAAAGCAGCTGACAATAATGCACATTAGAGGAAACATTCATACCTGTCATTATATTAGAAGTCTGAATTTGTGTGCTCTAAACCTCAAGATTGAAAAGAAATGCTTCAAAAATCTCTAAATATGCTTAAAGAAAAAATGGCACATCAATGCTTTATCAAAGACTTCATTCTTCAGGAAAGGGAATTATTTTATGTCATATCACTGGCCTATTGGAAGAAACAATAAGAGCTCATTTATAAAGTATCATTTAGATGTGTGCTGAATGCATGACACATAGTTTATTTTTCCAAGAATATGAATCTTAAATATCATCTTGCTTTTCCTCTTTTGTATGAAGTTCAAGAATGTCCAGATAATTAACGAAGAAACCCATGAGATATGCTTCACAACTCTGGAGATTTACAATCACTTCAGCCAACTAATTAAAATATTTAAAAGATTGGTCAGGATCACTATGGAACAAGCAGTAGGTCAATGTCACGGAAAGTCAAACTTTGGGTGGATAGCAGGCTATATCTTCTACTTATAATCTGCTAATAAAATAAAGTCATTAAAAAGTTGTTGCATTTGTGTCTTTGCATTTACAGATGGATAGTTTCTAGAGCTTGGGCAGTGACTTTTGATTACAGAAGCTGTATTTAACCCTTTTTGAGCTACTAGAGCTCCAAAATAAAAGGAGGATATTGAGTAGTGGGCTTCAGTAGGCAAGGAGCAGACCAGCATAGTTACAACCTTATTTATTGACTCAAACTAGAACTGGAGAACTGCAGGCAATTGCTTGTAATTTATACTCTGAGCCCACAGGGCTTAACCAATCACAATACTTGAAAAACCCGCCCAAATATAAATGTTCAAAGTTTCCCTCCAAAGCAGTTGGAGTTAACAGTCAAGGTCATCTAAAGGTTAGTTGAATTTTAGTTTCACAAGCAGTTGGAGTTAAGTTAGTTTCACTTTAGCAGAGATTAACACAACTTTATATGTATTCAATATATAATAGGGGCAATACTAAAAAATGGCTGGGTCAGGTCTTTCTTTGATTTGTAGGAGGATTCTGGAGAAGATCTTTATTTTCAAATATTAAGACTACTATGAACTTACACCAGCATTTTCATGCACTTCCTGGTTTAAAACTGGTGAACAATTATACCAGTTTTCAGCAAAAGTCCCAGAGATCCTCTGGAGTCATGTACAAGAGACTAAATCTACCTGCAACTTTGCAACTTGGGACCTCATCCTATCACAGAGCTGCCAACTAAAAAGTCTATTACTTCATTTTTTTTCTTCCAGAAAAAGTGAGGATTATAAATGGAGGACTAGTTTGTCTGAATCTTTTAACTACCGGTACTTAGCTATTTCAGAGACAATTATTCATAGCAAAGTAAAATTATATATATTAAATTTGGGGGAAAACCCTCTCACCTGTTCATTTTGGATGTTTTTAAGATCAATAGATATTTTGGATGTTCTGTTCTGGATACTTGACTCTTATTCTGAAGGCTTCACTGATTCAAATGGATAAGTGTATTTTTAAAAAAGCAAATATATGTTACATTCATGGTTCCTTGAAATTGCAAATATCAGAATAACAATGACTGGATGCAGTAAAAAAATATATGTTGATTTTGATCAGTCCTGACATATCAAAAGGAACCATCCCAGGAAAGCTTACAGTTTTAGTTTTCAAGGATATTCATTTTGAACTATTTTAATTTAGTTAAATTAAACATGTTTACCAAAAAGGCAACGCCAGTCATATCATTTTGAAGAGGGGGTTTGAAGAAATGTATGCTTGTTTTGGTTCAGCACAAATGGATGATCCTGTTAATGTCAGAATCTATCATCTTGGGACTGATATTATTCCTTTCTCAATCTTTATTTGGCCATCAGTTAATAAAATTTTATAACCTGAAAAATTTGGAATTTTCAAACAGAACACCTTTCTCTCACATATATTTTAATTCAAATAATATTTCCAAAATATTATCTGTGCTTATTGTAAGCTTTCATGAGAAGACTTTAAGTATATTGCTCAAAAAAATAAAGGGAACACAAGATAAGACATCCTACTATTAAATACAGTACATTGTGTTGTTTAAGTGTTCCCTTTATTTTTTTGAGCAGTATAGTACAGGGTTGAGATACAAGGTTGAAAATGAGCCAAGATGCAAAAAAAGAACAGGCAAACTTTGCATCTTTGTTTCCAGCACAGTATCTTTATGAAAACTACTGTAAAGAAAGCTACCACAGCAAGTATGCAGCTGTCTTCCACACAGGTATTTCTTATGAAAAGATCAACCATAAACGAGTTCAGGTGAAGTTACTTGAATTTACTTGTCAGTGATATCAGGAAGCTTAAATAATGCACAGGAAACTTGTCCTCATAATTCAAGAATGCCTACTTTATTTTAGTTTGGAGAAAACAATCTAACATGCCTGGCAATAAATTAAACTCATTTTACTTAGATAGTGGTTCAAATTCTTAAGTGATTTCTTATGTCAGCAACAAGAACAATAATCTCTGTACCTTAAAATCTAGCTTATCAGGTGTCAGGACCCACCCCAATTCACATCTTAGGAAATAAGGACTCTTGGAGCCGAGTTGTCCAAAGGAAAATTTTTACTAAGGATAAATTGGTTGTGGAGATATGAGACAGGATCTGGTCTCAAGTCACATTTCAAATCTTATATAAGCATTCTCGGTTCAGCCCACTCCCCTCAAAACTCCATTTTTTAAAATCCCATTTATATCCCACCCTTCTCCGAAGACTCAGGGCGGCTTACAATCTAAAGCACAAATCAATGTGCTTAGCAATAGCCTTCATTCTATGTTTATGCCTGCTTATTAGGGCTTTTGGGGGGCCCCAAGCGGCATTATTACAAAGTCAGCTTAATTGCCCCCAACAATCTGGGTCCTCATTTTACCTACCTCGGAAGGATGGAAGGCTGAGTCAACCTTGAGCCTGGTGGGACGCGAACCTGCACTAATTGCAGGCAGCTGGTGTTACCTAAGGAGGCATTAGCCCTCTGCTCCACCAAGGCTCTTGGTTAGGATCCCATCAATTTGGTTGTCAGGTCCTTCCATGGGAAGATAGGACTTCTTGCATTCCTTTGTTGATTGCCTTCTTCCTACAGCCCCAACAGTCAGATCATTTCCCCCCCCTTTGTTCCCCCAGATCAAAGGTACTTTGAAAGCAGCTACAGATAGACTGAATAAACAATCCCCCCTCCTTCTACCAGTATGGCAGAATCTCAGTAGGCACAATATTTTAACCATACATTTATGAATGTGATATCAATGTATTCGGACAATCTGTTCTCCTTTCAAAAGAAGGATAGGTCCATCTGTGGGAAGAATAAAAGAAAAAATATATAAATGTTAATCTGGTTTGTTTGGATATTCTGTATGAAATCTCTTGAGCAACTTTGGTGCTCTAACGTGGTGTTTATTAACCCACTCATTTTCCGAGGAAGGGAGGTGTTTCCATGCCACTAAATATTGGATCTTTCCGTGGTGTTTTCTGGAATCCAAGATTTCTTTCACCTTCTCCCTCCACCATGATTGGGGGTGGTGGTGGTGGGGTTCTTGTTCGTTGGGGTGATTGTTGTTCTCTCTGTATTAGACTGCAGTGAAAGGTTGGGTGTATCTGTCTAAGGGTTTTGGGTCATTCTAATTTGACTGTCACTGGGTTTATGATCCTTTTAATTGGAAAAGGACCAATATATTTTGGACCTAGTTTCTTACAGGGTTGGAGTGATTTGAGGTATTTTGTGGATAAATAAACCATCTCTCCTACCCTGAAAGGTGCAGGATCGGTTCTTTTTTTGTCTGCCTGTGTCTTGTATGCTTTTCTAGCTGCTTGTAATGCTTTCCAAACTATTGGCTAGGTGTTTTGTAATTGAGCAATCCATTCCTTCAGCTCGGGAATGACCGGTTCCTTTGGAGTTAGTTCTGGTATTGGGTTAAAGCTCTGACCCATAGCTACTTGGAAAGGAGTGTAACCTGTGCTAGAGTGGACTGCATTATTATATGCTACTTCTGCGAAAGGCAGTAGGTCCATCCAATTTGACTGCTGGAAATTAAGAAAGCATCTTAAATATTGTTCAAGTACTGAGTTCAATCGTTCAGCCGAACTGTCCGACTGAGGATGATGACTAGATGACAGTGCTTTGGTGGTTCCTAAAAGGGATAAAAATTCTTTCCAAAATGCTGACGTAAATTGCACCCCTCTATCAGATATGATGCGTTGTGGTGCCCCGTGCAATCTGTAAATGTGCTGTATGAACAGTTTCGCTAATGCTTTTGCAGTCGGGATTTTTTTTGGCAAGGAATGAAATGTGCTTGCTTAGAGAACAGATCTGTGACAGTCCAGACTATGGTGTTTCCATTACTTTCTGGTAGTTCTACAATAAAGTCCATGGCTATTTCTTTCCATGGAACTGAGGGGTTTGCCATCGGTTGTAGCAGTCCTGGCAATTTCCCTTGCAGCCTCTTAGCCATTGTGTAAGTTTGACAGCTGCCCATATAGCTTTCTATGTCTTTTTTCAGGGATGACCACCAAAATTGCCTTTTAGTTAAATGTAAGGTTTTTACAAACCCAAAATGTCCTGCTGATTTTGTATCATGGCACAGTTGCATGAAATTGATTCTCTGGGTGGCAGGTATATATAGCTTCTCCCCCACCCAAGGCAGTGCATCTTTAATTGTGCACACATGTCTATTTTTCTGGAACCATTCATTGCTTTCCAAAGCTTCCTGGAATTCTATTCCAGTTTGGCCATCCACCTTCGGCTTCATTTTTTCTTGTGTCCTGGTGGTGACTGGAACTGCCAGTTGTTGTTCAGGCAAAAGTGGTTTAAAGACAGTAGTCCTTGTACTGTTATACTGGGGCAAGCGGGATAATGTGTCTGCCAGGAAACTTTTTTCCCCTGGTAAGTGTTTGAGCGTAAAGTTGAATCGGTGGAAATGTTGGGACCAGCGCGCTTGCTTAGGAGTGAGTTTCCTGGGTGTTTTTAGTGCTTCCAAATTTTTGTGATCTGTCCAGACTTTCTTTCTAAAAATTGGCACCATGTTAGTAATGCCCACCTCAACGAGAATGCCTCTTTTCCCCATATTGGCCAATGTTGCTTTGTTTCTGTGAGTTTTCTGGATGTGTATGCGCATGGTTGCAACGTCCCCCCATCATTTTCTTGTAATAATACAGCTCCTACCGCTACATCACTCGCATCTGCCTGTATTACAAAAGGTTTGTCGGGATCTGGGTGTTTTAGGACAGGTTCAGCAGAAAAAAGTCTCTTTAGCCTCTCAAATGCTGCTTGACACTCCATTGTCCACTTTACAGGCTGGCTGGATTTCACGGGGGACCCCCCTTTCATTTTCAACAAGTTTGTCAGGGGCATGGATATTTGGCCAAATGCAGGGAAGAATTGGCGGTAGAAATTTGCAAGCCCCAGGAAACTTTGCAATTGCTTTCGTGTGCGGGGGGTTGCCAACTCTAATACTTCCCTGACTTTCTCAGGGTCCATTTCGATGCCCTCTGGGGATATGCGATATCCCAGGTAGTCAATTTTTTCCTGGTGGAATTCACACTTCGATAATTTAGCATATAGATGGGCAGCTCGCAACTTTTCCAGAACTGTTCTGACTAGTTTGATATGTTCCTCTTTGGTCTCAGTGAAGATAAGGATGTCATCTAGGTAAACCAAGACCCCCTTATATAGGTGCTCTCTTAGCACATCATTAATTAATTGCATAAAGACTGTGGGGGCCCCTTGCAGTCCAAATAGCAGTACTTTGAATTGGTAGCAACCCATTGGGCAGTTGAATGCAGTCTTCCATTCATCTCCTTCCTTAATCCTAATACGGTAATATGCTTCCCTCAGGTCTAGTTTAGTAAAAATCCTTCCTTTCGATAGGTGGGATAGCATATCCTTCATCAGGGGTAAGGGGTACAGATTACATTCACTAATTGTGTTCAGATTTCTATAATCCACACACAAGCAAAAAGAACCATCCTTCTTCTCCCTGAACAGGACTGGGGCGGCCACTTTGGGTTTGGCAGGCTCAATAAATCCTCTTTCTAAGTTTTTCTTTATGAATCTGTCCATTTCTGCCATTTCCCTTGGGCTCATGGCATACATCCTGGGTTTGGGGAGTTTTGCCCCAGGTTAGAATTCTGTAGCACAGTCTGTGGGGCAGTGGGGGGAAGCTCATCTGCCTGTTCCTCACTGAAAACCTCAGCAAGGTCCCTGTATTCCTCTGGTATCTCTGGTAACTTCTTCTCTTTCCCCACTGTGGCTGTCTCGTCCCTTTGGGTTGGGGGGTGCTTTGGGGTTTTAAGCTTTTCTGCGCTCCCTTTGGGAAGTTAAGTTCTGATGTTCTCCAGTTTATCCCAGGGTTCCATTTCTTCAGCCATTCCAGTCCTAAAACCATTGGGCATTTTATGCCTGGGGCCACTATAAACGTTATGTCTTCCTCGTGGGACCTCAGGGACAGGTGAATTGGTAAAGTGGCTAGGGTAGCTGGTCCCCCCCACTATTGATCCATCTAATTGACTGAAAGAGATTGGCTGTTTTAGCCTCCTCACTGGGATGCTCAATCTCTCTACCAACGTTGGGCTGATGAGGCAGCAGATGCAACCAGAGTCTATCAGAGCTTTTATTTTGGCTGCTTCAGGCATAGAGGAAGCTAATATAGTCAATGTCTTAAGTATGGGTGGAAGGGGTCCACCTACCAATGGTTCTCCCTCTGGGCTGTCTTCCGAGTTGTCCACTGTCCCTGCGGTGCAGGCCGGAGTCCAATCCCAGTTCCTGGCAGGAATTGTGGATTGTACAGCCCCTGTCCCCTTCATGGAAGATTCTTTTGGGTTGCCTTGGGGTTTCCCTAGTTTCTTGGAGGGTGATGACTCTGTTTTACACTGGGGGGTTTTTGAGTGGCATTCTGCAGTGCAGTGACCCTCTCTCCCACATTTGAAACAGCCTGTTGATTTTTTAGCTGTGGGCGGTGGTTTCTCCCTCTCGCATGTTTGCTCAGTTGGCAGGCGGCCCCATGGTTTCCCCCGACGGTGCCTCTTCAGTAGGTCTATCTCCCCCTCCTCTGCCAGGACATACCAGTCATCGAGATGGTGTGGGTCTCCTTGAGGCAGGCAAGCATCATACAGGTCGTAGTTTAGCCCGTCTTTAAAATGGCTAAGGAGGATGTCTTCTGGCCAGTTCAGCTTGCTGGCAATGGCTCAGAATTCTTGGGTGTATTCAGCCATCGGCCGTCTGCCCTGCCTGACTGTTTTGATTCTCTCTCGGGCTTTATGATTAGCCAAATGATCTTTGAAATGCTACCTCAAGGATGCCATGAATCGGTTGAAATCGTTGAGTTCTGGGGTGTTGGAGTTGTGTAGGTTCACCACCCAGTCTGCAGCCGGTCCGTTCAGGGTGGATTGCACAATTCGGATGCGGGTTTTGTCACTGGGGATGTCCCATCCATATTCTTCCATATAGCTAAGGACTTGGGTTAAGAAAAACCCCAATCGTGATGGCTCCCCCTTGAATTTTGTTTCCAGGGGTAGGAGTCTTTGACTGGAGAGTTGTCTGCACCGCAGATGGTATCGCTCCTCATCCTGCTCCCCATCTGTGGTTCTGGGGGGGGGGTACTGCTGAGGCAGCAATTCCTGTACCGTTGGACGGCTCCGGGGTTTCAGGTGCTGGATCCTGTCCATTACCTCTCCAGTTGAGGCCCCAGGCGCTGCCTCGGTTGCAGTTTTCAGCTCTCTCCTCCCTTAGTGAGCTCAGGGTTGCTTTCATCAGGTCAATAGCTTTTTCCAGAATCCGCTCCTCCTCACTGGCGTGCAGGGAGCTCTCCATCTCTTGCCTCTATTCTGGTTGGTGGTTGCTCCGTCTCAGGGTCACTTCTCCCGATGCCTTTTCCCACTAACTTTTCCTTCCAACGCCCATCGACCACAGGGGTTTTTGGTCGTGCTTCTCCACCGCTTCTTCCCCGGGGAAATATGCCGCTTCAGCTTCCCATTGTCTCTGGGATTCCATTCAGGGAGAATATTCCCTCTCCATGGGGCTTCCCCCCTCTCTTGCTTCATCGCCAGACATAGTATTTAGTGCAAAGTCCCCCAGTAAGGTTTTCCCTTCCAGATTGACTCTTATAGCAGATCCTGTCTACTGTCAGGACCCACCCCAATTCACATCTTAGGAAATAAGGACTCTCGGAGCCGAGTTGTCCAAAAGGATTTTTTTTTTACTAAGGATAAATTGGTTGTGGAGATATGAGACAGGATCTGGTCTTGAGTCACATTTCAAATCTTATATAAGCATTTTCGGTTCAGCCCACTCAAAACTCCATTTGGTTAGGATCCCATCAATTTGGTTGTCAGGTCCTTCCGTGGGAAGATAGGACTTCTTGCATTCCTTTGTTGATTGCCTTCTTCCTACAGCCCCAACAGACAAAATATTTTCCCCCCCTTTGTTCCCCCAGATCAAAGGTTCTTTGAAAGCAGCTACAGATACACTGAATAAACAATGCCCCTCCCTCCTTCTACCAGTATGGCAGAATCCCGGTAGGCACAATATTTTAACCATACATTTATGAATGTGATATCAATGGATTCTGACATCAGGACTTTTCAGTAGACTACTACTGGTGATTTTACCTTGCACTACAGATGCTGAACATGGAAGCTGGAACCTCAGGCAAAACATATAGCTCATTACCAAGTATGATTTGTTTTTCTGGGAGACATTGCAAACTTGGCAGATATAATGACATTGAGGACGTTCATCTCTTTTTTTTTTCTTTTTACAACTCCGCAGTGCCTATTCAGGGTAGAGTTGGGGCAACTGGATGGAGCTGACCATTTACTGACTGGATGCCCTTTCTGACACCACCCAGAGTTCACAGCAGATATTTTTTCTTTGTGCCCTGTCAGAGAAACATACGTTGCTACCTAAGATTGAACTATCAACCTTCCAAGTAGGAGGTGTAGTATGTTCATGACTAGGCCACCATGCCACTCAGTGTTCATCTCATATAAATTTTGTTAAATTTTAGATTTTATTGTGGGACAATCTTACAATCCCTTAATGCACTGAAATCCTTATTTATTTTCACAGAAGAAGAGGATCAATATATATTGCCCTCCATCTTTCCATGCAAGACTGAATTTTACTTATCTTGTGTTTGATCTTTTTATACAGCTGGATATAATAATGTCCTTAGTAATCTGTTACCCAGAGAAGTAAAATATTCTTCTCTTAACTGACAGATCATTTGACATCTACAGCATGGCCACCACATTCTGTTCAAAACTGTTGCTGTTTGACACTTAGTAAACTATTAATAGATATATATTTGTATGCATGCATGCATGTGCACAATCTTGTGTTAAATGTAACTTTTTGGAGATTTTTAGTCTGTACATCAATAAAACCAAATAAAACATATTCTTCTGTATTCTAAAGAATGAACCCATATAGTAAATGCCTATGCAGTAAAAATAAATACCATTATTTTTACTGCAACCATTTTATCTTCTGCCTGAAATTTTATTTATTTATTTATTTATTTATTTAGTTACATTTATATACCGCCCTATTCCCTGAGGACTCAGGGCGGTTTACAGGGAATTAAAAAATCCACCATACAAAAGTTAAAAAACCAAATTAAAAAATATTAAATTGACCCTGTATACTTAAAACCCCAGTTAAAAATTTCTCCTCAGCCTGGGCCTGAGAGCTCAAAGAGCCAGGTCTTCAGGCCCCGGCGGAATGATCGGAGGTCGGGGGCAGTCCTCAGCTCCACCGGCAGCTGGTTCCAGAGGGCAGGCGCTCCCACTGAGAAGGCCCTATCCATGGGTGTCACCCGCCGGCAATCTCTCACCGGCGGCACCCTGAGCAGACCCTCCCTGTGGGAGCGCACTGGGCGAAGGGCGTTTGATGCCGGCAGCAGGTGTTCCCTCAAATAGCCCGGACCCAGGCCATGTAGGGATTTATAGGTAATAACCAGCACCTTGAATTTCACCCGGAGGGCAACCGGAAGCCAATGCAGCTCGCGGAGTAGAGGTGTTACATGGGAGTATCGGGAGACCCCCATTACAACTCGCGCGGCCGCATTCTGCACCAGTTCAATCCTCCGAGTGGTCTTCAAGGGCAGCCCCATGTAGAGAGCGTTACAGTAGTCCAAACGGGAGGTAACAAGCGCATGAGTAACTGTGCGTAGGGCGTCTCGGTCCAGATAGGGACGCAACTGGCGCACCAGGCGAACCTGTGCAAAAGCCCCCCTGGTCACGGCTCCTATGTGGTCTTCAAAATTGAGCCGTGAGTCGATGAAGATGCAACATATTTTCACATATGGTGGACATGTAAGAAGGTTAAGGCTTTTTGGATAAAAGTCTGGTGGAATATGCAGAAGATTTTTAAACAGAGGATAAAGTTTTGTCCGCAACTTTTTTTGTTGGGAATAATTGCAGACGCTACAGTTGTGGACATTAAGTTGATGTTGAACTTAATTACGGTGGCAAGACTTTTGATAGGCCAATATTGGAAGAAAGAGGAACTGCCGACCATAGAGGAGTGGACTTTAAAGGTTTCCGACCTGGCAGAGATGGCGAAGATTTCGGCCTATTTGAAAGATCATTCGCAAGAACGCTATATTATGGAATGGAGAAAATGGATTGAGTTTATCCAGAATAAGTATAGGGTTAAGAAGTTTTATGTAGCATTTGAATAAGTCTTCTTTCGTCTTTTTTTCTTTTCTTATCTTAGTTTCTTTTTATACATATTCAATATTATTAAGGCTTGTTTTATCCTATATAAGCTAGAGAGTGATGGATTTTAGAGTTTATAGTTGTTAGTATATGATTGTTTATGATTGCTTTTTATATATATACCTTGTATTTAGCTCTGGGAAGTCCGGGGGGGGGGAGGGGGAGGGGGGGAGGTAGGGAGGGGGGAGGAGGGAGGGGGAAGGGGGGATTTTTAAAGGAAAATTGTATTTTAAAACTTTTCAATAAAAAAAAATTGAGCCGTGAGTCCAGGAGGACGCCCAGGTTGCGAGCCCTATCAACGGGGGGTAACACCTCACCCCCCCATCGTTAGAGGTGGAATAAGTTGGTTAACCCGAGATGCCGATATGCACAGCCACTCAGTCTTGGCGGGATTGAGACGAAGCCTGTTTCTCCCCATCCAGACCTGAACCGCCTCCAGGCACTGGGACATCACGGAGAGGGCATCGCTGGGTTGGTTCGGGGTGGAAAGAAAAAGTTTTTCACTCGTAATGCTGATTATTAATCTCATCAAAAGGAAGATAAAGGATATATTTTATTTTTATTGATTAAATCATACCTGCAGATAAAAATCTGGGGAAGTTGCATGGTGATCTGCATGAACAATCCTCTTCTCAATTTTCCTTTCACTGACTTCTATAGCAATATAGCTTTTCTTCTTCTCTTTTATCCAGTAAATTAACAGCTTTGGTTTTTCCAAAATTACAGGAAATGTGACTTTGGAAAAATAAAAAAAATACTGAGTTAACTTTGGGGATTTTATTTTAACTGATTGGCTTTCCTGCCCTGAATGTCTAAAATATGTCAAGAAATGCTATTATTAGAGCCAACCAAAATGTCACAAAATAGTGAAATAATTCCAAATCTTTCAGCACCTTGAATTTTATACAAAATTGAGAAGAGGATAAGTATTCAGGACAAAATAATAAGAAATTTGAAAAACTCATTTTTGCAAGGTCATCAAATATTAATACCTAATAACTGAATGCAGAAGTTCCCACGTAAATACAAATATCAGTGGTAATGCAGAATTAAATTATTTACAGCATCAATGAAAATCACATGAAATAAACTTATGTTGACTAGAGAGTCTGGTTAAAATGAAGATAAAACAATCCCGTTAAATATTTTCACAGCTATTTCTGCCTTATGATCTAGCGTCCTTCTTAAATGTCCTTTTTATGCTGAAGATCTGCCCACTTCCTTTACTAAACAAGAGAAAAGGCTTAGCTTTGATTGATCATTTTGTCCATGTTTATGCTCAAATGGAGATGACATTTTTGTTACAAAAATAAGTAATTGCTAGCTCTTTTTAAAGTGAGATTCAAGTAGGCTATATTGTTTTACAATTTCACAGCTGGTATTTTGTCCATTAGCCAGGAACAATAAAAAGACTAAAGAGTTCACAAGAGATTCCAGATGGAAAGAAAATATGTTTTAAAGATTCAGTATTTCAATCATATTTGCATATTTTAGAATCAGTTATCAAGTTGGTTGCTATATTGATATTTACATAAATTGGCAGGGGTATACGCATTAATTGATTTTTTTAAAAAAACAATCTATTTTCCAGTCATTTTATGGAATATGGCATAGCTTTACAGAATGTCTAGTGGAAGACACAGCTCAAAATTTAGTCAATCCTTTTTTCAGTTGTGCCATCCTTTTGTGACCACAGCTAAATCTTCCCATGCCCTCTGATGAACAGCTATGTTAACTGTAGTCTGTAAAATTATTGGTAGATAGCTTATAACTATATATAGAAGGGCAACTTAGCTAGATTCATAATTAAAAACCTAAATGGATTTGCAAGAAAATCTATGCAGCTAGCCAACATCTAGCTGCAGTCTTAAACCCTAAATATAAATCTCATTGCAATCAATTTCTAATGGAGTATTTATCAGTTATCAGATTAATATTACTTTGGAATATATCTAATATATGCAAGACTATTAATTGCTATTTTTTTTAAAGGGAATGACATGTTTTGTTTTTTCAATACCCCTTTTTCATGTTCAATATTTCTTAAAAGCAAAATCAGGAAATTAGTATGCATTCTTTTATTATCATTTTAGAAGTTAAGAAACAAAGAAGAAAGTTTTGAATTCCCAGGTCTCAATGGAAAATGGTCTTTTGAAAACTTGATCACTATGAATATATTGCATTCCTGAAAACCAGACAGCGCAACTATTGAATATGTGTAGTAAACCTGAGCTATCTCTATTCCCAGTGCTATTTTTCTAAAAAAAAAGGTGCCAGAACTCTCATCTTGGCAGGCGCAGGAGGCGGGGGGGTGGGGGGACGGTGCTGCTGCAGTCACAGGTGCGAAGGGTGTTGGCGGTGGGCTCCCCTCCCTGGGGCTGGAGCCGGCGTGGCTGGTGGTGCGGGAGCAGCAGAGCCCACTCTATATGGCCGGGCTGCGCAATGCGGGCAGCGGAGGCGGTGCGGGCCAGGCGATGTTTTAATCTTATGATTTTCAAAATATATTTTTTCTATTGTAAGTTTCCCCAAACCTTGCCATGTGGATTGCATACAAATATTATATAATTGGTAAATAAAGGTAGAACATATGTTAAATATACAATCAAATGATAATATGCTTCCCTACAAAGTCAATTCTTGCTGAATGACAGACCAAGGAGTTAACTCGGAAAGGCAAGAGGAAAAACTAGAAGAGGTCTGTGCAGCTCTTCAACATCTTCATCAACGATTTGGATGAGGGGAACTCATCAAATTTGCAGACAACACCAAGCTGGCAGGAATAGCCAATACTCCAGAAGATAGGCTTAAGATACAGGAGGATCTGGACAGACTCGAACACTGGGCACTATCTAACAAAATGAAATTCAATTTGAAAAAAGTAAGGTTCTACATTTAGGCAGGAAAAATCAAATGCACAGGTATAGTATAGGTGATACCTTGCTCAATAGTAGTAACTGTGAGAGGGATCTCGGAGTCCTAGTGGACAATCGCTTAGATATGAGCCAGCAGTGTGCTGCAGCTGCCAAAAAAGCCAACACAGTGCTAGGCTGCATTAACAGAGAGATAGAATCAAGATCACGTGAAGTACTAATATCACTTTACAATGCTTTGGTAAGGCCACACCTGGAATACTGCATCCAGTTTTGGTCACCACGATGTAAAAAAGATGTCGAGACTCTAGAAAGAGTACAGAGAAGAGCAACAAAGGTGATTGGGGGACTGGAGGCTAAAACATATAGGGAACGGTTGCTGGGATTGGGTATGTGTAGTTTAATTAAGAGAAGGGTGAGGGGTGACATGATAGCAGTGTTCCAATATCTCAGGGGCTGCTACAAAGAAGAGGGAGTCAAGCTATTCTCCAAAGCACCTGAAAGCAGGACAACAAGCAACGGATGGAAACTAGTCAAGGAGAGTAGCAACCTAGAACTAAGGAGAAATTTCCTGATAGTTAGAACAACTAACCAGTGGAACAATCTTCCTCCAGAAGTGGTGAATGCTCCAACACTGGAAGTTTTTAAGAAGAGACTGGCCAGCCATTTGTCTGAAATGGTATAGGGTTTCCTGCCTGAGCAAGGGGTTGGACTAGATGACCTCTAAGGTCCCTTCCAACTTCTTCTTCTTCTTCTTCTTCTTCTTCTTCTTCTTCTTCTTCTTCTTCTTCTTCTTCTTCTTCTTCTTCTTCTTCTTCTTCTTCTTCTTCTTCTTCTTCTTCTTCTTCTCCTTCTCATTATTATTATTATTATTATTATTATTATTATTATTATTATTATTATTATTATTATTATTATTATTATTATTATTATTATTATTATCTTGTAGAAAGGAAAGGCCCACACTGATAAATTAAAAATCTTTGTGGTCTGCAAAGGAATGCTGGTGGGCTAATCAATGATTTGGTGACTAGAGGAGCATCTACAGTGTTGGAACTTGTGGTCATGGTAAGCCATGGAGGCACTAGGCAACATGACTTTCAGGGCAGTGTTGATGATTTTATTACTTAAAAAAAAGTCTGTGCTCTGTCCAAGGGTGCTTGGTAGGCTGCATGTACAGGCCTGGTCTAGAATTTATTTTGGAGCATTCAACTATCTAGAGCAGGCATGTCAAACTCATTTTGTTTGAGGCAACTTTTTATAAAAGAATTGCCATTAATTTGTTTTAATAAAATAACTTAAATCAATTTTTCACTTGATTTCAAATTAAATGAATGAGATTTTTTTAGTACAATTGCCAAATGCAATAAACTGGTTTTAGGTATATGTTACTGGAAGGAAAAAGCAATCCCTGTTGCGTTACTGATCCCAGAGAAACGTTTGCATGTATGCAGGTATCCTTAGGGTGCCATAGTTATAGATGAGAAATATTGGTTGCAAAGTTGGCATTTCTGGATGTAGTACAGATATTTTGCACTTATTTTTGTTTCTTTGCATGTTTGATATTTTTAAAAAGGCATATGGCGCCCGGATGGCGCCCGACCTTCGCTCCTTCTGACGCAATCTGAAGACACACTTATTCGAACAAGCCGGCCTGGCCTGATGGGGGGGATGGGTTTGGGATTTTATTGTTGTTTTTAATATATGTATTTACTGTTTTAGTTTGGGCATTGTATTTAATTCTTTTTTAACTTTTGTATTTTTGTATTTTTATATACTTGCCCTGTTCACTGCCTTGAGTCCTTCGGGAGAAGGGCGGTATATAAATAAAATTATTATTATTATTATTATTATTATTATTATTATTATTATTATTATTATTATTATTATTATTATTATTATTATTATTATTATTATTATTTGCTACTGACTACGCTTATGCACATATGTAACATAATCACTGCTTGTCCAAAATTTTACTATACAGATAATACCCCCAGAAATTATTTTAGCCTTTTTAATAAATGTTGTTATTGATGTTAAGCTCGCCAGGGAAAACATCATATATTGTTTTATATATATACTAGGTTAATTATTTTAAGACTGAAGTGCAACATAACTAGATTCTAAATAATCTATTTTTCAAAACACACAACAGTCCAAACAGTAAAAGTAAAGTCCAAATTAAGAATTGTTGTTGTTGTTGTTGTTAGCTGCGAAGTCGTGTCCGACCCATCGCGACCCTATGGACAATGTTCCTCCAGGCCTTCCTGTCCTCTACCATCTTCTGGAGTCCATTTAAGCTCACGCCTACAGCTTCAGTGACTCCATCCAGCCACCTCATTCTCTGTCGTCCCCTTCTTCTATTGCCCTCGATCTTTCCCAGCATTAGGCTCTTCTCCAGTGAGTCCTTCCTTCTCATTAGGTGGCCAAAGTATTTGAGTTTTAGCTTCAGGATCTGGCCTTCTAAAGAGCAGTCAGGGTTTATCTCCTCTAGGACTGACCGGTTTGATCGCCTTGCAGTCCAAGGGACTCGCAGGAGTCTTCTCCAGCACCATAGTTCAAAGGCCTCAATTCTTTGGCGCTCAGCCTTTCTTATGGTCCAACTTTCACTGCCATACATTGCAACTGGGAAGACCATAGCCTTGACTATACGCACTTTTGTTGACAGGGTGATGTCTCTGCTTTTTAGTGTGCTGTCTAGATTTGCCATGGCTTTCCTCCCCAGGAGCAAGCGTCTTTTAATTTCTTGGCTACAGTCCCCATCTGCAGTGATCTTGGAGCCCAGGAAAATAAAATCTGTCACTACCTCCATTTCTTCCCCATCTATTTGCCAGGAATTGAGAGGGCCAGATGCCATGATCTTGGTTTTCTTAATGTTAAGTTTCAACCCAAGTTTTGCACTCTCCTTCTTCACCCGCAACAAGAGGCTCTTTAGTTCTTCTTCACTTTCTGCCATTAGAGTGGTATCATCTGCGTATCTTAGGTTGTTGATATTTCTTCCGGCAATCTTAATTCCAACTTTTGATTCATCTAGCCCTGCCTTTCTCATGATGTGCTCTGCATATAAGTTAAATAGGCAGGGTGACAGTATACAGCCTTGCCGGACTCCTTTCCCAATTTTGAACCAATCAGTGGTTCCGTGTCCAGTTCTCACTGTTGCTTCTTGACCCGCATATAGGTTTCTCAAGAGACAAATAAGATGGTCTGGTACTCCCATCTCTTTAAGAACTTGCCACAGTTTGTTATGATCCACACAATCAAAGGCTTTAGCATAGTCAATGAAGCAGAAGTAGATGTTTTTCTGGAACTCCCTAGCTTTCTCCATGATCCAGCGTATGTTGGCAATTTGATCTCTAGTTCCTCTGCCTCTTCGAAATCCTGCCTGTACTTCTGGTAGTTCTCGATCCACATACTGCTGAAGTCTAGCTTGTAGGATTTTAAGCATGACTTTACTAGCATGAGAAATGAGTGCAATGGTGTGATAGTTTGAACATTCTTTGGCACTGCCTTTCTTTGGAATTGGAATGTAAACTGATCTTTTCCAATCCTGTGGCCACTGTTGAGTTTTCCAAATTTGCTGGCAAATTGAGTGTAGCACTTTTACTGCACTGTCTTTTAAGATTTTGAATAGCTCAGCTGGAATACTGTCACCTCCACTAGCTTTGTTGTTGCTCAGCTTTTCTAAGGCCCACTTCACTTCACATTCTAGGATGTCTGGCTCGAGGTCAGTGACCAACTCATTGTGATTATCTGGGACATTAAGCTCATTCTTGTATAGTTCTTCTGTGTAATTTTGCCACCTCTTCTTAATCTCTTCTGCCTCTGTTAGGTCCCTGCCATTTTGGTCCTTTATCATGCCCATTTTTGCATTAAACGTTCCCTTCATCTCTCCAATTTTCTTGAAAAGATCTCTGGTCCTCCCTATTCTATTGTTTTCTTCTATTTCTTTGCACTGTTCATTTAAGAAGGCATTCTTATCTCTTCTAGCTATTCTCTGGAATTCTGCATTCAATTGGGCATATCTATGTTTTTCTCCCTTGCCTTTTGCTTCCCTCCTTTCCTCAGCTATTTGCAAAGCTTCCTCAGACAGCCATTTTGCTTTCTTGCATTTCTTTTTCTTTGGGATGGTTTTGGTTGCTACCTGTTGTACAATGTCGCGAACCTCTGTCCATAGTTCTTCAGGCACTCTGTCTATCAGATCTAATTCCTTAAATCTATTTGTCACCTCTACTGTATATTCAACAGGGATATGATTTAATTCATACCTGAGTGGCCTAGTGCTTTTCCCTACTTTCTTCAGTTTAAGCTTAAACTTTGCAAGGAGAAGCTCATGATCTGAGCCACAGTCAGCTCCTGGTCTTGTTTTTACTGACTGTATAGAGCTTCTCCATCTTTGGCTGCAGAGCATATAGTCAATCTGATTTCTGTGTTGACCGTCTGGTGATGTCCATGTGTAGAGCCGTCTCTTGGGTTGTTGGAAAAGAGTGTTTGCTATGACCATCGTATTCTCTTGACAAAATTCTATCAGCCTGTGCCCTGCTTCATTTTGTACTCCAAGGCCAAACTTGCCTGTTATTCCAGTTATCTTTTGGCTTCCTACTTTAGCATTCCAATCCCCCATGATGATAAGGACATCATTTTTTGGTGTTAGTTCTATAAGGTGCTGTAGGGCTTCATAGAACTGGTCAATTTCATCCTCTTCAGCACTGGTGGTTGGGGCATAGACTTGGACTACTGTGATATTGAATGGTTTGCCTTGGATTCGAACTGAGATCATTCTGTCATTTTGAGGATTGTATCCCAGTATTGCTTTTCCTACTCTTTTATTGACTATCAAGGCTACTCCATTTCTTCTGAGGGATTCTTGCCCGCAGTAGTATACCTGATGGTCATCTGAATTAAATTCACCCATTCCTGTCCATTTTAGTTCGCTGATACCTAAGATGTCGATGTTCAGTCTTGTCATCTCTTGTTTGACCACGTCCAGCTTTCCTTGATTCATGGATCTTACATTCCAGGTTCCTATGGAGAAAAAATCTTTACAGCATCGGACTTTCCTTTCACCACCAGACACATCCACAGCTGAGCGTCCTTTCGGCTTTGGCCCAGTCGCTTCATTCTTTCTGGCGCTACTAGTACTAGCCCTCTGCTCTTCCCCAGTAGCATATTGGACGCCTTCCGACCTGAGGGGCTCATCTTCCAGCGTCATATCGTTTTGCCTTTTGGTACTGTCCATAGGGTTTTCATGGCAAAGATACTGGAGTGGGTTGCCATTTCCTTCTCCAGTGGATCACGTTTTGTCAGAACTCTCGGCTATGACCTGTCCGTCTTGGGTGGCCCTGCACGGCATAGCTCATAGCTTCATTGAATTACGCAAGCCCCTTCGCCACGACAAGGCAGTAATCCATGAAGGGGTAAATTAAGAATATTTCATTCTTAAGAATTGTTTAGATTCAAAATAGTTTTCAGGAGTTACAAAAGATACTATTTTTTTCTAGAATCAGCTAAATTAGACATATTACATTGAGAAAAATGTTTCTCATTTCCTTCCTGTTACCTTTGATTTCATTGCAGAGATGTTAACATAAGAAATAGATTATTTTGTTATCTAATTTTACCTTCCAAAAGACAGAAGCAGATGAAAAATGTGAGGTTCTTTGCTGTTGGCTTTTCTGAATTAGCTGTTTTAGATTCTAAAAGTTTAGTTCTTAAAGAAGTAATCCTGTAAATAATTTTAATGTCCTCCTCTAGTGCAGGCTCTTTTATGACTCGTGGACTTCAACTCCCAGAATTCCTGAGCCAGCATGGCTCAGCTTGGAAACCTCTCCCTTTCCCCTCAGCATGGCTGGCTCAGGATTTCTGGGAGTTGAAGTCCACGAGTCATAAAAAAGAGCCAAGATTGCTAGCCCTGCAATAGGCTTAGGAAAACCAATAAGGGAGCTGGGTTGTGTTTTTTTTTTTGTGCAAAAAAAAGGGTCCGGAACGCCGTTCTGAGCGTTCTATGAGAAAAAAAGCCCTGTCTATTCCAATAAATCTATAAGGAATCTAGATAATTTGCTCTCTCATACAGTGGCACCTTGGTACTCATCTTCAGTTGGGTTCAGGAGGCACAATGAGTATCAAAAATAATTAGTACCAAACACATTTTTCCCATGAGGAATAATGTAGTGACTCACAAGCAGTCGACACTGAGTTCTTGCTTGTGTATCGAGTGCCAAACAAAGGTTTTGCATCAAAATGCATCAAATTTAATGAGTTTCAAAGCAGTTCAGTACTAAGGTACATTTATTACATTTATTAGAATAGAGATAGCTCAGGTTTGCTATACATTCTTAATAGTTGGAATGTCTAGAAAGCAATAAATTCACAATGATCAAGTTTTTCAACAGACATTTCACCCTTTCACTCAGTGAATGCGTAAAAGTGAAAAGAATAAGTTTCAGGAAAAAGACTAAAGGTTCCCTCTCTTACTGATACTGCTGAAATTGCTTGAAGAAATTATCATCTTTTTCCTCAAAGAAATTGTTTCTCAGTTCTCACTTTGCTACTAGTGATCCTGCTCAAATTTAAAAAGAGGGAAAAGAATGAAAAACAAAGAAAAGTAGAAAGAAGAACATATATGAAATATATATGGTTAGCAAGTACCTAGATACCTGCATAAATATTGAATAAGTGACAATGCAGCCTAATGTGATAATCCAGCCTGTAAGACCGAAAAGAATGTTTTACCAACATCCACAAAATTAAATTCTACACAATGTTTTAACAGCATTTTTAGATTTTCATCAAATGGATTGCAAATAAATATGGATGAAGACAATTCCCCCATTCATGCCATGTATGTTGTTTTATTGCAGCTACTTCAAGCATCCATACAAAAGTAGAATGACTGACAACTTTGTTTTTAAAGCCTTCATTACACAGAGTAAAGCACAACAAGAAGGCACCATAAATCTACCAAGATAAACACTAAAGGTCTTGCAGAAAATCCTGGCTGTGTCAACTGCACATAAAGTATGTCTAATAATTGTTATCTAACTGCACTTTCAAATTATGTTACATCAGGAAAGGTGTAGTAGTTACAGATAAGGACAGACAATGCTCATTTTCCCAATTTCAATCTATATTTTTTAAAAAATATGGAAACATGAAATCTTTCTTTTAAGCCTTGTAAATAAGTTAAACTAACAAGCATTCTGCATATTATATCAAATATTCAATCAAATTTTTGACAGGATTACTCAACCGAAGCATATGATTCTTTTGTGGTTCTAGGCAAAACTTTAAATAATACTGTGTTTGTGGGCCTCTATTTTTTTAAACAGTATGGATCAGATTGCCCAAACATCAGTTTTGATTCATGTAATTCAGACTGGTAATATTTTCAGAGATTTTTGGAGTGGCTTTATCAGGACATCCTTTTTGTGTCCTGATAATAGAACTCCCAGGATTGGCTATATCTACCAACTTTTTTTATCTGTCTCTCTGTCTCTTCCTTCTACTGCTTTTAAGCAGTTGATAAGGATCCAGTCAAAACTTTAAGTGTCTAAATAAAAAGCTAGAATTAATTTATCCCTGGCACGACCTAACTTCATTTTAAAGTAATGCTACTATATTGATTTTATTTTGCCTTTTATAATGCAGTATATTTTCTTTTTCATTTATTTAATTTCATTTTCAGAAAAGCACTACCCCATTAAAACACAGGAGACACAATCTCTGAATAAATAAGCATTTGTGGTAGGCATATAAACTTTAAAAGGTGATGTCATAGTAACTTGATGGTTAAAGGGAAGAAAAAGGCATATGCATGTTCCCTGGAAGAGGAACATCTTTTCCCCCAGATCTACCTTAAAGTCTTTAGCATCTGTGTGGCTTCCAATTAAATGATGGTTTCCTGCAGCCACTGAAGAACTTTAAAAACAAATATTTCGGTAACAGTAACTAGGTACTATTTAGTTCAAGTGTGTTTTTTTTAATTTAATACAATTTTTTCTTCATCTCGTTCTACATTTTGCCTCTAAGCGCCCTTGCCAGTGCTTCACTCCACAAAATGGGAAGATCCAAGAAATGGGAAATGTCAGAACAAAAAACTGAATATTCATTTACCTACACTTTTAATTTAAACTAAAAGAGATGAAACCAATTGTCTTGGGTGTAGCCTATCACACTGAGCATAATGTTATGTCATGGGTTCTGGTGAGCAGGAATGAAGACACAAGGCTGGGTTCAGAGAAAATCATTCTTTATTTCTTGATGGAACTGTACTTAGGCTTGGGCTGCTTCCACCCCCAATATATAGCCAAGCCCTATGGTAGCAGCCAATAAGATTGAACCCGCGCTTGCCGCCTTAGACTGACCAATTGCAGGCCCAATTGTAGTACCCAAAAGCCCAGTACATAACACCCCTCCCTCCTTATTAAGGCTATAATCCCCTTAATAAACTTGACAACAGCCAAGACTTATGAATCACTCCCACAATCAAAATACATAATAACAAAATAATAATAAAAAATAATGCTTATGAATTCATGGTGGCAAGAATGACATTACACGACCTTTACAGATGTGCCATTGCAGTAGGGACTACAATAAGATTAAACAATGGCTAAATGGCTAGCCAATGCAGTAACTACTACAAGAGATTAAACAACGTCTCAATGAACATGCTTACAGGCAGTTTCAAAATGCCCCAATTTCTGTAGGTAGTGGTACAATTGTCACACACTATACATCACTTTAGTTTACAATATAGTCTGTAAGATATGCCGGAGGTTTGTGTGGCCTGGAGGAATGCCTTGGAGTTCCTCTCACTTTGTGGTCTACCAGCTTACCCGGTGGGCTGGGTAGACCCATGTCCTCTTGTGCTCCATCATACAGGGGAATTGAAATGCTCTGGCTGGCCTCACCAGGTTGGCCCACCCCAGAGTCAGTCTGTTCTGAAGAGTAGGCACAGCGGTTGCTGAGATTCGGCTGGTTCGCCTGGTCAGGGGTTCCATGTTGCACTTCTGAGCTTCTTCCTCAGAATCAACTTCTGCTGAGAAGGGGAAACCCTGGTGGTTCTCGTGTGGGTTGGCTTG
This sequence comes from Vipera ursinii, assembly GCF_947247035.1. NCBI lineage: Eukaryota > Metazoa > Chordata > Lepidosauria > Squamata > Viperidae > Vipera > Vipera ursinii. The sequence goes on from NC_139517.1 coordinate 92,983,607, forward strand.
GGTGCCAGTTTGAGGACTTCGGGAGGGACTTATGCCACAGGACCTCTCTTAGTGACTATTCTGGAAACCTCTTTCTAAGCTGGTCAATGTGTCTTCTGACCAGTCGCCCTCCCTCCAACCCCACTTCGTAAGAGAGGGGTCCGGATGCCTTGGTCACCTGACCAGGAACCCATAAATTTCCTGGCCC